>NC_064920.1:402662977-403302977 GCF_023897955.1 Schistocerca gregaria
TGTTTTGCGGGAGGATAGTAGATGCAGTCAGTGTTCCCTGGATGCTCCTAATGTTGTAATTAGTGTACGTCATCGCATGGTGGTGTTCCATTGAAAGAGACGACAACTTTTCTCTTTTACCAAAAAAAAAAAAAAAAAAAAAAAAAAAAAACTAAGTTAAGCAACACCAAGAAAGTTTCCATACTGTTCGGAAGCAGGGAAGTTCTCAGTTGCTGACTGGAAAAGTGATGTGCGATTGTTTGATGTGTCCAAACTTAATATCTGTCCTTGTTGTCATCTTTATTGCTTGGTACGTGCGGGATGCATCTAGACCAAGTACTTCCGGAAGAAAAAATGGTTCAAATGGCTCTGAGCACTATGGGATTTAACTTCTATGGTCATCAGTCCCCTAGAACTTAGAACTGCTTAAACCTAACTAACCTAAGGACATCACACAACGCCCAGCCATCACTAGGCAGAGAAAATCCCTGACCCGCTGGGAATCGAACCCGGGAACCCGGGAACCCGGGCGTGGGTAGCGAGAACGCTACCGCACGGTCACGAGATGCGGGCACTTCCGGAAGAGATCCATACACTAACAAACTAGTTCAAGGTAGATCTATTTGTCACTGGAGGAGCACTTAATGTTGTCAATGTACTTACCGCACAGATCGATGGTAGCGCTTTTGGGACTCTTGATCGCGTCACGTTTCTATCTGGAAGCAGTTTCGTACATTTGAATTATTTATTTGATGATTATCAGCATTCACAGGAGCTTGCTATTGCTTTTCCGGTCATTTGTAGCAAATAAAAAGAAAAAAAAAACTGGCAGGGAAACACGGCCAAGTATGGAACCAGCTGTGAGTTGTGCATGCAAACAACACGTCCTTATGTAAGTGAGTTGCAAATTTGTGCTACCGTAAGTAAGTAAATCTGACTTGTTTCACTAACGGACTGTTTAACTCCAACGAAACCATGTTGTAATGTACTGGTATGTTTAAGTTTCAGAGTACCGACACTTTTAACTGAATAAAACAAAACGTGTTTCCTGACGAAAGACTTCATTTTATTAGCTGTATAGATATGTCCACACACTCACAAGACTGACTAATTTTGTTTATATTCTCCTGTATCTCGGCGTTATCCTTTCAGCGGCTCATTAACAAGTGACACTGTGGTAATTTTGGTTCACAGGAAAACACCTTGGATTTTCCCTGTATTTGTCCGCCATCTCGTTTTGCGCTATGAAGTTGCAAGTTCGTACTACATTTTTATAGAGTAGTATTTACGTCTCTGACGCACAAAATAGTATTCCTTTTAATAAAATGTAGGTATACCCGCCTCTGTGGCAGAAATCGCTAACGCGCGATAAAAGGATAGCGCTGCACAAAGAGATGAACTGTACAAGTTCCGATGGAAGAAAAAAAAAATTTATAACCATAATTTGCAAGGAAACTGAAATAGTATCGTCCAGCCTCTGATTAGTGTGTTAGTTTGAACAATTTTGTTGACAGATATCCGCAATGTTTTATTGAGTGAGCGCCTGTTAATCGTTTGAGGGTGATCAAATCGTCGAACCGGGATGCTGAGTCCGCCTGTACCCTTGACTCCACTGCAGGGGTAGGCAGAGTGTAAACCATTGGCTTTCACACTCCCTTTCATTATAACACACTAAAATTACGCTGGGAGGAATTCGTTCAAAAATGGTTCAAATGGCTCTGAGCAGTATGGGACTCAACTGCTGTGGTCATTAGTCCCCTAAAACTTACAGCTACTTAAACCTAACTAACCTAAGGACATCACACACATCCATGCCCGAGGCAGGATTCGAACCTGCGACCGTAGCAGCCGCACGGCTCCGGACTGCGCGCCTAGAACCACGAGACCACCACGGCCGGCAGGAATTCGTTATAGTCAACTATGCCCACAGCAGCATTGCCGAATTTCCGCATGGCCTTCATCCAACATGAACTTTTATAAGACTTACTTTGGTTTTAACGTGATTCAGTATTTCAACTTTTTTTTTCTGTTACATATTTTGTGTATCTGCATATGATGACAAAATTGACAAGCTTGTCTCATTTATTTTGGTAACAAATTCTGTTGCTTATTGGTACTAATCATCTGCTATGTCTTGTCAATGTTAAACTACAATGTAGTAAATGCCCAAACATTAAAAGTGTTTAAATTAAACTATCTGAAGAACAGATTGCCCTCGTTGAAATGTGAAAGTACGGCCTCTTATTCTGGCCAGGAAGTAAAATGAGGAAACTCTAGACCCATGGGGATTTGTTCACTGGTGTAACGTTCAACTTATTTTGCACAGACTGAATTTAATTAAACAACATTTGAGTGCTGAATAGTGATCAGTGAGGGCAGAAAATGTCAGTTATAGCTCACATGCAATCACTGTTTGTCGGACCATAAGATAAAAGATTAATGACACAAACTTCAAAAGGTAAATAACCCGGAAAATTATCAAAACTTCATGAGTGAAACACCCAATGAAAAAAAAAATAACTGAACCGACCACATAATAAGCCGCTGCCAAAAAATTCTTGTACTTAAATACAAAAGATGACCAAAGGGTAACAAAATATTTAAAACTTCATAAAACAGGCATATTAGCAAGGCTTACAGGGTCCCACAATAATATTCAAATAATTAAGATTTACATTATGTAAGAATTACAGGTAAGTTCTCAACCACTAGTAAAATGTTTGGACAACTTAAAGAAGCAATAAAGTTACAGAAGGAGGCCCTGTTTTACTTAACAAATAGAATGACGCAGAATTGCTCTAAAATTTCAACTTCAAACAGCAGCATTAAAGGCCACGCCTGCGCTCGGAAGAAATAACGCTGCAGAAGGCTGACAGCACGAGTTTTCGCTGGCCAAGGCTTGTGCTCAGAACTTCATAAACAGGCGACTCTGTAAGCCGACTGGGCCCAGAGTGAGCGGGCCTGACAAGGTTGGGTAAGCAAACAAAACTCCCTGCAGCACAAATAAATTCCAATAAGTGCAAGCTCAAGTCACAGCCAAAATTATATTAAATTGTAATTTGTGTAATTCCTTACGGAGCGGTATTCTAAATTTAACAGTCTTCTAACAAGTTAGCAGTCTCTCGAGAGAACTTAAGAATTAAATAGTTATTCCAAATCCTACTGGAAGAAATGATCGAGCCAACCCCGAGCCAAATACCTTAAATTCTACTGCTCGCGGGCTCGCACGCAGTCCAAGCCAAGGTCAGAACGCAGAATGTGTCCTAAAACTAAAAGTACCATATAAGCCACTTAAAATGAACACACAATTTACATTACCTGAAGTAGAATAAGCAATACATTAGCCTCAATAACACACAGTGGAGCCAAGTACAGGAAGACGGTTCATGTTCCGCCAAACGGCAACAACAAATTGAACACAGCGTTTATTCAAAATATTCAAATTAAACATAAGTCACACGATTCTTCACTCTAACCCTGATAACATTCGTGCAATACGAAAGTCTACTTTCACACCAGGAATTGGCAGCCTGTGATGATATTAAACATCGACTACCCCGTACGCCAGAATTAATATCAGCTAATAGTTATTTGCCTCGACGAAGGTGAGAATTGATAACAGACAGATGCAACAAGCACTTTTTTTTTTTTTTGTCATCAGTCTACTGACTGGTTTGATGCGGCCCGCCACGAATTCCTTTCCTGTGCTAACCTCTTCATCTCAGAGTAGCACTTGCAACCTACGTCCCCAATTATTTGCTTGACGTATTCCAATCTCTGTCTTCCTCTACAGTTTTTGTCCTCTACAGCTCCCTCTAGTACCATGGAAGTCATTCCCTCATGTCTTAGCAGATGTCCTATCATCCTGTCCCTTCTCCTTATCAGTGTTTTCCACATATTCCTTTCCTCTCCGATTCTGCGTAGAACCTCCTCATTCCTTACCTTATCAGTCCACATAATTTTCAACATTCGTCTATAGCACCACATCTCAAATGCTTCGATACTCTTCTGTTCCGGTTTTCCCACAGTCCATGTTTCACTACCATACAATGCTGTACTCCAGACGTACATCCTCAGAAATTTCTTCCTCAAATTAAGGCCGGTATTTGATATTAGTAGACTTCTCTTGGCCAGAAATGCTTTTTTTGCCATAGCAGGTCTGCTTTTGATGTCCTCCTTGCTCCGTCCGTCATTGGTTATTTTACTGCCTAGGTAGCAGAATTCCGCAACTTCATCGACTTCGTGACCATCAATCCTGATGTTAAGTTTCTCGCTGTTCTCATTTCTACTACTTCTCATTACCTTCGTCTTTCTCCGGTTTACTCTCAAACCATACTGTGTACTCATTAGACTGTTCATTTCGTTCAGCAGATCAGCGAATCGTATCATTGATATCCTTTCACCTTGTATTTTAATTCCACTCCTGAACCTTTCTTTTATTTCCATCATTGCTCCCTCGATGTACAGATTGAAGAGTAGGGGCGAAAGGCTACAGCCTTGTCTTACACCCTTCTTAATACGAGCACTTCGTTCTTGATCGTCCACTCTTATTATTCCCTCTTGGTTGTTGTACATATTATATATGACCCGTCTCTCCCTATAGCTTACCCCTACTTTTTTTCAGAATCTCGAACAGCTTGCACCATTTTATATTGTCGAACGCTTTTTCCAGGTCGACAAATACTATGAACGTGTCTTGATTTTTTTTCAGCCTTGCTTCCATTATTAGCCGTAACGTCAGAATTGCCTCTCTCGTGCCTTTACTTTTCCTAATGCCAAACTAATCGTCACCTAGCGCATTCTCAATTTTCTTTTCCATTCTTCTGTATATTATTCTTGTAAGCAGCTTCGATGCATGAGCTGTTAAGCTGATTGTGCGATAATTCTCGCACTTTTCAGCTCTTGCCGTCTTCGGAATTGTGTGGATGATGCTTTTCCGAAAGTCAGATGGTATGTCGCCAGACTCATATATTCTACACGCCAACGTGAGTAGTCGTTTTGTTGCCACTTCCCCTAATGATTTTAGAAATTCTAATGGAATGTTATCTATCCCTTCTGCCTTATTTGACCGTAAGTCCTCCAAAGCTCTTTTAAATTCCGATTCTAATACTGGATCCCCTATCTCTTATAAATCGACACCTGTTTCTTCTTATATCACATCAGACAAATCTTCACCCTCATAGAGGCTTTCAATGTATTCTTTCGACCTATCTGCTCTCTCCTCTGCATTTAACAGTGGAATTCCCGTTGCACTCTTAATGTTACCACCGTTGCTTTTAATGTCACCAAAGGTTGTTTTGACTTTCCGGTATGCTGAGTCTGTCCAAGCACTTAATCACACATAAATATTACACTGCTAACGAGCTTCCCAACAAGCTTCCTTGTAGAGGCCGACATTAACATAACACAAATTAAAGTCGCCAAGGACATTTAAAATTCACAGAGAAATTTCCAATAAAATGCAGTATACAATAATGTAATTAAAATGTTTAACAGAATTTCTTAACACATATATTCTTGCTCATACAATTCGGTCTGAAATTCCATGGAGTCGCGGACTTCAGCACCGATAAAAAGAACCGACGCATTCAGAAATTCCGGTAAAGCCTCTGACTCTCGACAGGTTTTTAATAATCCATTCGTGAGATTCTTCGGCACTTCAAGGAAACACAGGCCAACAGGGCCCCTGCATATCCTTCCCAGTATACGCCAACAGCCGCAAGGCGTAGCAGCGCAGTCTGGGGCGCCTTGTCACGTAGGAGGTTCGAGTCCTCCTTCGGGCATGGGTGTGTGTGTTGTCCTTAGCATACGTTAGTTTAACTTAGATTGCGTAGTGCGTACGTTTAGAGACCTATGACCTTAGCAGTTTGGTCCCATAAGACCTTACCACAAATTTCCAAATTTACGCCAACACAGAGACAGGTGGATGGCGGCGCAAGGCCTCCTTTCAGTCTGATTCCTCCATCGACACCCCCATGGCCTAGCAAGCTGGAACTTCAGGCCATGCCAGAGGGAGATACGCTCGCGGGGCGACATCTTAGAGCCAAAGATAACAGCCTGTCGATATCGATACAGTACGACAAGCCGCCCCGGCTCACTGGATTTGTTAGTAGAGAGTGACTGCAATGTGTACATTGGTTATCAATCTGGCATGCAGCTTCGTTTCAATAATACACTGAAAAGCTAAAAAGCTGGTACAACTACTTAACATTGTGTAGGGACCCCGCGAGCACGCAGAAGTGCCGCAACACGACGTAGTATGGACTCGTCTAGTGTCTGAAGTACTGCTAGGGGGGCCGAACCGCGTTGCTGCTACGGTCGCAGGCTCGAATCCTGCCCCAGGCATGGCTGTGTGTGGTGTCCTTAGGTTGGTTAGCTTTAAGTAGTTCTAAGTCTAGGGGACTGATGACCTCAGATGTTAAGTCCCATAGTGCTTAGAGCCATTTGAATTTATTATTATTTTTTTTTTTACTATGGGGAATTGACACTATGAATCCTGTAGGGCTTTCCATATATCTGTTAGAATACCAGGGGACGGAGATCCCTTGTGAACCGCACGTTGCATGTAACCCCAGATATGCTCAATATTGTTCATGTCTAGGGAGTTTGGTGGCCACTGGAAGTGTTTAAACTCAGAAGAGTGTTCCCGGAGCCACTCCGTAGCAATAATAAACGTGTGGTGTGTCCAATTGTTGTGTTACCTGTCAGAGTCGTATCTAGACGAATCAGGATCCCATATCACTTCAACGACACGCGCCCGACACCATTACAGAGCCTCCACCAGCTTCAATAGTCACCCGCTGACAAGCAGGGTCTATGTATTCATGAGACTGTCTCCATACCTGTACACGACCATCTGCTCGATACAATTTGAAATGATACTTGTCCGACCAGGCAACATGTTTCCAGTCATCAACAGTCCAATGTCGGAGCTGTTGGGCCCAGGCGAAGCGTAAAGCTATGTGTCATGCAGTCATCAAGGGTACTCTTTTAGTGGGCCTTCGGCACCGAAAGCCCATATCGATGATGTTTCGTTGAATGGTTCGCACGCTGACACTTGTTGATGGCTCGGCATTGAAATCTGCAGCAATTTTCTGAAATGTTGCACATATGTCTTGTTGAAGGATTCTCTTCAGTCGTCGTTGGTCCCGTTTTTGCAGGATCTTTTTCCGGCTGCATTGACGTCTGAGATTTGATGTTTTACCGGGCTGCTGATACTCACGGTACACTCGTGAAAAGGTCGCAAAAAAAAGGTAAAATATCCATTTCATCCCTACCTCGGTGATTCTGTGTCGCATCTCTACTGCGCCGACTACAACACCTCGTTCAGTCTCACTTAACTCTTGATAAACTGCCATTGTAGCAGCAATGACTGATCTAAGAACTGCGCCAGACACTTGTTGTCTTGTTTAGGTGCTGCCGACCTCAGCGCCGTATTCTGCCTGTTTACGTATCGGTGTATTTGAATATGCATGCCTACACCAGTTTCTTTGGCGCTTCAGTGTATATGCGTAATGGTATAGCACGCATATTTCTACCTATGTCATCTCACATCCAAAACGAGCAAGCCTGACGTGTGCATGTAATTTATAGCAATGAGTATAGTATGTGACCCGCAATTATCTGCTCTTGTAATTCGATTCTCGTATGGAGGAGGGAAAATTGATTCATTTTGACAGTCTAGTTAACAGGATAGTGAAATCCTTTTGCCTTTGATATTACAAAACACATATGTGCAGAAAAATCCCCGAAGCGAATATAATTTCGTCAGTATGTATTAAACTTTCGCAAAGCTGATATGTAAGTCCCTTTAAAAAGCTGGCAAGAATTTTCTTCAACGAGATAGCAACGACACCGGACCCAAAAAGCTTTGGGTGTGCGCGGGCCTGTCTCTTTATAGCTAGACTATTCAAAGCATTGGAGTCTCCAGAAGAAATACCTCTGGTCAGTCTAAATTAGTTGCAACTTGCAACCGTCCACTGCTCGCCACTCAAACAAGTTTCGCTCAGTCACAACCACGGGAATCAGTTCTAATCTCCTGGAATGTGTTCTTGATTGAAGGTTTACGAGCCCGCATCTCGTGGTCGTGAAGTTGCGTTCTCGCTTCCCACGCCCGGGTTCCCGGGTTCGATTCCCGGCGGGGTCAGGGATTTTCTCTGCCTCGTGATGGCTGGGTGTTGTGTGATGTCCTTAGGTTAGTTATGTTTAAGTAGTTCTAAGTTCTAGGGGACTGATGACCATAGATGTTAAGTCCCATAGTGCTCAGAGCCATTTGAACCAGTTTTGAAGGTTTCCGTTTGCCTGTGTGAGATATTGTGTGCAAATGGATGTGGTTGCATTGCATTATGCTGGGAAAAAGTTCTTTCCCACGCGTCTACTGTGGCTCTGAAGGTAGAATTTTTCTACAGCTATATGCTTGACGGGGCATATTGAAACAGGTGGATTTCTTAGGCAGTGATTTTTGCAATCAGGATTAAAGCGGAGCAGATTCTGTTCCGTTTACGTACTGTATTTGATACATTATCGAATGCAGCTAGCCGGTATTTCATTCACCAATGTTTTTGTATCGTATATGTCCTTTTAATTTACATTATGTAGTATGTCTTTGTATGACTAAGCGATAACCACCATGTGCGTCATGTAATCCCATTGTTCTGCATTCTTAGCATCCAATAAAAATTCAAGGTTAAATAGAATCTCATATCTTTATTTCCGTTTCAACCGTTTCACCAATTTATTTAAATGAACTATCATTTTTCAAGATTGAATACGAATTATTCCTCATAGCAGTCCGGTCGCGTAGTAAAATAATTAGAGGTTTAATAAATGGCTCTGAGCACTATGCTACTTAACTTCTGAGGTCATCAGTCGCCTAGAACTTAGAACTAATTAAACCTAACTAACCTAAGGACATCACACACATCCACGCAAGAGGCAGGATTCGAACCTGCAACCGTAGCGGTCGCTCGGTTCCAGACTGTAGCGCCTATAATCGCACGGCCACTCTGGCCGGCGGTTTTATAAAAAGGCTGATCTTTAATCGCGACTATTTCTAGGGAAACATAAATATCAACCACTGCAAACAATAATCACCAATTAATCAGTCACTATACACAGACAGATGTTCTGTTTACAAATTGGCGATTCGAAGTCAAGGAGAGCTAGGGATGACTTTGGGTCGGCTAGCAGCTAATTCGGTACACATGCCTAGTTGCTGGGCTGGAGCACGCAGGGAACGGGTGGTGATGGGCTATCTCAGGCTACAGATAGCGCGCTTCCAGTGTGTACGTAATCCACTTTTAACCGCGCAGCAGAAGCCGCAAGCAGCCGGTAAACAGCCCCGCGCAGCACTCTGGCCGCTCGTAAAGCGTCCCGCCGGGGGAAGCCCGCCAGACCAGGGCAGGGCAGAGCAGCAGCGGCACACGCGTCCCATTGTTTGCGAAGACCGCAGAACGGGCGGCGCACCCATGTAAATACTGCACCGCCGGCGCTGCTCCCCCCCCCCCCCCCCCCCCCCCCCCTCCGGAGTTGGCGGGCGACCACAGTCCCGCTCCGTGGCGGTGTGTTTGGGCGCGTGTCTAAGCGTCCCAGTGTTTACTCTGCTTAGAGCGTCCACAACTTGGCGAGAAGGCTGCCGCGAGATACTCGTACCCGACGGCCTTCATGAACCAATATCTCGAACAGTTTGGAGTATTCACTTATGTTGTGTGTAAATAGAATATTTACGGTGATACAACAATGGCTTAATATTTTCGTATTTGAAAACTGTCCAATGAACATGCAATGGAGACTTCAAATGTATTTCAGTGCCGGCCGGTTTGACCGAGCGGTTCTAGGTGCTTGAGTCTGGAACCGCGCGATCGTTCCGATCGCAGGTTTGAATCCTGCCTCGTGCATAGATGTATCTGATGTCATTAGATTAGTTAGGTTTAAGTAGTTCTAAGTTCTAGGGGACTGATGACCTCAGATATTAAGTCCCATAGTGGTCAGCGCCATTTGAACCATTTTGTATTTCAGTGCTAAAGACCTAGGACTGTCAAACATCCCCTTAGAAAAATTAAGAATTACTGTGCTAGTAAACCTCTTACGTTATTTTATTTTCAAACAGCTGTGCAAAACTGAACATATGCAGACATTTCTCTCTTTACTTATTCCGATCTACACTAAACTGACACACAATATTATAAGCGCAGCGCAATCTGACTTTCAGTAATCCTCATAAAAGAATGGCCGTGAGTAACAATAACCTATACCTTTCACGAATCACTTACCTCACAAAAATCTTTTTTACTCCAACTACTTTACTCCAACTACTGCAATAAAGCGAGCGCCAATACTGCCAGCTAAATAAAAGATTCAAACTACTGATGGCACTAACTACTGATAGGCATACTTAGCAAATGAAAGATTTTGATAGAGAACAAACAATGTATTTACCTTAATAGTGTTCAAAAGTCATAAAATATATATATATATCATGATACCCAATATTACTGCGCAACGCTTCGCGCTCTTCATATCGAACTGCCCAACACTACAAAACACTACAATAGAGAATATTCTAACAATGTAAACCAGCCACAGATTGCACACAGCACAGTCAGTGATTTTCATACAGCGGGCCACGTGGCGTTATCAACATAAAAACCTAAAGAGCCTACTTACAACTGTATCAAATTATAAGAAATTGCATTTCCCTAACAGTACCAAGATGGCCACATGGTTTCATGTCCTCGATTAAGTGACTAATCGTCGCCGGCCGGTGTGGTCCAGTGGTTCTATGCGCTTCAGTACGGAACAGCGCGACCGCTACGGTCGCAGGTTCGAATCCTGCTTCGGGCATGGATGTGTATGATGTCGTTAGGTTTAAGTAGTTCTAAGTTCTAGGGGTCTGATGACCTCAGACGTAAAGTCCCATAGTGCTCAGAGCCATTTGAATCATTTGACTAATCGTCAAGTACGCAAACAAGATCTCACTCCATCAGAAACTGATGAATAATTTATTATTTAAAATTGCTGTCACAGGAACTGACAATTGACTCTGAACATAAATAAAAGTATGGTATTGCCATAATAGGAGAAGAAAACCACTAGTGTCCAATTATATTGTTAGCGAGAAGTCATAGTAATCGTTAGCACCGGCCGCGGTGGTCTCGCGGTTCCGGAACCGTACGACTGCTACGGTCGCAGATTCGAATCCTACCTCGGGCATGGATGTGTGTGATGTCCTTAGGTTAGTTAGGTTTAAGTAGTTCTAAGTTCTAGGGGACTGATGACCACAGCAGTTGAGTCCCATAGTGTTCAGAGCCATTTGAACCTTTTTAATCGTTAGCTACCATAAAGAATTCAGGAGTAATCAACCGCAGCGAACAAATCTGGAATGGGAACATGAAACAAATTGTAACGAAAGCACATGCCAAGCTGAGGTTATCCACGAAGTGGCTTACAAGACACTTGTTCTGCCGATAAGTGAGTATTGCTCATCTGAAACACTTAGCTGGTTGGGTTAATAGAAGAATTAGAGAAGAGCTAACGAAGAACGGCGGCTTTGCATGCTAATGACGCAAGTGTACGTCCGTGGAGTTTTATGCCCCATCGGACAGTTGGCCGTTAGTGCGTACGGCGTGAAACGCATGCATTCTGGTCTGGGGAATCTTCTCTTAGTATTGTAAGAGTAATCTGGTCGTTCTGGCAGGCACAGTGGATCAATACAAGTACGCATCTGTCCCTGGGGACCAGGTGCGTCCTGCATGGAGATTGACTTTTCACAGCACGATGGCATCTATCAACAGAACAATGCGAAGTGTCACACAGCTCTTAGTGCACGTGCGCGATTTGAAGAGCACCACGATGAGTGTATCGTGCTTCCCTGACCACCAAATTCCTCGAAATTAAAGCCCATCCAGAATCTTTAGGACCACCTCGATCGAGCTATTCGCGCAACGGATCTCAACCGAGAAATTTAGTGCAGCCGGCCACAGCAGTGGAGTCCTCATGCCCTCACGTGCCCGTCGGTACGTTCCAGAACCTCACTGACTCACTTCCTGCACGTTTCGCAGCGTTCCCCCTGTGACAGGTGGTTTTTCAGTCTTTTGACTGGTGGTCATAATGTTATTGGACAGTGTTCATGGTCGCAGGTGATGGGTCATAACTTTACTTTGTTAAAGTGGCTGAAGTCAGTGGATTTCGTCATTTGCGACCCATATGGCCCTTAGGAAGACTCCATTTAAGTCTTTGCTCCAATCATACATGTGACTTACTGCGTCAAGTTCCCATGCAGCATGAGGCAGCATTCAGTCTCGCGTAGGGCAGTAATCATATTGCTTTGGCTCATCAGTAGAGCGACAATTATTTATGTGCTAACAGAATTGCAAGCACATGTCTCTAGTCTTCATATGTCCTTCATCTTAAGCCACACGAATTTCCGTCAAAATGTCATACAAATAAAATTCCAACGGTCTTAAATTAGGAGTTGTGGTAGAATACTCTAAAAATTATCTTTGGGTCAACTGTTTCGTAAAGTATTACACATATTGAAAGGACAGCGTGAATCGACTTTAGCGTCCAGTGCACAGAATAACAGAATGTACTCCCTTTTCATGAATTCGATCGCCAAGGATGAAGGTTGAAGACTGTTGGCTAGTCGAAGAGTCCGAAGGATTTCCCGTGACATCATGAAATTTCTGGACGCTGTATCGAAAAAACAGTAGAAAAGACTTTTTTATCTCTACATCCTATACGTGATTCAAGTTAGTGAAAGAGTGGAGTTGAAAATTTTACATATTTTTTGGAGTTCCATGAATGTATTTTCCACTTTTCGGCGAAGTGTGCGTTGTTTTGAAGCGTCTTGGTAGAATAAAACTGTATCAGACATGGGCTCGAACCCAGTACCTAGCCTTGCCCAAGTTCTCGAATTCAACGCAATTTTAAACAGTTAGCAGCATGCATCTACTCGAGTTACTTTAAACATGTTAAAGCGAGGTGCCTCTCATAGGTCCTTGCGAAGTGAAGTTTTGTAGCATCTAGCTGGATAAATTTCAGCAGTTACATCAGCTTGTAGAAACAAGAAGTGTGTTCCACAGTGGTCATCAAAATCACTTTTAAGGGTGGAGAGTTTGTGTGAAAGCGCAGCTAAGTTCCGTTTCCGCAGGTACGGAGTCACACCAGAAATTCCGATTTACAGGTCGAATACTCTCTTTGTCAGTACGTGGGATAAACCGGCATCCGGTATTTCATTGCCAAGCTATGAGCTAGCAAGAGGCGGCACAAGTCGAAGAAACAGTCTTGATGAGTGTTGCTGAAAATGAACCTTATTTTTTCTTCAAAATAAATGTTAGATTTTGAGCGTCTCTTCAAGTTTCAAATGTTTTAACACTTAAATTTTGATCCGAGGATGTTGCAAGGCACCAGTACGAAGGTGAAGGAGAGACTGCTCGTGGTGTATTATTTCCGCTCTAGTGGCCGCATGACAAGTCTGGTTGCTATCAAATTACTACAAGACGATAATCAGCGATTATATAACCAAGTCTCGCGGTATTATATGAAACCAGTGAAGTGATTAATTCTCTTTCACAAGGGTAGTAATTCAAAAAATAAATCTGATTAACCTGTTGTTTACGGGCGGTTGCGTAATTACGCCGTCCAGCCACACCCTCGCCTGGTGCGTATCTATAAAGAAATATTGCCTGAAAGAAGCTGCACAGATATTCACTCAGATTTTAATAAGATTTCAAAGTGGAGCGAAGATTACCAACTTCCTTTAAATGTTCAGACGTGTTAAATTCATCTCTTCATAAAACGAAAGTAGGTAGAATAATATGATTATAATAGCGATGAGACCCAGATAGAGTCATTCGACTCACACAAATAGTTGGGCGTAACAGTCTGTAGAGATATGAAGTGGAATGATTACTCAGTCTCAGTCTCAGGCAAAACAGGTGGCACTCTTGGATTTGTTCTTAGAATTCGGGGTAAGTGCAGCCAACCTACCGAGTAGATTCCTGTGCGACCCATTCTAGGATATTCTTCAAGTTTGTGGAACCCAGGGATAATTTAGTATAAAGAGAACGGCAGCACTGGTATTCAGAGGATTGTCTCACCCGTGGGAGACTGTCAGAGAGATAGCGAAGAAACTGAATTAGCGGCCACTTGAAGATAGACGTAAACTATGCCGACAAAGCCTAGTTACAAAGTTTCAAGAATCAGTTTTAAGAGGTGAACTAGGCATATACTTTTCGCTCTCTTAGAGATTGTGAGAACAAGATTAGATTAATTACAGCGCACAGTGAGGCAGTTAAACAATCGTTGTTCCTACGCTCCATACGTGAATGGAACGAGAAAAACTCGAATAACCGGTACAATGGGACATACTCTCTGCCACACACTTCACAGTGGTTTTCAGATTGTAGACTTAGATGTGGATGTAGACGTGCACGCGATGTGAATGTCTGTGTATCGTATTTTCTGTGGCGAAGACTGGGGGCCATACTTTCATTTGCCCAAATAAGTGCGGAAACGGACTTAAAACGACACTCCAGATGGCACAACGTCCGATCTAACAGACAAGAGTCGTTCATCTGTATCTGACTGTGGTGACTACGTTTCTTAAAATAAAGATTAGATTTTTAAAATGTTATTGAAGATTGCCCCCCATCCCGGGCGCTGCAGTTAATCAGTGATACAGTTATTATAATTTGACTGCGATGAATCAGCACAAAATGAAACCTAATTAAAAAATCTCGCAGGAAAATTAAGTTACCAGTACAAAAATAACAACTCTTGTCCCAGATGCGTCATATGACTGGCTTAAAAATATCTCGCCTCTACCGGTGTTGCAAATATAACAACTGAAACCAAAATGTTAAATTAAAGAATAAGTGTTGGCTCTAGCCTCAAGTAGTGATTTTAAAAATGCACCGTCCGCAAAGATACGGCAAATAAATAACCAATTCTACATCAGTTAATATGATAAATAAATCATTGCTCACTGATTTAAAACAGTATTTGTTCTTCAGTAACTTACAGTCAATGCACCTAGTAGAAATTACTGCCATAGCTCTGGCGCAGTTACAATCAATATCTACATCAATACTCCGCAAATCACACTTAAGTGCCTGACAGAGGGTTCGTAAAACCACCTTCACAATAATTTTCTATTATTTCAATTTCGAACAGCCGGTGGTAAAACCGAACACGTATTTCCGTGCGAGCTCTGATTTCCCTTATTTTATTATGATGATCGGTCCCCCTTTGTAGATCGGTGTCAACAAAATATTTTCGCATTCGGTGGAGAAAGTTGGTGACTGCCATTTCGTGAGAAAATTCCGCCGCAACGAAAAACGCTTTTGTTTTAATAACGCCCAACCCAAGTCCTGTATTATGTCAGTGACACCCTCTTCCCTATTTCGCGATAATGCAAAATATCCTGCTCTTCTTTGAACTTTCTCGATGTACTCTGTTAATCCTATCTGACAAGGATTCCAGAGCGCTCAGCAATACTCCAAAAGCCCAAAGAGACCCTCTTTAGCAGATTTGTTACACTTTCTGCCAATAAAACGCAGCGTTTGGTTTTCCTTCCCCACAACATTCTACGTGTTCTTTCCGATTTCAGTTGTTCGTAATTGTAATTCCAAGGTATTTATTTGAAATTAGGACCTTTAGATTTGACTGGTTTATCGTGTGACCGAAGTTTAACGGATTCCTTCTAGCACTAATGTGGATTATCTCACACTTCCCATTACTTAGGGTCAACTGCCGATTTTCGCACCATATAGATATCTTTTCTGAATGTCAGTCAGTCTTCGTACTGTATTCATTCTGGACTATGTTACAAGCCCATGTTTGTCTTCCTTCTCGGCAGAACACCGTATGGTTGTTGATACTTTGCCTCTTAGATCATTGCTCCTCACACCCAACCCGCATTCACTTGAGTTTCCCAACTATCGCATTCCCCGGAACGTGCAGCTGTACAGCGGCTCGGAGGTCACTTGCAGTATAACTGCAACAAATCTTTTAAAACATTATTCATGAAAGGATATTTTTTCCCAACTGTAGTCATTCTCCCATTACTTACTTACCATTAGGTTTTCTGTGATTTCCCTAAATCGCTCCAGGAAAATCCCGGAATGGCTCCTGTGAAAGCACACGGCCGACTTCCTTCACCATCCTTCCCTAATCCGGTGGGACTGATGACCTCGCTGTTTGGCCCCTTCTCCCGAATCAACGAACAACATAACTTTCTTGAATCTTGAGGAGATAGCGTCTGATGGTAGATATGTTACTTTCTTTTCTTAGATCATTTTTTTGGCGCCTCCAATAAATTCACACAATTCTTCTGGGTACTTCAATCCCAGGAACGCGAAGTTGGCTGGCGACTTCGACTTCCTTAGCAATAGACATGCAACAAATCTTTTAAAACATCATTAATAAAAGGATGTTTTTCTGACTTCTCGCCCTTCTCCCATTATTCACCAACAAAGTAAGCTTCATGATCGTCTCTTTACCACGAGGAATAAAAAACAGTTTGTAACTGGACCTTAACCTGGTTCTTTCCACTGTCTCACCAGATTGTGCTCTTTGCGATAAGCCATAAAGTAGGTCTTCGATTTATGCTTTAATCAACAATAAAGAAACACGCGAGTATTTCATCACAGAGATACAGGACCGATACGTGACTCGAAAACGTTTTCGGGATTCGAGCGCGCGAAAGACGTTGTTCTTAATTACACATGCCAGAACGATCTACTTATTACGGCAATTCCTTACGTAATGTAACTTGCTTCGATCGTCAACTGCAGCACCTACTATACAAAACAGTCATTCATATCTGACGCCCCTTTCGAACAGTTACTCATAAGAGCAGAGGTGGTTTATCTATATTGCATTTGTAGCACATGTTTCGGGCCTCGCAGTTTCAAGAGCACCGAAATGCTTATTTTGCTAGGGTGGAAGGAGAGAGGAGGGGGGGGGGGGGGGGAGGAGTTACAGTTAGCAGTTTTGAATCGTAAATTACTGCAAAGACTCGTGGTGCTGGGTGATTCAACAACAGTTTCTACACCACTCTTGGTTTATTAACTCGGCATTCACTAGAAAATAAAGAGACCAAGAGCCGGCACGTGAATAATAATAAAACAAGAGAAATTTGTTGAAATTGATATAATCTCCAAACTTTGATTTCTGGTTCTAAGCTGTAGGGAGTGAAAAGATACTGTGACCACCGAATAAAGTGTATTTGAACAGCAATTTGTTATCAGAAACAATTAAACACTTCACAGTAATAAAACACACAATAATCGATGCACTGATAACTAATGACAATGCAGTTAAGCCCAAGACTTACCACATCAATAAAAACAATCCTTTAAATGCATGCATGCAGGGTGATATTAAAAAAAGAAAGGAACTGAAAGAACAGATGCTACGCAGAATCCACAGCTGTGAAACATCGTATGTAAATTGAAGGGGATCAGTGCTCTCAGCTGTAGCACGACATTAGCGGTATCAGAGGCGAAGAGCGAAAATGTGTACCGGCGATAACGCTGTGTCCCGGATGATGCGGTGGATAACGCACCTGCCTATTAATGAGGAGATCCCGGATTCGAATCCCAGTCCGGTACACAATTTCCCTAGTCGTCGCATAATCCGCGCAATGTCCCGCTGCAGCTGCAGCAGTAAACCCCTTCAATTTACAAGCAACAAATGTCGCCAAAATAAAATTTTCCAGTAAGTTAAAGTATGAGCAAATGCAGTAAACTTATGAACTGTCACACGGCGTTGCTCCTTAACGGACAATTACATGTCAAGACCATAAACTGATCAAGCAAACTGCTTAATGTCCAATGATAAGGGTCTACCACGAAGAAGCCGAAAAATTTAAGGTACTTGAATTTTACATACCAATTTTACCAAAGAACGCAATTCTTCGACCACAAAGACCAGTTTACAGAAACTCTGACCAAACTGAAGTGAACGAATTTCACTACAAGTAACTATAATAACATATAAGACGGATGCAGGGTAAATGAATTGCCGACCGGTGGTTTTGGAAACAACCATTACAATTGGAGACGGTGCCTTATGAGTTATATGAAATTTGCTTAAAATATAAGAAATACATTAGCAAATATTTTGAGCGAACTCAAGATTACGTCTGAACACGCCTTCGTGGGTAGGCAGGTTATCAGGCTTACAAAACTCAACGAGCTTTACGCCGCAGCGGCCGACCCAGACATGGTGGATTTAGAAGACATCAGTTGGATTATCTTCTAAGGGATATTAATTGTAAATACAAAGTTTCCCGTATATCTACCGTGATGATAATGAGGTCTCACACTCCGATGAGCGTAGGGAGCAATGCGGGAAACCCGCACCGCCGTGCTAGGCAAGGTCCTAGCGGAGGTGGGTTGCCATTGCCTAACTCCGATCGTAATAGCAATGAATGACGATGATGAAGACGACATCTCGAAGCAGGGAAAAATCCCTGACCCCGTTGGGAATCGAAACCAGGACCCCTTGCTCGGGAAGCGAGAACGCTACCGCAAGACCACTACCAGCGTACTATATGTACTGTATACAAATGAAATATAGAGCAATAAAGCAAGGCGAACCCTTAATCACAGGGATAAGGAAGGAAACAATGGTAGTAGCCGATGAAATGTACAGAACGAATCAGCTAAGCTCAACGGGCAGAAACAGCAAACGAACAAATCACAAAATAATTATTAAACAATGGTTCAAATGGCTCTGAGCACTATGGGACTTAACATCTGTGGTCATCAGTCCCCTAGGACTTAGAACTACTTAAATCTAACTAACCTAAGGACATCACATACATCCATGCGCGAGGCAGGATTCGAACCTGCGACCGCAGCAGCAGTGCGGTTCCGGATTGGAGTGCCTAGAATCGCTCGGCCACAAAGGCCGGCAATTATTAAACAGGCTATAATTCTAAAAACAGCTAATAACAAGTAATGTGGTCAGCTGTTTTACCGAACCAGATACCTTTTCGATAGATGTATAAGGGATTTACATTGCACAATGATTTGGTGAGCGCCACAAGAGGAACCAAAGGATGCAGTGATACCCATTTCCGGGTCAGCTCATGAACTCAATAAATAGAGCAAATAATGACTAATCCGTCCTATGGCGCACACACACACACACACACACACACACACACACACACACACACACACACACACACACACACACACAAAATCAGAATTAAGCACTGTTCTAATAAAATACAAAACACCAATAGTTTGGAAAGCACTGAAAGCATTAAGCAATATTCTAATAACACGTACAACACCAATGAATAAAACAAGATTGGTAAGCAAGGAATAGATAATGTGGTGGACAAGTGGTCTACAGTTAACTTTACAGAAATATTTGATAGAAAGCGGAGGCTTTCACAGACGATCAGCCGAACCATGGTACCCAGTAACGTGGTGAGAGCCAACAGAAATCAAAATATGATCCACGTTCGCCACAAATCGCGGACGCGTGTCCAGAAAGCCACCTAAACACAGAATGGTAGAAAAATATAGATGTTCACCTTCGCTAACAACAGAAAATCAGAAGGATGAGCACAAGTACCAGCCACACCCGAAAGTAACCAGGCTTCAGTAGCTCACACGTCATTCAAGAACAAAATTACAGAAAACCTCACCGTATAGTCCACAATATGGGCACAGAACGGTTTCTCGTACAGGCCCATTCCCTCCAATGGTCGAGTAGCTGACAGTTAAGTTCCTACTGGTGTTATGGTGTCAGCATTCCACAGGCCATACCACCACTATGTTCGGCCCACCAGAGCGCTAACACGGCCCCAGTGAAGCCGGACCTCCACGTGCCCACATCGCTACCTGCACATCACTCCCTTCTTGATCGCCCCACCATCGCCTGGCCACCACGACAGGCGTCCTCCGTAGTTCCACAATGGGACAAAGACATACACGGGACAGACACACTCGGTTACTGAGCGCCAAAGTAGTTACGCTTCCACAGCACAACTTCATTGACCAGGACATTTTGTATAATAGAATGTGATAAATTGAGTCACTTACTGGCAGATTCAAATTGTATACCGGACCTTTGCCTGTCGCGGACAAGTGTTGTGCCGGCTGCGGTGCCGAGGCACAACTCATGGACCGTCATCACGGCTGTACTTCCGCCAGGTCCAGAGTTCGAGTCTCGGTGAGGAGCACAGTTTTAATCAGTCAGGAAGTATTCTTCAAATGTTCGAAAATACAGTTTTAGGTCAGTAATCGATTATTTACAGTGTTTTAATAACAGCTCAACTTTGTACACGTAGTACTAAAAATATATATTAGCGCACACTCCCCTGCAGAGTGAAAATTTCGTTCTGGATTTGAAGAATATAGTCAGTTTAATTCGTTTTTTACTAAATCCCATTTTGCATGAGTACCAAGAACTGGCACCACAGTTTTATTTACTTGTGCTGTTCCCCCATGCACTGCTGTGCATTATTGCGAACTTGCGCAACAATAATGTCGTCAGATATTATTTCCTTTCTATCGTTGACAAATCTCATCAGATATCGATTGTTGATATTCCGTCCAACGAAACGACACACGCCACCCATAAAAACAGACAATCAGAGTACTACCACGTGTGGCCGATACTCTTTTGAGTTAAAGTCAGTGATAATTTAAATTTGAGGCAAGGACTATGGGACCAAATTGCTTAGGTCATGGGTCCGTAGGCTTACGCACTACTTAATCTATCTTAAACTAACTTACGCTAAGGACAACACAAACACCCATGCCCGAGGGAGGACTCGAACCTCCAACGGGGGGAGCCGCACGAACCGTGAGAGGACGCCCTAGACCGCACGGCTAATAAATTAAATTAATATTGTCACTGCGATTATGATTTACGTTCCTTTGCTAATTCTGAGTACAAGCATATTGTTTCTTCAAGGTATGTGGGTCTACCATGTTTCGACGCATTTGTCTAAGGTTTCCGTGGTTTCTTTAATATGTAACCCATTCAAATACGCCAGATTTCTTATTCTCTCTTGCCAAATATCAGTGTTATGTTTGCATTTTCCAGCATTAAGCACAACGTAGACTGAGATTTTCCAGCTGTCGTGTCGCCACGTTTTGCTCTAAGCACTGTGCAACTTAACATCTGAGGTCATCAGTCCCGTATACTTAGAACTAATTAAACCTAATTACCACGTTTTGCTATGTGGCACGGAGCTATGGAGTATAACCCGAAATTTTGTTCTATCCAAAGGTCTAAATGTTAAGAGTTTATAATAGGATGCACTTTGAATTTTAAATTGCGTAATAAGTATTTATAGGTGATGTCGATACAGTTTGCACAAGTCATTGCCTGCAATGGAGGGTGATCGCCATTTCGATAATTCAAACTAGGGCAAAAATATGGAACAACAATTACCATACGCTTTATATTTTACGAAAGCAAAAGTAAGAGCATCCTGCTCAGGCGTCAGTTCCACTGTATACGTGCCCTCAGTAGGTTGCGCCCCGAAAATTTTATTTCAGTTTTGTGATGAGGAGACCAATTATTTGTAATAAGAATAAACTATGGCTTTTAATTATAGTGTATTGAAATGTTGACTATATCGCTCGGATAATAGATCAAGATTCTTTATGCATAACGTCTGTTAATGCTTAATTTGCCGGCCGCGTTGGTCTAGCGGTTCTAGGCGCTCAGTCCGGAACCGCGCGACTGCTACGGTCGCAGGTTCAAATCTTGCCTCGGGCATGGATTTGTGTGATGTCCTTAGGTTAGTTAGGTTTAAGTAGTTCTAAGTTCTAGGGGACTGATGACCACGGATGTTAAATCCCATAGTGCTCAGAGCCATTTGAACCAATGTTTAATTTAATGAAATTAAATTTTACTAGACTCTGCTTCAATTCAATTATTTTACGGGAATAAAGTAATATGTTAAAATACGTTCACGTATTGCTGAATAGGAATTCCGCAGTTCATCAGTGCTACAGACCTCATGGGAACTGAAACGGGCCCTATCTAAAACATAGTTTACACAGCAGGCACTAGAGAAAACGCGTGACGAAGTTGTCTGCGGGTAGTTTTCTGATTTGGTGAATGAAGAATACTTGAACCTCTTGCACAGGTTAACCCCAGCAATACCAAGGGGGGTGGGGTACTTTGTTCCCACGCTGAAAATGCTATACTCAGTTACTTTATATCTTAAAATTTTGAAAAAAATATTTATTTTTTAATTAATTCTAGCAAATTCCATATATTTTTAAATTTTACAGTTATACTAAACCCAAAAATTTAAGTGTAGTTGTACATATCAGTTTTTACAATGAACGACACACTAATTTTTTTCAGATTTAGGACCTTACTTACACATTAACGTCGTTCTAAACAGTATGCTGTGAGTAAAAGTCAACAACACTTAATGAAATCAGTATTTTTGCCTTTCCTTTTTTCTTGCGGTGATGAAAAAGTAACCACGTTAATGAAAATGTGTTGATATTGCTAAGAGTGTGCTAAAAGATATTTTCAGGTTCTGGACCCTTCTTACACATAAATACCTCTTCAAAAAGTATGTTGTCAACATAAGTTCAACAATAGTTAACGAATTTCGTTTTTAACTTTTTTAGTACACAAAGTACACTCCTCCCCTCCACCCCCCACCCTCCCATTAGTAACTCTCGTTATGGAAAATACTGTAGTATTGTTAGGTTAACACAATCATGCACCATATTTGCACACTTCCGTACAATCTACTTATGAACATTCAATCCGCCGCTATTCCTCTAGCCGCAACGTGCTGTCTCTAAGTTGTGGTGTGGGAGTAGCGAAGGATGACTAACGGCTCTCCTTGACATTTACTCTGGCTCATGCAGCACGCCGCCGCGTAGTCTCGGCCTTAATCCCCTGGTGCCCTCACGGCTGTTTAACAACAAGAAGCCACAGCCGCCTGCCTTTCGCAAGTGCTTGCATACACTTGTAGCACAGTGCCACTGGATGGTAGAGGGGAGGTCACACACACACACACACACACACACACACACACACACACACAGCGCAGCCGCCTGCGGTGCGTTTTCTTGCCCGGGGCCTGCAGCCTGTTTCCTGTTGACAGACACAGAGGCCGTTCTGGCTGGCCGCCTCCACATGTGTACACACACTGGCCCTCTGTGTGCTTCCAATTGACTTCCGGCCATCAAAATAAGCCCATCTTCTGTGTGGAATTCCTACCGCGCCGTATCGTGGCCAGTGAACTACCCATGTTTTCATTAGGACGTAACTATAATCGCCTTTCGTATTTACCATTAAAATATTACGACTAGATCTGTTTTATATTATATTCCGTCTAGGCCTCCGCTGGATCACCTCATTCTTAATTCCGGCAAGCTTTTCTCTTACGCAGTACTCTCAACTTCCGTCCAGTGTCTGTTTTCCCGGGTCCACTTCAACCCAGCGTCTGTACACATTTTTACTTCTGTTAATGATATGTTAATGACTCTACAGACTCTGATGTTCTGACGATAATTCTGTACTTTTCCAATTGTTCAAGATCTTTTCTAACTAGTCTTGCCCACTGGTGTATGTTAGTTTCCCTCTAGAAATACCGCTCAAGATCACTTACGTAGTTCTCCATGTGCCCATCGTCAATATACCATGTCACTCCAAACAGTTTCGAGACTGCACTAACTAAAAATAGAGGAAAGGTGCCTTACACGGCCTCCCTCCATTAGAGCATATCGCACTGACGTTCATGAAACCACATGAAACCGTCTGAAAAGTCCTTTGAGATGTTGTTGAACTCACACATAGCATTGGATCTAATGTCGGTTACGTGGTGACCAAATTTTCCGGAAACATATTCTCTGTGTTTTTCATTTCAAGCAAGACGCGGCAGGTGTTTAGGCGTCGTTGTTTTGGTTCGGGAGGCAAGGTGTGGAGGCCACATTCTGTACACACTTTATTCTTCTTTAAAACATACTGAAGAATGTCTTGAACAGCTTGATTTAGAGATTTGTGACACAGCAATTTTGACACATTAGCCTTACCTCCACTGCTGAACACTACCTGGTCACAACTGACTGATCAAATGTACATCTGTTGTTTACACTTCTTAGTTCAAGCTGCCAGCATAGTTTCTGCCCTGACGGCGCTTGTACGACAGGAATAAAATACGACCAGCATTCAATAAGTAGTGCCCTACATTTTTCTTCTCGGCCATATTCGGTTGAAAAAATGCGGAATTTGTTGTGGAACATCGTGGAATATTCCAACTTCAGCCTCTGTAACAGAGGTAATTTCCTAGCAGAGAGCTGTTATTGAATTTCTTTTGGCGGAAAATCAGGACATCTTTGATGCTCATAGGCGCTTGCAGAAAGTCTACGGAGACCTGGCAGTGAAAAAAACCTCAGCGAGTCGTTGGGCGAGGCGTCTGTCATCACCACAACAAGGTCGTGCAAACCTGTCCGACTTCCGTGTGCTGGCCGGCCGCACTCAGCCGTGAATCCTGCAAACGTTGAACGTGCAAACACTCTCATTCGAGGTGGTCAACGGATCCCAGTCAAACACCTCGTTACTCATGTGGCCGTCTCTGTTGGTAGTGCCGACATACTCACCCACCACTAAGGGTGCGTCCGATTAGTTGCTAGTCGCCTAGTACAAGACCATTCTCTCTCTCTCTCTCTCTCTCTCTCTCTCTCTCTCTCTCTCTCTCTCTCTCTCTCTCTCTTGTTTTTCTTTGAGTCGTCAGTCTTCTGAATAGCTTGATGCGACCCCTCACCGATTCCTCCCCTGTGCTAGCCTCTTTATCCCAGAGTAGCACTTGCAACCATAAAGAGCAACAAAGGACCATTTGTGCGGAATTGCAAGCGCGTTACGGAGCTGGTCGCAACAATTTTTTGTCGAACACCGTCACAGGCCGTGAAACGTGGGTTTTCCATCCATGTAATGACGCCACACCACTTCACCAACGAAGGACAAGTTCGTAGCCGCACCCTCAGCTGGTAAACTTATCGCGACGGTCTTCTGGGACTATGAAGGGGTTATTCTGTTTGACGTCCGTGGTGTAACGACCTACTCTGAAGTGTATTGTGCTACCCTCAGGAAACTGAAGAAACGACTTCATCGCGTTGGTCGTCATAAAAATACAAACGAACTGCTCCCCCTCCGTGACAACGCAAGGTCTCACGCAACTCTGCACGTCCGAGAGAGCTCGCAAAACTTCGTTGGACCAACCTTCCTCATTCACCGTACGGTCCTCATCTTCCGACTTCCGTCTATTTGGCCCAATGAAGAATGCACTTCGCGTGAAGTAGTACGTGCGCGATGGGGAAATTATTGATGCAGCAAGACGTCGACCATTAGAGCGGTACCATGAGAGCATACAAGCCCTCTCAGCAACGAGATGTAAGACTGTCACGTTGAAAGGAGATTATGTTGAAAAATAGGGTTTGGTATCCAAAAGAGTGGGGGAATATACGCTGAATTGGAAATCTGTGTCTTTAACAGAACGTGTAATTTTTTCTGAATCTTTGCTTCTTCTGGTTTACTGAGTTGTTTTTTTCTATTTTCAGGCGTCCTGAGGCATTCAATACTGAAAGTCTCACCACGGTATAGCATTGTCAGAATCTTTGGTTGAGAGGAATTAGACCTGCAATTGTTTCTAGTGGTCTTCTCCATCAGTTTTCGAGGACAATTTTACTGACGGGGCTGTAGCTGATGAAGCGTCTTGCAAACATATGTTCCACATCTACGCTTTCTTTCGTTAGTATTAGTTTTGGGTACGTAGCCCCATATTCAATCAACCATTCCTGCCATCAGGCAAGCAGACAGGGAGGGGTCCGGTATCACCACCGGTCATAAATGTTCTTTCTGGGATAATAGCCTTTCTCCCATTGCGTGTGTATCATTCATGGTCATATGTTCATTGATTTACGGAATTATCGATTCTCTAAGGTATTTTAAAGGGGCAGTTTTCTTTGGTAATGTACTACCCAAATGGACCGTGTCAAGTGCATCTCCGATCTTTGTGATGTACTCTGTCTTGCTAAATGCTATCTTCAACCGAATTCGATTGCTATACGGATGCTAAAAGTAAAGACAAAGACTAAGCAGTTGACTACTAACTTCTCCTCTTTGTAACCGATTCTCATACGAGAGTCATCTGTGTCTTTGTCCGTTCACGAATAACTTTCTCCACTTGAAGAGATGTGGGGCAGGTCATCTCCTTGTGTAATGCCAAATTTCTAGAGTGACGACATATTTTTATAATTGTATATTTCATCCAAAATTTTAGTCAACATATGCCAATGAGCACTTTACATTGTTTACTTTCAAACTGAGTACACTTAAAATGGGTTAGCACTGCCATAAAATATAAATTCGAACTGTTTGTGATAATAAGATTTGCATTATCAGTTTTTGCAATAATAAAGAGTAACAACCTCAAAAATCAATTGTACCATACAGCACAATATAAAACGAATTTTATTTTCGCCTTACTACAGCACGTAATGTTATGGATGGCTCTTAACGCTTCTGCTATAACAGCGTTACGTAAATTCCCGTAAACTCTAATAAGGGACACGATCTAACATTGTTTACTTGTCTAAAATTTGGAAATGCGTTGTAACGTCTTATGGGACCAAACTGCTGAGCTCATTGGTCCCTAAGCTTACCCACTACTTACTCTAACTTAAACTATCCTTTGCTAAAGACAACACACACAACCATGCCCGAATGAGTACTCGAACCTCCGATGGGGGGAGCCATCTAAATTACAGATAAAGATGTGATTTCTCGCTTTATCGCGGAACTGTCAAATAATATGAATAAAGCACATCACGTATCACGTTTTACATGCAATAACTGTTTTTCTCATCAACTGTCCCTTACCATCGTTTACAGCAGAGGTCTTCAGATAGATGAGCGGCGCGCGAGGCGTGCTGATCCGCGTATTTAATCGTAACCCGGATTCATTCCATGCGCTGGTATACTATATGATCAAAAGTATCCAGGCTCTCCCAAAATCATACGTTTTTCATGTTAGGTGCATTGTGCTGCCAGGTATTCATTACCAGCAACATCGTGAAAGAGCAGAATAGGCCGCTCCGCGGAACTCACGGGCTTCGAACGTTGTCAGGTGATTAGGTGTCACTTGCCTCATACGTCTGTGCGCGAGATTTCCACACTCGTAAACATCCCTAAGTCCACTGTTTCCGATGTGACAGTGAAGTGGAAACGTGAAGGGACACGTTCAGCACAAAAGCGTACAGTCCGACCTCGTCTATTGACTGACAGAGACCGCCGACAGTTGAAGAGGGTCGCAATGCGTAACAGGCAGACATCTATCCAGACCATTACACAGGAATTCCAAACAGTATCAGGATACACTGCAAGACATTTAGGCGGGAGGTGAGAAAACTTGTATTTCATGGTCGAGCGGCTGCTCATAAGTCACACATCACCGGTAAATGCCAAACGTCGCCTCGCTTGGTGTAAGGAGCATAAACATTGGACGATTGAACAGTGGAAAAACGTTGTGCGGAGTGACGAATCACGGTATACAATGTGGCGGTCCGATGACAGGGTGTGGGTATGGCGAACGCCCGGTGAACGTCATCTGCCAGCGCCAACAGAAAATTCGGAGGAGGGGGTGTTATGGGATGGTCGTGTTTTTCGTGGAGGGTACTTGCACCCCTTGTTGTTTTGCGTGATTGATGTTTTAAGCACCGTCTCGCTTGCCACTCTTGAAGAGAAATTTGGGGATGGCGATTACATCTTTCAACACGTTCGAGCACCTGTTCATAATGCACGTCCTGTGGCGCAGTGGTTACACGACAATAACAACTCTGCAATGGACTGGCCTGTAGAGAGTCTTGACCTTAATCCTATAAAACACCTATGAGATGTTTTGGATCGCCGACTTCGTGCCAGGCCTCACCGACCGACATCGATACCTCTCCTCAGTGGGCTGCCATTCCCCAAGAAACCTTCCAGCACCTGGCTAAACGTATACCTGCGAGAATGGAAGCTGTCATCAAGGCTAAGGATGGGCCAACACCATATTGAATTCGAGCATTACCGATTGAGGACGCCACGAACTTGTAAGACATTTTCAGCCAAGTGTCCGGATACTTTTGATCACATAGCGAAGACTATCAGGTTAGCTTAAATAAGGATCGTTAGCCTAGCATTGACACGCGAGACAGGGTTAAAAATCGAACAACTACAAAGTCAATAATTAGGTGCCCTGTAGTTATTCAACTACATTCTGGAGAGATTACGAGACCTGACCACTGGACTGGAATATGTTCGCCACTAACAGTTCAAGACATTGCCTCCAGCTATCGCCAGTAACGGCTGGAAATAATCTCCAGCACAACGTAACAGGAACACCGTGCAGTTTAAAGTCAACAGGACAAAAATGCACAACAATATGACACAGATTTGCTCGGAACAAATTTAATGTGTTATCTTCAATTAAATGTCGTGAAGTCCATCTTGATAACCAAAAAATACCTTCCAACTAGCTATCTGGGCTTCACAGTCTGATTTTAGATGTCTGCCTGTTGAAGATCTGTACACTCGCTAAACGGTAACACCACCTAGATACCCAGAATGACTCAACCCGAAATCCACGCCCGCCCAGAGGAATGCACTTTCGGATTCTCTCATTTTTCCTTGCTGCAAGAAATAATTGTTGATGACGAAGGATCACTCTGCTGACTTCTACACCCCAAAATGGCTCCCGTCCGACTCCTTGATTTTGTGAGCTTTAGAGGGCTTCACAAAATTGTTTAACGTTACGCCTTTCGGCCAATCCGACTCTGTAGTCACATACAGGATATTTCACCGAGCGAAGTGGCGCAGTGGTTAGCACACTGGACTCGCATTCGGGAGGACGACGGTTCAATCCCGTCTCCGGCCATCCTGATTTAGGTTTCCCGTGATTTCCCTAAATCGCTTCAGGCAAATGCCGGGATGGTTCCTTTGAAAGGGCACGGCCGATTTCCTTCCCAACCCTTCCCTAACCCGAGCTTGCGCTCCGTCTCTAATGACCTCGTTGTCGACGGGACGTTAAACACTAACCACCACCACCACCAGGAAATTTCATTCGCCACCCCACCCTCACACCAATCGATACACTGCTAAATGCTACCTGCTGCCAAGTACGTTGAAAATTTTTCTTCTCAGTAGGTTCTTGGAAACATCTGCCATCCAGCAAAAATCTCTCGCCCATGAGATAACGCATTTAGGATGACCAGGGAAAGATTGGACTATTGGGCTATCACCTCCATGTTGGAGAAACTTCCTTCGCCCAAAAGGTGACTCTTGGCATAGACAACTGCCACAAGAATTCCTACACTGTTTCTTTTCATCAAACAAGATGAATGGGCTTCCGATTATCTTACTACATCCTATCCAACAACTGATACGAATGTCACAGAGTTTGTTAGTGGTTCTCGCTACCTTGACTGCTTACATCTCTCTCGTAGAAGGGCGGGACCCAACAAGTGCCACACTGAGCAAGTAATTTTCACTGCAAACCTTATTATCTGAATAATTGGTCATATATTTGTTAACAAACAACGTAATTCAGGTTCTTTGTCTCCAATTCATCTACTTAGCCTTAAAACATAAATAATGTATACTTAGGACAACGTCAGTTACGACTGCACGGGACATTGGAGACTGGTCCGTGGATCAATAGTAACGTGTCCCCTGGTCGGATGATTCACGTCTCTTCTTACACCAGGTCGATGGCCGTGTCTGGACATAGCATCATCTAGGCGACTGGCTGCTCGAAGCATGCACCGCGCAAGGACGCACGCCAGTTGTGGCAGTATAATGATACTGACAAGGGAACCTCCCCATCGCACCCCCCCCCCCTCCTCAGGTTTATTTATAAGTTAGCACAGTGGATAGGCCTTGAAAAAGTGAACACAGATCAATCGAGAAAACAGGAAGAAGTTGTGTGGAACTATTAAAAAAATAAGCAAAATATGCAAACTGAGTAGTCCATGCGCATGATAGGCAACATCAAGGATAAGGTGAGCTCAGGAGCGCCGTGGTCCCGTGATTAGCGTGAGCATCTGCGGAACCAGAGGTCCTTGGTTCAAGTCTTCCCTGGAGTGAAAAGTTTTTACTTTCTTTATTTTCGCAAAGTCTCTTTTCACTGTAATAAGTTTAGTGTTTGTGTTTAGCGACCGCACCGCAAAACCGTGCGATTAGTAGACGAAAGGACATGCCTCTACAATGGGAACCGAAAACATTTGATCTCAAGGTCATAGGTCAACCGATTCCTCCACAGGAAAACACGTCTCATATATTCTATACGACACTGGTGACGGCATGTGCGTCACATGACAGGAATATGTTGTCGACCCACCTAACTTGCACACTTGGCGAATGTGTAAAAAGATTCTTCTACCTTTCCCGATTTAGGTTTTCTTGTGGATGTGATAATCACTCCCAAAAAAGTGATTAAAACATAAGAATTTGTAAAACTTCCTGGCAGATTAAAACTCGGGCAAAGGTCCCGAGTTCAAGTCTCAGTCCGGCACACAGTTTTAATCTGCCAGAAAGTTTCAATCAGCCCACACTCCGGTGCAGAGTGAAAATCTCATGCTGGAAACATCTTCCAGGCAGTGGCTAAGCCATGTCTTCGCAATACCCTTTCTTTCAGGAGTGCTAGTTCTGCAAGGTTCGCAGGAGAGCTTCTGTAAAGTTTGTAAGGTAGGAGACGGGGTACTGGCACAAGTAAAGCTGTGAGGACGGGGCGTGAGTCGTGCTCCGGTAGCTCAGTTGGTAGAGCACTTGCCAGCGAAAGGCAAAGGTCCCGAGTTCGAGTCTCGGTCCGGCACACAGTTTTAAACTGCCAGGAAGTTTCATATCAGCGCACACTCCGCTGCAGTTGAAAATCTCATTCTGGACAAGAGTTTGTTACATAAACTGAAAATAAAAAATTAAACTTTTCACTCGAGGGAAGACTTGTAGCCAAGGACCTCTCGTTCCGCAGCTGCTAAGGCTAACCACGGGACCATGGCGCTCCTGAGCTCACACTATCCTTGATGTTGCCTATCTTGCGCATGGACTACTCAGTTTGTATATTTTGCTTATTTTTTCATAGTTCCACACAACTTCTTCCTTTTATCTCGATTGATCTGTGTTCAGTTTTTCAAGGCCTATCCACTATGCCAACTTATAACTAAATCTGAGGGAGGTGCGATGGGGAGGTTCCCTAGTAAGAACATTTGCCTGGTACTGAGGCCTTTGGCTGTAAGAGAAGGTGCGGTGACAGCTGTGAACTACGGGAACGTTATTATGGATCACCTGCATTCCTTCATGCTGCATGCATTCCATGTCGCTGTCGGCGTCTTACAGCAGAATTACTGTCCGCGCCACAGTGCCAGACTCGTGGTACAGCATTCGAAGAGCGTGGTAGTGAAGTCACTTTGATGTCTTGGCCACCAAATTCGCCTGATCTGGAAGCGTCGGAACACATCTGGGACACTATGCCGCGCCAGCTGCGCGATCACAGACCTTCGGCTCCTCATTTACGGGAACTACGCGATTCGTGAGTTGACATATGGTGCTGCATACTTCCAGAAATCTACCAACGACTTGTCGAATCCATGCCACGCAGAATCTCTACTGTATTACGTTTCATATGTGTGCCAATACACCATCAAAGAGGTGGCCGTAACGTTTAGTTCATTAGTGCACACACAAAAGATTTTCAACCGCCTGGGTATACCCATGTTATTGCCTGAATTCTGTTAATTTTCACTGAAATGAAATGTGTATTGTGAAGCATCGCGACCAGTACAAGGACGCGTAAAAGGCAGCGCTCGGCGTAGCTGGCGCCTGTGGCAACGACCGGGCCGGCCTGTGAACTGCGGCCAGTACAAACGCGGGCGCGACCGACCGGAACTGCAGGAAATTGAGAGACCCGCCCACACGCGGCGGCGGCTGCCAGGCGCTGCGAACGCACCCTGCCCCATGTTCTTGTTTCTCTGGACTTCCGGTCCAGTTCTAGGGGCACACCAGCTAACAATACAAGTTACTGCTTCACACGAAGTCCACTCCAATACCGCTGGTGTAAGCGCGTTTACACCATTCTGATAATGAGTGCGTCCGATGCAGTGTAAATATAGTATCAGATCAAACTTATCTGGACACCACTATGTACTGTGGAGTCGATTACAGCATGTCACGAGAGGCGGACCCTCCAGTATGAAAGGAGGCGAGGGAGTGAGTGTTGTGCTGTCAGTAGAGAAGCGACAGCAGCATAGTGAGTCTGTCACGAGAGCTCAGTGGCCATGAACGTAGACTATCACTGGACATCATCTGAGTACCATATACATCAGGGACGTTTCAACCTTTCTAAAGCTGCCCAAGTCGACAGTTGGTGACGTAATTATGTAGTGGAAACGCAAAGGATCAAATAGAGATAAACCAACACCAGGCACACCTGATCTAATGACGGACGGGGACCGTCAAACATTGCGGAAGAAGTCTGTAGAAGGTACTTGAAATCAGCGGAAGGAGTCATTCGTGAGTTACAAAGTCCTATCAGCAGTCCAGCTAGCAAAATCACTGTGTGTAGGGAGTTCAGTGGTCCAGCAACTCCTAATACGCTGCACATTTCTTAGTCAGTGGTAAGTGATACTTCTGTTGACGTAAAGAGCGACGCTACAAAACTGTGGATGACTGGAAACTGTTGATTTGGAGTGATGAATGACGCTGTACTCTGCGGTTTGGATTGGTGAATAACGGGGCAACGTTACCTGCCGTCAAGTGCAGCGCCAACAGTTAAATACGGAGGAGATGGTCTTAATGCTATGGGGGTGTTTTTCGTGGTTAGGGCTTGATCCGCTTGCTGCCCTTAAGAAAACGCTAAATGCGGTGTGATAAGAAAACATTTTACAGACAGTAACATTCCTGAAATGGACAAGCCTACCCAGAAGCCGAACTCTATGAACACCTTTGGAATGGGTTAGAACATTGGCTTCGCTCCAGACTTCAGCGTTCATCGTCATCATTCCCTGGTTTTGGCTCTTGCGGAATAATCGGTTGCCATTCTTCCAGACATTCAAACACCTCACTCAAAGTGCCCCAGCACATGTCGAGTGGTTATAAAGGCGAAGGGTCAATACATGTGATATTAATATCCACTTTTGATTAGATTATGTGAATGTCGGAGAGCGTCCGTCGTGGCAGGACACGTTTACCTGCCAGGCGACGGTTAGCTAGTAGTAAAACCTAAAAGAAAAATATCATCGTGATTTTGCTCCCACGAAAGTGTAAGAAAGATGCTGAGGAAACGTAAATGCGAGTCTCTGGAGGAGAGGCTACGTTATCATCATGAAACACTGTTGCGCAAATTTAAAAAATCGATATTTAATGAAGAATTTTGGGCAATTTTTCCGCCACCGTCGTACTTCTCGCCTACAGATCACAAGAATCAGGGACGGTGTTTACAGAAACATCTACTCTGTAATTCTTCCCTCGCTTTTTACTCGAATGAAGTGTGGTAGAAATATTCTGAAATTGATGTGTAGCTTCATCCCTCCCACCCCCCCCCCCCCGCCCCCCCCCCCTCCCCGTGCAGTAACGACTTGCATAGAATTCATCGGTTCAAAAATGATTTAAATGGCTCTGAGCACTATGGGACTTAACATCTGAGGTCATCAGTCCCCTAGAACTTAGAACTACTTAAACCTAACTAACCTAAGGACATCACACACATCCATGCCCGAGGCAGGATTCAAACCTGCGACCGTAGTGGTAGTGCGGTTCCAGACTGTAGCGCCTAGAACCGCTCGTCCACCCCGGCCGCCAGAATTCACCTGTACACAGGGTTATCAGCCTGTGGCTTGCCTGCTCTGAGTGCCGTTTGCGCACACGAGTTTTTTAATGAACGCCCTGTCATGTTTTCTGTATTTCGTTGACTCCGTCTGTATTATCCCACATGAGTTTAATATTTTCCACGTAAGCCGCTGTGTAATGTAGTCAGTTACTAAGGAAATTCAGCTTGGCCTTCCATGCCAAATAAGTGTATTGCTGGAAACAGCAAGCAAGAGTTTCTGTTCCGCTTAAAGCTGCTAAAGTTTCATATATAGGTAGTGGCGACTGTTCCTTAAATAAACACACGATATGAGTCGTCCTAACCGTAGCCCTGACTTATCCGCCACGGTACGCTGTGTTGCGTCGAGGGCGTGCTCTTGGATCGCAGTCTGTGTTGGCCCTCTGCCAGGAACCAGTCATCGCTTACTTTGCCCGAGGAGCCCAGTACGAGCCAATGCTTTTTTCAATGTTGTCCACGCGTCATCTGTCATTTCACAAGTGACAAGTGACTCTTACATGACAAGTCGAACTTTGCTTGCAATTAATAAAAAAATTCCAATTAAAATTCAACACATTAAAATAATTTTTTCAAAAGTCACATCCTGCTCAAGAATAATTACTTGATCCCTGAAAACAGATAAAAGCCATCGGACGATTGATTTTCCTTCATCACTTGGACTTCTTATTATGCGCTGCCATCTCAAGACACACAAAACACGAACAAGAGCCTGCCACATATAAATCGCTGACAGCGCATCAAACAAGATACCATAACGCCTCCAAGTAGTTCCATTTGTCTGTCTCTGCAGTAAATAATATGCATGCTCCAGAATCAATCTCTTTCGTGAAGCATAGGAAAGTGCGCTGATGGGAAAGTTGCCATCAGATTAAAAATGCATGCTGCGCTGGAACTCAAACCCGGACCCTTACTTTTAGCTGGCAGTGCTGTTACCGCTTGAGCTATCCAACCCGTCATTACAGGTTCTGCTCCTGTCTCCCACTTTCCAAACTCCAGTGGTCTCCCACAAACTTTGCCAGAATAGGACTTACGGGAGAAATATTTGCTAGAGAGCTTCAGCACAGTTTAGGAAGTATAAACCGAGATGTGGTAGCATAGAAGCTGTGAGAGTGAGTCGTAGTCATATCTCAATAGCCTTAGTCGAGGCTGGCCTCTGTGGCCGAGCGGTTCTAGGCGCTTCAGTCTGGAGCCGCGCGTCCGCTACGGTCGCAGGTTTTAATCCTGCCTCGTTCATGGATGTGTGTGATGTCCTTAGGTTAGTTAGGTTTAAGTAGTTCTAAGTTCTGGGGGACTGATGACCTCAGATGTTAAGTCCCATAGTGCTCAGAGCCATTTGAACCATTTGATGATGACGATGTTTGGTTTGTGGGACGGTCAACTGCGCGCTTATCAGCGCCCATACAAATTCCCAACCTTTTCTCAGCCCAATCTCGCCACTTTCATGAAATGATTAGGACAACACAAACACCCAGTCGTCTCGAGGCAGGTGAAAATCCCTGACCCCGCCGGGAATCGAACCCGGGACCCCGTACTCGGGAAGCGAGAACGTGAACGCGAGACCACGAGCTGCGGACGGAACCAATTTAAACTCAGTCGATAAGATCGTTGTCTGCGTAAAGCAAACATCCAAATATGAGTCACACTCCAGCACAGACTTTCAATCGATCACAAAGTTTCATAAATGGAATGATTTTAACATTAATTATAACAAATGTTTCTACTGGATATTCTCTTATCTGATGATATTATGACCCAAAATCTACCACTAGTTCAGAAACTAAGGTGTTACGATTAACGAACGACTTTATAGTAAGCTAGAAAGATAATTTACGTACTTTCCCTAAACGTGGTACAACTACACTGATGAAAAAAATCGCAACACCAAAAAAACTTATTGTAGATAATGAAATTCTGTAGATACATTTGTCTAGGTTTCTTGTTTAAGTGCTTAACACTGCGAGACCACACGTTAATGTAAGCGCGAGATAAGCCATTGTAAATGTAAAATGCTGGTATATTAATAACCGGTGTGACTGCGAGAGTGTTGATTTCAAGCGTGCAAACGTGCATGCATTGTGTTGTACAGGTGCCTGATATCAGTTTGTGGGATGGGGTTGCTTGCCTGTTGCACTTGGTCGGTCAATACAGCGACGGTTAAAGCTATTTGTGGATGACGCTGGAGTTGTCGTCCAATGATATAATGATGTGCCATACGTGCTCGACTGGAGACAGATCTGGTGATCGAACAAGCCAAGGTAACGTATCGACACGCTGTAGAGCATTTTGGGTTACAACAACGTTATGTGACCAAGCGTTATCTTGTTGGAAAACCTCCGTGTAATGCTGTTCATGAATTGCAGCACAAGTCGAATCACCAGACTGACGTACAGATTTGCAGTCGGGGTGCTGTCAAATAGCACCCCAGATCATAACTCCAGGTGTAGGTCCAGTGTGTCTAGCGGGCAGACAGGTTGGTTACAGGGCCTCAAATGGGCTCCATCTAACCAACACACACCCATCATTGGCACCGAGGCCGAACCGGCTTTCACATGAAAACGCAATTTATCTCCACCCTACCATCCCGTGAGCTCTCGCTTGACAACACTAAAGTTGAAAAAGACTATGGTTTGGGATCAGTGAAATGCACGCGACAGGGCGTCTGGCTCGGAGCTGTCCTTGAAGTAACCAAATTGTAACAGTTCGCTGTGTCACTATGGCTCGAACTGCTGCTGCAGTTGTAGTTACTGTGCGCCAAAGCCATACGCTGAACACGATTGTCTTCCCACTCGGTAGTGCCACGTGGCCGTCCGGAGCACGGTCTTCTTGCTACTGTATATTCTCGTGACCACCGCTGCCAGCCAGCAGTCATGTTTGGTGGCTGCATTCCTGCCAAGCCTTCCTGCAGCATCGCAGAAGGAACAAGCAGCTTCTCGTTACCATATTATACGTCCGCGCTCAGATTCAGGGGCTTGACCAGCATCAACTCACCACGTCCAATCTCAAAGGTAACTAACGCTACGGTCGTTACAGCGTGTATTTAAAGGAAACATGATTTGCATTCTGATTGTGGCGTTCCTAATTCGACTGGCGCTAAATTTGAGTAGACACCTTCTCTCGGATGTAGAAACATGAATACCACCTTTGGTTTATATCGCACAACTTCTTCGTGGTGTTGCAATTTTTTTTTCGTCTGTGTATAAATAAACCACTTAGATTCTCACTTTAACTGCTAACCTTTAAGTTGCGGATTTTATATGTGGGATATCTTCTATAGGACGAATATAGGAGATTCGTCCGCTGCATGGCCAGCACATTGAACAGTTTCAGTACAGATATTCCTAGTAGCACATAGTGTTTCGATAGGGACTCATAATTTGATACGTCGCAACAGCACGAAAAACGGCAGTTCTAGAAGCGGCTATTATGACACTTTCAGCTGCTCATCTACACAGACGGAAGAGGAAAGAGTTATTTACGAAGGCGTGCTGCAAAGCAATGCCTCCGCATTTTTTATGCGAATAGTGTTAAAGCTTTTTAAATTAAAAAAATGTTGTTATTAACATTCCAAATCTTCGTTCTTAATGCTACATATTTATTTCTCAGCATTCTCACCATTTCAAACAACACATTTTTCCCAGCGACAGACCAGTGCGTTGATAGCGTCGCAGTATAATGTTAGACTTTGTTGATAGAGCCACAACCTCACCTCTGCCTGCACCGCTTCATCACTGTCGAGGTTTAGTCCTCGAGGGTGTTCTTTAAGTTTTGGAAACGGACAAGAATGGGATAGGCCCAAGTCGGTAATGCATGGAGGATGCTCGATGACAGTGTACCCTAGGCGTCAGATTGTTGCAGATGTCGCTTCGCAGCATTCGTGTTTGGTCCGTCATTGTCATGCCGAAGGTGCTCCATGTGTGGAGAAGTTGATTACAGCATTCAGTTCGTCACTCACGGACGTAGTTACGTTACACGCCGCCATGTTACACGCTACAGTTCGGAGTCCTCTAGCGGCAGACGACTACAAATACGTAGATATGAACAAGATGTAGAAAGTTAGTAACGTTTGTTTGATTTTAAAGCTTTAAGACATTTAACATAAAAAAAATCAGAGGCATTACTTTTCATCTCGACCTCTTATCAAACTTCGTGGACATGTCCATCACGTAACGGTTATTAAACGATTAAACTTTGATTCTGTTCGGAACTGATGTCCACCATCAACATTATTATGAAGTGTGACCCTCACGGGGACTGTCGAACATTGCGGAAGAAGTCTGTAGAAGGTACTTGAAATCTGCGGAAGGAGTCATTCGTGAGTTACAAAGTCCTATCAGCAGTCCAGCTAGCAAAATCACTGTGTGTAGGGAGTTCAGTGGTCCAGCAGCTCCTAATACGCTGCACATTTCTTAGTCAGTGGTAAGTGATACTTCTGTTGACGTAAAGAGCGACGCTACAAAACTGTGGATGACTGGAAACTATTGATTTGGAGTGATGAATGACGCTGTACTCTGCGGTTTGGATTGGTGAATAACGGGGCAACGTTACCTGCCGTCAAGTGCAGCGCCAACAGTTAAATACGGAGGAGATGGTCTTAATGCTATGGGGGTGTTTTTCGTGGTTAGGGCTTGCTGCCCTTAAGAAAACGCTAAATGCGGAGTGATAAGAAAGCATTTTACAGACAGTAACATTCCTGAAATGGACAAGCCTACCCAGAAGCCGAACTCTATGGAACACCTTTGGAATGGGTTAGAACATTGGCTTCGCTCCAGACTTCAGCGTTCATCGTCGTCATTCCCTGGTTTTGGCTCTTGCGGAATAATCGGTTGCCATTCCTCCAGACATTCAAACACCTCATTCAAAGTGTCCCGGCAGACGACTACAAATATGTAGATATGAACAAGATGTAGAAGGTTAGTAACGTTTGTTTTATTTTAAAGCTTTAAGACATTTAACATAAAAAAAATTAGAGGCATTACTTTTCATCTCGACCTCTTATCAAACTTCGTGGACATGTCCATCACGTAACGGTTATTAAACGATTAAACTTTGATTCTGTTCGGAACTGATGTCCACCATCAACATTATTATGAAGTGTGACCCTCACTAACATCAATACATTCTTGTAATCGTTGTGGTTGTGCCACTGACAGATTTCGAACGTAATCTTGAAGAATTTCTTGCCACACCTGTAGCACACGCTGTGTCATTTTCTGAAGTTTGCTGGCAGGAGGCTATATGGAAGTAAACGTCGTGCAATCGCATACCAGACATTCTCTAAAAGTGACAAATCATGGGACTAGTCAGGACAGTCAAATATCGGTACATTCCTCAAGGCGTTATCGGTCTTACCTGCAGTGTGCGGTCTCGGAAAACCGCGAAGTGTATGACAACAGCGTTTTGCCTTTCTGTTCACCAATACCTAATCCAATCCTGTTGTCGTATTCGGTAACTCCCGCATGATGATACCAGAGGTTCGACAGACTGGGTCTCGATTATCACTGCTTCCTGTGACCTTCCACCAAGTCGTCTTCGGACGCAATGGAACAGATCTGTTCGCCACACACAGCACCGAGACTCATTGCTGAACATCACAAACCGTCACGAGATGTCCTACTTGACTCTGGATTCGTAGCATGCGTTATCTGTTGTCTGTGATATGATGTCAGCGATAAACGACACACGGTAATCCACGAACCCAACTTCCTGTAACCAGCTCCTAGCTGTTCGTGGTGGTACTCTGCCGTGATTTCAGATGTTCTCATCCCTGTATTGGACCCAGCCGAACAATCCTATGACCTTCTCATTGTGTAGACCTTCTTGGGGGACTGTCCCTACTCTTCTGAGTTCATCTCGACGCTTCTGGTTTTGCAGCGAGTACACCTCAGCCATCTGTCTGTGCATCTGTCGGTACGAAGTTCCAGTGTCCCTCACGCCAATGATTTTCCTTTTCTCAAAGCCCTAAGGACGGCCTTAAGTGGCACGTGCACGTCCTTTGGGTATGCTGTGTTCCGTTCTCCACCCGAGAAATTGCGGGTAATTTTAGACTTGCCCAATAATGGATATTCTATATCTGTAGATAGCTTTATACTGAAAATATGCTCAGATAAAGATGAATTCTTGATCACTGTATCCCACAGACGTGGAAATACTGGAATTCATATTGCTAGCGTTTCGATCAGATGTTCTTTGTGTAACGCGTTCCATTTCCGCCAGTGAATCCATCTCTGACAGACGTTTGAAATGTTGAAAAAAGGCTGTGCTATCTTCTCCATCACTGATGAGCATACTAAGGCGAAAAATAGACAGTCAGTTACAAATATTCTCTAACTCTACAAAGGTCCTGTACTCTTCGTTTCACTTTACGAATACCTAAACGCTGCACACAAGGTATATAAACAGGGATCAGAAGGCATAGTTGTATTATTCAAGGGATTGAACGTCACACAGTAACTCATTGGGTTAAAGAACTGTTAGTTCTTTCGAATCCGACATAAGTAGTTTATGGGGACAGGGACAATATTCTGCAACAGGAGTCGTGAACGACCGAGAGAATCTAAGGAAAACATCGATTATCGTAGAAAGATCCACTTTTAGCTGAGGCTGTCCCAACACCTATAACGTTTTACTCGAGGCTGCCTCCACGAACAACTTCGACATTATATCGATCGTATAACACAAGCCTTCGATCATTCTCCTAGACGTCTATTCGACACTCTGCGAGACACAGCTACCGTGTTTAGCAGTGTAGACCATCCTACACCAGAATTTGCAGCTGCATATTTGCAAGCGGAGTTGCTACAGTCCCAGGAGTTCACTGATAAATAAAAAGAAAAATCAGTTAATATGCCGGAAAGGATTTATGCGGTGAAACATTACTTACCGGAGTTTGCTTCAGTGATGAGCAGCTTATCGTATTTCATGAAAACTGAGCATACACTGCGTGAGAATCTGGGCATCATAAACCCCCATGTGACCAGGAAAGTACAGCGACATAGCTCAAAGCCGAATCCATAGTTTGGGATCATGTGTGATCATTGGTCTTTTTTTCTTCGTTCAGATACTAATAACTTCAATTGCTTACGTGGTCCTTTTGGTGAAATATATGGTGCTACAACCACAAGACCACGAAGCAGCGATATTTGCTAACAAGAGAATGGACCATCACATTGGCGACTATGTGCTTGTGATTTTAAAAATGAACCATATCCCGACCAGTGGATTGGAGAAGTAACCTCGTTCTGCACACATCACAGCCCTCGAATTATTTTTATGAGGCTACGTTGAAGACGTCGTGTATTGAACAAAAGTGCGGATTCTCACTGGTGTCAAGAAGTGGATTACTCATCCCCTTGCCACCGCTGATGTGAGTCTGCTACAATGAGCGTGTCAAGAAATGGAGTAACCGCTTGATGTGCTTCGTGCAGTTTATGGTTCCCAATTACCGGTGTCTTAAGTAAGGGGAAAAGTTGAATATATATGTCTTACCTCGAAATAATTTTTTTTCAAGGCTTTCCTTTCATTTGCATGTGTAATAAATTTTTGCGTTTTTAGAGACTTTGTGAACACCGTGTACAACACTGACTGACAAAGAAAGTGGAGCATCCACAAGGGGAGGAGGGAACACAACCTAGGACCAGCTTAGAGACAGAAGTGATGACACTTTCTGCAGGACCTGACCATCATTTTGCAAGACAATGCTCAAGCATGTACAGTGTAAGCTGATACCGATTTGTTTGACTGATAGAGCTGCTAAGTGCTGTATCACCTACTGCACTCCCCTGACTAAAGCCCTCGTGAGTTCAACTCGATTTCTAAACTGAAGGAAACACTTCACAGCAATCGCTTCAGAGCTGCTACAAATTCGTCGGGCAATAGACCGCGCCGCTCCAACTGTCAACACAACTGGTACTGCTAAGAGTATGATACGACTTCCACATCACTGGCAACAGGTTACACACAATGCTAGTGACTACTTTGAAGCTCAGTAAAACTTTGAAACACGTATCTATTTTGTACGAGCTGTAAATAAATAGTTGCCATTATTAAAGTTCCAACTCTCGTATAAATTATCTAGTAGAAAGCGTCGGGTGCTCTTTAAGGCTATTCGCAGATGATGCAGTTGTTCATACCAAAGCAGCAACGCCAGAAAATAGTAAGAATTTGCAGAACGTCCTGCAGAGAATTGATCAATGGTGCAGACTCTGGCAGTTGAACCTGAACGTAAATAAATGTAACATATTGCGCATACATAGGAAAAGGAATCCACTACTGTATAGCTACACTATTCATGAAAAACAGCTGGTGACAGCGTCTGCCGTAAAATATCTAGGCGTAACTATCAAGAGCGACCTTAAGTGGAATTACCATAAAAAAATATAGTGGGGAAAGTGGACACAAGACTCAGATTCATCGGAAGAATCTTAAGGTAATGTATCTCATCCGCCGGCCGGTGTGGCCGAGCGGTTCTAGGCGCTTCAGTCTGGAACCGCGCAACCGGTACGGTCGCAGGTTCGAATCCTGCCTCGGACATTGATGTGTGTGATGTCCTTAGGTTACATAGGTTTAAGTAGTTCTAAGTTCTAGGGGACTGATGACCTCATATGTTAAGTCCCATAGTGCTCAGAGCCATTTGAACCATCTGTAACTCATGCACGAAAGAAGTAGCTTATAAGGCGCTTGATCACCCGATTCTTGAGTATTGTTCATCTATATGGGATCCCTATCAGGTAGGACTGATACAGAAGATAGAGCAGATCCAACGAAGAGCGGCCCGTTTCGTCACGGGATCGTATAGCTGGGGAGAGAGCGTTACGGAGATGCTAAACAAACGCTACTGGCAGACGTTGCAAGAGAGCCGTTGTGCGTCACGGAGAGCTTTTCTATTGAAATTTCGGGACAGCGCTTTTCAGAAGGATTCGGACAACATATCACTTCCCCCCACGTACATCTCGGGTATTTACCACGAGGAGAAAATTCGAGAAATTAGAGCCAATACGGAGGCTTACCGACAATCATTTCTCCCACGCACGGTTCGCGAGTGGAACAGGAGTACAGGGATCAGTTAGTGGTACCGAAAGCACCCTCCGCCACACACCATTAGGTGGCTTTCGTAGTATGATGTAGATGTAGATACCCGTCGATGGTATGCACGCGTTAAAAGTGACACTGACATCGGACCATGTCTTCTGGCTGCTTCTCCTTTTTTTCTGTCAGGTGGTGTATATGTGCACTTCTGAAGTTCCCTAATTACTTATCATTGCCACCCACGAATAATCTTCGAGCTCCAGTATTAAGCAGTAATGCTGAAAACATCTTTAAAGAGGGGCATCGACCCAATGATGTCGTGTTTAAATAGAAACAGCAACTGCAAAAAGACGTGCTGTGTGGGTGGCGGCCTGCGGGCCACAAACTGCAGACTTCCAGGAATACAGCCGCTGCCTGTGTAGACAGCTGCGGATGCTGTAAAAATAACCGTGCCTGCGGTTTCTCCGATCTGCCACCAACACCGCGTAATCTGGCGACGCTCTGAGCCACCAGTCAACCCATGTCATACAGTCACTGCTAAACGTGCCACGATGTTTATTTTGATAATATTTTCCACTGTCTTATTGGAAATGTCTTACGGTCTCAGAATATAGGTGTCTATACACTCCAACGTTTCGCAACATAGGTACAGTCAAAAAATGGATTCTGAACATCGGTAAGGCAAGAAATTGGAGTGGTTTCAGAAATAAAACAGTTAAACAGTTTATCCACTGTAGATAACGCACCTATATAGCAGAGAACCAAACAACCTACTAGCTAATGGAGATGTATTATACATTCCGTATGTTCATTTTTACTAAAAAAAAATGGTTCAAATGGCTCTGAGCACTATGGGACTCAACTGCTGTGGTCATTAGTCCCCTAGAACTTAGAACTACTTAAACCTAACTAACCTAAGGACATCACACACATCCATGCCCGAGGCAGGATTCGAACCTGCGACCGTAGCAGTCGCACGGTTCCAGACTGCGCGCCTAGAACCGCGAGACCACCGCGGCCGGCTCATTTTTACTAAGAAAAACGTTTTACTAAGAACTGTTCTTAACTTAGATACAAGAAAGATGTAATTTCCTTCGTGATCTAATATTTCGGCACTAGCATTTATATGTTCTTTTAAGACGTTGGTATGTGATTTGTGATTCATCTTATCCTCTATAAAATGTACAACACTAGACATTAAAATTGCTACACCAAGAAGAAATGCAGATGATAAACGGGTATTCATAGGACAAATATATTATACTAGAACTGACATGTGATTACATTTTCATGCAATTTGGGTGCATAGCTCCTGAGATATCAGTACCCAGAACAACCACCTCTGGCCGTAATAACGGTCTTGATGATAGCCCATACTGCTGCAAACGTCGTCGAACTGTTCGTGCAGATGGTTGTTGTCTTGCAAACGTCCCCATCTGTTGACTCAGGGATCGAGACGTGGCTGTACGATCGGTTACAGCCATGTGGATAAGATGCCTGTCATCTCGACTGCTAGTGATACGAGGCCGTTGGGATCCAGCACGGCGTTCCGTGTTACCCTCCTGAACCCACCGATTCCATATTCTGCTAACAGTCGTTGGATCTCGACCAACGCGAGCAGCAATGTCGCGATACGATAAACCGCAATAGTCTACAATCCTACCTTTATCAAAGTCGGAAACGTGATGGTCCGCATTTCTCCTCGTTACACGAGGCACCACAACAACGTTTCACCAGGCAACGCCGGTCAACTGCTGTTTGTGTATGAGGAATCGGGTGGGAACTTTCCTCATGTCAGCCCGTTGTAGGTGTCGCCACCGGTGCCGACCTTGTGTGAGTGCTCTGAAAAGCTAATCATTTGCATATCACAGCATCTTCTTCCTGTCGGTTAAATTTCGCGTCTGTGGCACGTCATCTTCGTGGTGTAGCAATTTTAATGGCTAATAGTGTAGTTTTCCAGCACCTACAGGACACACACACCTTCGGACCATCAGAAAACCTCCGTCATATTTCACCGTTAGCACAAGGGTTTGCGGCAGCATCCCCATGTTTTTCTTATGCCACATCTCTCGCCTGCCACCCGACTTGCACATGTTACATTTACTTTCATTATAAAATATTATATTCCAGAACTCTTCTTTCTTAGATCTAAGTTCCTTGCAAAATGGAGACGTTTCTTCAGATTCTGTTGACTGATCCAACATTTCTTGTGAGCTACCCGGCCATTATAACCTTACTTCTCGCAGATATTTCTTGTTGTGTTGGCACGTATCTTCTTGCCTCTTGACCTCAACCCCAAAGCCAACTTAGCTGCAATGATTTTAGGATTTTTCTTGATTTCCCTCACGATAAACGTCACGTTTACGTCGGTCAGTGAGCGAGAGCGTTCGTTTCGCGGCTGGTTTCTCACTGATTTCGTTATTCAAAAACGATCTATTATCGAGTGAACCCTCTCTCTAGGTGTACCGACTACTTTAGCAATCTCGTAAGAGAATTTTCACTCGTTATTCAGACGTATGTTAAATTTTGCTTCAGTTAGGGTTTTCTCACTGGTCTTACTGCCTATGTTGCAAACTACACTGTCCCGGCGCCGCTCAAACAACGGCAGGAGACAGACCGTGGTTGCAGAAGGTTGACGGTAGAGTGCTTCGTGGGTCAGCATTAAAGTTTCGTCCCCGGATGAGAATTTGAGGCATATTTAGATGGTGGAAGAATCCTTTATGCAGTAGATTTTTTATCAAACTTTCTGTTTTATTAACCTTGTCGTCACTGTGAATGTATTCTGTTCCTTATCATTCAACAAAAATTATGTACCGAGGTACTTTCCACACGATTAGCTGCTCAGAATTTTGTATTCCCTTCTTTTTGCGTGCTACAGACTTATTTTTTTAAAAAAAAAAAAATATGCAGCTAGACGAAACCTTTTGGACTCACTGTAATCATTTAGGTGTCCACTGATTCCGATCGTCGTCTCTGTACGAGTTAACCCTGCCGACGGTGAATCCTCGATGACATTCACTGTACTCAGAATATTCACCTCGGCTGCATTAGGTACAGTTGCGATCTCTCTTACACTGCCTGTATTTTTTAAATACTTTCTAAGTTCTCTCTCAGGTACCTTGTTTATGTTACTTAGTGTTACCAAGCCTGTCATTTCAGTCCACAGATCTTCATGAGCAGGGCACTCTAGAAGATATTGTCAAGAGTACCAATAGCAACTATAGCATCCAGCAGAATAAACGAGTGCTTTTACACTTTTAGATGACTTACGTGGGTCTCCCAGCAAGAGCTAGTTTGATGAGGGTGGGGGAGGAGGGGTAGAGGGGAGGCAGGACTATGGACAACTGACACGCATTCTGACAGACAGTGTTGAGGATCCACAGCTGTACGAAGTACTTCGAAACTAATTCGCTGACTGCGAATTGTTTGAGATCAGCTGTGTTAGGTATAGAACTCTTACCCAACGGCGACAAGAAAATTTGTGTCGGTCCGGGACTCGAACCCGAATTTCCCGCTTATCGCGAGCGATCACCTTAACCATTTCGGCTATCCGTGTTGGTGTCAAGGAATCCGCAGTCAGCGGATTAATTTCGAAGTACTGTGGACAGCGGCCCCACCTCAGAGCTGACACGTAGAGATGGAGGTGGTACAGGTTTCTATCGCGGACTCATTCGCGTAGACGTAATTACTGTTAGCAAATGTGAAACATAGGAGTTGAAGAATAAAACTAACTTAAGCTTGAGGAGACCCAGTGGCTAATTTCATCATTATTGTAAACGCTCAGACTACTCTACAAATGAGGAAGCGAGTGAATAACTTGAATACAACGTGGAAGCGAGTGGTTATCTACAATCGTATACAACTTTCTCTAGTTATGTCGAAATAGACCGCCAGATAGCAAGCGATAATAAAATTGGATAGGCCTACAATGTCCAAGCTTGGCAATTTGACATGCGTTACGTGGCGACTTGATGGTGCTGTGATTTTGATGGCGAGCAGTTAATCAGCGGGAGACGGGTGGCAGTGGCTCGGTGGCCGCACGCTCCTGCTGTCGCGTGACCTGCCAGTGGGGAAGCGACGCTGCTGCTGGCGCCGGCCGCGGCGGAAATGAGATGAGCGACTCGCCTGGCTATGCCGCGCCACGCCGCGTCACCCACACGGCGGCGCCTCCCTCACAGCGAATGTCGGGGCCATGCCAGTGACAATGCACGTCCTCAACTGTACTCATTCGCACTACCCTCCTCAACTCAGAGTCTTGTATATCATATATGAAGCAGCCTTCTTTTTCTTTTTTGCGTCATCATCCTGTGCCAACCTTTTCATTTCAAAGTAGCACTTGCAAACTGCGTCCTCAATTAATGCTGAATATACTCCAATCTCTATCTTCCTGTACTGTTTTTACCTTCTACAGCTCCCTATACTGCCATGGAAGTTATTCTCTGATGTCTTAACACATGTCCATCACCCTATACCTTCTTCCTGGCAGTAATTTCCATATATCCCTTTCCTCGCCGATTCTACGGAGAACCTCCCGATACCTGTTTGTGCGACAGTAATATAGTACTGGTTTTAACAAGGGGGTTATAGCAGTCCACATTCTCTCCTGTTAATAAATCTTTAGTGCGAAAACATCTACATCATACATCGCATGCCGCCTAATGGTGCGTGGCGGAGACTAATTCTGGAACCACTAACTGACCCTCTCTACTCTGTTCCAATCGCGAATGGCACGTGGGAAGAGTGATTGACGGTTTCTCGTATTTTATAGTCGTGGTCTTTCCGGGCAGTGTATGGGAGAGGAAGCAGTATGTTGACCGACACTTTCCAGAAAGTATTCTCTCTAAAAATTTCAGTATGTAAGCGGGACAGACACGGATGGGGGATCAAAATGGTACAAATGGTTCTGAGCACTATCAGACTGACATCTGACATCTGACGTCATCAGTCCCCTGGAACTTAGAACTACTTAAACCTAACTAACCTAAGGACTTCACACACATACATGCCCGAGGCAGGATTCGAACCTGCGACCGCAGCGGTCGCGCTGGTCCAGACTGAAGCGCCTATAACCGCTGGGCCACTCCGGCCGGCTGATGGGGCATCGCCCTAGCGAATGGACATAAGTGACTTGACAAGGGGCAGATTATTACTACGCAGAGTCTGTGAACGAGTATCTAGAAAACGGCGAAGCTGGTTGAATGTTCGCATTCTACTGTAGGGAGCGTCTACGGAAAGAGGCAGAAGGACAGTGAAACTACCACAAGGTGCTAAATGGTTGGACGTCCACAACTCTTCACAGGACCTGGGGTTCGGAGGCTTGTTTGCTCTGCAAAGTAGGATGGACGGCGATTTGTGGCATCTCCTTCGAAAGAACTCAAGTCTTCCGGAGCACACCGTTCATCGTAGATTGTTGAACAAGGAGCTCCGCAGCAGACCAACCCTACGTGTTCACAAGTTGATCCAATGACACCGTCAATTACGGCTGCAGTGGGCACGGGACCATCGGGAATCGACCGTCGATCAGTGGAACCGTGTCGGATCTTCGGTTCAATCACATTTTTACTACACTAGGTCGATGGTTGACTTCACAAACACTGTTATGGAAGTGCAGGGCAGCTCGAAACGTGCTGGCAGGAGCAGTATTATGCTATGGGAGATGTTCTCCTGCGCTTGCATGGGGCCTGTGGTAGTAATCGAATACACACTGAAAACTGCGAACCACCTGCGTCGCTTCACGCTTGATATCTTCCGCGACGGAGGTGTCATCTTTCACCAATATAATTGTCCATGTCCTGGTGCCAGAAGCATGCTACAGTTATTTGAGGAGCGTTGTACTGAACTCACGTTGATGTCTAGGGTACCAAATTCTCCTGATGTAAGTCCTATGGAACTCATCTTGGTCGCTATCGGACGCCATCACTGCGTACGTAAATCGGCAGCACGTTATTTACGTGAATTACGTGAGATCTAATGCCGCCTCCCTCCACAAGCCTACCAACAAACTGGTGGATCCCTGGTTCACAGAATCGATCATGAATTTCGTTTCAAAGACTGGCAAACAAGCTATTAAGCAGGTGGTCATAAAGTTTTGGCTCATCAGTGTATAGAGGGTGATTTACCTGCAATTATGTATGGGTTTTATGCAATCTACAATGCTTTGAAATAGCGTGGGCATGATTTTCATATTCTCTCGGTTGCTACATGCAAGATGTTAGTCCTACAGAAAAAAGATACAGGACTTTCTGCTGCGAAAGTTAATGTACTCAAATTTTGTGCTGCGATACGTTGTCGCTGGAGACTTTAGTTTTTGAATTATTCAAGAAAAACGTACAGAAGTGACCTTCAGATGCTTTTTTATTGAATAATTCGAAAACTATGGCATCCAGCGAGAAGTTATTCCATCACAAAATTTATCTACATTACATTTCCTACAAAACATGGTGTTAATTTTTTTGTATGATTAACGCTTCGCACGTTGCGAGAGACAGAATATGAAATTTTGCCTTTGGTTAGTGAAGGCATTGCGGGTTGCATAAAACCTATCGGTAGGAGCAGCTGAATCACTTTGAATATCATCTCCATGACTACAACTGGCACCTTCAACCTGACAAAACACACTTTGTTTTTCTACTTCATGCATCAGCTGTGGTCCGATCATAGCTGCATGGTGTCACCTTATGACTGCCTCTGTATTCAGCTGTATTCAGCTACCTTCATTAGTCCGTCTTGGGTAGCTTTGTGACTGTTAACTAGAATGTCAGGTCTTCCTAGGACTAGTAGTAAAACGCGACTCTTTAAATACCCCAGCTTTCGGTTTCATAGAGAAAATAGAGGAAGGCAGGAAGATTCCGGTTGCTAAACGGCTTAGACACATGTTACACTGGCAGCTATGATATAATGGACTATACACCTATTGCTGCGTCTGCATGTAGACAAATATATCCTCATTCAGTAATTTCTCCAAAAACTGTGGACGTATGCCGATTTAAAATAAAACATCACACATATTCATCGCCAGAGAATCAGCAACTGTATTGATATGTAAAGTAATTCTCATTTATTGCTCACTCTCAATCGTACATTTTTTTCTTTAATTAAAAGACCTGTCCCGATCACTCTGGATCATTTTCTGATCTAAGTACGAGCAGTTACGTCAACAACCCATCTTGTCTATTCAGAACCTCATATAAGAGTACAATTCCCTGATAAGGGAGTAGTCAAGACGGGTTGCTGACGCAACTACTTAGATTTGAGGAAATCCAAAAAATCAAACATGTCATTTAATTTTAAAAAAGGCAACTCAGACTCAACAATAAATTAGAGCTATTTTAGACATTAACCTTTCATCAGATTCTATAAGCCCGGTTTCCCCATCCTCAATCAAACAAATGATTTTTCAGTATTCCAGAAACATGTTATGTACCCTTAGTTGGATGTCCCGTTCCATGCACATCACCTATACCATCTCATTTTCACAGTAGAAGAACGATCATAATGTTTGGCTCCATCTGTTAGTAGTACTGTCTTAAAAAAAAAAGAAAAATACCAACTTTCAATGCGACTGAGTTCCACTTTCCACAGTGATGAACACCACTTCGTTTCGTCGTACGAAACTAAATACCACAGACAAGAATACTGTAAGCTGTGCAACATGAAGTGTCGTTCATCAAGCTCCTATACCTGGTTAGGCGCAACCCAACAAAGCTCTTACTCATGTCATGCAGCGGACTAAGTTTTACAGCGATAATACGGCATACTTGTAAGCTGTTTTGCCGATTGGTTAAAACGATTTCCACTCAATATTTTCTAGCGGAAGTTCATATTTAAACATGTAAGGGTACGACGGGCGTCATTTATGTAAAGCGCAGTTTTAGATTCACTTTGGGAAAGTATTTCATAGTAATTATATTTGTTAGTTGCTGAATTATTTCAATTTATATTTTATCAGCAACGTTTCTTCTTCCTTAGTACACATTCACTGCAACATTTTCCGTTAACAAATAAGTGATTAGATACACCAGAGGCAGGAATGTAAGTAGAGCACATTGCATTATTTCACAAAATATTTCTCGTTTGCACAGTCGCTAGAGTCTTTACAGAACTAAATTACTAAACAATTGTCTTCTTTCCATAACATAGTAATATTATAAGAAAACACAATATACCACTAGGTTAATTATTTTAGGATCAGTTTCCAAGATGTTTATTAGGTAAATAAAACATTGGCAGTCAGATTTTTAATGGAATTTTGTTGTGCGTGTCATCAAAGCACTGCACGGTGGCGAAATTACGTCACGAGACTCAGGTGACAGCGGCCCCTGGTATTTAATGAATAAAACCAGAGCCGGCCGCTGTGGACGAGCAGTTCTAGGCGCTACAGTCTGGAACCGCGGGACCGCAACGGTCGCAGGTTCGAATCCTGCCTCGGGCATGGATGTGTGTGATGTACTCTTACTTAGGTTACTTAGTTTTAAGTAGTTCTAAATTCTAGGGGACTGATGACCTCAGATGTTAAGTCCCGTAGTGCTCAGAGCCATTTGAACTATTTAAATAAAACCGTCGAGATCATTTAATATATTACTTGATCTATAACGTAGTTTCGGGTGTTGCCATCATCAAATTGAAACTTAGAACTTCTAAAAGGTGATTCAGTGTCACTCAACACAGCATATGCCTCAGCAGGGCGTCAACTGTCAACTCGGTTGGTGGTGACTTTAATTTACCCTCGGTATGTTGGCGAAAATACATGTTTAATTTCGGCGGTACCCTTAAAATATCATACGAAGTTGAGCTAACCGTATTCGATGAAAATTATTTCGAGCAGTTAGTTCATGAGCCCACGCGAACAGTAAACGGTTGTGAAAACACATTGGTCTCTTAGCAATAAATAATCTTGGGCTAATAACAAGCATCAAAACGCATACAGAGATTAATGAACACAGGGTTGTCGTAGTGATATTGGATATTATAAACATCAAACCCTCCAAAAATAAAAAAAATACCTATTCAAAAAAAGCAATAAAAATTCATTTGACGCCTTCCCGAGAGACAATCTGCACTCCATCCAAATTAACAATGTAATTATGGACCAGATGTGGCTTAGATTTAAAGAAATTGTATATACAGCAACTGAGAGATTTATTCCAAATAAATTAACGGAGCTGATCCTCCTTGAAACATAAAACGGGTTAGAACAATGTTGCAGCAACAACGAAAAAAGCTTGCCAAATTTAAACGAACGCAAAATCTCCAACATTGGCGATCTTTTACAGAAGCTCGAAATTTAGCGTGGACTTCAATGCGAGAGGCTTATAATAGCTTCCACAACGAAACTTTGTCTCGAAATCCGGCAGAAAATCCAAAGAGATTCTGATTGTATGCAGAGTATGCTAGCGGCGAGACACAATCAGTGCCTTCTTTGCGCGATAGCAATGTAAATACTATCGATCACAGTGCTACCAAAGCAGAGTTGCTAAACACAGCCTTCCGAAGTTTCTTCATCAAACAAGATGAAGCAAATATTCCACAATCCTAATCAAGAACAGCTGCCAACATGAGTAACTTACAGGTAGATACCCTGGGAGTAGTGAAGCAACTTAAATCACTAACTAGAGTAAGTCTTCCGGTCCAGACTGTATACCAATTATGTGCCTTTGAAAGTATGCTGATGCAACAGCTCCATACTTAACAATCATATACAACATCTCGCTTGGTGAAATATTCCTACCCAATGACTGGAAAGTTGCACACGACACACCAAAATAGAGTAGGAGCAATCCACTAAATTACTGGCCCACACCATTAATGTCGTTATCCAGCAGGAATGCGTAACATATACTGTGTTCGAACGTTACGAATTACCTCGAAAAGAACGGCATATTGACACACAGGGTCGCAAGGCGTCGTGAAGCATTTCCGAAAATAATTTAGCTTGCTATGGCTGTGTATGGCGTTTGGTAGCTGCCGAGAGACCAGCATTCTGTGTTGCAAGATAGTCTGCGAATTCCCACAACCATTATGTTTCCAAAATTACTGAAGGTGTCTTTACAAACATTTCTGATAATGGGTTGAATCCTGTGTGTCCAGCGTTCCCAGAGCCCTCGTCTCCAAGCGCGAGCGAGTGGCCAGCCAGTCACCCCGTCCATCACCGGAATCCGTTAGCCAGCCAGCTATTCTCCTCGCGGCCGGATTGTTTTCCGCCTTGTCCCTTTGGCTAAAGCATGCCCAGTATAGAGCTTCACTACATCTCCAGCTATAGTCTCGCTAAATGAGCCGTCGCAACAGAGACGGGATCTGGCGCAACTCGTCAGACGGGCTTCAGCAGGCGAACTGAACGGGCTTTGACTTTGTTGTCCTCTTACGACTGACAAAGATACATACTCTTTATCAGCCACGGATGAAGCGAATGGGAAGGGAGGGTATGCATTTAACATTTTACGACGAATGAGCTTATGTGTACAATGTTTGGCTTAGTTAGGTGGCGTATAACTTCGCGATCAAAAACCAGTCCGAATTATCGATAAACATTCCATGTACTACCCATGACTTACGGAAGTTAGTCGTGGACTGTAGCAAAAACAAAGGAGCAAAGAATACATCGGAGATGAGATTCCTCTAAGAGTAGTGGGGAACAGGTATCTGACAGAAAGAGGAATATGACATCAGGGAGCAACTGAAAGTGAAAAACTAAATTAGCAGTTTGAGAAATACAAAAATAACTGGAAGACAATGTCACCAGAATGTAAGACGAGAGAGTACCAAAATAAATAATGAAGCAGAATGCTTTTAGGAAACGGTAGAAACATCAGTAATTTCAAGCAACAGACCGTAATGCCTAGTTTATTCAGAAAGAAGAAGAAGAAATAGAACTACAGAGAATCCCGATGGTTTACATATGCAAAGTTCTATGTCCAATTGATTGATGTACACAGGTTGTAACGTGTATAAACGGAGATATTTTTATGTGTGGTACCTCAATATGTAACAGACCAGCGTGTTGGCTGTTTTGTCTCTGCTTCGAACGTCACAAACCTTACTATCTGATTTTTCTGCATAGTCGTAAGTGCACCAGTAAGTGGACAATGGCCGTGAGTATAGATTAACCGTTTTGTGTCCGTGGTCCAGACTTCAAAGCCTGACCTGCTGCCCAGAGGAATATAAGTTTTAATGACTTGCTCTTGCATAGAGTTCTAAAACTACCGTAGCCTATCATAAGTCAATGTAGATTACGGTAGTTTCCTTAGTAGTTGTGGTCAGTTAAACCTGTATTTGGGCTACCTATTGGGCGTAACCTCATAATGATCACTTTCTTTACCTACGCGATCAGTCTCTTACTAGATTCAGTATTTTGTAGATTCCCCTACAAACTGGAAACGTTGAACTGTCCAGAAACTGAGAGAGAAAATTTAAAGCGCCAGGTAACATACAGAGCACTTTTGTTCTACATATTTTTCCTCCTGTTTGTTACTTAAAAATAAACAACACTTCTAGAAAATTTTAAACTTTCAATGTTTAATCCAAGTTTTATTCGAAAGTTATTGATTTGTGACGTGAAACAGACAGATATTGTAGTAAAACTAAAGAAAACAATACAGATGTATCATATAGCGCTACAAAAAGCAATTACATCAACGAAAGGATCAATTTAGAAAAAAAGTGCACTGCATAAATATATCAAATATCACTTCAATACTTCATCGAACTTACATAAAACATATTTCCGTTATTCATAAACAACTTTTGCATTTATCAATAACAACAATCATTACATATCTTTATGCTTGTACCTTTAATTTCTTTATTCACAAAAAACCGAGGAAATTCCGCGATCAATTAATTTTTATTACTTTTTAAATGGAATTCATTTTCTGTAAGGATATAAAATACACAATGGATTAAAACCGAGCTCGATTCTAAATATCTGCAAAATGAAAAGTCAAACGAACAAAAAAACAAAGAAGTCGCCGGAGTCGCCGGCTCTCAGTTTGTCTCTTACACATTCATTGCTTCTTCCCTACCACTGCTGCCAATACAATCGGAAACCCTACCGCTTGCTACGTCGTTTATGTAGAGTACCTCAACTGCTGAAGCAGTTTGGTAGTAAACTAAATTCCGTCGGGACAGGGCTCGGGAGGACCTTCAGTACCGATCGATCGCCGTGTCAAATTCAGCCGATAGGGGTCACTAAATGCGTATATGAAAGGGTATGTGGTCAGCCTACCGCTCTCACCGGCGTTGTCAGTTTTCAAGACCGGAGGCGCTACTTGCCACTCAGGTAGGTCCTCAGTTGGCCTCACAAGGGTTGAGTGCAGCAGCAGCACTCCGTATTCAGGCCACAAGTGGCCCATCGGGACCGTCCGACCGGCGTGTCATCCTCACTGAGGATGCAGATAGGAGGGGTGTGTGGTCAGCACACCACTCTCCCAAGGGTTGAGTGCAATGGTTGGCATACCAGGACTGTCACCCAACCAAATACTAGCCAAGCTCGAAAGCAATTAACTACGGTGATCTGACGCGAAAAGGTGTCAGCATTGCAGCGAGGCCATTGGCGCTTGGAGGCACTACTAAACCTAAAAAAATATCGCTTGCAATAACTATAATTTAATCTGAAAAGGCGTAAATACTTTTTTATGTTGGGCAGCGTACCGTTCAAAATGGTTCAAATGGCTCTGAGCACTATGAGACTTAACTTCTGAGGTCATGAGTCCCCTAGAACTTTGAACTACTTAAACCTAAATAACCTAAGGACATCACACATCCATGGCCGAGGCAGGATTCGAACCTGCGACCGTAGCGGTCGCGCGGTTCCAGACTGTAGCACATAGAACCGCGCGGCCACTCCGTCCGACTCAGTGTACCGTCCTCAGTGACTAACAGAAATATCTACTTTTATACTTGTTACACTCTGTATTGTTAGGTCTTTTACAGTACAATGTCTCTGCTATTGCAGACCAACAAGCTAGATGCACAAGTCCCCAAGACAAGTAACGGTGCTAGGGGTGCCCACAGAACATCGTTTTCTAGGGAAACGCCTTCAATGTCTCATCTTCACTCCACTACTCCTCACTCCCACTCTCACAGAAGCCCAGTCTCTCCACAGAGACTCTACGAAATGTGTAATGATAAGTTTCCAATGTAACTTCCTTTTGCTATCGTTATTTTTCACTGAAGATACTCACCTGCGGCATCAAACGTTTCCGTTACCATCAGGATAGAATATTGCTGGAATTTTAGTTATAGTCCTTAAGGTCAGGGAACTTTCTGTGTATCTAAAGGAATGTAGCGACATTGTGGAATGTCTCAGTTGCAATGGTGGATACATACGTGGTCAAATTAACGTGATCTCTTGACAGTGAAACGTTCGTAACGAGCAACCTTGCTGCCAGCCTCGAACTCCTCCGTAATGTCAGAGGATCTCGCCGGCCGCTGTGGCCGAGCGGTTCTAGGCGCTTCAGTCCGGTACCACGAGGCTGCTACGGACGCAAGTTCGAATCCTGCCTCGGGCATGGATGTGTGTGATGTCCTTAGGTTAGTTAGGTTTAAGTAGTTCTAAGTCTAGGGGACTGGGCTCAAATGGTTCAAATGGATCTGAGCAACTATGGGACTTAACTTCTGACGTCATCAGTCCCCTATAACTTGGAACTACTTAAACTTAACTAACCTAAGGACATCACACACATCCATGCCCCAGGCAGGATTGGAACCTGCGACCGTAGCGGTCGCGCGGTTCCAGACTGTAGCGCCTAGAACCGCTCGGCCACTCCGGCTCTAGGGGACTGATGTCCTCAGATGTTAAGCCCCATAGTGTTCAGAGCCATTTTAGAGGATCACGACAAGGGCGTGCTGCAGCAGCTTCCTGCGTAGCGCGGTGCCAGCGTGTCTCTGTGTCGCCAGCGTGTGTCTGTGTCGCAGGTGCTGGCGTACGTGTGCGTGGACGCGCGCCACGTGCTGGTGTTCAACCCGGGGCGGCGGCGCGAGGCGTGGCGCTTCGTGTCCTACATGCTGGTGCACTCTGGCGCGCTCCACCTGGCGCTCAACGTCGCCATTCAGCTGCTGCTCGCCACGCCGCTGGAGACCGAGCAGGGCTGCTGGCGCACCGCACTCGTCTACCTGGGCGGCGGGCTCGCAGGTAACCCCCACTGCGCCGAGCTTTGCTTCTGCTGCACCACCTCCACACTGGACCTTAGAGTAGGCACACGATTACATAGACTCTTTCATAATTCAGTAAAGTGTGAAGCTCCAGCAGTTTGTAATTTAATCACTAAACACGAGGGTAAGGCTTTCTTTTCTTTTTTTCTTTTTTTTTTGGGCTATACTGCTGCTGCCATAAATTGTATGTCTTACGTGAAAAACTGTATTACAAGGTAGAAATTCCATGTTTGCTACAAATATACGTGAGGGAGTTGGAAAATAAGTTTCCCCTGCCGCCTGTGGTCACAGTTGTGTGTGAAAGGAGAAAAAAGAGAATGAGGCATTAAAGATAAGACATATCTTTATTTTTCTACACAATTTCCAAGTACATTGAGACACTTGTCATACAGCTTTACAATCTTTATAAAGCCTTCCATGAAAAAATCAGGGTGTTGCATACGGAAGAAGCGTTGAACGACTTGTTTGACGTCAGCATTGCTGCCAAAGCGCCTTCCGCCGAGAGTCTTCTTCAAAGCAGGAAACAGATTGAAGTCACTTGGTGCGAGATCCGGACTGTAAGGAGGGTGGTGTAGGCGTTCCCAACCAAGAGTTGCAATATGTTTTTGCGTTGACGTCGCCGTGTGTGGTCTAGCATTGTCATCCAACAGCAGAACGCCAGATCTGAGAAGGCCAGGCCGCGTTTTCCGAATCACCTCTTTCCATTTCGACAGAGTGGCACAGTACTCCGCAGCATTGATGGTTGCGTCCTCAGGAAAGTTCAGCAGCAAAACTCCTTTGGCGTCTCAGAAAACGGTGAGTAGCACTTTACCTGCAGACGGAGTGCTTTTGAACTTCTTTCTGACAGGTGATGACGTATGTTTCCACACCATGGATGCTGCCTTCGATTCGGGCGTGTAATGGTGGACCCACGTTTCGTCCGCTGTCACAATCCGAAGCAGAACGTCATTACCAGATTCAAGGTAACGCACGAGCTGTTCCAGGTTGAACGCCATACGTTGTTCCATGCGTGTCGGGGTCAGTTGGCGGGGCACTCACCGTGCTGACACCTTCCTGTATCGAAAAATGTCGTGGATGATCTTGCGAGTTCGCTCATGTCCGATTGTAAGTTCTGCCGCTACTCCATCGATGGTTCGCTTTAATCATGTCATCCACCTTCCTGACATTTGCATCTGTAGTGGCCGTACGCGTCCGTCCAGGTCTCGGTATGTCCTGCACTTGCTGACGTCCATCACTGAATTGCTCGCACCATCTCCGCACCATTTGCCTCGACATCACACCTGACCCATACACCTCAACAAGGCGGTTATGAATCTCTGTGTCTGATGCTCCACGTGCCCATTCATAGCTATAACAGCTCTCACTTCCGCCATTGACCTCGACTCCAAAACGCACCTTCTCTCCGGGAAAAGACTGAGCGGCTGGCCTCTGCTTTGAGCAGGCACTGCGAAAGCGCCACCTGCTTGATCGCGGTCGACCTCTACCCAATGGTGTATCGGTGCCTTGTACGTGCGCGCTCACCTGCCGTGTCGTCTTCCACCCATATCACACAACTCTGCCCACATTCGACAGGGGAAACTTATTTTCCAACCCCTCTCCTATTACAATACGACAAGATACTTTACGATGATTACACGTGAACTTTAATAGTGGATCTCCATGTCATATACTGTAAACACTGTTATGTACTAATGTATGCAAAAATAGTGTAATCATCACGCAAAATAAACAATTCAACTATCTTGTTTCCTAACGCACCACAGGTTGCATTCTGCAGACCGTAATGTCTCTCAGGCGATCATTGGATGGTCATTTCATCAATGTCCTTGTCAGTTGTTCAGACACAATAGTGCGGCACATACCTCTTTATTGGTTAGCAGTTTCGTATAACAGCTGCGCTATAGATTTTTGAGATGTTCTCACTTTTACTAATGACCAGATACTCTTCCTAGGAAGGAGTTGCATGTAATAACAGTCTGTTGTCTTTTGACACATATACTACAGAGTCAAAGAAACTGATACACCAGCCTAATATGGTGTAGTGCAGAAGTGCCGCAACATGACGTGGCATGGACTCTACTAATGTCTCAAATAGTGCTGGGCGGAATTGACACCATGAATCCTGCAGGGCTGTCCATAATTGTGTAGGAGTACGAGGGGCTAAATATCCCTTCTGAACAGCACGTTGCAAAGCATCCCAGACACGCTCAATAATATTCATGTCTGGTGAGTTTGGTGGCCAGCGGAAATGCTTAAACTCAGAAGAGTGTTCAAAATGGGTCAAATGGCTATGATCACTATTTGACTTAACTTCGGAGGTCATCAGTCGCCTAGAACTTAGAACTAATTAAACCTAACTAACCTAAGGACACCACACACATCCATGCCCGAGGCAGGATTCGAACCTGCGACCGTAGCGGTCACGCGGTTCCAGACTGAAGCGCCTAGAACCGCACAGCCACACCGGCCGGCCAGAAGAGTGCTCCTGGAGCCACTGTGTAGCAGTTCTGGACTCGTGGGGTGTCACATTGTCCTGCTGGAATTGCCCAATCCACAGGAACGCACAATAGACATGAATGGACGCAGGTGATCAGAAAGAATGCTTATGTGCAGGTCATCTGTCAGAGTCGTATCTAGACGTAGCAGGAATCCCATATCACTCTCTCCCCTCCACCTGCGGATAGGAGGGTTAGAATAGACCCAAGGTATTCCTGCCTATCGTACTAGGCGACTAAAAGGAGTCTCCCTCGTTTCGGCACTATGAGTTCAGGTCCCATTCTACGGTTTGACCTGCCACTTACAAAATTCTACAGAAATGCAGGCTATATGGGGGAAGCACGCCTTACGTGGTGCTTGATTTATCCATAGCGCCCTTAGATTCGATCCCCTGAATCTCTCATCATGGCTTTGCATCTCCAATTGCAATTCAACTACTTGGGAGAGGACACTTTCCGGTGTATTTCATCTTCTTCCATTGTCTCCTGTCCTCTTTCGACCCCCATGACAATACTGGATTTCTCTGCGCTCAGTATCCGGCACGGTAGCCAGTCCGTCAGGTACCCATTTGGTGGTAGCCCTCTGACAACATAGGGATCGTTTCAGCTGTAAATTTCCCACGTATGCCAAAGAGTAGATCCCTGTCTTCCTGGGGCGTCAGGACTCCCGGCAACGGCCATCATGCCAGTTCACCTTTGCTGTGGCTGGGCAGCGCCCATGGCGTGCATCCCTAATCGGAGTAGATGGCATCAGGGTGGATGACCGGCAAGGAAGCGGACTAAGTCATGTCTTGCTGATGACCGTATGGCACCAGCAGTCTTTGAGAAGGGCAAGATCGAATGCATTGTCGACAGGTATGACCCTAAATCGTTTCCCTCCCCTGCTACACCATGGGAGGAACATAGAGCAACAGAACGGAGAGAGCCATATTCGCCTCGATTTTTAGTCTTTAGCAGAACTGATGGGGACTCCTTCCTACCTACCAAGCCTCAATTTTTCGTTAAACACCTTGAGGATACGTTTGGAGAAGTGACAGCGCTGTCTGTCCAAGATACGAAACGGTGCAATCTTAATTCAGACAGCATCCCCAGCCCCATCTCTAGCGTTACACGCCTGCGACAAGCTGGGTGATATTCCTGCTTCTCTCACTCCCCATAAAAGCCTCAACATAGTCCAGGGGATCATTTTCTATCGCCATCTCCTCTTGCAGTCTGACGACGAGCTCAGCACCAATTTAGAACGACGGGGTGCTCATTTCATCCAGTGCGTTTACAGGGGACCCAAAGACAACAGGATTGTTACTGGTGCCTTCATCCTGGCCTTTGAGGGTGATTCATTGCCTGAAAAGGTCAAGGTGATGGCTTACTGCTGGGATGTTAAACCATATGTCCCTCCCCCTGCTGGAAGTTTGGGCACATGTCTTCCCGCTGCACTTCCAGCGCCACATGTCGAGATTGCAGACGTCCACTGCACCCAGATACTCCATGTGCTCCACCTCCCACTTGCATCAACTGTGGAGAGCACCACTCCTCCTGCTCTCCAGACTGCCCAGTACTCCAAAAGGAGCGAAAAATCATGGGGGTAAAAGACCCTGGATCAGTTGACCTACACAGAGGCTAAACGTAAATTTGAAAAGACTACACCCCATTCTTTTGACGTCAACATGTGCTGCAGCTACGTCACCATTGCCGTCCCAAGTGCCAGAGGTTTCTCACTTCATGCCACGAACAGTGGCGCCCTCCAGGCCACTAGAACATATCCGCCCTCTTGGTGGTAGGGGGCAAATTTTCCTCCGTTGCTCCCAAAGCACCTACTTCTGGGGCAAGGTCCTCCCACACGCAGGGGACATCAGTCCCCTCCCCCCTGTCAGAGAAGCAACAGCCTCCTCTGGCTCCTGCTGTGCAGAAGGGGGCCCTTGGGGCCCTATCTCCAAAGGTCCCAACTAATGCCACAGTGGATACTCGACAGTGGCTCAAGGAGCCAAAAGCTGCTCTATGAAGAGCTTCACAGTCTTCCTCCATGCCTGAAACAGCTTAGGAGAAATCTTACCAGCAAGCCCCTAAAGAGAGTGAGAGAGCAAGCAAACTAAGGAGGAGTCTGCTAAGAAAGAGGACTCTCCAACACCACCACTCCCTATCAGTTCGGCATCTGAGGATGCAATGGAGATCTTAGCGTCCCCTATGGATCTGGATCTGATGCCTCACCCACCATAGAAATGGCTACAAATAATCGGTGACAGCAGGTGACCCTGATGCATAACCTGCCTCCTTGCGCACTTCATACCTTCTCAGCCTCACGATAACGTCATCCTCCAGTGGAATTGCTGTGGTTTTTTCCACCACCTGGCTGAGCTATGGCAACTCTTAAACTTTACACCTGCTTTCTGCATTGGCCTTCAGGAAACCTGGTTCCTGGAAATGCGGATCCCTGCCTTCCACGGCTATAGAGGATATTACAAGAACTGTAGTGACTATAATAGAGTGTCAGGTGAAGTTTGTGTCTATGTCCTGAATTCAGTATGCAGTGAACCTGTGTTGCTTGGAACCCCTCTTGAAGCTGTGGCTGTCATGATAAGGACGACGCAGGAAATAAGTCTGCAACGTATATCTTCCTTCAAATGACCAGACGGGCTTTAAACAAGGCAGACTGCGAAGCCTTCACCTCTGCTGTCACCATTGATTCTTCCCCACATTGTAACATCGATGTGATAGTTGAGCAGGTATCTACAACGATCGTTTCTGTGGCGAAAAATGCAATCTCTGGTTCATTAGGGTGGCCCTGACGAAAGACAGTCCCTTGGTGGTCGCCGGAAGTCGCTGAGGAAATGAAGGAGCGTCGGCGAGCTATACAGCGGCATAAGCGGCACCCCTCCCTGGAGCACCTCATAGCCTTTAAATGGCTCCGTGCCCGCGCTCGCCAGCTTATTAGACGACGGAAACAGGAGTGTTGGGAGAGATACCTCTCGACCATTGAGTGCCATACGTCACCTCCCCAAGTCTGAGCAAAGATCAAACGAGTTTTTGAGTACCAGACCCCAACAGGTGTTCCCAGTGTTAACATAAATGGCGTATTATCTACTGACGCAAACGCGATTACCGAGCACTTTGGTGAGCACTGCGCTCACGCCTCTACGTCGGAGAATTACCCCCCAGCTTTCGTACTCTCAAATGGAGGAGCGAGGAAAAGTCTTCCTGTTCACAACGCACCACAGTGAACCCCATAACGCCCCATTACAGAGTGGGAGCTCCTCAGTGCCCTTCCACATTGTGCTGACATAGCTCCTAGGCCACATCGGATCCACAGTGAGATGATTAAACTGAACCGTGATTTATTTTCAAAGAATATTCTTAAGAATTTGTTTTATTTACTAGCGATTCATCAAGAACATTAACACATTTAATCACACTATGTAAGCATGGAAGTAGTTGAAATCATAACCAAATTACTTTTAACAAATGGGAATTTTATTCACTTTAATAGTGCCTAAAAACATTTTTTGAAAGAAACAGATTTAAAATTATAATCAGAAAGCACTCTATAAATATCAAAGTTACAATTTATTCAGAGACAGAAAGAAACAAGTTTTGACTGTATAAGCTTTCGGGCAGATAACCTTGCTGCTCCCTTTGCACACGGCCGTGGTTACGACCGCTCACAACAGCCTCTGAAAGACTACACTGGTGCAAATCTGCAACACACCAGATTACTTTAAACTAAGAGTTTTAACAATTTACACAAGCACACAAACTATGCACCCCCGTAGGAGGAATGGAAATGGTACAAAACGCTAACAATTAAAATATTAACCTTGCCACCGAAGGTGCAACTTGGTTTTAACTTCTAAGAAAAGTCTTACGGTGAAACGATGGCAACTTTATATACTAAAATGATCATTTAAATAAAAGCCCACGAAATGCAATCTTATATAAAATTCTACAAGGTTGACCAAACAATAGTTAAGATGCTCTACAGTACACAGATACCGCCTCTCAAGATCACAGGCAATAATATCAAAGTTTCCAAAGATCAAAACATAATCCAGGTATTAGGCCGTTACACTGAAAGCAATAAATTCGTTAACACACCAAATCCGACAAACATGACAGAGGCAGCTACTAACGTACGGTAGATTGATAGGGAGATTATCGAACAACTCGAACCGCAAGTTACTCTAACCCGCCCCTACTCCACAAGCGAAAAACGGACCACCCAATTTATAAACAACCACCTTCGCGCGGGTGGGCAAACGGAGAAGAATGGTGGGACGATCCCAAAGCAAAACTACTGGTGACCTCACCAAGAAAACAAGTAGAATTTAGCAAGAGTAAATCAGACAACATATCACCAATCTCTTAAGTTATAATAAACTGCGATTTCTCGAGAAGACCTGGCGTTGCACCCCCAAATCGCTCTCTGAACCGTCCACTGCCAGCCGCTTCAACGGACGCAGGAAGGCGCGCCGATCTCCCATCTCACGGCATCGCAGCTCGCACCGGCCAGACTGATGTCGTGGGTTGACTCCTGTTGCTCTCGTGCCGACCGCGAAGTCACAAACCCTCGCTATGCGCCGCTGCCCACTGGACTCACGTGGCGACCTTACATGCGCCTACGCTCAAGACGGACAAGTAATCTTGTGTCTCAGTGCGCGACCGACCAACCGATCGATCCAACCGCCAGTGACCATTGCCTGAGCAAACTCGAGCAAACTGGCGGCCTAACGCGCACACTCAGATGCAGGAAGTAAGCCCCGACCAGGCGACCACTCGCCGAGTTCTCTTACTGGCGCGGCGGAGTGGAAACACTCTCATTTTGCCGACTTTAAAGGTTGATCCGAACGACAGACAACTAGCACTCCGAACGACAGACACACTCTAACTGCTTAACAAATGCGGACGAGAGGCAGACTAGCAAGCCGGGGACAAGGGAGTGATCCTGTGTGACCGACTGGCGAGCTCATAGCGCCCCTTAAATGCACGTGAACAGGCAGCCTTTCCTCTTCCCACCAGAAGGAGACACCAAAGCTACGGTAGCCACAGCGGCGCCACCGCCAGAAACGGAGGGCAAATGCTTCACACTACGCGCTGCGGCGCGCTCTTCAAAACAGAAATTTTTACCACGGCTCATAAACATCTCTCGTCTGACTACAAGCGACATCTCGTGATCTTTAACTAGATCTGGTGCGATGGCGTCTTTCGATCGCACTGGCTGGGAAGCACCATCATACCCGTGCTCAAACCTGGCAAAAAAACCGCTTGATGTGGATAGCTATCGGCCCATCAGCCTCACCAACGTTCTTTGTAAGTTGCTGGAAGGTATAGTGTGTTAGCGGTTGGATTGGGTACTGGAGTCACGTGGCCTACTGGCTCCGTGCCAGTGCGGATTCCGCCTGGGTCGCTCTACCACTGATAACCTTGTGTCCCTGGAGTTTTCCACCCGAACAGCCTTTTCCAGACGCCAACACTTTGTTGCTGTCATTTTCATTTACGAAAATCGTATGACGCTACCTGGCAACATCATATCGTTGTCACATCATACGAATGGGGTCTCCGACGCCCGCTCCCGATTTTTATCCAGAATTTCCTGTCGCTTCGTACTTTCCGTGTCCAAGTTGGTGCCTCACATAGTTCCACCCTAACCAGGAGTTCGGGATCCCGCAGAGCTCTCTATTGAGTGTATCTCTATTTTTAGTGGCCATTAACGGTCAAGCAGCCGCTGTAGGGCCGTCCGTCTTACCCTCTCTGTATGCAGACGGCTTCTGCTTTTCTTTCTGCTCCACCAGGACTAGTGTTGGCTGGAGTGGCCGTGTGGTTCTAGGCGTTACAGTCTGGAACCGCGAGACGGCTACGGTCGCAGGTTCGAATCCTGCCTCGGGCATGGATGTGTGATGTCCTTAGGTTAGTTAGCTTTAAGTAGTTCTAAGTTCTAGGGGACTGATGACCTCAGAAGTTGAGTCCCATAGAGTCAGAGCCATCAGGGAGCCATCCACAAGCCGCAGTCATGGGCTCTAGCCCACAGCTTCCAGTTTCCGGCCGCAAGGTCACGTGTTAGGCACTTCTGTCGGCGTCGTACTGTTCATCCGGAACCAGAACTTTACCTTACTGACGATCTCATCACTGTAGTGGAGACATATCGATTTTTAGGACTGGTTTTCGACGCCCAATTAACTTGGCTTCCTCACCTTCGTCAGCTTAAGTGAAAGTGCTGGCAGCACCTCAATGCCCTCTGCTGCCCACCAACTGGGGTGCAGATCGCTGTACGCTGCTGGAGCTCTACAGAGCCCTTGTTCAGTCCCGCCTTGACTATGAGAGTCTTCTGGTTTATGGTTCGGCGGCGCCCTCAGTGTTGCGTTTACTCTACCCAGTGCTTCACTGTGGTGTTCGATTAGCGACGGGAGCTTTTAGGACAGGTCCGGTGACCAGCGTCCTGGCGGAGGCTGGAGTCCCTCCATTGCAGGTCAGGCGTGCACAACTGCTCCCCAGTTACGTTGCACACGTTCGTAGTTCTCCTGCGCATCCGAATTACCGTCACCTTTTCCCACCCACGGCGGTTCATCTTCCGCATCGGCAGCCCAGCTCAGGACTTAAAATTGCAAAAAAAAAAAAAAAAAAAAAAAAAAAAAAAGGCTCAAATGGCTCTGAGCACTATGGGACTTAACATCTGAAGCCATCAGTCCCCTATAGCTTAGAACTACTTAAACCTAAATAACATAAGGACATCACACACATCCATGCCCGAGGCAGGTTTCGAACCTGCGACCGTAGCAGTCTCGCGGTTCCGGACTGAAGCACCTAGAACCGCTCGGTCACCACGGCCGGCTTAAAATTGCAGTTCACGTCCGATCCCTTCTATCTGAACTGGAGTCCTTGCCTTTACCACCTATACTCGAGGTCCATTCGTGTATACATCCATAATGTACACCTAGGCCATAGCTTCGCCCGGACCTTTTAGACAGCACAAGGGACTCAGTTCACCCCGCAGCTCTCTGCTGTCACTTCCTGTCGATTCTTGACATGTACCGAGGCCATGAATTGGTTTACACCGATGGCTCGATGGCCCATGGTCACGTCGGCTTCACGTATGTGCGTGTAGGACATATTGAGAAGCATTCCTTGCCCGATGGCTGCAGTGTTTTCACTGCAGAGCTGGTGGCTACATCGCGTACGCTTGAGCGCATCCGTTCATGCCTGAGGAGTCGTTTTTTCTGTATACTGACATCATGAGCAATCTACAAGCTATCGACTAGTGCTACCCTCATCATCCTTTGGTAGCGACCATCCAGGAGTCCATCTGGAATGGTCCGGTCGTTCACTGGTGTTTGTGTGGACCCCAGGGGAGATCGGAATCGCAGGCAATGAACTTGTTGATAGGCTGGCCAAACAGGCTACACGGGAACCACTTACGGAGATCGGCATTCCAATAACTGACCTGTGTTCTCAGGTCTTTCAGCTTTGGGAGGCGGAATGGCATAGTGTCAGGACGCACAACAAACTGTGTGTCATTAAAGAGACTACGAATGTGTGGAAGTTTTCCAAGCAGGTCAGTGTGGACGAGCGGTTCTAGTCGCCTCAGTCTGGAACCGCGCTGCTGCTACGGTCGCAGATTCGAATCCTGCCACGAGCATGATGTGTGTGATGTCCTTTGGTTTGTTAGGTTTAAGTAGTTCTAAGTCTAGGGGAGTTATGACCTCAGATGTTAAGTCCCATATTGCTTAGAGCTATTTTTTTATGTTTTCCATGTGAGCCTCTCGCACGGAATCAGTTGTCCTCTGCCGGCTCCGCATTGGTCATACTTGGGCGACCCACGGCCACCTCCTGCGCCGTGAAGAACCGCCTCAGTGTCGATGTGGCGCCCGGTTGATAGTGGCCCATATTCTGGTGCACTGTCCCACTTTGACTGCCATGCGACGAAATCTTCGGTTACAGGACTCATTGCCGCTAATTTAACTGACAACACCTCATCGGATGATTTAGTTTTACGTTTTATTCGTGAGGGTGGGTTTTGTCATTTGATCTAATTTTTAGCGCATGTCCTTTGTCTCTCTGTGTCCTCCACCCTAGTACTTTTAGGGTGGAGGTATTAGTGTGTTGTTTTATTGTCATGGTCAACCAGCCATGGTAATATGTTTTGTCGTTTTAATCTCTTCTACCTGTTTCTTGCGTTTCTGTGGTTTTCTTCTCCCCTTTTGTCCATTTAAGTGTTTCTTGCCCTTCTGTCGTTGTTGTGGTTTTTCCTTTCTCTCCGTTTTGTGTTGACAGTCTCGCTTGTTTTATTCTCACCCTTGTTGCATTGTTTTATTCGGAATAAAGGACCGATGACCTAGTAGTTTGGTCTCTTCCCCCCTCTTTTAAACCAGCCAGCCAACGAACCGTATCACTACAGCTGCACACGCCTCACATCAGTACAGAGCCTCCACCAGCCTGAACAGCCCGCTGCTGACATGCAGTGTCCATCCGCTCGATGCAATTTGAAACGAGATTCGTCCGACCATGCAGCATGTTTCCAGACATCAACAGCCAATATCGGTGTTGACGCACTCAGGCGAGGCGTAGTTTTGTGTCGAGCAGTCATCAAGGGTACACGAGTGGGCCTTATCGATAGCGTTTCCTCGAATGCTTCACAAGCTAACACTGGTTGATGGCCCAGCATTGAAGTCTGCAGAAATTTGCAGAAGGATTGCACTTCTGTCACGTTGAACGATTGTCTCCAGTCGTCGTTGACCACGTTCTTATAGGATCTTTTTCCGGCCACAGCGATGACGGAGATTTGATGTTTCATCGGATTCCCGATACTCATGGTACACTCGTGAAACGTTCGTACGGAAAAATCCCTACTTCATCGCTACATCTCATATGCTGTGTCCCATCGCTCGTGCGCCGTCTGTAACACCACGTTCAAACTCACTTACATTTTCATAAACTACCATTGTAGCAGCAGTAACAGATCTAACACCTGCGCCAGACACTTGTTGTCTTATATAGGCGTTAATTCAAATTACGGGTGCTCTGTACGGTCACTATTTGTGATGCGAAAATCGTCAGTACGAGCGTGTAATTCATTGACGCGGTAGCAGCCTGCTTTGCAAATCTGTTCTAGGAAGCAGGGGTTTAACAGTGAGACTCGAAGGTGGCAGAATTTTGAAAACCATTAACAGGCTTTCCTTTGCCAGTGTAACATTGATACATAACAGTAATATGCAGAAAAATCCCATTGGTTCTCTGTCTTACAACCAGTCGCGGGACACGTATGACCCAATGGTGGTCAAAAGGTTAAGGAAACATACGTGGTAGTTACTTGTTCTGTAGGTCATATTTACGATCAACGTTGCTACGTAGAACGTGCCAATAGATCAAACATAGAACATCATAAATATCTAATGAAAGGGATGTAAAATATTAACATGTCTACATGCTGACAGTTTACAAGTTTTTCCCGATTTTCAACGTTTTCGTTGACGAAGAGAAACCATTCCTTCTACGTCTTCACGATGGGTAGGCAGTGGACACTTGTCTTCCAATCTAACAACAGCCATGTTCAGAGGGCTACTAGCATACATCTCTAGTTTGACGAACGCTCAGCAGCCCTACAGATTGTTTCACTAAATCACGTGTTTTCTAAACCCCATAGAAAGCGTCTGGAACTGTTTGGAACAGCGGGTGAAAATTTCGAGTCGACATTGTTTCTGTCCAAGGATAGCTCTGCGATATAGAAGATGTTGTTAAACGTAAATATGTTTAATTACAATTTCAAAATACTTCAGCTATCTGTCAGACCTTTTTTCCGTGAGTGGACTGTCAAAGAATTTTGTAGCTGCGTATTTAATCCCTTTATGTGTTAAAGCTAGATTCGTTATTCGGTAAAGCGGATAATTTTTCCTTCTAGTGTTGTACATTCAAATATCTCTATTACTCTCAGGCTCACACAAAATTTCATAAGTGATTAAAGGTACTGTGACACTATGTGGATGATATTTCTAACTGCTTGAAGAGATACCTGCAAGATGTACGTGTGTGAACTCCATACATAATTCTAGTTGTGCGAAAGAACAAACACCACGTGAAATCCGCAGCTGTGATACATATTATGTAAACTGAAAATGTTGGGAGGGGGAGAAAGAAAAATAAAGGGAAGCAACTAATGATATCAGCTACATCGGGACTTTATGCGGTATCAGCGGTGATGAGAAACAATGTGTGCTGCATCGAACCTCGGACCTGGGACCTATTGTTTACTAGGCAGTTGATTTAATCACTGCACCACCCAGACAAAGTGATTACCGCAAATGCGCGGACTGTCTTGACACACTCCCTGTCTGACCCACGGTCTCCGCAGTTCCCTTCCGTATCGTCCGCGCTCGATAATTTTAGATTCTCCCTGGAGGTCGTCCGTAAAAGTCCATTCACACTGAAGGCTGTAGAGTCATTGTCCATTTGGGTGAATCACTTATTCGGACATGGACAAGAGAACAAACACCACGCAATCATATAACTGATTCACCTCGATGGGCAATAAATCCACTACCAGCAGTGCGGATGTGCACTCCAGCGGGAATCTAAAATTAGCGAACATAAAGGACATGGACGGGGACGGCGAGAAGTTGTTGGTAGGTCGGAATGTGAGTCGACCGGGTAGCGTGCCAAGATAGTTTGCATATTTACGATAAACACTGCGTTTCGGTGGCGTAGTGGTTAACGCAACTGCCCATTAAGCAGGCGATCCCGGATTCGAGTCCTAGACCGGCATACATTTCCACTCGTCGCCGCTAATGCCGCATAAAGTCCCGATGCAACTGGTATCCTTGTTAGTTCCTTTCCCTGCCTTTCCTTTCCTCACCACCACTCCCTCTCCTCAATTTTCAGGAGGATATTTCTATTTAGTGACTTCTGTGCAATAAATGCTTCTTGACATAGGGAAACGACGTAAAGCGTAAATTTGGTTCGTCAGATGGGGATCTCAGCCACAGTCCACTCTAATTGAAACGCGGTCCATTACCTAGTACGCCCTCTTGCTCGGTATTTAATCATAGCTAACACTTGGTTTAAGAATCATGAAAGAAGGTTGTATACGTGGAAGAACCCTGGAGATACTAAAAGGTATCAGATAGATTATATAATGGTAAGACAGAGATTTAGGAACCAGGTTTTAAGTTGTAAGACATTTCCAGGGGCAGATGTGGACTCTGACCACAATCTATTGGTTATGACCTGTAGATTAAAACTGAAGAAACTGCAAAAATGTGGGAAATTAAGGAGATGGGACCTGGATAAACTGAAAGAACCAGGGGTTGTACAGAGTTTCAGAGAGAGCATAAGGGAACAATTGACAGGAATAGGGGAAAGAAATACAGTAGAAGAAGAATGGGTAGCTCTGAGGGATGTAGTAGTGAAGGCAGCAGAGGATAAAGTAGGTACAAAGACGAGGGCTGCTAGAAATCCTTGGGTAACAGAAGAAATATTGAATTTAATTGATGAAAGGAGAAAATATAAAAATGCAGTAAATGAAGCAGTCAAAAAGGAATACAAACGTCTCAAAAATGAGATCGACAGGAAGTGCAAAATGGCTAAACGGGGATGGCTAGAGGACAATTGTAAGGATGTAGAAGCTTATCTCACTAGGGGTAAGATAGATACTGCCTACAGGAAAATTAAATAGACCTTTGGAGAGAAGAGAACCACGTGTATGAATATCAAGAGCTCAGATGGCAGCCCAGTTCTAAGCAAAGAAGGGAAGGCAGAAAGGTGGAAGGAGTATATAGAAGGTTTATACAAGGGCGATGTACTTGAGGACAATATTATGGAAATGGAAGAGGATGTAGATGAAGACGAAATGGGAGATACGATACTGCGTGAAGAGTTTGACAGAGCACTGAAAGACCTGAGTCGAAACAAGGCCCCCGGAGTAGACAACATTCCATTAGAACTACTGACGGCCTTGGGACAACCAGTCCTGACAAAACTCTACCAGCTGGTGAGCAAGATGTATGAGACATGCGAAATACCCTCAGACTTCAAATAGAATATAATAATTCCAATCCCAAAGAAAGCAGGTGCTGACAGATGTGAAAATTACCGAACTATCAGTTTAATAAGCCACGGCTGCAAAATACTAACGCGAATTCTTTACAGACGAATGGAAAAATTGGTAGATGCAGATCTCGGGGAGGATCAGTTTGGATTCCGTCGAAATGTTGGAACACGTGAGGCAACACTGACCTTACGACTTATCTTAGAAGAAAGATTAAGAAAAGGCAAACCTATGTTTCTAGCATTTGTAGACTTAGAGAAAGCTTTGACAATGTTGACTGGAATACTCTTTTTCAAATTCTAAAGGTGGCAGGGATAAAATACATGGAGCGAAAGGCTATTTATAATTTGTACAGAAACCAGATGGCAGTCATAAGAGTCGAGGGGCATGAAAGGGAAGCAGTGGTTGGGAAAGGAGTGAGACAGGGTTGTAGCCTCTCCCCGATGTTATTCAATCTGTATATTGAGCAAGCAGTAAAGGAAACAAAACAAAAATTTGGAGTAGGTATTAAAATTCATGGAGACGAAGTAAAAACTTTGAGGTTCGCCGATGACATTGTAATTCTGTCAGAGACAGCAAAGGACTTGGAAGAGCAGTTGAACGGAATCGACAGTGTCTTGAAAGGAGGATGTAAGATGAACATTAACAAAAGCAAAACGAGGATAATGGAATGTAGTCAACTTAAATCGGGTGATGCTGAGGGAATTAGATTAGGAAATGAGACACTTAAAGTAGTAAAGGAGTTTGCTATTTAGGAAGTAAAATAACTGATGATAGTCGAAGTAGAGAGGATATAAAATGTAGACTGGCAATGGCAAGGAAAGCGTTTCTGAAGAAGAGAAATTTGTTAACATCGAATATAGATTTATGTATCAGGAAGTCGTTTCTGAAAGTATTTGTTTGGAGTGTAGCCATGTATGGAAGTGAAACATGGACGATAAATAGTTTGGACAAGAAGAGAATAGAGGCTTTCGAAATGTGGTGCTACAGAAGAATGCTGAAGACTAAATGGGTAGATCACATAACTAATGAGGAAGTATTGAATAGGATTGGGGAGAAGAGAAGTTTGTGGCACAACTTGACTAGAAGAAGGGATCGGTTGGTAGGACATGTTTTGAGGCATCAAGGGATCACAAATTTAGCATTGGAGGGCAGCGTGGAGGGTAAAAATCGTAGAGGGAGACCGAGAGATGAGTACACTAAGCAGATTCAGAAGGATGTAGGTTGCAGTAGGTATTGGGCGATGAAGCAGCTTGCACAGGATAGAGTAGCATGGAGAGCTGCATCAAACCAGTCTCAGGACTGAAGACAACAACAACAATATGTACGTCAATATTCAGTATTTACTTTCATAATGTTTGTGGCCTAAACGAATTTCCCTCTTTTGTAGTTGACACTACATTTTCGAATTTACCGGCAATATCAAGGTGGGGCTTGTGATACCTTCTGACGAAGGGGAGTCAAAATCTAGAACCCGAGTAACAACTTGATAACCGCACTGGACAGTTAAATACGTAGTTGGTTTTAACATGTCTTAGGGGTGTTTTCGTACCATGATTTGCGCTTAGTCATTGAGGTTACCGTGAACTTGGGCTAGGATGTTGATTTCAACATTCTCGATAAAAAAGTGAATCTTTTCCTTCTGCATATTCGCGATGGTTGTGCAGCTGACACTATCGTCTTCCAAGTTGCCAACACCGCTTTTCAATGGGCTGCACGCATTTACTTGAGGTTTGACTATAACTCAGTAGCCCTATCGACTGGTCTGCTAAATTACCCTTTTCTTTTAATATCCTATAGCAAATATTTCGGACTGTTTGAAACTGTGAGTGAAAAATTCCAGTCAACATCTTCGCAATTTGGTAGCTCTGTCGGATGTACCAGCAAAGAGACTTCAGCTGGATATGGAATTGAGGCCATTATGGAAGCTAGAGACAGTGTTACACGTTACACTACCTTGTTGGCACCTGGCGGGGGCCGGGGGGGGGGGGGGGGATGGTGGCTAATTTCTTGTCTGGCATGCCTACAAAGGCGCAACTTGGCGAAATGGGTTCTTTTAGTAGCAAGAGGCTAGTCTGCTATAAACAGGCAAGTAATTTGGTACTGTATAGTACCAGAGTGGCGTTACACTAGCGAGTGAAAGTAGCGAGCGGCCTCCATTGGCAGGTGAGGGTGGGGGGGGGGGGGGATGCCTTTCTAATGAGAGGAGCGGCGTGGCTGGGGAGGCAGTGGCAGCGGCAGGCGGTGTTTATTTATAAGCCGCGTGCTGAGGGCCATTAGGCGGGCGGAGCTGGGACCGCGCCGTCTCGTCTCGGGGGCCCACTGGCTCCTGATGGTTCCTCGGGGCCCACCTTCCTCATTACCGCTACTTTTCCTCCCCGGCGCCCCTGCTCTCCCACAAGTGCCCTCCCGGCTCCCCCTCTGCCTCCCGCACCGGCTCGCCGCCCTTCAGTGGACGTTGTGCTCTCCTGCACCTGCCTTCTCTCCTTACGGGAGCTCTCGCTATTTACGTACGAAAGGGTGAGTCCAGTGGAGGAGCTACACGGAAGGCGCTAATCCACACACCCATATAATGCCTAAGTCAGCTGCTCTACTGATGGATTTTAAGCATCCCGTATTGTCTTCAAATACCATGCGCAAGAATTTCATAGTATCTCGCTCGCTGTATGGCACACTAGTAGGCCTACAGAAATAAAGAACAGAAAATTTAATGTATTTAAATTTTGTATTAGGATGCGTTCTGCCTAGAAGCTGTAGTTTCCCAATTATTCAAGAAAAACCTACAAAAGTGACCTTCAAATGCGTTTTTCTTGACTAACCCAAAAAACTGTGGCCTCCATGGAAAACGTATCTCAGTACAAAATTTAACCACATTAAAATTCCTATAAAAAGGTCCGGTTCATTTTTTCTGAAGAACTAACAGTATGCGCTTAGCGAGCGATATGTTAAAAATTTGCTCATGGTATTTGAAGGCGTTGCGGGCAGCATAAAACGCAGAGGTAGGGGCAGCTGAATCACCCTGTAGAAAAGACCCATATTACAAAATTGTTAAGGCTATCGTGGCCACTTGTTGACAAACTGCCCATTAGCTTCTGTCTCGGGTTCTTCGGACGATGTTCATCTAATGGTTTTACTGATGTTTCGCCAGCACGAGTGGCTGGCATTGTCAAAGCTTCACCCTCCATTACCGGTACCGGCAATGAAGAGAGAAGCTTTGAAAATGCCAGGCACTCGTGCTGGCGTAACATTAGTAAAATCATTAGATGAACGTCGCCCGAAGAACCTGAGACAGAAGCCAATAGGCAGTTTGTCAAGACTAATATTACTTAGGTCGATTTGCAGTAGGGGTTTGGAACAGAAAATGTGTTCAAAGATTATTAATTACCTCAAAGACAGACAAACAGTCAACACTCGTTCAGAAAATATCGTTGTTGTGAAACACAATTAGCTCTTTAATCACACGAAGTAATGTGTGCTATCGACAGGAGATGTCGAACTGATCCCATTGTTAGATTTCCAGAAGGCTTTTGACACTCTTTCTCTAAAACGAGTTCTAATCAAATTGCGCGCCCATGGAGTATCATCTCATCTGTACGACTGGATTCATGTCAGAAAAATCACAGTTCGTAGCAGTTGATGGAAACAGAAGTAATATTTGGAGTTTCCCAAGGAAGTGTTATAGACTTTCTCTTTATCCTGATCTGTATAAACGTTTTTAATAGACAATCTTAGTAGCAGTCTTAAATTGTTTGCAGGTGAACATTTACCGTGTTGTAAAGTCATCAGATGATCAAAACCAAACGCAAAATTATTTAGACAAGATATCTGTATAGTGCGAAAACTGGCAATTCACTTTAAATAACGGGAAGTGTGAAGTCTTTCACAAGAGTACTAAAAAAAAATCAGCTAAATTTCGGTTACTCCATATAGCACACAAATCGATAGACTGTAAAGTCAAATAAATTCTCAGGGTCTACAATTACGAATAACTTAAAATGAAACACTCACTTCATAAATTTGTGGGAAGGCAAGTTAAAGACTGTGTTTTACTGGCGAAACATTTAGAAAGTGCAACAGTACAGCTAAAGTGACTGCGGCCGCCCCCCCCTCAGGAGCTCATTTCGTCAGCGCACCTGAAGTTGGCGACATGTCTGATCGCCGAAATATCGTGCCCGTTGGACACTACGGACCGGCCGTACACCCGTGGACTGTTCGAGCAAAAAATACGCCGGGAGAAACTACTTACATTATGCTTGTGCGCCCTCTTCTGAAGTACTGCTCTGCATTATGGGATCCGCATCAGATAGGACTGTCGAGGTCATCTAAAAAGTTCAAAGAAGGGCAGCTCGTTTTGTACAGTCGCGAAATAAGGTAGACAGTGCTACGGAAATGATACGCCTGTTGGGATGGCAATCATCAAAACAAAAGCGTTTCTTGTTGCGGCCGGATCTTCTCCTCAGAGAGTGAAAATATTTTGTTGGGGCTCACATACACGGGGAGAAATGATCAACTAAAATAAGAGAAACCAGAGCTCGCCGCTCGCAGTGGCCGTACGGTTTGAGGTGCCATGTGCGGACTGCGCGGCCGGAGGTTCCAGTCCTCCCTTGTACATGTGTGTGTGTGTGTGTGTGTGTTAGTTTAAGTAGTGTGTGAGTCTAGAGACCGATGACCTCTGCAGTTTGGTCCGCTAGGAATTGACACACATTTGAGCATTTTTGAAACCACAGCTCGCACGGGAAGACTGAAGTGTTCGTTTTCCCCAAGCGCTGTTGGGGAGGGTACCTGAAGAGAATGGCTTGAAGGTGGTTCGATGAATCCTCTGCCAGTCACTTAACTGTGAACTGGAATCAAAAAATCATTCGAATAAAAAAATCGAGTGAACATGTGTTGTAAAATACATTTCTTAAAGGCTACGAGCATTGTTCATCTTCGCTACCGAACAAGTGCTCCTCTACAGGCATACATTTTAGAGCCCTTGTTTACTTTACTTTTTTTGTTTCTTCGAATGATCGTTCTGTCATGTCCTCTAATATTGATCTTTCGTCCTGGGACATCCTGTACATGCAGGACGCTCACCTGAGAGCCGGCAGGAGGATTTTCTCTCGTATTTCGGCAGATATATGTAACTTCGTTTTCGCAGTACGTACCTCGAGTCTGTTCATACAGAAACCGCTCATCACGTCTTTCATGTGATGCCTGGTTTAGACGGAAAACGTCAGTTTGTTTCCCGTTACAAACAATCAAAAACATTTTTAAAGTGAAATAGTACGAGTGACCGCATCGCCCTGGCCAGCACCGGCTGCTACAACTATGCATCAGCGCTGCCAGTCCCTGCTGGGCATCTAGTTACTATTCGTGTTCTGCTGTCCCTGTTAACACATGTCGATAAAACGAATATCGCACTGGACTAATTGGGGATTTTTCCATGGAATGTGTTAAAATCATATTGTTTGCAACGGAAAACAAGCCGCTGCGTTCCATCGAAACTGGGCGTCCCTACGCTCTTCCCCTCCCCCTCCGGCTCCAATTTGAATACAATGCACGAAACGTTCATACATCCACGTGAAGCTGAATGAAAAATCCTTCTTCTGAATTTTTTCAACTACCGCATCAAATTGGTTAGAATGTCGGTTATATCGTCAAATAGCTGATAACATCAAGCCAGGTCACCCGTGTTGATTTAATCCATAAAAGAATTGTGCGCGTTCTACAATTCAGTCATCTCGCGGCAGACATCCACGAATCTTTATTTCTTGTTCGAGAGTCAAGGTGCAAGTGACAAACTTTGTACAGACTTTTCTCTTCTCCAAACATCCTGTAGAATATCTTGAACACTTGATTCAGAAATGTCGTACTATTGCGATTTGTGACACCACAACGTTGTCGCACTAGGCCACACGTGTTTTACTTAACACAGCCTGCTCGCAGCTGACTGGTCGAATGCAAATCCGTTGTTTACTACTGATAGTTGTAACTGCTATCGTAGTTACTGTGCTGAAATCGCTTGTACACACGGAATAAAATCAGCCTCGGAACCTTTTGGACGGGCGGCGTATACTCGCTCTGTCCAAGAAGTCTCCATACCCCTAGGTCAAAAAAGCTTATTGTATATTGAACTACTTATGTATAGAAATCCGTCCGGCCTCGTAACTCAGTAGTCAGCGTGGCTGCGATCCATTCGGGGCATCCTAGTTAGATTCCCGGTACCGCCAGGGCTATTTGCCTCTAGGCAGTATTACGAGGGTCAGTCAAAAAGTAATGCCTCCTATTTTTTTTTTCTACGTTTAATTGTCAGGAAATTTAAATGCAATTACATAGGTTGAAAACCACAACATTGAGGATCATTTTGTCATTTTTCAATGTAATCTCCGCCCATCTCTACAGTTTTGGTCCATCTTTGAACAAGGGCATGTATCCCAGCACGGTAAAAATCACAGCTCTGCTTCCTAAGCCATTGACGCACGGATGTTTTGACGGCCTCCTCATCTTCAAAATGAATCCCACGATGAGCTTCTTTTAGTGGCCCGAACAGATGGAAGTCTGATGGTGCCAGGTCAGGGCTGTATGGGGGATGAGGCAAAACTTCCCATCAAATTTTGACAATCTCGTCAGAGGTGTGACGACTGGTGTGTGGTCTTGCATTGTCATGCAAAAGAAGAACATCTGCCATTGATTTTGTTGGGCGAACTCGCTGAAGACGTGCTTTAAGTTTTTTGAGGGTTGTGACGTATTGAACAGAATTTATTGTGCATCCCTGCTCTAAAAAATCAACCAGAATCACACCCTCTGTATCCCAGAAAACTGTTGCCATAACTTTCCCTGCCGATCGCACAGTTTTGAATTTTTTCTTCCTCGGCGAGCTTGTGTGACGCCACTCCATTGACTGCCTCTTTGATTCGGGTTCAAAAAAATGCACCCATGTTTCGTCCCCGGTCACAATTTTTTTCAGAAACTCATCTCCCTCCAAACGGAAGCGCTGCAAGTGTTAGGAGGCTATTGTTTTCCTTGCCTCTTTATTCTGATCGGTTAACATTCTTGGAACCCACCGTGCACAAACTTTTGAGTACCCCAATTGTTTAATAATCGTGATCACACTGCCTTTACTAAGAGAAATAATGCGACACACTTCATCTGCAGTCACCCGACGGTCACCACGAATGATGTCATCAACTTGCTGAATGTTGTGTGGAGTCACTGCACTCACCGGCCTGCCGCTCCGCTTTTCGTCAGTCAACGGTGTTTGCCCTTCCCTTCAGCCCATCGTCTAACAGTGCTGACATCCACTGTCACAACACCATACACCTTCTTCAGTCTTTCATGAATGCGTGTGGGCGTTTCACCTTCTGCATTCAAGAATTCAATCACACAACGCTGTCTCAAACGAACATCGATGTCGGCCATCTTACAAACTTCTGCTGTGCTGCCACCTGTTGACACAGAAAGTTACTACTGCAGTGGATTGCAGAAGAAGGTTTGAGGAATGGCGCCAAATTCAAATTTTTCACTTAACTTAATTTTTTTAAGTAGAAAAAAATGGGAGGCATTACTTTTTGACCGACCCTCGTAGTATTGGACACTTTATTACACCGCAAATGACCTGCTAAATCATCCGATCATACCCTCATGCCAAATATCCAGTACTATTTCGAACAGTGGGTGGTACTTAGCAATCAGTATTCCTGCAATTTTAGAGGTATACAGTTTACAATTATGAGCGGCTTCATATGGACAGCGGCGCGGGGTAGCCGCTCGGTCTCAGGCGCTTTGTCACGGTCCGTGCGGCTGCCCCCGTCGGAGGTTCGAGTCCTCTTTCGGGCATGGGTGTGTATGTTGTCCATATCGAAATTTAGTTTAAGTTAGATTAAGTAGTGTGTAGGCTCAGGGACCGATGACCTTAGCAGTTTGGTCCCATGAGACCTTACCACAAATTTCCAAATTTTTTTCAGGTGGATATGGCATTCCTGAAGAAACGTATGGACTCTCTTCCTCGCCGATTTGAGGCTATCATTTAGGTTACAGACGGTGTTACTTAGTATCAGTGTGGTGTTTCCTGAGAGTGACTAAGTTTTTCTTTGGTGAGTGTGTCGTAGAGTCATTAAACCTTTGTGACTGTCGGCACATGTAAATGGCAGGAAGCATGAATATGTATACACGATCGATTCAATAGGAAATTGAAATTCGTCTGAAAATACAAGTGTCTGCTGGTGACAGAAAGCGTATCAACAGCTACACTAACTGTATGTATTGTATGTAGACTGAAGAGACGAATGAAAATTTTTACCTACGCTAGGACTCGATCCCAGGTCCCCTGCTCACTAGGCAGATGCGTTAAACACTACGCCATCCTGGCACAGTGGCTTTGCAAATCCTCACGTACTACCCATGGACGCCACCATCCTCAATCTAAATTCTCATTCACGCTTCCGATCACTTGGTATTCCTCCTAAACTCGAACAGCAATGCAAAAGCTCTCCAGTTGTATTGGAGTGGCACCTAGGCATCGAACGCAACGGGTGATCCTACCTGAACTCCAGGAAGAGGTGGGCTCGTAAAATACTGACCAACACGACCGTGAAGCCTCTGTAACCACCGACATAAAACACTCGATGGTGTCTCCCAGACAGAACATTTCGTCTCCTGGCACGAGGACAGCAGTTGTCAGTGTGATAGATTACGCTACCGATAAGCGTACGATAAAAAATTAAACGAGTAAAAATAAGACTCCTCTGTCATAGATACATTCTGTGGTCCAAGCGTAAACATGTCCGCATTCTTTCTGATCCGTCAGGAATCTTCTCAGTACCCAACAGCGCCGACCTTGGCAATGACTGCATGCGCGTCTCAACGTAAACTTGATCTATACAACAAATCCATAGCTTGTTGGGTGGAAATAAAACAGGTAATAGTATATAACTCAGTAACATGAATCAGGTTGCAGTTTGTCTACACAACGGCTTCCAGGTGCAATACAAATGTGGTTATCCTTGTTTCATACAGCTAGACGCTGAATTTAAAAAATTACATTGCTGTCGATCAAGTATACAGGGTGGTCCATTGTTCATGGCACGGCCAAATAGCTCACGAAATAAGCGTCAAACGAAAAAACTACAAAGAACGAAACTTGTCTAGCTTGAAGGGGAAAACCAGATGGCGCTATGGTTAACCCGCTAGATGGCGCTGCCATAGGTCAAACGGATATCAGTTGCGTTTTTTAAATAGGAACCCCCATTTTTACTACATATGAATGTTTCAGTTGGACCACTTTCTTCGCTTTGTGATAGATGGCGCTGTAATAGTCACAAACGTAAAAGTACGTGGTATCACGTAACATTCCGCCAGTGCGGACGGTATTTGCTTTGTGATACATTACCCGTGTTAAAATGGACCGTCTACCAATTGCGGAAAAGGTCGATATCGTGTTGATGTACGGCTATTGTGATCAAAATGCCCAACGGGCGTGTGCTATGTATGTTGCTCGATATCCTGGCCGATATCATCCAAGTATCCGGACCGTTCGCCAGATAGTTACGTTATTTAAGTAAACAAGAAGTGTTCAACCACACGTGACACGTCAACCACGACATGTTACAAATGATGATGCCCAAGTAGGTGTTTTAGCTGTTGTCGCGGATAATCCGCACATCAGTAGCAGACACATCGCGCGAGAATCGGGAATCTCAGAAACGTCGGTGTTGAGAATGCTACATCAACACCGATTGCACCCGTACCATATTTGTATGCACCAGGAATTGCATGGCGACGACTTAGAAGGTCGTGTACAGTTCTGCCACTGGGCACACGTGAAAATATGGGACGATGACAGATTTTTTGCACGCGTTCTATTTAGCGATGAAGCGTCATACAGCAACAGCGGTAACGTAAACCGGCATAATATGATCTATTGGGCATGGAAAATCCACGATGGCTGCGACAAGTGGAACATCAGCGACCTTGTCGGGTTAATGTATGGTGCGGCACTATGGGAGGAAGGATAATTGGCCCACATTTTATCGATGGCAATCTAAATGGTGCAATGTTTGCTGATTTCCTACGTAATGTTCTACCGATGTTACTCCAAATGTTTCACTGCATGAGAGAAAAATGGTTCAAATGGCTCTGAGCACTATGGGACTTAACATCTGAGGTCATCAGTCCCCTAGAACGTAGAACTACTTAAACCTAACTAACCTAAGGACATCACACACATCCATACCCGAGGCAGGATTCGAACCTACGACCGTATTGGTCGCGCGGTTCCAGACTGAAGCGCCTAGAACCGCTCGGCCACTCCGGCCGGCGCATGACAGAAAGGCGATGTACTTCCGACATGATGGATGTAAGGCACATAGCTCGTGTGCGGTTGAAGCGATATTGAATAGCATATTTCATAACAGGTGGATTGGTCGTCGAAGCACCATACCATGGCCCGCACCTTCACCGGATCTGACATCCCCGGATTTGTTTCTGAAGGGAAATCTGTAGGATATGCGTCAGCGCATTGTCAATGCATGTGCGAACATTACGGAAGGCGAACTACTCGCTGTTGAGAGGAATGTCGTTACACGTACTGCCAAATGCATTGAGGTTGACGGACGTCATTTGAGCATTTATTGCATTAATGTTGTATTTACAGGTAATCACGTTGTAACAGAATGAGTTCCCAGAAATGATAGGTTCACAAAGGTGCGTGTATCACATTGGAACAACCGAAATAAAATGTTGAAACGTACGTACGTTACGCATTTTAATTTAAAAAACCTACCTGTTACCAACTGTTTGTCTAAAATTGTGAGCCATATGTTTGTGACTATTACAGAGCCATCTATCACAAAGCGAAAAAAGTGGTCCAACTGAAACATTCATATTTCTTTACGTACTACACGAATATGTAATAAAAATGTGGGGTTCCTATTTAAAAGCTCAATTGATAGCCGTTTGACCTATGGCAGCGCCACCTAGTGGGCCAAGCATAGCGCCGTCTGGTTTCCCCCTTCAAGCTAGACGAGTTTCGTTCTTTGTAGTTTTTTCGTTGATGCTTATTTCGTGAGATATTTGGCCCGGTCACTATCAATGGACCACTCTGTATATCCTGAGGCAGTAACTCTCGGCGCGCAAATTATCCAAGCTAATATAATAAAGGGTATACATAGAGGCCCTATGGCACATTATTTATCGCTCCCTGCGGTGCCACGGTATACAATAATCTGACATATTTTCGGAAATCATGGTGTACAGGTGACTAAAATGGGAAACTATCCTGGCGTGCCAACTGGCTAAAATCGGAAATAGGTCATATGACACCACGCAGTGTGGAGCGACCTTTGTCTTGACCGCCACACTACGAAAGCGTTGCTAAGGATTAGATCGCATTTAAATATGTAACAGGCAATACCATAAATCTGATTGCTGCTCATTTTATTCTAGGTAATTTAAGCTGCTCTCTTAGGCTCCAGTCTAATCACATTATAGAAAATCGCAACACATTCGGAAAAAAACAGCCAAACATTTGTGAGTAGAAAAAATATAAACGTCATTGTTGGTTGGTTCACTACAGCAGTTTCATCTTTCGGTTTTTAGTCACGAAATCGAAGAGACTCGTTCCTGGTAGAGCACGGTCTTTTATGTAAATAACATCGAATATAGCAAAATGGTTCAAATGGCTCCGAGGTCATCAGCCTCCTAGAACTTAGAACTACTTAAAGCTAACTAACCAAGGACATCGCACACACCCATGCCCGAGGCAGGATTCGAAACTGCGACCGTAACGGTCGCGCGGTTCCGGACTGAAGAACCTAGAACCGAAATATTGCAGGACCTACATCTCGTGGATTAATAAGATAGTCCCAGCATGCGTGACAAACGTAAAGAGAAAAAGAGACTTCACGTACCAGAACGCGAACGCACTTCCTTCGATTTCTTCCTTAGCAGCATGTCTCTAACCATATGACCACAGCGATCGCATATAATTTCGAATGTTATTATCGTTCATCTTCGAATCTCCTAACAACTTTTACACTGATGTGTCTTTAACTGAGATTAATTGTAAGAAATCGTACCTAGGGACGTGTTTGGGACAAATCTTCAACGCACCGTTGTCTTGAAACAGCATACAGTCATGACACCCAAGTCATAATCAGGGCCCGTTTAAGCCAGAAGCGTTACAAGCCGCCTTCTGGGGCACCAAGCTCCGGGGGCCGCCAGAGTCTCCGCAAATGTGAGGTTCCTATACAGGGTGCAGCGCAATTAGTTGCAGCCGTTCGGGGCGGCAAGCTGAGAGGGCACGACGCAATTGCAAGATTTGTGTACATTGAGTATCACAAATAGGCGAAGACTGACAGGGGTGAAACTGTGCGAAGGAAAAGGGGGGAAGGGGGGGGGGGGGAAGAGGCGCGTCAAATGAAAGAGTCGCTTGTGTAGAAAAACTTTCACGAACCGGCCCTGGTTATAAAGTGGAAACAACGAAATACGATGAATCCTCTAAAACGCATAGAGCGAAGGACGACCTATGACCGAGTTCCGAGTTCAGCCAACGAGCAGTCGAAAGCGGCTGTGGATTCGTCTTTTAGTCACTCGGCATTCAGTGGTTGTATTAAAAGCGAGATAGTACGTGTACGAACTTCTGAGATAAGCAACAGCCGAATTTCTTTTCGAAATCATGCGTAAGGCTTGCACAGCGTATAAGTATGCTCACAAAACAAGAATACTACGAATATATCTTATTGCAAATGTGTACTGTTTAAAAATATTGTCTGTTAGTAGTTCTGTACTTTTGGGTTATAAATCAGCACGGAAAGAACATTCGTATGTATAACCGTTCGTGAATATGTGAATTTATTATTTTACCACAGATTTGCTAATTTCTTTAAGCACTTTCACGTACCATGCCCCTTTGCTCCGATTTCCGAAAACATGGCGGAGGGTTGTTCAATTCGCTTCACTCTGATCGCAGTGTACGGTATTCTTTGAAAACAGTCCAATGTTTGAGAATGATAAGACTTACCGATTATAACAAACATTACACGTAATTTAAATCCTTAAGGAAAATTTTGTCGCTGACACGGGATACAAAGTGCCGAAAGGAAAAAGGATTGTCGCTTACTATATTTTCGCTGTTTATGTAATAAAACTGCAGCATTAGGCATGACGATTTAAGTTATTTCTTTGCAATTAAATGCATTCGCAACACATTTTAAAGACACTATTCACATTTACCACTGAATCTACTTACAAAATTATATCGTTGTACAATACATAGTTCGGAATATATGTCGTTTTACGCATGGGAGTATAGAGGCCGGCGGGACGAGGGGAGGGGGAATTCACAGGTCTATACTATATGGACGCGTTGAAATCGTGTGGTGATGACTTAGTAAACTGTCGAGACCACTAACGGTGCCACTTGTGTGATCTAAGGCTGAAATATAATATTTTTTTCGCAACGATTGTCAAGAATTTCTTTTTGCTTCACTCGAATCCAAGAAGTTAGTAAACATGGTCTCTAAAATGCATACTTTAAGATCTATGAACAAGTTTTCATCTTCGCTACAGTGAATCAAATATCTTCTACTGCAGAAGGGTGGCAGTATGGACGAAAACAAGAAAAAAATGCCCAGTAAACACTGGCTCTAAAGTGCGTACCTTAAGGACTTTGTGCACTTGCTCATCTTCGCAACTGTGAAACACATTTCTTCTACTAAACATGTGCTCGTAGCTCTCGACGTACGTATTTTGGAGTCCATGTTTACTAGGCATCTCTTCGAATGACCGTTCCTGTTATATCACTGTATATTTCCCATTCTTCCTACCACACCCTGTAGTGTGTAAGTCACGAAATTCAGCCGCAACACTACATGGTCTATCGTGAAATGCACCCACAAATATTAAAAACAATTAACAGTTCGGGTTTGGCCAGTACAGGCTCAACAGAAGCAACTTAACTTTTTTTCCTATCAATTCTAGGCGAAGCCACATCGTACGGAATGTTCCGTAACGTGGCAACTGTTGCTGAAAGCTTTTCACAGCTCCCCCCACAAAACGCGCTCTGTTGGGAGAGGCAACGGAATTACGTGGGGGCGGCAGAGTGCTGGCGTGGCAGGTATGCAAGGGGTGGTGGCTTCATCAACGGCCTTGCGCTTAATTTTACCGCTCAATTCTGCCGGCGGCGGCCTCGGCTGCAGCGCCAGAATACCTCTGTATAAAGCCTGCAGGACACTTGAGTGCGCGTATCAGTTCGCTGAGTTAACGTGAAACATCAGCAACTGATAGCTCCCAGCCTCCTTAGCCGAGGTCGCTAACGAACGCCTGTGCGTTAGCGCTCGACTCGGAGGTAAGCCGGTTCGAATCCTAGAGGTGAAAGAAATTATCACCTCCAGTATTTGGCCTTTAAGTGGAGGGAAGAGGTGGCGTTAAGTTTCTTATCACGAGACTTTACGGCTGTTGTATTAAATTCCAAATTTTTCCGCAGAGTCTCATTCAGTCGGAGCATGAAATGGTGGTAATCTATCGGACTGGGACGTTACACTTAGAGGCTGCTTGGTGCTGTTCCAGTAGAGTGTTTCACCCTCCCCCTTCTCTCATTGTTATACGACACCACACTGTACAAACAAATCCGTACACTAATGTAGGAGATACACTTAACACACAAGCTTAATACCGAAGAACAGTGCCACAGTGTGTGTCAAAGACAGAGATACCATTCTAGGTAGGTGGCTGACCACCTCTAGGAGTCTCCGTGCCAACCACGCCAATCAGTGTCAAGGGTATTGTCAGGAGAACGCCAGGGAAGTGTGAAAGGACCGCTGTTATTTTCTATATACGTATGATCTGACGGACAGGGTGAGCAGTAGTCTGCAACTGTTTGGTGATGATGTTGTGGTGTACGGTCAGGTGTCGTCGCTGAGTGACTGTACGAGGAATTTCGAACATCTTGCACCATTTTACATTGTCGAACACTTTTTCCAGGTCGACAAATTCTATGAACGTGTCTTGATTTTCCTTTAGTCTAGCTTCCATTATTAACCGCAACGTCAGAATTGCCTCTCTCGTGCCTTTACCTTTCCTAACGCCAAACCGATCGTCATCTAGGGCGTTCTCAATTTTCTTTTCCTTTCTTCTGTATATTATTCTTGTAAGCAACTTGGATGCATGAGCTGTTAACCTGATTGTGCGGTAATTCTCGCACTTGTCAGCTCTTGCCGTCTTTGTAATTGTGTGGATGATGCTTTTCCGAAAGTCAGATGGTGTGTCGCCAGACTCATACATTCTACACACCAACATGAATAGTCGTTTTGTTGCCACTTCCCCCAATGAGTTTAGAAATTCTGATGGAATGTTATCTATCCCTTCTGCCTTATTTGATCTTAAGTCCTCCAAAGCTCTTTTAAATTCTGATTCTAATACTGGATCCCATATCTCTTGTAAATCGACTCCTGCTTCTTCTTCTTCTATCACATCAAAAAATGGCTGTGAGCACTATTGGACTTAACATCTGAGGTCATCAGTTCCCTAGACTTAGAACTCCTTAAACCTAACTAACCTAAGGACATCACACACATCTATTCCCCGGGCAGGCGAACGAGCGACCGCAGCGGTCACACGGTTCCAGATTGAAGCGCCTAGAACCACACCGCCACACCTGCCGGCTCTATCACACCAGATAAATCTTCCCCTTCATAGAAGCTTTCAATGTATTCTTTCCACCTATCCGCTCTTTCCTCTGCATTTAACAGTGAAATTCCCGTTGCACTCTTAATGTTATCTTTAAATGTCACCGACGATTGTTTTGACTTTCCTGTATGCTGAATCTTTCCTTCCGACAATTTCTTTTTCGATTCACATTTTTCCTGCAGCCATTTCGTCTTAGCTTCCCTGCACTTTCAGTTTATTTCATTCCTCTGCGACTTGTATTTCTGTATTCCTGAGTTTCACGGAAATTTTTGTACTTCCTCCTTTCCTCGATCAATTTAAATATTTCTTCTGTTACACATGGTTTCTTCGCAGTTACCTTCTTTGTACCTATGTTTTCCTTTCCAACTTCTGAGATGGCCCTTTTTAGAGATCTCCAATCATCTTCAACTGTACTGCCTTCTGAGCTATTCCTTATTGCTGTATCTACAGCCTTAGAGCACTTCAACTGTATCTCGTCATACCTTCGTACTTCCGAATCTCACTTCTTTGCGTATTGATTCTTCCTGACTAATGTCTTACACTTCAGCCTACTCTTCATCTCTACTGCCGGTCAGAGTGGCCGAACGCTTCTAGGCGCTTCAGTCTGGAACCGCGCGCCCGCTACGGTCGCAGGTTCGAATCCTGCCTCGGGCATGGATGTGTGTGATGTCCTTACGTTAGTTAGGTTTAAGTAGTTCTAAGTTCTAGGGGACTGATGATCTCAGATGTTAAGTCCCATAGTGCTCGGAGCCATTTCTTCATCTCTACTATGTTGTGATCTGGGTGTATGTCGGCTCGTGGGTACGCCTTACAATCCAGTATCTGATTTCGGAATCTCTGTCTGTCTATGATGTAATATAACTGAAATCTTCCCGTATCACAAGGCCTTTTCCAAGAATACCTCCTCCTCTTGTGATTCTTGAACATAGTATTCGCTAAACTAGCTGATACTTGTTACAGAACTCAATTAGTCTTTCTCCTCTCTCAGTCCTTCTCCCAAGCTCATATTCTCCTGTAACCTTTTCTTGTACTCCCCCTCCCCCCTCCCCCCCCTACAACTGCTGCATTCCAGTCTCCCATGAGTATTAGTTCTTCATATTCCTCTACATACTGTATTATCCTTTCAATATCCTCATACACCTTCTCTCTCCTTTCATCTTCTGCTTGCGATGACGGCATGTATACCTGATCTATCGTTGTCGGTTTTGGTTTGCTGTCAATTCTAATAAGAATAACCAGTCACTGAACTGTCCACAGTAACACAATATCTATCTCCTACCTTCCTATTCATAACGATTCCTATTTCCGTTATACCATTTTCTGCTGCTGTTGATATTACCCTATGCTCATCGGACCAGAAATCCTTGTCCTGTCTCCACTTCATTTCACTGACCCATACTCTATCTAGACTGAGCCTCTGAATTTTCAGATTTTTTAGTTTCCTTACCAAGTTCAAGCTTCTGACATTCCACGCCCCGACTCGTAGAACGTTATCCAACCGTTGATTATTCAATCTTTTTCTCATGGTAACTTCCCCCTTGGCAGTCCCCTCTCGGAGATCCGAATGGAGGACTATTCCGGGATCTTTTGGCGATGGAGAGATCATCGTGACAATTCTTCAATTACAGGCCACATGTCCTGTGGATACACATTACGTGTCTTTGAAGCAGTAGTTTCCATTGCCTTCTGCATCCTCACGTCGTTGATCATTGTTGATTCTTTCGCCTTTAGGGGCAGTTTCCCACCCCCTAGGACAAGAGGGTGCCACGAACTACTGTCCGCTCCTCGACCCTCTTTGACAAGGCCGTTGGCAGAATGAGGGGTGACTTCTTATGCCGGAAGTCTTCGGCCGCCGTTGCTGATTATAAATCAAAATGTAAGCAGCGGCGGGACTGGAACTCGGGACCGAAGACGTTTTGATTAGGAATCAAAGACGCTACCCCTAGACGACGGGGGTATGAAAAGAAACGGCACCTTAGACTTTTATTTCTGGGTCAGACCATATGGCGGGTGACAGACAGGTTAATGTCCCACTGCTGTATGGTGCGCCTCCAGACACGTCTTCGGTCTGGAATCTCATTGTCTAGAGTAGGATTGTCTTCGGTGACGAGTCTCGCTTCGAACTGAGGCCCGAGGACCAGTCAACAAGTGTCTGGAGACGCTCCGGACAGCTGCGGGCTGCCAACCAGACTGTCGGCCGCTGTACGGTCCCACAACCGACTGGGCTGCCATTTATTTTCATAGCAGGACACCTTTGCCTGGCATCCGCGGCGCCCTAAAACCACAATGGTATTTCGACGATATCCTACCCTCCGCTTTGTTGTCCCTCATGGCAAGCCATCTTAGGTTTGCGTTTCAGCAACATAATAAACTCCCGCACAACTAGTCTTCTGCTTGTTAAACCCTACCTTGGGCAGCACTGTCGCCGGATCCCTTTTCAATTGAGAACCTTTGGAGCATTATAATCAGAGCCCTCCAGCCAGCTCGGGGTTTTGACGATATAATGTGTGAACTGGACAGAACTTCGCATGATATCCCCCAGAAGGCCCTCCAACAAATTTATCAATCAATGCCAAACCGAATAACTGCTTGCATCATTGCCAGAGGTGTACTAACACGTTATTGGCCTGTTAAATTTGTAAAGCTCTTTCTGTTAAATAAATCATCCAATTTTGCTGAAACTATAATCGTTTATTTATCTCTACATGTACATCACAGCTACCCATTTCCGTGCCAGTCCCATAATTGCTTCGTGGTGCGTCCATTTTTTTTCTATTTAGGAGCTTATTTGCTCTGAGTCTCTGTGAGAGGCGATATCTCCAGTCATGTTATTGTTCGTCTATCCTCGACTTAGAATGGACAGATGAAGATTATATTAAATCTACAACTCGTCTCAGCAAAACCGTTCTGGTGGATAGTAGCCCATTAGTGGCAATGCGTATCTGAGAATCGGGTGTTAGACAACGAAATGCGTTGTAAAACATCACTCTTGATCGGTGCGTCGTGAGACGGCAGCATCGGAACGCGGGTACAGAAAGAAGAAGCGGGATCTGTCCACAGAGGCCTGCCTTCTCGCTATGTGGCCTGGCCGCCAGCCTGTGATGCGGGATGCAGAGCTCGAGGGCGCACGGGCAGAAGGCGTGCGGCGTCCCCGCGAACAGTTAAGTCTCCGTACGTACACTCTCTCCTTCAGCGCCTCCAACGAGTCTCTGCTCCACTCCACCATCAGGGCGAATCTCCACAGCTATGCCCTCTGAGGCATGGATTTCTCCTCAGACGTGAAGACTAACAATTTTGTGATCTGGCGATCTGATCACATTTTGTGACATTATAAGTGACAAAGGAATGGTTAGGCTTGTCAGGCTGAAATCTGGATTGATTTTTCTCGCAGCAAAATTTAAGCTGCTGACATGAACTGAAAGTCACTAAAAATGAACTATGACATTTCTCGTACCGCTTCCGCGCTTGAGACTCATTGTGTGAGCCCTGATTTCTCACTGTGCAGCATATATTGCGCCGCTCTATTGCCCCTGTTGTGGTGCGAGCACTGATTCCTCAACGGAAAGTAAAAGTAAAATAGCAAAATATTCACAGAAAAACAAGAAGTCTATTCGAAAAGTGAGGTCCGATAAGTCGTCAAAAGGAAACAACAGTGAAAATCAGATGAAGCTTTGCGTGTACATATTTGGCAGTGTCTCTAGTATGCCTGCAAATCGTGTGTTTTCAGTTTTAGGCCACAGAGAGCTCGTAAAGATACCTATAACAATAGTGTCTCCCACCAAGTGTAGGTGCCCGATGGGAAGTTTCGTCTGATTTAACACACTGCGGGGGCAGTGAGAACGGCCCTGCAGCATTTTCGATCGGAAGCGTTTGATCAGCCACCGTTCAGTCGACCGGGCTCCCTCTGATGTTAATCTCTCCACACATGAACCTCCGGCTATGAAGCCAACATTTTGGCACAGCCAACGAATTGCAGACCAGCGTAGAGAACTGTCGGAAATCACACTGCCTTCTTCGACGAGAGTACTGGAAAGTTGGTACAACGCTACGACAAATGCTTAACTCGGAGCGGCGACTATTTAGAGAAAGGTCTGGCAAAAAAATAAATAAATAAATAAAACAAAAGTAGTTTTCACTGTGGTTTCCATTTCGTGACCGGTTGGACATTACCTTCCCAGAAGCCCTAGTATAAGTTGTATGTTATCTACAACATTTTTTGGTATGGAGAATTTACACATAAATACGAAATTTCCAACATGTCTACAGTAGTTTTATACATTCTATTACAAAATTGTGAAACACTGATACAATGTTTCACTATACATCTTTTCTGTACCATGAATATAAATTAAATATAGGAGATGACAGCCATGTGAATAGCAGACAGACTCCGACGTTTATACACAAAACTAAGCCGTTGTCAGGAATGAGACCTACGTAATATCAACATAGTTTGAGGAGTGTTCTGTATGTCTGTTCATATTTTAAGTCAAAGTCCCCTGCAGTGTTTTTCAGTCTGCGTGTGAAGACTAATCTCAGAAACTACTGTAGGAATTTTGTTACAGTTTTCATTAATAGATACACTGAATTGCTAGGAAGATTTGTGCGTATAATTTATTACCTCTACGCCACACAAATCGTCCAGCCATAGACACTTAGCGATACCCGTCTGAAGCCGGGCTGAGTCGCTACTATAACCACATTTTGAACCAGAGAAAGTAAAAAAATAGTGTAATAACGTCAGAAACTTAAGATACTGTGACGGTAGTAGGACGAAAACCGCAGTGATATGCCTGTAAGAATGTTCTGTCTTAATGTTCTATAAATTCAGTCCACTGACGTAAAAATTCTCGAGCTAGAGGTTGAATTCATTCGTCTCACTAGGTGGAATCAGTGACTATGGGTTCAAAATGCGGCTAATAATGATCAGAATTTCTATGGTTTGACCAAGAATTTAGGTGAATTAACTCCTTTTTGCGAAACAGGGGAAAAGTGCGAATTATGAAAAGTGTAACATTTTCTTTTCAGTTTTCTAGGCTTTGATGTATCCATGGCACGACTTTCGGTGCATAACATTGATCTTTTCACATGCGGTGCAAAGTTTTCGTATTATTCTTGTAGGTAAACAAATAAAATACGGAACAGTGAACCAACCATACCAATCAGGTGCGTTATTGTGTATGAATGTGTCGACGCAGACATGGACACCTCAGTCGTCTCTGTATGTTTTCAAATGGTTCAAATGGCTCTGAGCACTATGGGACTTAACATCTATGGTCATCAGTCCCCTACAACTTAGAACTACTTAAACCTAACTAACCTAAGGACAACACACAACACCCAGCCATCACGAGGCAAAGAAAATGCCTGACCCCGCCGGGAATCGAAGCCGGGAACCCAGGCCCGGGAAGCGAGAACGCTACCGCACGACCACGAGATGCGGGCTCTGCATGCTTTCCACCTTCGAATAAAATCGTTCTATTACCGTACATTTCATGTTCAAAATGAGACTGATCTGCAAGATACACGAAAGATTCGATAACTCCAGCGACGTTATTTTTGCACATGTAACAATCATTTTACTTCATCCAATGTACTACCGCTTTATCTTTTTCTAACTAAGTAATTCTATTTTCTGACTTTGCTTTGTGAGATGGTGGTTAATCAAATGTCGCACTGTTACTCACCAAAATCTTTAGTTTCTTCCCCGCAATGAATTTGCGTTTTGTAACATACTGTGCTTCAGTCATTTATAGTTAAACATGTGTCCTATTTGGACGTTCGTCTCAATGTTCAATCACTGCTTTTAACATTTACATCTACATCTACTTACATACTCCGCTAACCACCACACGGTGCATCGCGGAGGGTACCCTGTACCACTACTAGTCGGTTCCTTTGCAGTTCCACTCATAAACAGAGGGAGGGTTCAAATGGCTCTGAGCACTAAGGGACTTAACACCTGACGTCATCAGTCCCCTAGAACTACTTAAACCTAACTAACCTGAGGACATTACACACATCCACGCGTTAAGCAGGGTTCGAACCTGCGACCGTAGCAGCAGAGCGGTTCCGGACTGAAGCGCCTAGAACCGCTCTGCCACAGCGGCCGGCCAGAGCGAGAGAATAACGACTCTCTACATGCCTCCGTTTCAGCCCTAATTTCTCGAACCTTATCTTCGTGGTCCTTATGCGCAATGTATGCTGACGGCAGTAAAATCGCTCGACAGTCAGCTTCATAGTGTTTCTCGGAAAGAACGTCGCCTTCCCTCCTGATTCCCATTTCAGTTCCCCAAGCATCTTCGTAATACTTATGTGTCGTTTGAATCTACCGGTAGCAAATCTAGTACCCCCCCTCTGAATTGCTTCGATGTCTTCCTTCAATCCGACCTGGTACTGGTCAAAAACACTCGACAGTACTCAAGAATAGGTAGCACCAGAGTCCTATATGCGGTCTCCTTTACAGATAAACTACTGTTTCCTAAAATTCTCCCAATAAACCGAAGTCGACCATTCTCCTTCCCTACCACAATTCTCACATGCTCGTTCCACCTCACATCGCTTTTCAACGTTACGCCCAGATATGTAAATGACTTGAGTGTGTCAAGCAAGACACTAGTAATACTGTATCCGAACATTACGGGCTTGATCTTCCTACTCATCCGCATTAACTTACATTTTTCCTCATTTATGGCTAGCTGCCATTCATCACACCAACTGGCAATTTTGTCTAAGTCGTTTTGTCATTTTTACAGTCACTCAACTTCGACGCCTAACCGTACGCCACAGCATCATCACAATCGCAGAATGCTGCTCTCCCTGTCCGCCACATCATTTATGTATATAGAGGACAACTGCGGTCCTGTCACACTTCCCTGAGGCACTCCTGACGATGCTCTTGTCTCTGATGAACACGAAGCATTGAGGACAACATACTGGGTTCTATTATTTAAGAAGCCTTCGAGCCACTCACCTATCTGTCAACTTATTCTATATGATCGTATCATCGTCAACAGCCTGCAATGTGGCATTGTTTCAAATGCTTTCCGGAATTCTAGAAATATGGAATCTGCCTATTGCCTTCATCCATAGTTCACAGTATATCATGTGACATAACGGCGCCGGCCGGGGTGGCCGAGCGGTTGTAACGCTACAGTTTGAATCCGTGCGACCGCTACGGTCGCAGGTTCGAATCCTGCCTCGGGCATGGATGTATGTGATGTCCTTAGATTAGTTAGGTTTACGTAGTTCTAAGTTCTAGGGGACTGATGACCTCAGAAGTTAAGTCCCATAGTTATTGGTTCTGAGCACTATGGGACTCAACATCTGTGGTCATAAGTCCCATAGAACTTAGAACTTCTTAAACCTAACTAATCTAAGGACATCACATACATCCATGCCCGAGGCAGGATTTGAACCTGCGACCGTAGCGGTCGCGCGGTTCCAGACTGAAGCGCCTAGAAGCGTTCGGCCACTCTGACCGGCAGTAGAGATGAAGAGTAGGCTGAGGGTTTTTATTTCTATACAAATAATATGACTAATGATAACGGTTGTTATATACCCGTCTCGTAAAAATGTATGTGGTAGTTTGTTAAATATTAATTCCATGGTTTTTCCTGTTCATGATGCAAATTATGTAATTTATTTCTACAGTCTCTCGACTGCAATAACATTGTTCGCACTGGTGAAATTTTGGGGAATTATTGCAAACCTGCCTTGTTAAGGAATAATTTTAAGACAAACGACCACACAGAGGCATGCATCAAATATTTCCCTCCTGAAAGTTTTGCCCGTGAAGCTTCTGGCGTCGGAAAGAAGCTGAATCCACATGCTTTACCATGATTTTTTTTTATTTTCCTCCGCATATAGCGCCTAAAGAATAAAGACAAATAAAGTAAGCAATTCAGAGAAATACTGAAGAAAACTACACACAACCTAACATGAAGTGTAAGATGTAGTTTTATCCATATTAAATCCTGGATGATACCGGACGTCATTTCCTGTTATAGTATAAAAAGCCGCCGCATTTATTTTTGAAAAGTCAGCTAAAAACTAAATCCTTCTTGAGAGATTTATATTTTGCATTCCAATCGTGTTGTAGCGGTGTAGCAAATGGCGGTGAGTGCAATAAAAAATACAAAACAGAGGAAGTACTGAAAAAATCCAAACTTGTGTTGCTCTTTCAGCTGGCATACACATCGCAATGATATTGGTCATTCCGTGGATGTTACAGTAATTGTAGTGCAACACATATAATAGTAATACACTAATACACAGGATAGACATAATCGTACTAAGGCTTACAACATGTTGGCGTGCAACTTTCCTGGAGCTTCTACTAGGGTCTCAATAGTATGTAGAACCCGATTCTCCAAATCTGGTGTATGTACAGTCTGCCACCTCCGTGTACTTTCATCTATCTGAAAGGAACCACGATCACACAAACGCGCAAAAAGGGCTTCAAATGTTGTCTGATGTGGTCGGTGTCTGTGAGGGTACTTGTGTTGGTTCAGCCGTGCTGCCTCTCGATCGTTTCTGTCTGCTAGGTCGTACGCAAACACTATCTCGGCTCGTTCCTGACTTGAATACCGTATCATTCTGCTGCTTACAGTACGCTGCGTCAATCTGACAGCCTACAACACAAGGAACACACGCCACGTAGTCAGAGGAACTTTCTTTGTCAGCGGCATCTATGGTGGCAACGACGCATTTCCGGACACATGTTCATAGGACCTTTTTCCCACACAGCTGATCAAGAAACTGTCCTTGCAGTTTGTCGGTTTTATTAATGTTCAGCTGTATAGTGCAGGTATATTAAGTTTATTGAGTACTTATTTGTAATTGTTAAGTGAGCTTTTATGTAAAATACGTTCCTGTCAACAATGGTCAACCTAAAAAAGTTACCTTTAAATCAACTCGCACCAACAATGCTCACGACCCACTGGTCAGAACGTCTAGTGTGTTGATCGGGACACTCTCTCCTAACTCTGTACAAAAATTTGCGACTGCATGCTTTTTCTCCCTAATCGATCTTCTTTGGTCTTCGTCAATTGGGTTATCGTATATTATCTCTTTTTCGCCGAGGCTTACCACTATTTATCTCAAAATTTCGAAAATCTATCACCGTTTTACACTAACTACTTTTCTATGAACGTGTTCTGATGTACTGTATGTATGTATATATACGTTTGTAGATCTTATTGTCCGAAGTATGATCATATGGGACATCTTATGAAATTTGCGACTGGAGTTAGGACTTTTGGATAGGGAGGACGCAGCATGTTATCTTGGATGGAGACTCATCGTCAGATGTAGAAATAACACCAGGTGTGTCCTAGGAAAGTGTGTTGGGATCCTCGCTGTTCATGCTGTATACTAATGACCTTGTAAACAATATTAATAGTAACCTCTGACTTTTTGTAGATGATGCAGTTATCTATAATGAAGAACTTCGGAAAGAAGGTGCATAAATAGTCAGTCAGATCTTGGTAACATATCAAAGTAATGCAACGATTGGCAACCTGCATTAAGTGTACAGAAATGTAACACTGTACACTTCCCAAAAAGAAAAAAATGTAGTATCCTATGATTATAGTATCAGTCTCTACTGGAATCGACCAACTGATACAAATACCCGGGTACAGCAGTTTATGGGGGTATGAAATGGAATGATCACAAGGCTCAGTCGTGGGTAAAGCAGTTGGTAGACTTCAGTTTATTGGTAGAATACTGGGGAAGTGCAATCAGTCTACAAAGGAGAGTGCTTACAAATCACTCGTGCGACCGGCTCTAGAATATTGCTCAAAAGTACGGGAGCCATACCAAGTAGAACTAACAGGAGATACTGAATGTGCACAGTGAAGGGCAGCACGAATGGTCACAGGTTTGTTTGATCCGTGGTAGAGTGTCACAGAGGTACTGAAGGAACTGAACTGGGAGACTCTTGAAGGCAGACCGAGAAAGTCTTGTAACAAAGTTCCAAGTACCGGCTTTAATTGATGGGTTTAGGAGGAGATCACAATAATTACTGCACGCACAAAGCATGCAAGCAATCATTCTACCCGCACTCCATACTTAAATGGAATGGGAAGAAAGCCTAATAACTGGTACTCCCTGCCCTTTACTTCACGCTGGCTTGCAGGATATAGATGTAGATGTAGATCTGGGTGAGGAGCTGTGAGTGTTTGTAGACAAGTGCCACTGCCGCTGCTGACCCAGCGCCGTGTTGCAGGCTCGCTGGGGACCTCGCTGCTCGAGCCCGACCTCTGCATCGAGGGCGCCTCTGCCGGCGTGTACGCGCTGCTCATCTCGCAGCTCGCCAACATCTGGCTGGTGAGTACGCCATCTCACTCGTGTCGTCGACGCCGTCGTACTGAATGCTGTCAAATTCTGTGCTCACAACAACTCGCTTCTCTAAGCCTAGGTAGAATGCCGGAGTGGCCGAGCGGTCCCAGGCGCTACAGTCTGGAACCGCGCGACCGCTACGGTCACAGGTTCGAATCCTGCCTTGGTCATGGATGTGTGTGATGTCCTTAGGTTAGTTAGATTTGAGTAGTTCTAAGTTATAGGGGACTGATGACCTCAGCAGTTAAGTCCCATAGTACTCAGAGCCATTTAAACCGTTTTGAATCTGGGTAGAATGACAACGACGATTGCTTCCCTTTCGGAAAGTGTGGGAAAGTTATCAAACCCACCGAGAAATTAGGACAAAGAAAAATGTTCGGATATAGAACTGGCTTACTATTTCGATCTGTCAGATGGTTTCATGCTCAAGATATCTTTGCTTTCAATGTAATCACTCACATATGTGAGTCGGTCGAAACACTTCAATCGCAATATCCAGTACCGACTTGGATCTGCAAAAAATAAAGTATGTTGCTGACCATTAAAACTGCAACTTCAAGAAGAATAATAAACAACGAAATTTTAATTATTTTACGAATCCTTATAGTAGAAAGAATACATGATTAAAACTGTGATTAAGTGCTAAATTTAACAGGTGAGGATGTGTACCGTGGAACACTTTACAGACTTCCGTCTCTAGTTAGCTCTGTGATAGAGGTTCCATTTGCTTTCTTAACCCGTTACGAAATGATAGCATTCATGTTATGTGTGTTGCGGAATTTTCTTGAAACTACAAAAAGACTGTAAGACAAAAAAATAAAAATAAGTAACGCACCACTAAGGAATTATCCGAATGGGACGAAAATCTGTAGATATAATGTACAGGTATAGACGAACAAATGATTACAGTTTCAGAAAAACTGAATGATTTATTCAAGAGAAAGAGCTGCACAAATGGAGCAAGTCAATAACGCGTTGGTCCACCTCTGACCCTTGTGCAAGCAGTTATTTGGCTTGGGATTGAGTGATTGAGTTGTTCGATGTCCTCCTGAGGGATATCGTCCCAAATTCTGTCCATTTCGCGCATTAGATTGTCAAATTTTAGATTTAATAGCTGGTTGGGGGACCCTTCTCGTAATGCTTCAAATCTTCTCAAGTGGGGAGAAATCAGGGGAAATAGCAGGCCAAGGTTGGGACTGGAAAGCACGAAGAAAAGCAGTAGCGTGTGCGAGCGGGCATTATCTTGCTGTAGGCAAGACGTGCAGGGCAACAAATCAGGACGTAGAATATCGTCGACATACCACTGCCCTGTAAGGGTGCCGCAGATGACGACCAATGGGATCTCGCTTTGAAATGAGATGACACCCCAGACCCCGTCCTAGTTGTCTGGCCGCATGCCGGAAGACAGTCAGGTTTGTATCCCACCGCTATCCGGGGCTTCTCCAGACACGTTTTCGCTGGTCATCTTCGAAGCGGGACTCCTCACTGAAGACAATTCTATTCCAGTGATATTCCATGCCGAGTATGCCCGACACTCCTGCGAGCGGGCTCCTTGGTGTACAACGGTCACTGTAACCGGCGCGAGGGACGCCATGACCTCGGTCCCCTTTCTGCGAGCTGGTTTGCAAGGTATCGTTGTAGATGTCGATGTAGATCTGGATGAGGAGCTGTGAGTGTTTCTAGACAAGTGCCAGCTGCACGTCTCGTCAATGATAATGATGAGTGCTTCTTCCTCGATTGTTCGGTCCTCTCGTTCTGTCGTCTCTCTAAGTCGGCGGCTTCCTTCTTGACAACGTGCTCCGCCATGCTTCACCCTTCCTGCCAATATCGTCGAATACTGGCATAGCTCTATTCAAATGTCGAGCGATTCGCCGATTAGTCCATCCGGCCTCTTTGAGTTCAGCTTCACGTTCTCTTTCAAATTATGACATTTGCGTTTATAGTTCACGTGCCTCATTGCGAATCATAATTACTGTCCACAGGACCACACGGAATGAAATTCGCAAAGACTTTATTGCCTGGTATCGACATGTCCGCTGTTTACTATCATCGCCAACTGTACAGCGAAATTACGCTGCTGCGTCACACATTCGTCTAGCGGCTTCCAAAGATTACAGTATTGCACTTTCCGTCGATACCTGTATGAATATCAATTTCTGACCAGTTTACACAGCTCCTTCGTGATGGGTCGTTTTTTCTTTTTTTGTATATAGTGTATTACACCAAAAAAAAACAAGGATTTTTTTCCATAGGTGAAATACTATTCTGAGGCCAAGTACCGAGGAACAAATATTCTATTCAAATTTTAAAATGTTTCAGTAGAGAAAATTTTGTCGATGCTATTTTTAATAGACGTTTGTAATTTCATTAACTACCGCATACCAATAATCTGCAAGTGAGGTCAAATTTAGAAGTAGTATCATCAAAAATTAGTTACAAGTTAAAAATATTTACAAATAGATCCTATAGGCAACCAACACAAATTTTCACTTTAAAGAGAGGTAAAAAGGTTACCACATCAAAGAAACTCAGTTCATTTGTAAATATCACGTGATCCACGTTAGGAAAACCTTCCGTTTCATGGTACAAGATGGTGCGCGACCATCGATGTTTGGCTTAACCGTCCGGAAGGTATTTAACTAATTTTAAAAATATAATGTATTTGCCGTAGCATGCTCTATCTCACAGGTTCACATAGGCCGGACTGCACCCTAACGGTGTCAAAGGCAGCACGAATACACTGCCACAGTCTCTCCACATCTGGAATGGGCACTGCATACACTATACCTTCGAGATGTTCCCATAACCACAAATCGCACGGGTTTAGATCCGGTGTACGAGCAAGCCATGCAACTGAACCCCTCGTCCGATCCATCCAATTCAGATGCGTCTTGACGATAACGCCAAAGCAGGGTAGGCAAAGTGACCTGCAAGAAACGCCGATAGTTCCGTCCTGTTAAGTGAAGTGGAAAGAAGCCCTCTGTCTCCTCTGGTGGCTAACCTTTTTATGGAGGATTTTGAGGAGAGAGCATTTGAATCAGCGGTTTTGAAACCAACTGTTTTTTGGAGATACGTCGATGATACTTTCATAGTGTGGTCCCACGGAGAAGAAAAGTTGATGGAGTTTTTTCATCATCTTAACTCCATCCATGAGAATATTCTATTTACTATGGAACTGGAGAAAGATGGTTGCCTTCCATTCCTGGATGTTGTGGTTAAACGGAAGAGTGACGGCTCGCTGGGACATTCTGTTTATCGTAAGCCAGCTCACACTGATTTGTACTTGCATTCTTCAAGTTTCCATCGCCCATCCCATACCATGAGTGTACTTAAATCCCTTGTGCACAGAGCATATACGGCGTCGGATGCAGAGAATTTGCCTAAGGAACTTGTACATTTAAGGACGGTGTTCAGAGACAGTGGATACTGGACCTGGGAAATTAATAGCGCCTTTTCAACTAGAGCCAGGAACCGGGAAGTGGATTAAGAGGAGAACGCGCCAGCTTTTCTTCCCTTCTTTGGAAATATCTCCTTCAAAATAGCAAAGATTCTTAATAATTTTCACGTGAAAGTGGTTTTTGGTCCACCTTCTAAAATTTGAATTTGCTGGGATCGGTGAAGGATGATTTGTTCCTGCGGAAGGCGGGAATTTACAAAATATCGTGTCAATGTGGTATGGCCTACAGTGAAAGAGCGTTGTACGGAACATCAGCGTTAACCTCGCCTACTGCAACCCAATAAGTCTGCAGTTGCAGAACATCGTATTACCAATGGACATTCAATGGAGTACGACAAAACTTCGATTTTGGCCAGAGCAACAACTTTTTGGGACTCCATTGTCAAATAATCCGTTTAAATACGCATTGCGGGAAATCGGATGAACTGTGACAGTGGTTACCAATTGAATAACGCGTGGAATCCCGTCATCTCCGAAATTTGCTCGAGAGGAAGACGCCAGAAGACTTCGATAGCTGCTGCCAACGGCAATAACGACGGCAGCTGAGTATTGCAGTTCCACCAGCGAGGGCGCTGTCGTTGGGTGGTCTGGTCCGTCTATCTCCGCGACTGCAACGCATCCGCGGCAGTACCATCTGCGCACTATATAAGACGAAGCGGAGAACGTCTTTGTCAGTCCTCGTTCGGCTCACCTGAAGATGGCTGGCAGGTGTCCAGCTGAAATATCGTGCAATGAAGTTTACGACGACCGGCTGCAAGCCCGAAATCTTTTTGAACAGTTGATTCGCCAGGAAAATTTCAAGTTTTACAACATGAGAGATGGTGATAAAAGCGGTCACACCCCGGCTAGGTATCAACCAAACGAACTTGGAGAAGGCGTCCATCGCTAAGAGAATATACGAATTGACCTTTTTCGTCCGGGGAAGCGGGCCCACATAATCAACAAACACTTTGTCCAACGGATGCTCTTCCCGTTCCGACTACAGCAATCCCCTCGCCAGGGAGCTACTTTGTTTACCCTTCTTACAATCTTGGCATTCTTGACTAAACCTCTAATGTCTTCTCTGAGGTTTTACGAGAGTAAAGATCTAAATGCCCTCCAACTGGAGAGTCGTGGAAGTACAGGAAGACTGGAATAGCTAAGGTTTCTGGGAGACAAATTCTAGCTTCCCCAGACTTACCCCTGTGGTTACACAGAATGCCGTTCTTCAGAAAATAGTCACTGGATTCCTGTCAACCTAATATTTGCTTCCTAAGCCCCCCAACAATGGGTCTTGTTCAGTTTTCAAATTATTAAACAGTTGGGATACCTCAGTAAGGATCATACATACTAGGTGACTGTCCGGCGTTTCCTCATCAAGCTTCTGCTAAGGGCGTCAGCAACCTGATTATCAGATCTATTAACGTGCCAAACCTTAAAATGGAAAGACAAAATGAGGACCGCCTATCTCACGATGGGACGAGCTAGGACCCACCCAAGGGCCTGTTTATCCGTGTCTAGATGACATTCACTGTGTTCGAGATAGAACCGAAATTTTTCCTGGGAAAATAACACAGCTAACGCTTCGCATTCATACACTGAGTAATTGAGCTCAGGTCCCTCCAGACGTCGGGAAGCAAATGCTAACGGACGCCTCATATCTTGACTTCCTGTAAAAGAACTGCGATCACGCCAATGTTGCAAGCGTCAGCCTGGACCACAAATCTTTTCTTAAAGTCAGGTACGGCCAAGACCGGTGGGTTGGCAATCGCAGTTTTAATTCCTTCAAAGGCTGTCTGCTGAGTTTCAGCCCAAACGAATTTATCATTATTTTTGCGTAACAAATATAACAGAGCTGCAAGCTGCCCAAAGTTTGGGACAAATCTGCGGAAATAATTAGCGATCCCTACAAATTGGGCAATCTCCTCTTATTTCGTGGCTCCGGAAAATTCCTCAGCGCCTTAGTGCGTTCCTGATAAATGCTAATTCCGTCCCTGACACCAAGTGACCCAAAAATGATACATGGCGCTTAGCCAAGGGTTTCACAGTCAGCCCCACATCCCGGAGCCTGGATAGCACCTTCTCGATGCGCTCTTAATGCTCTTCAAAGGAGGCACTAAATATGACCACATCGTCCAAATAATTAAAGACGCAATTAAACTTTAAATCGCCTAAAATTTTATCCAATAAACAGGATAAAACCTGTTGACAAACCAAACGAAACCCGGCTGAACTCATATAAATTCCAATCCGTGGCGAAGGCGGTGAGATTCTTAGATTCCTCCTTAAGGGTATCTGGTAATGAGCCTGATTAAGATCTAAGACCGTAAACCAAGATGCTCCAGAGAACAGCGTGAACAGTTGTGGAGATCAGGCAGCGGCACCGATTCCAAGATCACCTTTTTACTGAGAAGCCTGTAATCAACCACAGGTCGGAAATCCTGTTCCTGATCTTTAGGTACTAACAAAGTTGGGGAATCATAGGGGGAGGTGGACGGTCTTATGACTCCGTCTCTTAAGAAGTCCTCAATTTTGAGCAGCAATATCTTTATCTTAGGTGGTGCCAAGCGATATGGAGACTGGCGAACCGGCACGTCATCCATGATACGAAAATGGTGTCTAATGACGTCTCTGACTCCCAGCTTGTCACAAAGTACGTCAGGAAATTCTCCAAAATTTTCACTTCAGTGTTTCCCTTGTTGACAGGAGAGAAGGTCGACCCCAACCAGGCACGTGTTACTGCTGGTATAGCGTCCCATGCCCACATGAACAAAAGGCTATTCCATCGTTGGAAGAAAATTTGAAATAAAAGGTCCGGGTACCAAAATCTAACACCAGTCTAATAAAAACTTGAATGGCCATGAAAATTCACACATGGAAAGATTTCCCCGCACAGAGGTAACTCTTGGCCATCGGCCACTCGACATCTCTCAATCGAGGAACGTACTGGAGATAATCAACTTAAGTGCCTGTATTCAATAAACCACTCGTAATTAAGGAGTTACACAGAGCTGCCTGAATCTAGTAACCCATAGAACGGTTCCTGCCCTACAGCCGCACAAACAAATGGCAAGGTTCGCGTGGTGGCTGCCTGTATACGACTACACCACTCTGTCTCCCAGGATGCGACCCGCCCCCTCCTGGCATCGTTTCTCAGCGCGAGGTTTCCTTGGAACCGGGTATCCTCGTACTAAATGGTCACGTGCGCCGCACCTAAAACAAGCCTCTGATTTCATTGAAGCGCTCGCTCTACCTATCATGCTACCTTCTGGACAGGAGTTAGATAAGTGTTGATGTCCCCAGTTAACTCATTTCGCTGGTTGTCGGCAAAAGACAATTTCTTAACAGAGTTAACAAGTTTCTCTAACTCACGAAGAGTGACCGGACGAGGAAAGAGTGCGCTCCGAGACGTTTTTCAGGCCGCATACCTTCCAAGACATTAGCAACTAAATTCGCCTCGGGAACATCCATATGTAGTGCCGACACTGTCTCACGTACCCGCTCTACATATCCGAACAACGATCAGTGGGAGTTCAGCACTCGAAAATAATATCTACATTCTAGCTCTTTGATCATATGGTCTGACAACTTACGCTCCACGACCGATTGCCTCAGCTGCCCGATCGTCTTACCCTTCTGTAAGGTTTCAGATAGCAGATTACTTAAGTTACCGCACGGTAACGGGTAGAGTGCGAAAACTGCTGCTTGATGGGGATCCTTAATGCATCAGCATGCGACTCAAACTCAACTAGCACCCAAAATACCTGTTGTATATTTTCTAAGGTTTCAATTTACAATTCCCGAATACTATGTAAGAGACAGATCATCTAGTTAGGGAGTCGGGCAAAATATTTGCCAGACCGATCACTTAGACCTCAGGCGACGGATCCACATTCAGTTATTGGATTGTCAGAAACACATTCTATATTATTTGTATCAGCATCACTTTCTAATTCTGCAGCTGCAGTTTGGATTTTCAAATCGAACAAAAGATTATTTAACTGAATGACACGTGCTAACTGCTCAGGGCTCGTTTCTAGAAGTTTAAGATCCGTTACTGAGTTGCCTAGGTGGACTAACTGTGCATAAATGCGCTTCAATTGCCTCACGGTTGGTTGATTATTTTGGAGACAGGAGAGATTTTCTTGTATCTGATTCAATGCTCCATAATAGTCTGTAAATTTTGGCTCACCTCGCCAAACGCGCTAACAGAAACGTAGAGTGGTGTTGCCAACGCAGCCCGTCGCCTGGCTGCCAGCTCTCACACCATAACGTGAACATTTTTTTGCCTAATGCTCAGTTTATACTCGAGCTGATCTCGTTCTAGCTACGAGATACCGGGACATTGACGTGGATCCATGGTGCGGCTGTGGCCAAAAGACAATAATTAGACAATGTCATAAAAGAATAAAGTACAAAATTTAAACTGAAGCAGGTTGCTCTAAATGAAACTCCTGACAACCCTCTGCTAACGCGTCGAAAACCACGCTCTGCTACCAATGATACTGAAACGTCCCCTTTGTAAAATTTATACACGACTGTGCTTAAACTGACACACAATATTTTTAGCGCAACGCAATCTGACTTCCAAAAATCCCTACGAAAGAATGGCCCTGACTAACATTAACCTATACGTTTCACAAATCACTTACCTCACAAAAATCTTCGTTACTCAAGCTACTGCAGTACAGCGAGCGCCACTACTGCCAGCTAGATAAAAGATTCAAACTACTGAAGGCACTAACTACTGATAGGTATAATTAGCAAATGAAAGATTTTAATAGAGAACAAACAATGTATTTACCTTAGTAGTCATAATATATATATATATATATATATATATATATATATATATCAGTTCATGACACCAATTCTTACAAATTTCAAAACTCCGCCATCTCTCTCCCCACGTCCACCACTGCTGGCGGCTCACCTCCAACTGCCCAACGCTACGCGCTGTTAGCATCCAGCTGCCGCTGCCCAACACTACAATGGCAGACAACAATGCAAACTAGCCACAGACTGCGCACAGCACAGCCAGTGATTTTTCATACAGAGCGCTATGTGGCGTTACCAATAAGAAAACCTAAACAGCCTACTTACAATACGTCGTACTTACTGGAATTAAAGAAAACGTCTTAAGCGAGGACTCACAAATATAACTTTCTCTTCACACAACCTGTTTATTTAACAATATATAAACTGTGTTCTACAGATAATCGAAGCATTTACCAATAACATTTTCTTAAACAAAATGAACAAATTTGCAAAATTCGTTTGACCTTAAACCATAAGTTGAATAAGCTTCTAATCTTTGCAAAAGAAATCTGAAGTGCTGTATTGCAAAACAGCAAACAATATGACAATGTTTACAAGATGGCCGGACCTGCAGCCCGCCCGTAACGGTTGAAACAGTGGTGTTTACAACTGCACTGGACACAGTCTGTCTTATTAAATGCCCTTCTGCAACGCACAAAAACTATATAAGCACCACTGATGACAACAGAGATTCAGTTACTCAAAACTTAACTTTTAATTTGAAAGCTGTGTGTCGAAAGGTTAAGATGCGCACCTGTGCTTAAAGGTTATGACAATGATAAGGCTTACTTCAACCAACCTCTTAATTTCAATCAGCAACCAAGGTTCGACTGGATCCTAACCCATCCCTTCAGGCAATTTTATTTTGACTTAAGCACTGGTGAGAGTTGACTGTTAACATTTTCAAACTTAATCTGATTTCCATTTATTCAGACCGCTCTGATGTAACGTCTTAAAACATTACTTGCGAACACTTATTACAAGAGAACTCACTCGACGGAACCACAAGATACGGCTAAAATACACCAATAATGACCCGGTCTTTCACACACAGAAACTAACAGCTTAGAACAGCAGGTTGTTCAGATTATAACTAATGACTGAGAAATGCAGATACAATCAAAGAACCGAACCCGTTAACAGCTAAATCTAACCACAAGGTCCCTGTTTTTGTTTGTCGGCAACCTGTGCCTTATTACAATTGTTCCGGCTGTATTTACTGCCAAGAACTAATTAATTAGCACATTAATGATTGGGTGCAAACCAGAAAATAATAAGGATGGGCAGGTAAACAATGAAACAAATAACCTAGTGGATTACAGAATGTTACTCCCCGTTACCATCAAGTAGTTCCATGGGTCCACGGTGCTTCGCAGCGGCTACTGACTGGTACCGATGAAAGCCAGGTGGAAGTGGGCAGTCAGGCAAGTAGCGGTCGTCCGACACGAATGCTGCCACCCAACCGACGGGATGTCGGCCTGCTGCTTGTAGTGGACTATGACCCTGGTGAAGTGCTCCGGTGTCTTCGCTCTGCGCAGGCCCTTCTTGCACGGCTCCTTCCTTCGGCCGCTCGGACCTCGTGACCACATCTTGTCGCGACCCTACAGCCAATCCCCAAACTTCGTGCCTCTTCCTCGAGCCAGCAAACCCCATATATCGGCAAGCAAAGACCTTATAAGGACACAACCTACAAATACCAGCTCTTCCTCGTAGATATTTTAGCGCCCATAAAGCCCCAACACACCACCACACATAGATATTGGCAATGGGGCCACAAGAGGGGTGGTCGATACTACACGTGAGCCAGTGGGGCCAGACGGAACAGTCTACTAACTGAATGGCGGCACGTCTCAGTCACGCCTGGTTGTCCGGCTGTATGGCGGGCGACAATCAGGTTGGTGACTCAACACTGTTCGGAGCGTCTCGAGACACGTCTTTGGCCTGGAATGTCCTTGGCTGGAACAGAACTGCATTCAGGGTTGAGTCCCATATCGAACTGATCCCAGATGGCTGGCGAGGACGTGTCTGGAGACGCCTCGGAGAGCAGTGGGATACTGATCTGACTGTCGCTCGCCATGTGGCCCAACAACAGGACTGACGGTCTGGGTGCCATTTCATTTCATAACAGGACACCACTGGTTGTCATCCACAGTACCCAAAAAGCACACCGGTACGTCGACGATATTCCACGCCCCGTTTTGTTGTCCGTCATGGAAAGCCATCCTGGGTTTACATTACAGCAAAATAATGCCCGCTCGCACATGGCGAGAGTTTCTATTACTTGTCTTGGCGCTTGTCCAAGCCTCCCTTGCCCATCATTGTCATCAGTTCTCTCTCAAACTGAGAACGTTTGGAGGTTTATGGGCAGGGCCCTCCAACCATATCGAGATTTTCACGATCTAACGCTCAAATTAGACAGAATTTAGCACAATATCCCTCAAGAGGACATTCAACAACTCAGTTAATCAATGCCAAGCCATATACCTACTTGCATAAGGACTGGAGGTGGAGCCACGCGTTATTGACTTATTCAATTTATGGAACTTTTACTCATGAATAAATTATCCTGTTTTTCTGAAACTGTAATAATTTGTTTGTCTGCAAAGTACATCACGTCTACCGATTTCCGTCCCGTTCGGAAATCCTTCGTGATGCGGCGTTTTTTTATCTTTTTAAAGAGTGCATTCATTAAAATTCTTACAATAAATCTAAACCTGGTATTTGCTTTTCCTACAGTTAGTTTTATGTGGTCATTCAACTTTAGGTCCCTCCGGATGATTCCTTCTATGTACTTTACAATTGCTACAGTTTCCAGCGATTTATCGCCAACTGTGTAATCGAACAGTAATGGATCTCGAGTTTTGCGAACTCATGTAGTAAAAGTGGAACGTTATGACGGCGAGCTCTGAGAGTAACTTGGTGCTGTTACGCTGTGTAATGCTCTACCGTTTCCTGTTAAGTGGCTGAGTACCTCAGGACAGAAGTTAGCGCGTCTACACGGTGGCAGTGCTCGGACCGCGGGTGCGTTAGAGGTTAACTGGGTCTCGTTTATCCTTTTCCCCTTGTTCCCAGAGAGGCGGCATTCTTAAGCGCTACCGTAAGAGCAAAGGCTAATACAACTTCCCCACGAGTGGTGGTCCCCCGTTGATACTGGAAAGTTATTCCCCGTTCTCGTTTCGACATGTTACTGTTTGTATAATCGCAAATTGCGAACATTTACTCTTAACCCAGTACTGCAGTATCATACGCTACATTGGGTTATGTTAACCTATTTACAAATAAATCGATACTTTTCTCCGCTACTTCTCTCGTCATTTTCAGCCAACTCTGTAATGCTTTTATCTGGCATCTCCTGGTGCTGTGGGACCAGAGGCCATATGATGAACACACGTAGCGTCAAACAGCTACTGAACCCGCAGTGTGATACTGCTGAAATAACCGCCTTAAAGAATTTCAAAACATTAACTCTTGTTTTCTCAAGAAAATAGGTACTTGCAAGAAAATGAAACAATATTGAGAATGCAGTGCAGAGAACATTTTTCACGGATCCCCTATTTCATGTTTTCTTTCAAATTGTCAAATAACGTCAAAATATTATACTTTTTCCCGCAACAGCATTTACTTTTCACTGTTGACACAATTTACACTGAAGCGCCAAAGAAACTGGTATAGGCATACATATTCATATACAGAGATAAGCAAACAGGCAGAATACGTAGCTGTGGTCGGCAACGCCTAAGCCCGACAACAAGTGCCTGGCGCAGTTGTTAGATCGGTTACCGCTACTGCAATGCCAGGTTATCAAGATTTAAGTCAGCTTGAACGTGGTGTTATAGTCTGCGCAGGAGCGATGGGTCACAGCAGCTTCGAGGTAGCGATGCAATGGTGATTTTCCCGCACAACCAGTTCACGAGTGTCCCGTGAATATCAGGAATCCGGTAAAACATCAAATCTCCGACATCACTGCGGCCGGAAAAAGATCCTGCAAGAACGGGACCAATGACGACTGAAGAGACTCGTTCAACGTGACAGAAGTGCAATCGTTCCGCAAATTGCTGCATATTTCAATGCTCGCCCGTCAAGTGTCAGTGTGCGAACCATTCAACGAAACATCATCGATATGGGCTTCCAGAGCGGCACAAAGCTTTACGCCTCGCCTGGGTCCGTCAATACCGACACTGGACTGTTGATGACTGGAAACATGTTGCCTGTCCGGACGAGTCGCGGTTCAAATTGTATGGAGCGGATGGAAGTGTACGGATATGGAGACAACCTCATGAAACCGTGAATCCTGTATGTCAGCAGCGGACTATTCAAGTTGGTAGAGGCTCAGTACTGGTATGGGACGTACGCAGTTGGAGTGATATGTGACCTCTCATAGGTCTAGAGAAGACTCTGACGGGTGACACGTACGTTAGCATCCCGTCTGATCACCTGCGTCCATTCATGTCCATTGTGCAATGGACAATTCCAGCAGAACAATGCGACACCCCACACGTCCATAATTGCTACAGAGTGGCTCCAGGAACACTCTTCTGGGTTTAAACACTTCCGCTAGCCACCAAACTCCCCAGACATGAACATTATTGAGCATATCTGGGATAGGTGCTGTTCAGAAGAGATCTTCGCCCATCGTACTCTTACGGATTTACGGACAGCCCTGCAGGATTCATGAATTCCCTTCAGCAGTACTTCAGATATTAGTCTGGCCCATACAAGTCTTATTGCACCACTTCTGAGTTCTCACCGCGGCCATGCACGATATTAGGCAGGTGTGCCAGTTTCTTTAGCTCTTCACTGACATTAAACTCCTTTTTATCTATTTCTTTTCTCGTTTATGAGCAAATACTGTAAAACGAAAATTAATTTTTTGTTTTGAAGTATTTGACCTCTTTTGCGAGATAAAACTTATGAAAATACAGGGCTGTTGAAAGAGAAGGAACAGATTTCAAACATTTATTGTTTCTACACTGCAATTCCAACGTTTCTGGATGGTACTCTCTAATGAGGTCCGACGTTATCTGAATGATACCATTACAGGACGTTGGATTGGAAGAGGAGGAGCAAAAGATACCTTCATCGCCGATGGTCTCCCAGGTCTCCAGACTTCACATCTTGTGGGTTTTGCCAACGGAGTTACGTAAAAGACAGCACTTTTATGCTTCCCTATATTTGACACTCTTGAAAGTTTGCGACATCGAATCATTGAACCTATGAATTCGATAACAATAGACTATCTGCTTCGTGTGTGGCAGGAAATGACCCACCGTTTTGATATATGTCGTGTAACACATGGTGCTCACATTGAATGCACAAAAATGTGAACTTTTCCCTGGAACGTTGGAATTAGGTTTCTATCTTTTGTAGTTTGGAAACAATAAATGTTTGAAATCTGTGCCTTGTTTTTTAATAGCCCTGTAATTTCAAGGTCTTCTGAAATCTTCGCAGTGAGACACTGAAAAATAGCAAACCAACAAAGATTAAGAAATAACACGAGTGAGCGCCGCGAGAATAGGATAACTTCCCATGACAGCAGATGACTTAAGGAACCTGGGTGATGAAGTGTGTGAGTCCCGCCATTTGAAAAGCATTGTGAAATGTTTTGACTCCCACATTCGTGACATCCAATGTGGATCGATCTCATGCCTCTTTTAAAAATGAGTGTCTCTCTTGCCTCAGTTGCTTACTTGTGGAAAGTGAGTCTACAATAGCGTCACTGCGGTGTTATTCCCGTACCAAGACTCACCTGTAAGGAGTCGTCGTTTTTACTTGCACGTTGGCGTCAAAATTGTGTATGTTGGCTGAGTGCTATCTGCTGTGCACTTTGACACCTGAACAGTAAATGTGAGGATAGAGCAATCACTTGCTGCAAAAGGTAGACCATAGTCACAGAATTAAAGAAATAGCGGTGGTACTAGAATTTAAAAACAAAACCAATGCCATAATGAATGATCTTGACAAAGGTCGTACGACAAATTCTCCATACTAATGAGAACTGAAAGAATGGGAAAATTCTCGTCCAAACATTTCAATTGATATTCTTGCGACCGTACATTCTCGTTGCCACCGCTGCCAGCAGTCATGTATGGTGGCTACATTCCTACCAAGTCTTTCTGCAGTATCACAAAGGAACATCCAGCTGCTCGTAGCGCTACTACACGACGTCGCTCAAACTCAGTGTGGTGTTGATGACGCCGTCCTTGTCCCCTTGAAGGTATTCTTGACGAACTTCAAGTCACCACGTCCAGTCTCAAAGGTAATTAACGCTCACGACCGGTGCAGCGTGCCCTTAAAGCAAACCTATTTGCATCCTCGTAGTGGCGTTACTAGCGCCGCACTTACGCGACCGGCGCGAAGTTTGAAAAGTCGCTTTCTTTGAAATGTAGAAACACGCCTACCAACTATTTTATGTCGCAGAACTCCTCTTTGGTGTTGTGATATTTTTACATCAATGTAGAAAGGACGAAAATAGTTCAGTTCGTCCTTTTACACGCTCAGATGTGACGTTATGTAAGCAAATTCATTGTTACAAACCACATTACAGCTGAATAGGCATTTTTAAAACTTTATTTCCCGTTTGTCCATTTTCAAGAGATTTCACATGGTGTTACTGCATTACTTTTGCTTTGAAACGGGAGTTTCTCAACCATTCAGAATTTTTCTGTTTCGAATTTTTTATGTCATTGCAAGCCTAACATTCTCGAATGATATCAGTTATCTCAAAAGCCCTTATTTTAAAGGTTAAACAATCCGCTTATTTTACACTGGTGTGCAAAATTTAAAGTACGAAAGTACTCGTAACTTTCGCGTAACGTTTTACTGCCAAGTAACATGTCTTGATTAAACTTGGAGCATACATGCAAAGAACTGCTACACTAAAGTACAAAAGGTAACTGAAAGAAACACTCAATGGGACGAACAGAAGTAACACTTTTATTCAAAGACAATAATTACACTACTGGCCTTTAAAAATGCTACACCAAGAAGAAAAGCAGATGATTAACGGGTATTCATTGGACAAATATATTATACTACAACTGACATGTGATTACATTTTCACGCAATTTGGTTGCATACATCCTGAGAAATCAGTACCCAGAACAACCACCTCTGGTCGTAATAACGGCCTTGATACGCCTGGGCATTGAGTCAAACAGAACTTGGATAGCGCGTACATGTACAGCTGCCCATACAACTTCAACACGATACCACAGGTCATCAAGAGTAGTGACTGGCGTATTGTGACAAGCCAGTTGCTCGGCCACCATTGACCAGACGTTTTCAATTGGTGAGAGATCTGGAGAATGTGCTGGCCAGGGCAGCAGTCGAACATTTTCTGTATTCAGAAAGGCCCATACAGGACCTGCAACATGCGGTCGTGCATTTTCCTGCTGAAATGTAGGGTTTCGCAGCGATCGAATGAAGAGTAGAGCCACGGCTCGTAACACATCTGAAATGTAACGTCCACTGTTCAAAGTGCCGTCAGTGCGAACAAGAGGTGACCGAGACGTGTAACCAATGGCACTCCATACCGTCACGCCGGGTGGTACGCCAGTATGGCGATGACGAATACACTATTCCAATGTGCGTTCACCGCGATGTCGCCAAACACGGATGAGACCATCAGGGTGTAGTAAACAGAACCCGGATTCATCCGAAAAAGTGACGTTTTGCCATTTGTGCATCCAGGTTCGTCGTTGAGAACACCATCGCAGGCACTCCTGTCTCTGATGCAGCATCAAGGGTAACCGCATCCATGGTCTCCGAGCTGATAGTCCATGCTCCTGCAAACGTCGTCGAGCTGTTCGTGAAGATGGTTGTTGTCTTGCAAAACGTCCCCATCTGTTGACACAGGGATCGAGACGTGGCTGCACGATCCGTTACAGCCATGCTCATAAGACGCCTGTCATCTCGAATGCTAGTGATACGAGGCCGTTGGGATTCAGCACGGCGTTCTGTATTTCCCTCCTGAACCCACCGATTCCATATTGTGCTAACAGTCATTGGATCTCGACCAACGCTAGCAATAATGTCGCAATACGATAAACCGCAATAGCGATAGGCTACAATCCGACCTTAATCGAAGTCGGGAACGTGTTGGTACGCATTCTCCTCCTTACACGAGGCATCACAACTACGTTTCAGCAGGCAACGCTGGCAACTGCTGTTTGTGTATGATAAATCGGTTGGAAAGTTTCGTCATGTCAGCACGTTGTGTGAATGCTCTGAAAAGCTAATCATTTTCATATCACAGCATCTTCTTAATGTCGGTTAAATTTTCCGTCTGTAGCACGTCAGGTTCGTGGTGTAGCATTTTTAACGGCCAGTAGTGTATCATAGACCCCTGGAAATTCCAAGAGCGGGGCATGGTTCTTAAAAGGGTGTGTGACCATCATGGACGGAAATTGGTGCTCTGCAACGTACTCCCTTGCTGGTCGCAAAGTAGGTTTGGGGCTCTTGTGTTATGGAGTTCCATTCTTTCACCAGTGCCATTTCTGACAGCTGAATGGTCGTCGGTACATGTGGACGTGGCCCAGAGCATCCCCGAAGTGCTCGAGGTGTTCAAGCCAGGGGAATGAGCAGGACTGTCCATTCGCCGAATGTCTGCCTGTTCCCAGCGTTCCTCCGCCTGTGCTGTTCGATCTAGTTGCGCATTGTTATCCGTAAAAATGAAGTCAGGGCCAAATACACCCCTGAAAAACACTCTTGGGAAAGGAGTGCAGTGTCTCAATAACGCTGACGGTTGAGTGTACCGTGTTCAAAGATTTGGAGGTCAGTACGCCCACGCAACGCTATGCCTCCACGCGTCATAACATTTGGACCGATCGCGCTCGACAGTGCTAGATGTACCATGATACGGCGAGAGGAAATGCAGCAGGAGTGTCCACGGTGTTGTATGAAGACTCTTCCTGCCGAACTACTTCACACTAACTAGTCTTCAATATTTGCCCCCAGAAACCAGGACAGTGCCTCACCCTGTAATGAGCATGGAACCTTCTAGTGTTGCCCGATCAATTCCACGTACGTAATGTTTCGTGATTCTTAAGCCGAGCATTAGCAGTGATTCAATAGGCTGTCTTTGAAATTCGACCAGGCGGCTTTCTCTTTCGTTCTTATACTGCATTGTATGATTGTTTCAATAACACACTTCAAGAGTTGTTAAAATACACGGTTTTCAAAAAAAGAAAAAAATACTGAAGAGGCAAGTGCAGTTCTAAATAAATGCCTACAGCACAAAAATAATATACTATCATTTTTGCAAACTGCCTTTAGGTACAAATGGTGCGGTTCTAGGCGCTTCAGTCGGGAACTGCGAGACCGCTACGGTCGCAGGTTCGAATCCTGCCTCGGGCATGGATGTGTGTGATTTCCTTAGGTTAGTTAGGTTTAAGTAGTTCTAAGTTCTAGGGGACTGATAACCTCAGATGTTAAGTCTCATAGTGCTCAGAGCCATTAGAACCATTTTCCTTCTTTACTGAAACAAATCTTTCCTGCTGTGAACTTCTTTCGGGGACATACAAACAATCATCGTCAGTTCAACGCTTTTCTTGAAGTAACTGATTCCGAATTTTGTGACTTGCCTTATCATACAGCACCGAGAGCCGTCAGCCGATAAAGTCCTATTTCGTTTTTACAAGCACCCAACGAAGTAGCCATTTTTCTCAATGAAAGTAATAGCTTTGACGCCTGGATCTCAGATCCTACCTCGCTGTCAAAGTTGTAGTTGTTTGGTAGGCATCACAAACCGTACCATGTAACTGAACTCGAAACTTCAGGGAATGCATAACCTATAGAATCATCAAGGAATTTCACAAAAAGCTGTCATTGTTGTAGCACCACTGGAAAGAGAAAACTTTACTCATTTTCACTGTTTCAAATTGTTTTGTGCTACAGTCACAGAAGGTGTCAACCTTTATTTTCCAAAAAACATATTTCTGGCTTGAAGAAGCAACTTTTTGGAGAGATTTTTAGATATTGACAGAAATTAAAGTGACATTCTTCTATTCCAGAATCTGTTTCATTGGAATCTCGATGGTGTGCCAGTTGAAGTGCAGCTGGAACTCGTAGATTTGTGATCCGGTGACTTGTTGAAAGAGAAGCACAGTGCACGAAAACTTGTCGAATTTTACTGCTACTTACTTAATGTCGAGTTTCCGAAACTTAGTATGTTAAAATACATTGATGAAAATAAATCGCAACCTCAAGAAGGAGTTTCGTGAGGTAGAAGAAAGATGGTAGGCGTGTTTCTACATCTCAAAGATAACGTCTGTTCAAATTTCACACTATTCGCCTGAGACTGGCACTAGTTGCGCCACTATGTTTGCTTTAAGTACACGTTGTAACGGCCGTCAGGGTTGGCTACCTTTGAGATTGGATACGGTGACTTAACTAACATTAATCATGCTTTTAAGGATGCCAAAGATGCTATTCTCAACACCGCACTGAGTGTCAATGAGGTCCTGTAATAGGGCTACGAGAATCTTTATATTCCTACTGTGATACTGTAGAAAGACTTGGCAGGAAGTAGGAACTGTACATGGTTGCTAGCTGTGGTGACCATGAGAATGTACGGCCGCAAGAAGACAGGGGTTCCGGTCGACTACGTGACACTACTAGAGGGAAGGCCTTAGCGTTCCGTGTGTTGTTCTGGCACATTGCACTGAATCTGCCATCTGCAGCAGCAATTTGAGCAGCAGTTGAAACCACAGCGACACAACGAAGTTTTTTATTTTTAATTTTTTTATTCAGTCTTTTGACTGTTTTTATGCGACCCGCCACGAATTACTTTCCTGTCCAACTTCTTCATCTCAGAGTATCCTTTGCAACCTACGTCCTCAATTACTTGCTGGATGTACTCCAATCTCTGTCTTCCTCTCCAGTTTTTGCCCTCTACAACTCCCTCTAGTACCATCGAAGTCACTCCCAGATGTCTTAACAGGTGTCCTATCATCCTGTCCCGTCTCCTTGTCTGTGTTTTCCACATATCCCTTTCCTCTCCGATTCTGCGTAGAACCTCCTCGTTCCTTACCTTATCAGTCCGCCTAATTTTCAACATTCGTTTGTAGTATCACATCTCAAACGCTTCGATTCTCTTCTGTTCAACTACCATACAATGCTGTGATCAAAACCTATATTCGCAGAAAATCTTTCCTCAACTTAAGGCCTGTGGTTCACACTAGTGGACTTCTCTCGGCCGGGGATGCCCTTTTTGCCAGTGTTAGTCTGCTTTTGAAGCCCTCCTTGCTCCATCCGTCATTGATTATTTTGCTGCCCGGTAGCTACTTCGTAAACTAAAATTTTTGAAAACATTATCAGCGATCTTTAGAATTAAAATTTAAAGATTAAAAACAGTCTTGATCGCAACTTTTTATTTTTATTGGAGTGACCGGTTTCGATTATATTTAAGAACCATCTTCAGACTCTGAAAAAACGTATTACCAGATAGAGGGATCGTTATGATAGTAAGAATAAATAACAAAATGTAGAACTAATTAATAAATATACCCAGAACGGTGAGTGGACTCCGTGGTGCAAGTTGCGCCGACCCTCGACGCTGGAATAACTGCTAATCGGACAATGAGAGAACGGTTATTAAATAGGCTTGGTCACGCCCACCGTCCTGAGTGTGGCATCGCTGTTAGCCAATCAGAAAGACATCTATGATTGGGTAAGCACAAGAAGTAGATTAAAAAGTGTTTTATAGTTAAATTACATCGTAACATTATTATAAATGATTATTCGTCATAAAATATAAACTACAAAGGTTACTTGATTTAAGTTCAGCTAGAAGTATGCTGCCCTCTAACGTCTATTCTGCGAAGATCCACCAAAGGTTGTTAAATAGACAGGGAGACGCTACTCGCAAAGATAAATCGAAGGTTGCCGTGGAAAAGGCGTCCTAGTCCGAGGTAGCAGTTTACAGTGCTGTCAGAGATTACAATAGGCGATGACCAACGGCCTCCGTCGATATAACATGTTGGAAATAACTAAAAAGTGAGTTATATTATATCGTAACATCACGTAAGTCCCATTATTCGTCATTAAGTATAAACTGTTAAGGTTAGAAATTGAAGATCAGCTAAAAGTACGCTGTCGTCTAACGTCAATTCTTTAAACGATGCATCAAAGGTTGCTATACCGATAGTGAGACCGTGCTAGCGGAGGTACTTCGAGAGTTTTCAGGGAAACGGCTTCCTATTCCGATGCTGCAATCTACAGAGCTGTCAAAGATCGCTATAGATGAAGACCAACGTCCTCTGTCGCTATAACATGTTGGAAATAACTTTATGTGATGGTGGTTTTAACGGTCATTACAATGAGTGCGTGAGGAGGCAGTCTTCACATTAGTGCATAGTGAACGACATAGATATTATAGAGTAGCATAAAGTTACAATATGCGGGTTCTATTCCATCTAGTATTGACTACTAAAAAGTTAAAAAGTAGAATCATGATGCTATTAGATAGAATGGTGGCAATATTCGTTTACAGTAAGGGAAATAATCCCGTAATCAGAGATAGTTGACACAAATATGTGACATAAACGTTACGTTACGTATAGCATTTAGAGGATAGAACCTCTATAACCAGGAGACCATTAGCAATATAGGAAAAATGGGGCATTATTTGCTAGAATTGACATATAGTAAATCCAAGTTTGTATTTACGTCTATTGTACTTTCTTCCTTTATCGATCAGCTGAAGTATTTCTTCTGTTACCCATGGTATCTTAGAAGTTACCTTCTTTGTACCTATGTTTTTCCTTCTAGCTTCTGTGATTGCCCTATTTAGTTTTTAGAGATGCCAGTCCTCTTCAGTTGTACTGCCTACTGATCTTTCCTTACTGCTGTATCTATAGCTTTAGAGAACTTCAATCGTATCTCATCACTCCTTAGTACTTCTGTATGTATCCTACTTCTTTGCGTATTGATTCTTCCTGACTGATCTCTTAAGCTTCAACCTACTACTCACCTTCTTCATTTTGATCTAAGTCTATATCTACTCCTGCGTACGCCTTATAACCCAGTATCTGATTTCGGAATATGTTGTGATTCTTGAACGGAATATTCACTGTTACTTCCTGAACGGAATGTTACAAATCAGTTACTTCAAGGACATCTCCGAGCCACTTGGTGTACGTCAGTGGAGTCAAGCAAGAGCTCATCGAAGGGCAGGGTGAAGGCCCGTAGTTTTTATTTTTTTTTTATTTTTATGAAAGCTGTTCTGTCTCGGTGCCAGTGATGGACGCGTGTTGGTTATCAAACAAGTTGAGGGGCAGCAACCATCCTATCTGCGCAGTAGACACGCTTGACCTACACTTGGAATTATGGTCTGTGGTGCGATTCGAATGTCAGTAGGAGCACTCTCGTGGTTATCACTTGGCCCCCTGACTGCTGGTTTTTACGACAATCTGATGATTCTACCTGTATTGCTGACAATCAGGCATTGCATTCAAGGGATGCTTTCCAACACGGTAATTATCGCCCATATGCCGCCAGTGTACCCCAACATGCTCTACAGAGTGTCGACATGTTGCCATGGTCCGCATATTGACCGGCCAGTGCAACAGGCATGGAACTCAGTCCTGCAAACTGACATCCGGCACCTGTACAACACAATGCATGCATCATAGAATGAAGGCTTTCACTGCAGGTGTTGCCATCACTTAATTCTTCCGGGCTGAGATGCCGTGAACCATAAGACTCTCCCCTGACGTTTCGCCTTCGACTGCGGAAGGCATCCTCCGAGGACAATCGGCGAACTGCAATGAGAGCGCGAGTGAGCGCCGTATATATAAGCCATCCAGAGGACGCCGCTTCAATCACGTGACGTCGGCTGTGCTATGATCTCTGATATTGCCAACTTCCTCAAGTGAAATTAATCGATTGTCACGCCGTTGCTGCAATGTTGACATCCATGTCTTATCCAGCTTAATGCCTTCATCTTTTCTATTAAAATTTTTGCAGTGATTGGCAGTCTTTATGGCCTCTCTGTACATTCGCGCATAACAATGCGACGTATTTGCTATGACGGTCGTCTCACTGAACTTTATTTCATGATCACTTTCCTGAAACACATGTTCCGCTACAGCCGATTTATCAATACGTCCGAGGCGGCAGTTCCTGTTATGTTCACCCAGACGGATGTTGGCGCTTCTTTTTGTTGTGCCTCTATATAACTTTCCACAAGCGCACGGAATTTTATAGACACCTGGTGTAGCTAGACGATGTCGTTTATCTTTTGCGGATCTTAAACATTCTTTTATTTTCGAGGTGGGTCTGAAAACAGTTTCCACATCGTACTTGATTTTTCCAATGCGGTCAGAGACCTTTCTGATAAATGGTAAGAACACTTTCCCCTTGAGTTGGTGTCGACCCTCGTCCGTCCTGGTTATCAATCTAGTGCGTAGTGCACGATCTATCTCCCTGTTGTAATACCCATTCTTCTTGAAGGTCGCTCTAAGGTGTTCAATCTCATAATCTAAGTGAGCCGGTTCACATATTTTGTGCGTTCTGTCTGTTAATGTTTTCATCACCCCTCTTTTATGTCGTGGGTGCTGATTAGAATCTTTCTACAGAAAAGACACACACGCTGATCGTTAGACCCACCACGAAACTAAAAGAATGTTTAAGATCCGCAAAAGATAAACGATATCCTCTAGCTACACCAGGTGTCTATAAAGTTCGCAGTTGTGGAAAGATCTATACAGGCACAACAAAAAGAAGCGTCAACACCTGTCTGGGTGAACATAACAGGAACTGCCACCTCGGACATACTGATAAATCGGCTGTAGCGGAACATGTGTTTCAGGAAGGTGACCATGAAATAAAGTTTAGACGACCGTCATAGCAAAGACGTAGCATTATTATGCGCGAATGTACAGAGAGGCCATTGAGATTGCCAAACACTGAAATAATTTTAATAGAAAAGATGAAGGCATTAAGCTGGATAAGATATGGATGTCAACATTGCAGCAACAGCGTCACAATCGATTAATTTCAATTGAGGAAGTTGGCGATATCAGAGATCATAGCACAGCCGACGTCACGTGATTGAAGCGGCGTCCTCTGGATGGCTTATATGTACGGCGCTCATTCGCGCTCTCGTCGCATTTCATCTATTGTCCTCCTCGGAGGATTCCTTCCGCAGTCGAAGGCGAACGTCAGGGGAGAGTCTTATGTATGGTTCACGGCATCTCAGCCCGGAAGAGTTAAGTGATGGCAAAGCATGCATGTTTTCACGTATGCATTTAACATTCTTTCGGTTACATTGGTTATTAATTTACAAGCATTTCACATTTTCAGTGGCGTATTTCGCGCTTACATTAACCTGTGATTTTGCAATGTTATTCGCTTAAATATGTTACCTAGACAAATGTATTCCCTAAATTTCATTACTCTACATTAATTATATTTGGTGTTGTGACTTTTTTTCCATCAGCGTATTTTTTGGTTTGTTGTACATTCTTTTTATAAAGAATACGCTTGATTTGATTTCGTTTCATTACAAGCCAAATACATTACTGGCCATTAAAATTGCTACATCACGAATATGACGTGCTACAGACGCGAAATTTAACCGACAGAAAGAAGATGCTGTGATATGAAAACGAGTAGCTTTTCAGAGCATTCACACAAGGCTGGCGCCGGTGGCGATACCTAGAACGTGCTGACATGAGGAAAGTTTCCAACCAATTTCTCATATACAAACAGCAGTTGACCGGCGTTGCCTGGTGAAACGTTGTTGAGATGCCTCGAGTAAGGAGGAGAAATGCGTACTACCACGTTTCCGACTTTGATAAAGGTAGGATTGTAGCCTATTGCGGTTTATGGTATTGCGACATTATTGCTCGCTTTGGTCAAGATCCAATGACTGTTAGCATAATATGAAATCGGTGGGTTCAGGAGGGTAATACGGAACGCAGTGCTGAATCCCAACAGCCTCGTATCACTATCACTCGAGATGACAGGCACCTTATCCGCATGGCTGTAACGGATCGTGCAGCCACGTCTCGATCCTCGAGTCAACAGATGGGGACGTTTGGAAGACAACAACCATCTGCACGAACAGTTCGACGACGTTTGCAGCAGCATGGACTATCAGCTCGGAGACCATGGCTGCGGTTACCCTTGACGCTGCATCACAGACAGAAGCGCCTGCGATGGTGTACTCAACGACGAACCTGGATGCACGAATGGCAAAACGTCATTTTTTTCGGATGAATCCAGTTTCTGTTAACAACATCATGATGGTCGCATGCGTGTTTGGCGACATCGTGGTGAACGCACATTGGAATAGTGTATTCGTCATCGCCATACTGGCTTATCACCCAGCGTGATGGTATGGGGTGTCATTGGTTACACGTCTCGGTCACCTCTTGTTCGCATTGACGGCACTTTGAACAGTGGACGCTACATTTCAGATGTGTTACGACCCATGGCTTTACTCTTCATTCGATCCCTGCGAAACCCTACATTTCCGCAAGATAATGCACGACAACATGTTGCAGGTTCTGTGCCGGCCTTTGTGGATACAGAAAATGTTCGATTGCTGCCCTGGCCAGCCCACCCTCCAGATCTCTCACCAATTCAAAACGTCTGGCCAATGGTGGTCGAGCAACTGGCTCGTCAAAATGCGCCAGTCACTACTCTTGATGACCTGTGGTATCGTGTTGAAGCTGCATGGGCAGCTGTACCTGTACACGCCATCCAAGCTCTGTTAGACTCAATCCCCAGGCGTATCAAGGCCGTCATTACGGCCAGAGGTGCTTGTTCTGGGCACTGATTTCTCAGGATCTATGCACCCAAATTGCGTGAAAATGTAATCACATGTCAGTTCTAGTATAATATATTTGCGCAGTGAATACCCGTTTATCATCTGCATTTCTTGTTAGTGTAGCAATTTTAATGGCCAGTAGTGTATAACTTCGCGTAAACATCACGTGAGGAGTGGTCCTCTGTGCCCTGTTCGGCTGCATTACTAACTGTTGTGGCAACGTGTTGCAGAACTACCGGGCGCTGCGCTACAAGGTGTACCGCGGCGTGTCGGTGGCGGTGCTGCTGCTGGCGGACGTCGGCTTCTCGCTGCACCACCACTACGCCACGGGCAACAAGGGCCCGCGCATCTGCTGGGCGGCGCACGCGGCGGGCGCGCTCGCCGGCCTGCTGCTGGGGCTCGTGGCGTTCCGCGCGCAGCCCAAGCCGGGCGCCCTCGAGCCTCCCGCCTTCGGCGCCGGCTGGCCGCGGCTCGCCGTCCGCGTGGCGGCGCTGGCGCTGCTCGGCGCCGCCTTCTGCGCCGCGCTCGCCTGCAACGTGCTGCGCCCCGACAACCTGCGCCTCGTCACTGCCTGCCCCCGGCCTTCCTGAGGGGACCGCTCACTCAGCCTTGCGGCCGAGTCTCAACTGTGCGAGCGGCTTCCTAGTCCCTACCCACTGCTCGAGACAACGAGCGCCGGTTCCTGTACTAAGACTCCACTGTCACGACTGGTCGCTCCTGTTTAGACGTCGGGCGCCAAATTAGCGTGTGTTCCGAGTGCCGTCTGCTGTGAAAGTATGGTTATGAGGGACTGTCCATTAAAAAATTGGAATACAACAACATCATTAAGCAATTAGGAATAACGGTGGAGTTCGTTAATAACCAATCACCGTAGTGAATATTCACGTCAAAGATGAACGCTAAGTCTATGACCCTGCTGAAAATTGAAGGAACACTGTTAGGAAAAGTGTCATCTAAACATTACAAAACATTATCACTTATTTTCTCGAAGAAATAAATACAGACAAACTCATTAAACAATGTTAAAAAGGCAGTAAATAGAGCATTTTTAGTTTATTCTTTCTGTCATATTTTCCTTTAAGTGACAAACAGTATCCAACGTTCTTTTCTGCTTCAATAGGACTGACTTATTCACTGGTGAAACATTTTCCATTCAGCCATTACTTTTATGTTACAATCTGTGCAAAATGTCTCTTTTTCTCGTATCAGGTCTTAGTCTGTCTTTTAGGAGGATATTCGTAATATAAAAATATCAAATCGTCATGTAACCTGCGCTTTGTATCACTAAAACGAATCAAACAGTCACATAAAGACTGAGAAAACACCGAAGGGCTGTATTTGTTTCTTCTAACATGGGTGAGCGTGCCAAGAGATGGGTAGCTACCGACGTTGGCAGACCGCCTCCTGTTTTGCGCGTGCGGAGTATTCAGCATACTTAGGTCCCTAGATTTCTACACTCGACACAATCAGTTGATCAGTGACATCAGTGACTCACTCGCACCGCGGATGGCGACTGATTTACGCGCAGGTACGTGACACGCACCCAGTATGAGTAGTCGCATTCGACCGGAAAGTCGTTCGTGCAAAAGGGTCCTTAATTTCTGCTTGGCAGGGTCTGCGGCATGACCCAGTACAAATAGTCTGAAGGACACGCGCAGTTGTCTGCCGATATCGTCTTCTTTTCTTCCGTGTTGTGCGCAGCAATTTGCCATTACATTTTTCTCCGCGTTTCTGTTGCGTTAGCGCCGCGTCGGAAAGTGCGACAGAAGGCTACCGAAATTTTGACCGCATGGTCACGCTGCCGCCACTATACAGCTTAAGGGAAGCAGAGACAATCATATGATTCCTCACATAACGTAGCCCACGTACTGAATTTCAATTCGCGAACAGTTCATCCGTCCTGCAGGTTTTGCTACGTTGAACAAACATCGTTCTGTGTACTTACCGGTCCCTGTAATAAGGAACCCATAAATCTAACGTAACACTGACCTGTGACGTGTACCCTCGCAGGATTCCGAGATACTGAAAGAATGTTTCTGTGTACTGGTGGAGCGTTATTCTTCAGATCTTTTATGTTTCCCTTACCACGGAAAATCGGTATTATGGTATTAATCATCAGCGCATACCGCCCTAGAGGTACTCCAAACAGCAACTTAAATGAGTCACTGGGATGGTATTTTTCCTAGTGAAGATGCAGAAAGCTGCTTATGTAGCTCTAATATAGCCAGTGATGCACTTCTATATCGAAACAACTCTAGCAAATTGTGACGCAGCTGAATTTGTCTTCCACTTTTTTCCGGTTTTCGTCAATGTCCGTGTATCGTTGAGCATCTTATTATGTGAAGCATGAAACATATAGCATAACTGCTTGCCTCTGTGCCTTTCCATTACCTGAAAATCGGGTTCTATATTCCTCATGAATTTTATCATCTTACCAAAAATTACAATTGTCAAGGTTAAACTTTGTTTGTTCCCAGCATACTGCGACGTTTATGCATATCCAAACCGTTTCTACAAGTGATTACTACCACTGCACATGTTCCACACCATTGCTATACATGAAACGGTTATGGTTCACAAGCTGCAACATTGTTTCAGTCTATTGACAAACACACAGCACTAAGCACTTCGCCGTTAAAACACACATACACACATACACACACACACACACACACACACACACACACACACACACACACACGGTCATTAACCATCACAATGCACATGTGTTCCTGTCGGAACTTCGGTTCTGAAAATCTATATAAGTGAGCCAATAAACTAGAACGTCTTCTAAAGATATATTTTCTTGCCACATTAGGAATGGCATTTCAGCAGTCTACCAAAACTGCAGTTTTCTGTGTTATGATTTCCAGAAACAAAATATAGGGACTTCATTTACAAACGGATATTTAGTTTGTTATCAGAAACTACTAGATGATGGATGCTAATGTTTATTCACCAAGGCCTGAAAGATGAGTCTCTGGTTCTGGGCTCGTGTAAGTCGGTCGATTTCGGGCCACGACAGCTTTGTGTCTGGTTGCTGTCAACAGTGGCTATCTAAACAAAGGTGCGACTATGTGTGTCGTAGCCGTTAGGAAGTGATTGTTGTGTGGTGCCGTGCCAAAACAAGCAAGTGGGCGTGTAGTGCTAGTACTGTGTGACGAAAGTGCAGCTTGTTCCGCTCGCACCGCCTCTCCCACGAAGAAACCGATGTACTGTTAGACTGTGGGTGCAGCTTGCTTCCTCCTGTTTCTGCACCCGCTTGAGGATTCGGTCATAACGTTTTAAAGACATGTAGAGTCGTTCTTCCTTTTTGTGTACTACCCTAGTAGTACAGAAACATTAATTGAATCTGAGTCACTTTTATGATATGTTTCCTAGTAAATATTCATAAAGCTGTTTGTCTAGCTCTAATACAGTTACGATGAAGAACGCAGTGCCAAAATGTTTTTGATGGCAGGTCTTCTCAGACAACATATGTACAAAATGTTGAAATACCAAATGAAAATAACTTTATTCACATCAATGTCCTTTTATGTGTTTCACCTAAGCATTTCAAAATTATGAACAAGTCTTAAAACGTCCATTCAGCTGCTCCAGTGCTTACGTTTCGACAGGAAGCCCCTCTACTGTAATGCTACACTTCTGGTGTTATCTAAGTGTGTCTAATGCTGTATAAGATATAGTCTTTGTTCATTGATAGTGGAGGATGAAGTCTAGTGGCATTTGTTCTATATCATTTTGCTTGGTTCATTTTAACAAGTCCCGATGACAATTACAGCCGTCCCATAATACTGAATTGCTCAAGTACAATCATCTCCTCTAATTATAAATCGTATCTCACCCAGTGGATCCGTCGATCTGGTATGACCAATGGCATGCGACAACCAACGAATAAGACTGGAAATCTACAAGAGAGGCATGATTTCACCTTATGGTGTATAAATTAAAAAGTGAAACTTGGAATTCTCTCACTTGCTCAAGTCGCATATTGCCCTTATGAATATAAATGATTATTTTCCGACACTTTTGTGAAAGGGATATTGAGAAGTGTAACTGTTCGAAAGGACAGAGATTTTTCTTGTTTGCACGTACAAGAAAACAAGAGACTTTCAGTAAAGTTAACAAAATTCTCATTGAGCATTATTGTTAAACACATTAAAAAGAATTTTTAGAGCTACAGTAAGTGATTTGCAGGACTGAAAATGAAGAAAGCGAAGAACAGATCTCTGCTAAAGCAAATGTGCTGTTGCATTTACCATTGCTTTTATTAATAGTTTTCCAATGGCAGCTGCATTCCGTTTCTTGTTGGGAGAATAGTAAGAGTATTATGGATTTAAATTCTAAACTTAGTTGCATGTTGCATAAATATTTTTGACATTTATACTAATTATAATCTGTGTTGAGGATGGCAGAAAATATGTGGTATTTATATGCATGAAGTATTGCTTGCTCATGAACATTTGTGTCTTTAATTTAGGACACATGTTGTTTTCTTGTAGAAGAAATTGAATAAGAAACAAATATTTAATATGCCCTCATTGTTTATAAGCAGAAATCGCACATTAGCAAACCAACATGCTCAAGAATAAACACTTGAAAGAACAATGTAATAAATCTGGTAAGTCCATTACCATAATTTGTGGTTTATCATAAAATGCTCAGTCGTATTTTGACATTTAATTAGCTGACTCTTCAGCGACAACATAGTAAACGATATACACATCTTTCATAGGTTTGTGTAATATCTTTCATAGGTCATTGTAGCTCCACAAAAACTCTTGATAGAACAAGTGTGCAAAGAGCATCATTATAGAGTCTTCACTGTAAATGCTGTCAACCAGATGTTGTATAATTGTAGATCGTTTTAGTGCCATATCATAAAGTAATCAAACAGTACAGTAGCTTAGCCTGAATTTTCAAGAAATGGTTTCTGAACATTTGTATGTTCTGTATTTCTCATTTTTAGAAAATAACTAGTGTTAAACTGTAACCTAAAATGAATTTTGTAAACTTTATGGGGGTACTGGTTTTTACACAGTGGAAATGTACCAATATATGTACCCTCATAATTAACATATTCAATTTTAATTCTTCATTAAGACAATGTACTTTTATTTGTCTTTCTTTCTTTTACCTTGCACTTCACTTCTCATGAACGGTTGACTTTTTCAGTAATTCTTAGAGCGCTGTATTATGAATATTACTATTAATCTTTCTCATTAAGTCTTTGTTATATGTGATGCAGAATCATGTAAGACTACTATACAACCTGTATATTGGCTGTTGCCATGATGAAGATAAAATCTCATGTGATACATATTATCCCCTAATTACCTGTATGTTAGCTGTTGTATCACCAGGGTACATTGGTTTTAAATTACCTATAGAAAAAGCGTTATACTGTAATTTCATTTCTTGTGACTCAACAATTTAAAGTAATAGTTAGAAAATTCTACCAAAATCATTAACTATATACTTTTAAGAAAATGCTACAGTTCTTGCTTCATTATATACCACTTTAAAAAAGATATAATGTCTAATTGAATGGCAGAAATTGTTTACCTGGTTTCTCTTCACATTCAGTCTAATAAACAATACTGACATCCTGTTCTTAGCAGATACATCTTACTTCCCCTAATCTACCTTTTGTGTAATAAACATGATGAAGACAGAAAATGTAGACTTACACAGGGGATACTAACAATCTTGCTTCTGTGTACCAATCACAAAAAAAAAGAAATAGTGTGAGATGATTCTGTTATACAATCAAACTGAAATGTGTGTGTAATTGTAAGTAGAATTTCAAGACTGTGACAGTTTTGCAAGCCAGGAAAACAAAAGGAAGTTCTAGAAGTTTCTTAGTCTTTCCTAACACTGCTAATTTTAAAACTGTATCAGTTTCAAAGAGTTTAAATAGGAGCAAATTGTTTAAATGATTCTGGTTCTAGCTTCACCCTTTGTGTTGCTGATACATGTATTTTTTCTTTGTGTAAATGTAGTATTTTTAATGAAAATTCCGTTTCTGCTTCATTGTAATGTATTGAATGTTAAAAGTTAAATACTGCACTTTTAAACTATCATATATAATAATTTTGTAATTCAATGGATGATTTCCTGAAGACAAATGAACTACCCATGTCTATATTTTTATTTGTACTTACAATATAGGTATGGAGTACATCATCTCATGCATTGTTTGCCACACATATAACATAATATCACTGGCTCACTAACATGGCATTTTTCCATAAAAGTTGTTGCCAGGTAAATTTTAATCTGACATAGGTTTAGGAATGCTCAAGACTGCCAAACATTAGGTATATAAAATTATAAGAAGTAGCATAGTTATTTGTACAACAGGTTTTTATAAGATGTGTAGTCAGAGTGAATGTGAGTCATTATCAGCAGTATTACAATAACAAATACTATTTCTCTTCATACAGAGCCTTTGTTTCATATGGCAATGTTCAGTGCATAATGATAGGTATAATATGTAAAGCTTTAATATGAATGTCTAATGAGTTTACTTATGAGATGCTGATTATCTTTTTCAGTTATTCCCCTCAATCTTCTCATAATAAATTGTCAAAAATCATTTTTCTGGTAAATGATAAAATGAAAAAGAATGTGACAGAATATATATGAGATGTATTTCTGAAATTTATGACAATTATTATTAACAGTTTTAAACAAATTTTGAATAGATAAATTAAAATCTGAAGTCTCTGAAAAATGTAAAGAGACATAATTATTTAATTTAATAAAATTTTCTGAGAGCAATTCTCTTTATCTTTTAATTTTAATTTGACAAAATAGTTTCACCTTATCTTACAAAAAGACGTTTGCAACATTTAACAAATAGTGGAACAATACATTTAAATACAAAAACTTTAACCAGACTGGATGATAACATTTGCTTTGCAATATTCTCTCACATAAATTTGCTATGTGGTTGACTTGTATCTAGTAGCTTAGCACTACAGCAAAACAAGAGTTGTGAATGTTTATGCTTTCCTGGCAGATCTGTTCAGAACATGGCTCTTGTTTCTGTCACATCAGGAGATTATGCTTTGTTAACCCCACAACATTTCTTCGAGGCATCTGTTCAGTATCATCAGGTGGTAGCTGCTACTAGCTGTAGGCAAGCAGCAACTGCTCCAGTAGTTGCTTCTTTCCAATAGTGATGACATCTAGTGGTTGTCTCGAAGAAATACTGTTGAAATTACGCATTTTGACCCAGCAACATATCTGACAGCCATATAGTGAAGTAATAGTTGATTGTAATTTAAAATTTAGTGCCTCTGCAGCTGTTTGGGTGTTATCATGCACATGTTTGTGGTAATTATCAAACAGTGATGAAAGACATTGTTCCAAGGACAAGTCTTCTGTAGTGTAAAAAAAAAAAATAGTCAAATCTCGCATAGACCTGTTTTATGCATACCAGCTACAAGATTCTCATTAATTAGAAATGAAAGTAACTAGTTGTATTCCTATATATATATTGTCTTCTATGTACATGTATAGTGAACGCAACTTCAACTAATCTTAGGCTCTACTACAGTTTCATACAGGAAACATCTTCTTTTGTTGGAAAGTATTTAGTAACATATTGTTAGCTCAATAATATTTCTATAATACATACCAGCACCTGTTCATAAAATGAAGTATGAAGTTAGGCACTTATAGCAAAAAAAAAAAAAGAAAAAAAAGGAAACAGAAAATAGTCGTACTGTCCGTACATAATCTGTCTACACAGAAAAATTATCACCGCAGTTGACAAGAATAGAAACTTTGACAGAGTAGTGGGAAGAAATCGGAAGTATGAAGACTGCCTATGCTTTTCCTATGTTGCATATTCGGAAGCAAACAGATAGAATGGAGATTGTCGCATAGTAATTTTGATTTTTAGTCAACAGTTGTGGAGAAAGACCAGCTGGCTTTATTACGCCATATTTCAAGTTAGGAAATATCCCTGAGGCATAGAGTGATAACATGAATAGCATAAGGTAGACTTGAGGTATAGAGTGGTAACATGAATAGCATAAGGCAGACTTTGGGTTAAACCTTGGTTGCAGTCCTGTGGTTTTATTTATCCTGCGGTTATCGTGATAATGTTGCTGTCCTCTCTGTGAATGGCAGCAGCAGCGTGTATCGATACTAGTACTGCTGTACTATCTTTGGTGTGGCGGATATAGTTTCCAACTGGACGGTGTGTGACCACTCGGTCGGTTGGCGTGGAGCAGCTAGCAGCTAGGAAGTCTCCGTCGCACGAACACTGGCGGAACACTGGCGGTGTGCATGCGCGGTTGGAGTGTGAGGTGCTGCTTGCGAGTGCTACGAAGTTCGCCGCCTCCGATCTTGGGCATGGAAGTTGAGTCCTCACTTAACCTACTATCGAGCCTCAACTGTTTACATTTCTTCATTGGATCCTGGTTGTCGCTTTTGGGACATTCCGGCGAACAGCAACGTATGTTTCTTCAACTCGGTTAAGATTATAGCTGTCTTCCTGTGGAGTTTAACTTAATTTATTCCCTGTTATTGAAGTTGACCAGCCATATTTTCTGCCTTGTGGCCATTAACGTTCCGGTTACCTGCCCTGGTCGATGACGTAATTTTCGGCAGTGTGTTTTCCTCGGCGTGGTGTGTAGTTCGACAGCTGAGGTGTTGTTGGTAGTTGTGGCCGCCAATATTCTGTGTGTTATTGTATTGAAATCTTGTGGTCGTTTTGCTGGCTGGGTGGAGCGGAACTGATCTTGTTGATTGGTCACTTCGTCGACTGACTGCGACTGACTGTCTGTCGGTTGGGTAGCCTCCAGATTAGAAAGTCGCTGGACAGACCGCCTGTCTCACCTGAACGGGCGTGTTACAATCTCAGGCCGAACCTTGGAAACTTCTGAGCACCGTTCCTTGTGTGTTACATATCAATTTCCCTGTTTGGGGTTTAGTTATTTGGTTGATGTGTGGCCTTCAGCCGAGTATCAGTATCTCTTAGAAATTAACGTCCTTGTCTTGCCCTTAACCCATGAGATTGTTATTCTTTTATATGTGGCCCTCTGCCGAATTTTACATGAGATGTTTTCAAGATAAGGCCTTCTGCGTTTTAAACTGAAACTCCTTTTCTAGGCCTTAAGCCTAGATATGTGGCCTTCAGCCGACTATTGATATCTCTTAAATTAATGTTTTTGTCTTGCCCTTAAGACATGAGATTATTATTCTTTATAGGGGTCTTGAGCCGAATTTTATAAGAAACTGCCCTACCCTCTCCTCACCTCATCCCTGTGCACTCCCCAGATGCACTTCACTGTTCCCAACTCCTATCCTACTATCGCTTCCCCCTCCCTACCACAGCCACCTCCTTACCCCCACACAGTTGCCACTCCCATCATACACTACTATTGCCACTCGCAGTGTGGCTTCAGCTGCCAGAGACTGCAGTCATTTGTGTGTGAGTTGCACTTGCGTGAATGTGTGTGTGTGTGTGTGTGTGTGTGTGTGTGTGTGTGTGTGTGTGTGTGTTAGCTTGGCCAAAGACGTTGTTGGCCGAAAACTTATTTGTGATAGTCGTTTTGTTGTGCCTATCTGCGATTCAGCATCTCCACTGTAAGGTGAGTAGCGACTATCCTTTTCAAAATATTGTTGGATTTCGATAATGTTAGTTCTGGTTTGTTGTTACTATGGGCTTCGTTTGTGTTGTGTAGGTCAAGTGAAATTTCCACTATTTGGGTTTGGAGTTGTGTTTTGGTTCTTGGTGTCATGGACTTTATTTGGGCTATATCGGTCAAGTGAAATTACAGACACCCATTTTTTGTAGATTTTTGTTGGTTTGTGGTGCTGTGCTCTTTAATCTATAAAAAGGAAAGTAAAATTTCCGATATCGGATTTTCAAGTTATATGCGAGTTCTTGGTGTTGTTGACTTTGTTAGAGCTATTAAGTGAAATTTCCGATACCAATTCATCTTTTTTTCAGTTTTTTGTTGTTGAGGTGTTGTTGATGTTTTCATATAGTTGTTCTTTGCGTTAATATTTCTTTTGATGTGTCAACACACGCACAAAGACAAAAATACCACCCACAGTGAAGGAATTATTCGAATGGAGTGGAAATCGCTAGATGTGATGTGCATGTGCAGACGAGCAAATGTCTACAAATTCAGAATAACTAGACGATTTATTCAAGAGAAAAAGGTTCTCAAATTGAGCAAGTTAATAACGTGTAGGTCTATCTCTGACCCTTATACAAGCAACTGTTGAGCTTGGCATTGACTGACAAAGTTGTTGGATGTCCTCTTGGGGGATATCGAGCCAAACTCTCTCCAATTGGCTCGTTAAATCGTCAAAATCCCGAGCTGGTTGGAGGACTGTGCCCATAATGCTCCAAAAGTTCTCAGTTGGGGAGAGATCCGGAGACCTTGCTATCCAAAGTAGAGTTTGAGAAGCACGAAGACAAGCAGTGGTTATCAGGGCTAAATTCAGGACTCATCACTCAAGGCAATCCTACTCCATTTAATGACATTCCGGGCCAGAGACGTGTCTGTAGGTGCCCTGAACAGTGGTGGGACACCTACCAGACTGCCACCCAACATTCGGCCTGACAAACGGGACTGATGATCTGAGGTGCCATTTGATTTCATATCAGGACCACTTTGGTTGTCATCCTTGGCACCCTTACAGCGCAATGATATGTCGACGACATTATACTCTCCATTTTGTTGTCCTTCATGGCAAGCCATCCCCAACTAACCTTTCAGTAAGATAATGTCCGCTAGCATACGGCGAGAGTTTCTACTGCTTGTCTTCATGCTTACTTAACACTACCTTGACTAATGATGTCGCTGGATCTCTCCCTAGTTGATAGCGCCTGGGCAGTGCTCTCGATCCATCTCGGTATTTGACGATCGAACGCGCTAATTGGGCAGAATTTGGAACGATATCCCTCAAGAGGACATTCAACAACTCGTCAGTCAATGCCAAACTGAATAACTACTTACATGAGGGCCAGTGATGGATCTACGGGCTTGCTCAATTTATGGAGCTCTTTCTCTTGAATAAATCATCCATTTGTTTTAAAACGGTAATCATTTGTTTGTTTGTACAAGTATATTGCATGTACCGATATCCGTTCCGTTCTGATAATTCCTTTGTGGCAACTATGAAGACAAGCAGTAGAAACTCTCGTCGTGTGTGAGCGGGCATCATCTTGCTGAAATGTGGAAGCCCAGGATGGCTTGCCGTGAAGGGCAACAAAACGGGGTGTATAATATCATCGACGCACCTCAGTGCTGTAAGCGTGAAATAACAATGTCACAGAGTTATGTACATCGGGCAAGTGAGAGACTGTTTGTTTACTCATAGGACAATGTATCTTTGGCTTGCTGTATTGTATGTTCTGTGACTATGTAATAAAGTGGTTAGACTGCTAATCGCTGCTCTAATGTGACTCACGACATAACAATTTGGTGCCGAAACCCGGGATAGACTTTGCCCGAGACAATTTACACGATTGCCGTTGTGAAACACGGATTCTGGTCGCACGTCACGCGGCAATACTACGAGGGGGCTTACCACAGCGATTTGTCACACCACGCAAGAAGCTCTTCGACGACAACCGCTTGCATACACAGCTAAGTTCAATTGAATTATCACGCAACATGTTTTGAAGTGCCATTTGTAAAGGCAACTGATCGAATTATTGCCGCTCTGTGCTGCTATTGTAGCCGTTAGATTAGCGCTTTGACGAATTATCAGATCCTACGCTACGCCTATTGGTTGTTTATGTCTAGTGCTGCCATTTAGCGACCATCAATTGAACTACTTCGACTAGCGATCCAAAGATAACGCCCTACTAGGACCAGCTGATCGCTAGCCGACACTGCTTTAAACTTTGGAGTAATCGGACGGAATGGACATCCAGACCATAAACCAGAAGCACAGTTATACTCTCGAAAGAGGAAACGTATGAGAGAAAGAGTAAACATGACGCGACTCGTAGCGGAAGTTGCAAGGTTGCCAGATACATCAGAAATCGCGGATTATAAATATTACAATGACAGATTGGGAAGCGTTCTGAACCGCCTCGTTAAATTAGATGAGGATATTCACGAGTTGTTAGACGAAGACGAATACGAAGAAGATGTTCTCAAATGCGAAGATTATATAGACACCGCTAAACTCACAATTTCTCGATTGTCTCACGAGATAGAGGAACAGCTTGCAAAATCGGTGCAGACATAAAGATTCCCGACAATCCGCCGGTACAATCTGTAACAATGAGTGTTCCCACAGCTTCAGTAAAACACGCGCCGATCAAGCTTGAGCCTTTTTCAGGCGATGTCGAGGCATGGGCACGATTCTGGCAGCAGTTTGAGCAGTCGGTTGATAATGATCCGACGGTAACTACAATTAATAAACACATCTTTCTTCGCGGCTATCTCTCTGGAGAACCAAAGCATTTAGTGGATGGTATTGCGGCGACGGCCGAGACGTACGCAGAAACGAAGAAGATTCTCCGAGCGCGTTATGGCAACAAAGATCGAATAATTCAAGCTCGCTTAGATTATCTCGAAGACATAAAATCAATTAAGCTGTCCAGCCCAGAGGAACTTAATTCAACATTCATTGAATGTCAGCGACGTATTCAAGCTCCCCGGGCACTTGGGGAAGACGTGAACGGATACAGCCGAGTCCTCGCACCGAAAATTTTACGCGCTTTTCCGGATGACATATGCCGCCGCTGGATAATTCACGCCAAGCGTACGCGAATATCCGAAGGGGACATTTTGCAACTGATGGAGTTTCTGAACGAGGAAGTCGACGGGGTGCTTACCATGCACAAGATAAGCGGTGGATTTTCCAGCACTTCATGTACACGCGAAATCTAAAAGAACGACTCCGAAGGATATCAGCTTAAAGGAACCATTCTGCGTCTTTTGCGAATCTTGCGGTCATTGGGCGCAAGACTGTAAGAAGATCGTACGCGTTAATGAGCGAATAGATAAATAGAACTTACAAACAGATGTTTTCTTTGTCTTCAACGTGGGCACAAAGTGTCAAATTGCAAAAAAATAGTTCAAATGGCTCTGAGCACTATGGGACTTAACATCTGTGGTCATCAGTCCCCTAGAACTTAGAACTACGTAAACCTAACTAACCTAAGGACATCACACACATCCATACCCGAGGCAGGATTCGAACCTGCGACCGTAGCAATCGCGCGGTTCCGGACTGAGCGCCTAGAACCGCTAGAGTCAAATTGCAAAAAGAAAGAAAAGGCTCGGTGTGTTAACCGTAAAAGACTGCATCATAAGTCCATTTGTGAGGAACGAAAGGGTATTAGGGGTCATGCGGGTCAGACAAACGTTACTTCCGTGGGAAAGGTATCTGTCGCTCCCCACGGATATACGTACCTTCAGACAGCTCAAGTATGCATCTCGGGACCTACAGGATTGAGCAGGACAACGCGATGTCTACTGGACGCAGGAAGTCAGTCCAGCTTCATAGCAAAATCGCTGATTGATGATCTCAAACTGCAAACGGTAGACCGACAAGAACTAACCGTTTGTTCCTTTGAATCCAACCCTACACGCCCACGCCACCGCAGGCTTGTTCAGTTTAATATGAAGGGGCTTTGGCAGCATTCTTCAGTGCCACTTACTGCCTTCGAAAGTACTCACGTTATTTCTCACCAGCCTTCGGTTCCACAACATATAAAGAGTTTACCAAATGCCCGTAAGATTACGCTAGCAGATCCGAAAACCGATTCAACAGAAGATCTTCCCGTGGAGATTTTTGTAGGAGGCGACTTTTATTGGAAGATAGTGAAGCACAATTCGCCCATACGCATCTCTGAAACCTTAGTGTTAGTTCCTTCTCTGTTACTTAGTAGTAACAGGTCACAAGCGTGTGTGCATGCAACCGTGGTAAATTTTGCTCAGACTGACCGATCTCCTCTTGCACTCGGACAATGACTTCAGACGCTTTTGGGACTTGGAAACTATAGCGATTACTGCCGATCGGGATCTACCTGTGAACAACAAGGATACGAGACTTCTTGAAAAGTTTAGAGCATCTTTCTCTATAGCGGATCATCGAGCAGTGGTTACACTTCCCAAAAGGTAGCATACAGTGCTTTCGAGTAACAGACCGATCGCGGAAAAACAATTCAAGCACCTTAGGGAAAGATTTCAACGTCAAGAGACCTTTAAGCAAATACACACTCCTGGAAATTGAAATAAGAACACCGTGAATTCATTGTCCCAGGAAGGGGAAACTTTATTGACACATTCCTGGGGTCAGATACATCACATGATCACACTGACAGAACCACAGGCACATAGACACAGGCAACAGAGCATGCACAATGTCGGTACTAGTACAGTGTATATCCACCTTTCGCAGCAATGCAGGCTGCTATTCTCCCATGGAGACGATCGTAGAGATGCTGGATGTAGTCCTGTGGAACGGCTTGCCATGCCATTTCCACCTGGCGCCTCAGTTGGACCAGCGTTCGTGCTGGACGTGCAGACCGCGTGAGACGACGCTTCATCCAGTCCCAAACATGCTCAATGGGGGACAGATCCGGAGATCTTGCTGGCCAGGGTAGTTGACTTACACCTTCTAGAGCACGTTGGGTGGCACGGGATACATGCGGACGTGCATTGTCCTGTTGGAACAGCAAGTTCCCTTGCCGGTCTAGGAATGCTAGAACGATGGGTTCGATGACGGTTTGGATGTACCGTGCACTATTCAGTGTCCCCTCGACGATCACCAGAGGTGTACGGCCAGTGTAGGAGATCGCTTCCCACACCATGATGCTGGGTGTTGGCCCTGTGTGCCTCGGTCGTATGCAGTCCTGATTGTGGTGCTCACCTGCACAGCGCCAAACACACATTGGCACTAAGGCAGAAGCAACTCTCATCGCTGAAGACGACACGTCTCCATTCGTCCCTCCATTCACGCCTGTCGCGACACCACTGGAGGCGGGCTGCACGATGTTGGGGCGTGAGCGGAAGACGGCCTAACGGTGTGCGGGACCGTAGCCCAGCTTCATGGAGACGGTTGCGAATGGTCCTCGCCGATACCCCAGGAGCAACAGTGTCCCTAATTTGCTGGGAAGTGGCGGTGCGGTCGCCTACGGCACTGCGTAGGATCCTACGGTCTTGGCGTGCATCCGTGCGTCGCTGCGGTCCGGTCCCAGGTCGACGGGCACGTGCACCTTCCGCCGACCACTGTGGAGACCTCACGCCCCACGTGTTGAGCAATTCGGCGGTACGTCCACCCGGCCTCCCGCATGCCCACTATACGCCCTCGCTCAAAGTCCGTCAACTGCACATACGGTTCACGTCCACGCTGTCGCGGCATGCTACCAGTGTTAAAGACTTCGATGGAGCTCCGTATGCCACGGCAAACTGGCTGACACTGACGGAGGCGGTGCACAAATGCTGCGCAGCTAGCGCCATTCGGCGGCCAACACCGCGGTTCCTGGTGTGTCCGCTGTGCCGTGCGTGTGATCGTTGTTTGTACAGCCCTCTCGTAGTGTCCGGAGCAAGTATGGTGGGTCTGACACACCGGTGTCAATGTGTTCTTTTTTCCATTTCCAGGAGTGTATTTCGATCTTATGCTAGACTACATTACGAAGGGGCAAGTAGAGGGCGCTCCCACCCCACTCTCAGCAAAGCAGCTATTTTATCTCCCTCATCATGCAGTGAGGAAGGAGAAATACGGAACCACTAAGTGGAGAATAGTCTTTGACGCCTCATATCACGAAAACAATGCACCTTGTCTGAATGAGGTATTAGAAGTAGGACCGAACGTATTACCAGAGATTCAGGAAATTTTACTGCGTTTCAGACTTTATTCTATGGCTATCGTCGTGGACATAACACAAGCTTTCCTTCAATTAATCTTGAACGAAAAAGACAAAGACTTGACCAGATTCTTCTGGTTCAAAATTAGCCAGGATCAAACAGGAAATGTTCAAACGACGGACGAACTAACAGAATACCGTTTTAAGATACTCCCATTCGGCCTGACCTGCAGCCCATTTTTACTTTCTGCAACACTAAAAGAACTTGCCGACAAGTGTATGGCAGCAATTCCCACCGTAGCGCCACTTATAAACAAAATTGCATACATGGACAACTTTGTGATCTCAGTAGAAGGTGATAATTTGGTGATAACTATATATTATGAACTTGTAACCCTAATGAAATTGATCAGTCTCCCCTTACAAAAATGGGCTACCAACTGTGAACGACTGCACACTATCTGGAGGGCAGAAGGGCGAGAACTCCAAGCCCAGACTCAAGTTTTAGGTGCAGACTGGAACACGGCAGGTGACTACTTCTGTATAGATCCTAGCGAAATCATCAGAAGGCTATCAGAAGAGACAGCCACCAAACGACTTCTTTTACAATGTACGGCTAAATTCTGTGACCCACTCGGACTGTTTTCCTCTGTTTCTCTTGTTGGGAAATTGCTATTCCAGGACACATGGTGCCGAGGAATTGGCTGGGATGAACTTATGCCCTGGAACTTAGGGGCACGATGGCGCCCTTGAATATCATTGTCACAAATACGTGTCCCTAGATGGATAGCTACAGCTCATGGAAGAGACTCTCAGCTGCACGTTTGTTTGTAATCGGGTAGCTGAGATTCAAACACACACACCTTCTGCGCAATGGAAACACTGCTCAGGGCCAGACAATCCTGCTGACCACTTCTCACGTGGACTCCTTGGCTACCTAATGAATTCTCTGGATATTTGGTGGCATGGGCCGCTTTGGCTTATACGCCCTCCTGAATGCTGGCCACACGATACTCCCACGACGGTACGACTTCCTCCCGAAGAAAAGAGGAAGAAAACCCAGAGCCACGTCTTGTCGATATCTACGCCAACCAGCCTTTTGAACTTACTTAAATTCAGCTCATACTGGAAGCTCATTCGTATCACAGCATGGACTCTCCGCTTCCTACACAACATTCGTCAGAAGAATATCTCTTCAGGAGAACTTACTGCCGCCGAATTATCAGCTGCCAAAATGTATTGGATTCGAGTGGGCCAGAGAGATTCCTTCCCCAGCGAATTACATGCACTTCAGAATAACTAACCACTGCCAAAAGAGTCAAAAATCGCACGATACAATCCTTTCGTAGAAGATGGACTGATACGTCTTGGAGGTCGACTGCAGTGAACCAGCCTAAGTAGGGGAAAAAAACATCCTGTACTCCTTGACGGTTCCCACCACTTCACACAAGTGGTTATTCGAGAGACACATATCCACCTTCATCACTTTGGTGTTCGTTCTGTACTATCCGAACTGCGAACCGAATTTTGGATCCTTAGAGCTCGTCAGGCCATCAACAGAATCCTACACTCATGCCTCGCATGCAAGATCTTGAAGAATCCACGAGGGCAACAGATCGAAGCACCGCTGCCACCTGATCGAGTTTCGGCTGCCAAACCATTTGCCGTAACCGGAATAGACTTTGCTGGCCCACTATTCATCAAAGTGGGGAAGGAAACGCACTAGTCATGTATCACTCTTTTCACATGTGCTACCACACGAGCTGTACACCTCGAACTCCGTACAGACTTGTCAACGGACAAGTTGCTTATGGCACTTCAGCGACTCGCCGGAAGACGCGATATACACAGATAACGCGAAAACATTCCACGCCACGAATATGGAACTAGCCCAACTTTGGAAGGCATTAACCACCACAAAAACTTATCAGTTCCTCGCCCACCACGGTATTACTTGCAAATTCATTCTCTCCCGGGCGGCTTGGTGGGGAGGATGGTGGGAAAGAATGATGGGCACTATAAAGCGTTGCCTACGGAAGGTATTCGGACTCGCAAAGCTCACTGAGGAACTACTGAACACCACCTTGATCAGTATTGAAGCCGCGGTGCACTCCAGGCCCATCACACCAGGAGATGGTTGTGATGCACTCACACCTTCCCATTTTTTGAAGGGAGAAAAACCTGTGGAGGTCGACCAGGGTGGGGAGGATGTCACAGAGTGATGTACTTCGGGCAAGTGAGAGACTGTTTGTTTACTCTGAGGACAATGTATCTTTGACTTGTTGTATTGTATGTTCTGTGACTATGTAATAAAGTGGTTAGACTGCTAATCGCTGCTCTACTATTACTCACGACAAACAATGTGCATGTGAGCCACATTAAGAAACCCGATGATCACTTGAGTAAAATGTAACACATGGAGGTAAAAGACGTAAGGAAGTGTGATTACGTCTCAAACTTGAAGCCGATGTCCGGAATCTCAACTAGCACAAATGTCAGGTTCACCGCTATGATCATTCCCCATGGCGTCACTCAGATGTGCCCGTGTCCAGTTTTGGCAGCGTTGGGTGCTTTGATTGTGTGTAGACCCAGTTGTTTCACCAAAAACGCAACTTGCTTTGCTTACGGGTTACTAAACGACCCGATCGTAATGTAAAGTTTAAATGAATCACGTTTCATTCTTAAGTGGAGCAGTTCAAGCAGTATTTTCTTTTGTATACATAAATTGTGTTGCACTGTTTACTTTCATTGTAATGATTTATTTCTGACATTTCACTTTAGATTTGCCTTACTGAACTTAGTGTTCGTTCTTTCTCTTCTTTCCTGTGTTTTTCATTGCCTTCCAAGTCGCAGATGCTCCGACATCCGAGTCACACTGTATCAACGGCCTCGTCCCCGCACAACACACGTCTACGTAACCGCGCTGATTGTTGGGGCAGCATCTGCTGCCCTAAATTCCTATCGCCGATAATTGTTATTCACTGGCCACATTTCCTCCCCCTTTAAAAAGATTCGGGATAGAAAAACCGGCTCCGCATCTCGTGGTCGTGCGGTAGCGTTCTCGCATCCCACGCCCGGGTTCCCGGGTTCGATTACCGACGGGGTCAGGAATTTTCTCTGCCTCGTGATGACTGGGTGATGTGTGCTGTCCTTAGGTTCGTTAGGTTTAAGTAGTTCTAAGTTCTAGGGGACTGATGACAATAGCTGTTAAGTCCCATAGTGCTCAGAGCCAGAAAAATCGGAGACAGCGGTCATGGGTGCGTGAGTCTTACGTCGATAATTGTATGAATGTGTGTGAGCTGTGCTTTGGCTGAAAATTCGTGTGAACAGACTTTTCCTTTCACGTGGCTTGTGCTCGGCGTGTGAGAAGCAATCTATCCGTTTCACGTGGCGTAATGAATGTAAGGTTGTCTGTAGCACAAATAGGGGTGCATATAACTGCAACTAAAAGTTTTTATTACATACCCATTGTTATAAATAACTGACACACACAGCAAAGTAAAATTTGAAACTAAACTGAAAATCTCTTTGATAACTCCTTCTAATCCGCACAAGGTTATCTATTACCTAACGTGTAGGTGGTGATGGGTAGGAATTACTGACTAACGTCTGTCGGTCTTTGATTAAAGAAACGTAAAGACTAATAAAAGATCAGCATGGAAACATATTTACCAACAAACAAAAAATTATCTCAATACACAATGATTCGTTTCATATCATTACGATTTATCGTGCAAATTACACATGGAACTAACTAACCACTGGTATATCACAATGCGTGGTATATACTTATGCAGGGTGGTCCATTGACAGTGACTGGGCCAAATACCTCACGAAATAGTCATCAAACGAAAAAACTACAAAGAACGAAACTCGTCTAGCTTGAAGGAGGAAACCAGATGGCGCTATGGTTGGCCCGCTAGATGGCGCTGCCATAGGTCAAACTGATATCAACAGCGTTTTTTTTTTTTTTTAAGTAGGAACCCCCATTTTTATTACATATTCGTGTAGTACGTAAAGAAGTATGAATGTTTCAGTTGGACCACTTTTTTCACTTTGTGGTGGATGGCGCTGTAATAGTCACAAACGTATAAGTACGTTAAGTCAGATAGTGCGGACGGTATTTGCTTCGTGAGACATTACCCATGTTAAAATGGACCGTTACCCAATTGCGAAAAAGGTCGATATCGTGTTGATGTATGGCTATTGTGATCAAAATGCCCAACGGGCGTGTGCTATGTATGCTGCTCGGTATCCTGGACGACATCATCCAAGTGTCCGGACCGTTCGCCGAATAGTTACGTTATTTAAGGAAACAGGAAGTGTTTAGCCACATGTGAAACGTCAACCACGACCTGCAACAAATGATGATGCCCAAGTAGGTGTTACAGCTGCTGTCGCGGCTAATCCGCTCATCAGTAGCAGACAAACTGCGCGAGAATCGGGAATCTCAAAACGTCCGTTTTGAGAATGCTACAGCAACATCGATTGCACACGTATCATATTTCTATGCACCAGGAATTGCATGGTGACGACTTTGAACGTCGTGTACGGTCTGCCACTGGGCACAAGAGGAATTACGGGACGATGACAGATTTTTTGCACGCGTTCTATTTAGCGACGAAGCGTCATTCACCAACAGCGGTAACGTAAACCGACATAATATGCACTATTGGGCAACGGAAAATCCACGATGGCTGCGACAAGCGGAACATCAGCGACCTTGGAGGGTTAATGTATGGTGCGGCAATATGGGAGGAAGGATAACTGGCCCCCATTATATCGACGGCAATGTAATGGTGCAATGTATGCTGATTTCCTACCTAATGATCTACCGATGTTACTACAAGATGTTCCACTGCATGACAGAATGGCGATGTACTTCCAACATGATGGATGTCCGACACATAGCTCGCGTGCGAACGAGGCGGTATTTCATGACAGGTGAAATGGTCGTCGAAGCACCATACAATAGCCCGCACGTTCACCGGATCTGACGTCCCCGGATTTCTTTCTGTGGGAAAAGTTGAAGGATATTTGCTATCATGATCCACCGACAACGCCTGACAACATGCGTCAGCGCGTTGTCAATGCATGTGCGAACATTACGGAAGGCGAACTACTCGCTGTCGAGAGGAATGTCGTTACACGTATTGCCAAATGCATTGAGTTTGACGGACATCATTTTAAGCATTTATTGGATTAATGTGGTATTTACAGGTAATCACGCTGTAACAGCATGCTTTCTCAGAAATGATAAGTTCACAAAGGTACATGTATCATATTGGAACAACCGAAATAAAATGTTCAAACGTACCTACGTTCTGTATTTTAATTTAAAAAACATACCTGTTACCAACGGTTCGTCTAAAATTATGAGCCATATATTGTGACTATTACAGCCCCATCTATCACAAAGCGAAAAAAGTGGCCCAACTAAAACATTCATATTTCTTTACGTACTACACGAATATGTAATAAAAAATAGGGGTTCCTATTTTTTAAAAAAACGCTGTTGATATCCGTTTGACCTATGGCAGTGCCATCTAGCGGGCCAACAATAGCGCCATCTGGTTTCTCCCTTCAAGCTACACAAGTTTCGTTCTTTGTAGTTTTTTCGTTTGACGCTTATTTCGTGAGATATTTGGCCCGGTCACGATCAATGGACCACCCTGTACACTTTGAAAACCTCGAAATGAAATTAAAAAGTAAAATCAAGCAGATGATCAATGTAGACGTACATTTCAATTCTGCTGTCTGGTTATTCCTGAAAAACTGGCAGTTGTTGTTGTCGTTGTTGTTGTTGTGGTCTTCAGTCCAGAGCCTGGTTTGACGCAGCTCTCCAGGCTACTCTACCCTGTTCGAACTTCTTCATCTCCGAGTAACTATTGCAACCTTCCTCCTTCTGAATCTGTTTAGTGTATTCATGCCTTGGTCTCCCTCTACCATTTTTACCCTCCACGCTCCCCTCAATACTAAATTGATGATCCCTTGATGCCTCAGAACATCTCCTACAAACGATCCCTTTTCCTAGTCAAGCTGTGCCACAAATTCCTCTTCTCCCCAATTCTATTCAGCACCTTCTCACTAGCTATGTGATCTACCCATCTAATCTTCAGCATCGTTCTTTAGTACCACATTTAGGAAGCTTCTATTGTCTTCTTGTCTAAACAATTTATCGTCCATGTTTCACTTCCATACATGGTTACCCTCCATACAAATACTTTCAGAAAAGACTTCCTGACAATTAAATCTATACTCGATGTTAACAGACTTCCCTTCTTCAGAAATGCTTTCCTTGTCATTGTCAGTTTACATTTTATATGCGCTCTACTTCGACCATCATCAGTTTCTTCCCAAATAGCAAAACTCATCTACTGCTTTAAGTGTCTCATTTCCTAATCTAATTCCCTCAGCATCACCTGATTTAATTCGACTACATTCCGTTATCCTCGTTTTGCTTCTGTTGATATTCATCTTACATCCTCCTTTCAAGACACTGTCCATTCCATTCAACAGCTCTTCCAGGTGCTTTGCTGCCTCTGACAGAATTACAATGTCGTTGGCAAACCTCAAAAACTTTTATTTCTTCTTCATCGATTTTAATTCCTACTACAAATTTTTCTTTTATTTGCTTTACTGTTTACTCAATATACAGATTGAAAACATCGGGGATAGGCTACAATCCTGTCTCACTCCCTTTTCAATCACTGCTTCCCTTTCGTGCCCCTCAACTCATAACTGCCATCTAGTTTCTGTACAAATTGTAAATAGCTTTCGCTCCTTGTATTTGACTCCTGGCACCTTCAGAATTTGGAAGAGAGTATTCCAGTCCACATCGTAAAAAGCTTTATCTAAGACTACAAATGCTAGAAAGGCAGATTTGCCTTTCCTTAATCTATCTTCTAAGATAATTCGTATGGTCAGTACTGCCTCAAGTTTTTCAACATTTCTACGAAATCCAAACTGATCTACTCCGAGTTCGCCTTCTCCCCGTTTTTCCACTCGTCTATATAGAATTCGTGTTACTATTTTGCAGCCGAGACTTATTAAATTGATAGTTCGGTAATTTTCACACCTGTCAACATTTGCATTCTTTGGGATTGGAATTATTATGTTCTTCTTGAAGTCTGAGGGTATTTCGCCTATCTCATACATCTTGCTCAGCAGATGGTAGAGTTTTGTCATGGCTGGCTCTCCGAAGGCTATCAGTAGTTATAATGGAATGTTGTCTTCTCCCAGGCTCTTGTTACGACTTATGTCTTTCAGTGCTCTGTCACACTCTTCAAGTAGTATCATGTCTCCCATTTAATCTACATTCTCTTCATTTCCATAATATTGCCCTCAAGTACATCACCTTTGTATAGTCCCTTTATATACTCCTTCCACCTCTCTGCCTTCCTTTCTTTGCTCCCCTCCCCCCCCCCCCCCCCCCCACCATGTGGGTCTGGGAGTTAGAGTTTGGGTTGTATGGGGAAGGAGACCAGACAGCGATGTCATCGGTCTCATCGGAGTAGGGAAGGACGGGGAAGGAAGTCGGCCGTGCCCTTTGAAAGGAACCATCCCGGCATTTGCCTGGAGCGATTTAGGGAAATCACAGAAAACCTAAATCAGGATGGCCAGATGCGGGATTCAACCGTTGTTCTCCCGAATGCGAGTCCAGTGTCGAACCACTGCGCCACCCTGGGGGTTAGAATATACACAAGTTATTCCTGCCTGTCGTACGATGCGACTAAAAGGAGTTGCACACGTTTAGACCTTCATGTGATGGTCCCCTGTAGGATTTGACCTGTATTCTTCAAAATTTTCCTGAAGAGAGAGGCAATTGGGGAAGGGTGCATTACAAGGTGCATCGTGTCCATCGTGCATTGAGATCTTTAGTCCACTTGCTTGTCGTCGCATTGCAGTCCTGCCTATTCTCCATCTCTTGGGCGAGGACACCTTCCTGGGTGCGTTTTACACCATGCACTATGAAGTGTCAATTTCTGTGTTGACGATGACCATGGACTTCTTTGCACCTGATACCCACCAAGGTAGCCAGTCGGTTGTGGTGGGGCCACCATGTAATCTGTTGGTTGTAGCCGCCTGACCGCACAGGGATCGGTCAGCTGATGTTTGCACTGTTAACTCCCCATGTATGCTACGGGGCAGATTCCCGTCCCCCTGGGGCATCAGGACTCCTGTCAATGGCCATTCTGCCATGCGGCCTTTGCTGTGGCTGAGTGGTGCCCATGGGGAGGGCCCCTGGTTGGAGTGGGTGGCATGAGAATGGATGATACGCAATGAAGTGTAGTCTATCATCTCATGCTGGTGGTGAAACACCAGCAGTCTCTAAGCGATCACGAGCTAAATTCAACAAACAAAAGTACGACTACAAATCGTTCCCCTCCCTGGCCACACCATGGGAGGAACGTCAGGCTAAGGACGTCAGTGGAACTTATTGGCCTCGATACCTTGTATGTTCGAGAGCTGATGGGGAATCTTTCATGACGATGAAGCCGCAGTTTTTTGTTGAGCATTTAGAGGACAAGTTCGAGGAGGTGGAGGGATTGTCCAAAATGAGATCTGGGTCAGTCTTGATCCAAACAGCATCCTCTGCCCAGTCACGGGAGTTACTCGCTTGTGACAATCTGGGGGATGTTTCTGTAGCTGTCATGCCCCATAAGAGCTTAAATATGGTGCAGGGTATCATATTTCACAGAGACCTTCTTTTGAAGTCAGACGATGAGCTGCACTCCAATTTAGAGCGGCGAGGTGTACATTTCGTCCGGCGTGTCCAACGGGGTTCGAAGGATAATCAGGTTGCCACCAGTGCCTTCATCTTGGCCTTTGAGGGTGATACATTGCCCGAGAAGGTCAAGGTGATGGTCTACCGCTGTGATGTAAAGCCCTATATCCCTCCTCCAATGCGGTGCTTTAAGTGCTGGAAGTTCAGTCATATGTCTTCCCGCTGTACTTCCAGCGTCACATACTGGGATTGCGGAAGCCGATCATATGCCTATACTCCATGTGCCCTGCCTCCCATCTGTGTCAACTACGGAGAGCACCATTCACCTTGCTCGCCTGACTGCAGAAAGAAAGTAAAATCATGGAGTACAAGAGCCTGCACCAACTCACCTACACTGAGGTTAAGAAAAAATCTGAATGCCTGCATCCTGTGCATATTACATCATCTTACGCCGCCGCTACAACAGTTCTAGCACCATCAGCTCCACCAACCCAGGTCACATCTCAGAGCCTGAAGACTACACATGCACCCTTGATTGTGGGGGGCATTTCCCTCCCTGTTGCTCTGCAGCACCTACTTCAGGAGCAATACCCCCACCCCAACCATCGAGGATGTTCATCCCCACTTCTAAGCAGGAGAAGCGTAAGTCTTCTGCAGCTTCTCTCTGTAGGAAGGGGTTCTTTGGGCCACCCCCTTCCCAGGTTTCTTCTAGTGGGAAAGATGACAACAGCCAGTGGCTGAAGAACCCAAAAGTAGCTGGTTGTAGGACTTCATGCTCATCCTCAGTCCGGCAGACTGAGCCAGTGAAGTCCTCCCAGCCGGGGAAACCCAAGGAGCAGCAAGAAAAATCCAAAAATAAAACCCCTAAGACCAAGGAAATTGCGGTGCCACCCACACCACCACTACCTACAAGCTCTGCGGCTGAGGATGGGGTGGAGATTTTGGCTTCTGCCGAGAACCTAGATCTCGCCATACCCTCAGACACAACGGTCATAGACTTCTCAGGCAATAAATCGGTGGCAGCAGGTGACTCTGAGGCGTAAACTGCCCCATTGAATATTCCATGCCTTCCCAGTCTCACGATGTCATCCTCCAGTGGAATTGCGGCGGTTTTTTCCACCGCCTGGCTGAGCTAGGGCAACTGTTAAGTTTTACACCTTCTATCAGCATTGCCCTCCAGGAAACATGGTTCCCAGCAATGCGCAACCCTGGCCTTCGCGGCTCTAAGTGATAGCGACTATAATCGAGTGTCAGCTGGAGTTTGCGTTTATGTCCTAAACTAGGTCTGTAGTGAACATGTGCCCCTTCAAACTCCTCTTGAAGCTGTGGCTGTCAGAATAAGGACGACTCAGGAAATAACTGTCTGCAATGTATATCTCCCTCCAGATAGTGCAGTACCCCTAAATGTATTAGCTGCACCAATTGATCAACTCCATAAACCTTTCCTACTTATGGGAGATTTTAATGCCCATAACCCCTTGTGGGGTGGTATCATGATTACTGGCCGAGACAGAGATGTCGAAACTTGACTGTTGCAATTCGAGTTCTGCCTCTTAAATGCTCGCCACGCATTTCAGTGTGGCTCGTGGTAGTTACTCGGCCATTGATTTATCAATTTGCAGCCCAGAACTTGTCCCATCTATCCACTGGAGAGCACATGATGACCTGTGTGGTAGTGACCACTTCCCCATCTTATTGTCACTGCCTCAGCGTCAGGCACCGCTGAATCTCAGGCACCGCTGAATCTCCGTCGCACGGTAACATCGATGTGATGGTTGAGCAGGTGACAAGCACAGTTGTTTCTGCGGCAGAAAACGCGATCCCTCACTCTTTAGGCTGCCCTAGGCGTAAGGCAGTCCCTTGGTGGTCGCCAGAAGTCGCTGAAGCAATTAAGTAGCGTCAGCGAGCTGTACAGTGGCGTAAGTGGCACCCTACTCTGAAGCACCTCATAGCTTTTCAATGGCTCCGTGCCTGTGTTCGCTACCTTATCAGACAACGGAAACAGGAGTGTTGCATGCCACACATCACCTTCCCAAGTCTGGGCAAAGATCTTTTTGGGTACCAGGCCCCAACAGCTGTCCCCGGTGTTATCATAAATAGCGAGTTATGTACCGACGCAAACGCGATTGCTGAGCACTTTGCTCAAACCTCTGTGTCGGAGAATTACCCCCCAGCCTTTCGCACACTCAAACGGCGGCTGGAAGGGAACGTCCTCTCATCCACTACACGCTGCAGTGAATCCTATAACGCCCCATTTACGGATTGGGAGCTCCTCAGTGCACTTGCACATTGCCCCAACACAGCTTCTGGGCCTGATCTCAACCACGCCAGATGACTAAACATCTCTCATCTGACTACAAGCGACATCTTATCGTCAGCTTCAGCCCTGTCTGGTGCGATGGCATCTTTCCATCGCAATGGCGGGAGAGCACCATCATTCCGGTGCTCAAACCTGGTAAAATCCCGCTTGATGTGGATAGCTATCGGCCCATCAGCCTCACCAACGTTCTTTGTAAGCTGCTGGAACGTATGGCATGTCAGCGGTTGGATTGGGTCCAGGAATCACGTGGCTTTGCCTGCTCCATGTCAGGGCGACTTCCACCAGGGTCGCTCTACCACTGATAATCTTGTTTCCATCGAGTCTGCCATCCGAACAGCCTTTTCCAGACGGCAACACCTGATTGCCGTCTTTTTTCACTTACGTAAAGCATACGAGACGAATTGGCGACATCATATCGTTGCCACATTGTATGAGTGGGCTCTCTGGGACCACTCCCAATTTTTATCCAAAACTTCCTGCCGCTCCGTACTTTCCATGTACAAGTTGGTGACTCCCACAGTTCCATTCATATCCAGGAGATTGGAGTCCTGCAGGGCTCTGTAGTGAGTGTCTCTCTATTTTTAGTGGCCATTAACGGTCTAGCAGCTACTGTCAAGTTCTCCATCTCACCTTCTCTGCATGCAGACGACTTCTGCATTTCGTACTGTTGTTCCAGTACTGTTGTTCCTGAGCAGTGCCTGCAGGGAGCCATCCACAAGGTGCAGTCGTGGGCTCTAGCCCACTGCTTCCAGTTTTCAGTGCAAAGTCGTGTGCCATGCACTTCTGTCGGCGACGTACCGTTCATCTGCAACTTGCACTTTACCTTATTGACGATCCACTCACTGTAGTGGTGACATATCAATTCCTAGGTCTGGTTTTCGACGCTCGATTGACTTGGCTCCCTCATCGTCGTCAGCTTAAGCAGAAGTGCTGGCAGCACCTCAATGCCCTCTGTTGCCTGAGCAACACCAATTGGGTGCAGATCGCTCTTCGCTGCTGCAGCTCTACAGAGTCCTTGTCCCATCCCGAATTGACTATGGGAGTGTGGTTTATGGTTCGTTAGCACCTTCAGCATTGCATTTACTCGACCCTGTGCACCACTGTGGTGTTCGACTAGCGACGGGAGCTTTTGTGCGCAACTGCTCGCCAGTTACGCAGCACACATTCATAGCTCCCCTGAGCATCCGAATTACCGTCTCCTTTTCCCGCCCGCGGCAGTCCGTCTCCCGCATCGGCGGCCCACATCGGGGCTAACGATTGTGGTTCGCGCGCGGTCTCTTCTCTCCGAACTGGAGTCCTTCCCTTTACCACCTCTACTTGCGGTCCGTTCACGTACACCTCCATGGTGTGTGCCTCGGCCTCATCTTTGTCTGGACCTTTGGATGGCCCTAAGGACTCCGTTAACCCTGCCACTCTCCGCTGTCACTTCCTCTCGATTCTTAACGTGTTCCGGGGTTCTGAAGCGGTTTACATCGACGGCTCCTTCACTGATGGGCACGTAGGCTTCGCATATGTTCATGGTGGACATATTGAACAGCACTCCTTGCCAGTTGGCTGCAGTGTTTTCACTGCAAAGCTGGCGGCGATATCTCGTGCTCTTGAGTACATCCGCTCATGTCCTAGCGAGTCATTTCTCCTGTGTACTGACTCACTGAGCAGCCTACAAGCTATCGACCAGTGCTACCCTCGCCACCCTCTGGTATCGTCCATTCAGGAGCCCCGCCGTTCCATAGTGTTTGTGTGGACCCCAGGACACGTCGGAATCCCTGTCAATGAACTTTCCAACAGGCTGACCAAACAGGCGTCGCGGAAACCGCTTCTGGAAATAGGCATCTCCGAAGCTGACCTGCATTCTGTCTTACACCGCAGGGTTTTCCGGCTTTGGAAGTTGGAATGGCATAACAGCATGCACAACAAACTGCATGTCGTAAAGGAGATTATGAATGTGTGGAAGTCTTCCATGCAGGCCTCTTGCAGGGAATCATTGTCCTCTGCCGGCTCTGCAATGGCCTTACGTGGCTAATGCATGGTTACCTACTCCGTCGCGAGGACCCACCTTAGTGTCGCTGTGGCTCCCAAATGACAATCGTCCATCTCTCTCTGGGCTGCCCATTTTAAGCCGCTCTGCGGCAGACTTCTAACTTTCCCAGCACCCTGCCTTCGGTGTTGGGCGACAGTGCCTCCAGAACAGCTCTAGTTTTACGTTTCATCCGTGAGAGTGGGTTTTATAATTCTATGTAGGTTTTAGCACATGTCCTTTGTCCCTCTGTGTCCTCCACCCTAGTGCTTTTAGGGTGGAGGTTTTAATGTGTTGCAAAGTGGCTGGATTTCCCTTTTTATTCTCGTGGTTGGCCAGCCACTGTAATCTGCTTTCATGTTTTACTCTCTTCTGTTTCTAGCGCCTCTGTTGTTTTCTTGTCCTCTTTTGTTCCTTTCAGTGTTCGTTGCCTTCCTTTCGTTCTTGGGGCTTTTTCTTTCTTGCCGTTTTGTGTTATATGTTTCGTCCGTTTTATTCTCACACTTGTGGCATTGTTTTATTAGGAACAAGCGACCGATGATCTCGTAGTTTGGTCCTTTCTCCCGCCTTCAAACCAACCAACCTTTCTTTGCTTAGAAATGGTCTTCCATCTAAGCTCTAGACATTCTTACAAGTGGTTCTCTTTTCTTCAAAGATCTCTTTAATTTTCCTGTAGGCAGTATCTATCTTACCCCTAGTGATATATGCCTCTACATCCTTACATTTCTCCTGCCTAGCCATTTTGCTTTTCCTGTCGATCTCGTTTTTGTATTCCTTTTGGCCTGCTTAATTTACTGCATTTTTATATTTTCTTCTTTCATCAATAAAATTTTGTGTCCCTTCTGTTACCCAAGGGTTTCTACTAGGCCTCGTCTTTTCACCTACTTGACCCTCTGCTGTCTCACTATTTCATCTCTCAAAACTACCCATTCTTCTTCTACTGTATTTCTTTCCCCCTTTCCTGTCAATTGTTCCCTCATGCTCTCCCTGAAACTCTGTAAAACCTCTGGTTTAGTCAGTTTATCCAGGTCCCACCTCCTTAAATTCCCAACTTTTTGTAGTTTCTTCAGCTTTAATCAACAGTTCATAACGAATAGATTGTGGTCAAGAGTCCACATCTGCCCCTGGAAATGCCTTACAATTTAAAACCTGGTTCCTACATCTCTGTCTTACCATTATATAATCTATCCAAAAGCTTCCAGGCCTCTTCCACGTATACAGACTTCTTTCATGATTCTTAAACCAAGTGCTAGCTATGATTAACTTATGCTCTGTGCAAAATTCTACCATGTGGCTTCCTCTTTCATTCCTTACCCCCTTCCATATTCACCTACTACTTTTCTTTCTCTTCCATACGAGTTCAAAGCTAAAAAGTACCGATACCAGTAAGCAAACAAGCATTGGGTTCGGAGTTCCAGTTTCATTTGATATCGATACAAATACAGTCACAGTGGAATTAAATGCTTTTCACACCACTTCCATCTGTTTTTGGTTATCCGAAATGAAGCAGAAAAAAAGAAAAAATCTATAATTTTAAGTATTTAAAACAGTTGTTGCATGCACACGACAGAAATAATGAACAAGTAGCAATCTAAAACAGTAGTCTACTAATGTTTTGGGCTATTTGGAATGGCGGCAACCCCTGTCCACTATGGCTTCAAAATAACGTATATTGTTAATAGTCTGTAGTACGAACACCCTTCTTTTGTTATCTCCATGAGGCAACATCATCTTTGAATTATTTTATCTTTCGCTAACAATGAACTAGAGCAATGTTTCTTTACTTATCACAGGCACTATAAACAATTGAACAGTGTTGCCAGGTCCTCCGAATTTTCAGAAGATCCGTCAGTTTTTATTTATTATCCAAGAAATACGAAATTTTACGTAAATATTGCCGAAATTTTCCTATCTTCCTGAAATTCGTCCTATCTTCTTTTATCGACAGTGAATGCTGCTACGTAACACATACGTATCCACTGGATCACAACGAAACGTTGCGTTAACAACAACGAAACATTGCGTTAACAATTACTTACGTTGCACCACTATGGTATTGTTTGGACGCAATGGCCGCCACAGCCATGAAAGACAAACTCTGTCCAGTCGATGTATTCAAAGTTTTGCCCGTTCAACCCAGGAGCATAAGGACAGCAAAGCGCTTGCAAGGGACTGGGCAGTTCGTAACTGTTATCGGGTGATATCATAAGCTGTCGGAAGGTAATGGAGTGCTGTGCTTGTTTAAATATGAATTCGAAGTCGGATACTGAAACTGTGATGACAGCACCCAAAAAGGTAGAACTAGCTACGAAATATAATCCCAATGGGGAAAAGAAAGTGTCTAGTGGTTGCTGCTCAGAAGCAGCACGAAAGGTCTTTATAACGCCTTGACAAGTTCCTTTAAACAAATTGGCACGCCTAAGACAAATAAATTTATCCTCACCGTTGATAAATCAATAGAGAAGGCTTGCATAAGACATTTGTGCTTAGTAGTATATGTTCTGTGTGAAGGAAACGAAATAACTAATGCCTTTGTGGGACTGAGTTCAGTTACTGGTGCTAGTAGTGATACATTATATCAGGCGATTATCAAGTTCTTGTGTGACAATAATATTTCTTACAAAAAGAATGTGATTGGTTTCGCAGCGGAGGAAGCGAAAGCTATGTTAGGGGCCCGTCATTCCTTATCCATTTTGTTTAAATAAGATATCCCAGAATTTTTCGTGATGAAATGTATTTTCCATTCATTTGCACTGTGCCCTTCCTATGCCTGCTTAACCCTTCCTAGACATAGAGAAGACCTAGCGAGGGATGTGTAGAATTATTTCTAGTGTAGCCCTAAATATATTGATAAACTGAAAGTGTTTCAGAAATTTGTAAAAGTGAAACCACACAAATTACTTCATTCCAGCCAGAACGCAGGCTGTCTTTACATATTGTTGTATCCATATGTCTTGAGCAATATGATTCCCTGAAATTGTTTTCATCCACGCTGTTACTAACGACAGACTTCTGGCAAGTGACAAAATCCTGCAGAGATTAAATGGTATACTACAAGTCTCTTCCTCAATTTTTTGGATTTTGTATTGCCTGTCTTGAACACACATGATCGGAAGATGCTGTCAGTGTCTTTTCAAATCCACTCCATGTGTCGTGACGTTGAGGCAACACTGAATGTAATGTTAAAACATTACACGAAAGAAAATTATCTAGAATTAACCTCCTTGCATCGAAATCCCACTCGTTTTAAATCTCTTGATGAAGTGCATTTTGGAGCAAAGGTTTCGTTGAACATTGATAGAAATACAGATCTGATTTGTGAACAGCTGAAGAACTGGAAACTTCGACTCTTTGACTTTTTGATTCAAACGATATCCGTTCAGCCATAGCGTGCTAAACGATTTGGAGGCTCAGGATGCAATCTGCGTTAGCGCCAAGAGAATTCCGACTGTTGCCAGTGTTGTATTAAAGTTCACGCTTTCAATTAAAAATTACATTCAAGAACTTGATACTGAATGAAGGCTATTGAGAAATATACAGGTGGGATCGAAGAGTACAGATCCGGCAGAGTTCTTGAATGCTGTCTGTAAGCTGAAACGGGGACATGAAACAATTTTGTACCCAGAGTTATCAGCCACGCTGATGTGCTTACCCCACTCCTTGGCTAGTGTGGAAAGAATGTTTTCGGCAGTAAACATAATGAAGACTGAAGTAAGAAACAGACTGAACACTAGAACGACAACAGGAGTTCCACGTTCCAAAAGGAATACGAGATCTGAAAAAGCCTAAAACCCGTAACTGTTATGGTGATGTCATGTGGACTGGCATTTTGTCTTTTGTTTAGATTTAGTGTTTATGACATTGTAGTGCTGCACGTCTCACAAGGAGATGGTACAATCCAATATATTGAAACCCATCCAGACAGTTTTTATCCAGGAAGGATACAACGAAAGAAGTACACTATAAAATTTTTAGCGATTAAGATGCACTACAAGGATTTTTAAAAATTGTTTCAGTTATTCATTTTCGCGTCACGAGTAACTGCCTATAACAGCCTTTAGTACATATAGCCCTTCCTGTCCAGAGACAAATTGGCCATGCAAGGGAGCTGAGTGCAAATATTCAGGATGACAACATGAATTTTTGAAAACTTTAACCATAAAAAAAGTGGCACACATCTTAACGTTTTGAATAACAGGCAGTTCACATCGACAGCTAAACTGTTACAGATGTAATTCTTACACAGTTGACTAGAAGAGATAATAAAGGCAGTACTTGGTGTTACATTACAGACGACCTCTATCAGCAGGGACCTTAACTTGTTGAAATAAAATATTTCCTACACATACATCATTTTATAAGAGTTCTTCTAGGAAAGTTATTAACCTAAATATTGTATAGTTTGTAACTGTACACCAGTTTTTCTTTCAGTTTGGGGCAGACTAAGGTTGCCATTACGAATGTTAATGAAATGTCGGTATATCGATAATCTTTCAAAATATATAGATATATGTCAGAGAAATTTCATTCCACTATATATCGATATATAAATGGCTACATCGGGTGCCGATATTTTTGTTTTATATCACATTTTTTCGCAGTTCACTATAAATACTGGAAATCATTCTTTTGAAATTGAGTAGACCATAATTTTACTTTGAGTGTACGAAGGAGTCTTACTACTGTTTGAGCTTTTACCATGCCCAGTCTTTCTGTTTGACTGTGTGAAGAAATTATTGGTATCACAAAGAAGAAGTCTGATTGCAGTGTGTGTGTGGCGGGAGGGGGGGAAGGGGAAGCTGTGAATAGAATAACACATTCGACGTGAAGAAATGGCACACCAGTTGCGTTAAAAAACACTTTATAATACAACTACTGTGCTATTTCTCCACTTTGGAATTTTTTCAAAAACATTTGCTGAAAATGATGAACAAAAATCAAAAGAACAACATTGGTATTTGTGGTGAGCGGAGATGTTTGAGGGGAAATGCTGTCGTAACCAGCACTCAGTGCTACCAGCAGAAACTGCAACATTTAATTTCACCATGCGATTTTGATACTACAACTACTAGGTCACTGGCGTTGGCAGAAATAAAAAAAAAAAAAAACAGGGAAGTCCACATGAAATGGTCCAGATAAATTCGGTATGTGACGAAACCGAACGACAGACCCATAGGACACCTTTTACTGTGCCCTTACAAGCAATTACCATTGTTAGCAAAATGGTTATCGCCAAGTGTGAACGTGCATCGTTTTCCGTTCAGTTCTTGCTCCAAGGGGCATAGGCAGACTGCTAGTTCGATGATGTACAGAATTTCTAATAATAAACAATAATAAATAAATTTATAGATACATTTTTTCGATATATCGAGATGCGATAGTGATATTTTTTTAAATATTAATATATCGGACTCCAGCTTTTTTTAAAAAAATATCACCAGACCTAGTTGCCATCCGTCCAGATATATCAGGACCACTACCGCTATGGACCTTCTTCTCCTGACATCCCACTAAGACCGAGTTTTGTTCCAATTCTGCAAAATATTGTTATGAGCTTGGCTCATATACTGAAATAACATCATTTATTAGCGTAACATGTAAATACAGCCCCAGTTTCACTTATGTCAACAAGTTTACATTGACAAGGTTGTCTCACAGATGGCGTTGAATGTTGCATATCCCGTTTCGCCCATGCAAACACCTTCTAGATCAAGAAATAACAGACTTCTCCAGTGGATGAAACTATTTATTCTGCGACACGCCGAAGAATCGGGCAGTTTCATTTGAGTATCGAGCTGATAATACGATTCTTTCTAAACACAATACGAACAACGTGTGCAAGTTAGCAATGTTTATTGCAGGAATATAGGGCCTGAAGTGTATAGTGATGTGTACCTATTTGACTAAAGTGTTAATTGTCGACTGTTTACTGTCTAGTAAACATTTCTTATTATAGCTTACAAAAATGCCTAAGGATGGGAAGAGCAAGTATTACTTTTCGGATGATTACACAAAAGAGTTGCCTTTTGTCGAAAAAGGGCGTACTGTTCAGGAAGCGTAGGGTGAGATTTTAGCTGTTTTATCTCAGTAAGGCACGGAGGTAAAGCAGATGTGACGTGAGGCGTCACATTTCTACGAAGAATCGCAAAAAACGACCTGCAGTAGCATCAATACCAAAGCCTGTTTCTACATTCCTGATTAAAGAAGATACCCAGTAATAACTGCTCGTTGCTGTTGGAAAACAAACAAGAGCTTATAAAGTTGTCAAGCAACATCAGGCTTCAGTTCCCTTGACTGTACTGTAATACTGAACGCCGCTAAGTGTCATGACTCCAAAGCCGCCACAAAGCAGTCTACAGCGATTCTTAAAAATATTCGCGCTCCTCTCTTCGTGTCCGAAAGAATACAACTGCAATAAGCTTCTTTTTACGGCATGGGCACTGACGCATCGAACAAACAAAGCTGAAAAGATTTGTCCAATAGTTGTTCAATATCACCATTCGATTGAATAATTCGAAATCTAGGAAAGCATAATATGCTTTCAGATAATTATTTGGTGGATCTAGATTTCACATTTCATGAGTAAAAACGTCAATTCATCCATTAGATATTCTGTAATATAACATGATCGAATAAAGAAGATTCAATTAGTTGATTATTTTTTTGGCTAGTCTGAAACACAACAAAAATAAAACAAAGCATATCAAATTCTGAAGAATAATAATTACTAGTAACATCAAGTTCAAAATTTCTTTTTCCATCTAATCTGGCCACTTCAACTGTTTGTGATTCAAAGACAGAAATAGGAATTTTTGGACCTTTTAATCTTTCTTCTTCTACCTCTAGTGAATATTTGGGTTCACGTTTTATGACTCAAATACGAATTTCCATAGATTCTACTACCTTATTTTGGAACAGTACATTTTATTTCAACTCCAACATCGTTTGTACAATTTCCAGCACTTCGATTCCAAGTAAAAATTACTGTTAAATTTCCTTCCCATATCACATCTTTATAATCTCTGAAAAAACACCATACAAATATACTGGAAAAGATACTTCTTTTTTCTAACTGTTTGTATTATCATTATTGAAGATATCTCCTTCCAAGGTTAACTCACAAGCTAGAGACGAAGTCAATCTCATCCAGAGAGATCAAGAAATGAATAGATGTTCCATTCTAGACAAAATATTGTTTCCTTTCTTTATAGTGATTACATTGAATAACCTTGACACATAGTTATAAATTAATTTTTCATTAGATTTTCCATCATATGTAGGATAAGAAACTTCCTGACAGATTAAAACTGTGTGCTGGATCCGAGTTCGAGTCTCGGTGTGTCATACAGATTTAATCTGTCAGCAAGTTTCACATCAGTGCACACTCCACTACAGAGTGAAAAATCTCATATGTTGGATAATCTGTGCTATCAGCTCCAATAATACTAACAATTATGTCAACTTGAGGATGATTAGGATGAACCCTAAAATATCCAGTATTTATATTAATCTCCGTGTTGTTGTTGGGGAGTTTTAGATTATTTTTAGTCTTCTCATTCACAAGGAATGAGTAAAACTGATAACTCTCGATTTTCCTCATGATTTAATAAGGAAAAATTTTATTAACTCATTTCTAACACAACTGTTACACGAGCACCATGTTAATTCAATTCAAATAATCAATCTCATCTGTTACAGTCGCTACTAAATCTTGAATAGCATAAAAATTGGAATATATACAGGATAATGTGGTTCATGAATTATTGATCCCCCAAATTCTGCATTAGGCTTGAATGATGCAGTTATATTAGTTTCATGGTGAAAGTGATTATTATACTTTATGAACATTCCATCAGCTAGATTAAATTCAAATTAATTAATTCGAATGGAATAATTTTAGGAATATTATTAGCAACAGCCTTTTTATTAGCTTTAATAAATTTATTATGAACTCATAGCACACTTGCAACATTATCTTCTTTAAAGAAACTATATCCATATTCAACTGAACATCAGTGTCAATGGCAACTCTATTTAAAATTTCATCTACTTTCATAAGAATATTTGACTTTTTTGAATTAATAAATTGTTTCTAAATTTTTGTAAAGTATACTGATCTACAAGAATTTCTATCGCTTTTCCATCAAAATACAATTTATTATTTTTTTATATAATATACAGGGTGATGCACAAAGATAGGCAAATATTTTAATATGTTATTCTACAAGAAAAACTAAAGACAAAGTTCATATAAACAAAAGATTTTGTCTGAAATTGACATCTTTGCTAATATGAAGCGATAACAAAATTTTACAAGGCTAGAGTCAAGTACGATTTCCACTTATTTTATTGTTATTGGCATGGTGAATTTAATAACATATCCCAGGTGGGTAACCGCAATAGTTTTCCAGAACCTACAGAAAAGCAAGGAAGAATTTCGTAAAATTTTATTTTACTATCTATGCGGCCCATTTTGTTATTTGAATTCAAGCCAATTGCACAAAGTTTACAACATAAGTTGTAGAGAATTTAATTTTCGAGAAATGATGGTCATAACGTTAATTGAAACTGTATGAATGTGTCAGAATATCTGCTTTTATTAATACCATAACACATGTGAATTCATGTTAAACCAGAAAAAACAAATCTCAATGTTAAGGAAAATGTACGAGGTGCATTCAAGTTCTAAGGCCTCCGATTTTTTTTTCTAATTAACTACTCATCCGAAATCGATGAAACTGGCGTTACTTCACGACGTAATCGCCCTGCAGACGTACACATTTTTCACAACGCTGACGCCATGATTCCATGGCAGAGGCGAAGGCTTCTTTAGGAGTCTGTTTTGACCACTGGAAAATCGCTGAGGCAATGGCAGTATGGCTGGTGAATGTGCGGCCACGGAGAGTGTCTTTCATTGTTGGAAAAAGCCAAAAGTCACTAGGAGCCAGGTCAGGTGAGTAGGGAGCATCACTTCAAAGTTGTTATCACGAAGAAACTGTGGCGTAACGTTATCTCGATGTGCGGGTGCGTTGTCTTGGTGAAACAGGACATGCGCAGCCCTTCCCAGACGTTTTTGTTGCAGTGCAGGAAGGAATTTCTTCTTCAAAACATTTTCGTAGGATACACCTGTTGCCATAGTGCCCTTTGGAACACCATGGGTAAGGATTACGCCCTCGCTGTCCCAGAACATGGACACCGTCATTTTTTCAGCACTGGCGGTTACCCGAAATTTTTTTGCTGGAGGTGAATCTGTGTGCTTCCATTGAGCTGACTGGCGCTTTGTTTCTGGATTAAAAAATGGCATCCACGTCTCATCCATTGTCACAACCGACGAAAAGAAAGTCCCATTCGTGCTGGCGTCACGTGTCAACATTGCTTGACAACATGCCACACGGGCAGCCGTGTGGTCGTCCGTCAGCATTCGTGGCACCCACCTGGATGACACTTTTCGCATTTTCAGGTCGTCATGCAGGATTGTGTGCACAGAACCCACAGAAATGCCAACTCTGGAGGCGATCTGTTAAACAGTCATTTGGCGATCCCCCAAAACAATTCTCTCCACTTTCTCGATCATGTCGTCAGACTGGCTTGTGCGATCCTGAGGTTGTTTCGGTTTGTTGTCAAGCGATGTTCTGCCTTCATTAAGCTGTCCCACCCACGAACGCACTTTCGACACATCCACAACTCCATCACCACATGTCTCCTTCAACTGTCAATGAATTTCAATTGGTTTCACACCACGCAAATTCAGAAAACGAATGATTGCACGCTGTTCAAGTAACGAAAACGTCGCCATTTTAAATATTTAAAACAGTTCTCATTCTCGCCGCTGGCGGTAAAATTCCTTGTGCCGTACGGTGCTGCCATCTATGGGACGTATTGACAATGAATGCGGCCTCATTTTAAAAAAATGCGCATGTTTTTATCGCTTCCCAGTCTGGAGAAAAAAAAATCAGAGGCCTTAGAACTTCAATGCACCTCGTATAGTGTACATACAGTTCACAAGACATTCAGAACTTATGTATAAGAATTGCATTTAGCTGCATATGTATGAACAAATTTTTTTTGCTCATTAACAAACAATACAACAACAGGAACAAGCATAAATGCAAAATAGAGAGAAAAATCAGTATATTAGGCAATAATTAAGAACATAGTGGTGAGAAAAATAAGATTTATTTTACAACTGCAATAGATACTGTTGTAATGAAGAATGTTTAAAAAATCACTAAGAAGTTTGTGACACAGCTTGTAAACGTGTAAAGATTTGTGAGTCACTAAGGAATAAATAGGAAGTGCAGAGAAGCTAAGACGAAATGGCTGCCTGAAAAATGTAAAGAAATCGAGAAAGAAATGATAGTCGGCTGGACTGACTCAGCATGTAGGACAATCATAACAAACTTCTGTGACATTGAAAATTAAGGTTGGTAACATTTTAAGTGCAAGATTGGATAAGTGGAAAGAGTACAATGTATACGGTAAGAAATTAATAAGGATAATAACAGATTCTGATAAAACAGAACATTGTAAACCTCTGTTTATTAAATTGCAGTGTCTTACAGTAGTAAACTTATTCATCTACAATGTGTTATTGTACATTAGAAACAATGTCTCTAATTTTGTGTTGAAAAGTGATATTCATAGTCATAATACTAGAAACAAAACATCAGTAGATGTACCATATCATAGATAATCAAAATTGCAGAACTCCTATCTAGTTCTTGGACTAAGGATGTTTAATAGACTAAGTGCTGACTTTAAAGAACTACCTGTAAATATTTTTAAAGCTATATTATACAAGCTACTAGAAAACAATCTGTTTTACACCACTGATGAATTTTTTGAAGATACAAATATTGTATTCTAATGTTTACCTATTTTATGTAAAACAATTTACATCAATATAGTAGCTTATGTAGAAATATATGCTCTTAACTTTGTCTATTGCTGTAATCAGCAAAATGACAATAAAATATTATTATCATTATTATTATTATTGTTATTATTAATGAAGGCCTCTATGAGGGGGAAGGTACATCTCATGTGACAGAAGAAGAGACAGGAGTCAATTCAGAAGAGATAGGTGATCCAGTAATAGAATTAATAATTTAAAAGAGCTTTGGACAACTTAAGATCAAACAAGACAGAACGGGTAGATAACATTCCTTTAGAATTTCGAAAATCATTGGTGAAGTGACAACAAAACGACTATAAACGTTGGTGTGTGGAACGTATGAGTCTGGCAACATACCATCTGACTTTTTGAAAAATATTGTCCGAAGACTGCAAGAGCTGACAAGTGCAAGAATTATTGCACAATCAGCTTAACAACTCATGCATCCAAGTTACATACAAGAATAATATACAGCAGAATGCAAAAGAAAATTGAGGGTATTTTACATGACAATCAGTTTGGCTTTAGGGAAGGTAAAGGCACCAGAGAGGTCATTCTGACATTGAAGTTGATAAGGGAAGCAAGACTAAAGAAAAATCGAGACACATTGTCGACTTGGGAAAAGCATTCAACAATGTAAAATGCTGTAAGATGTTTGAAATTCTGAGGAAAATAGGGGTAAGCTATAGGAAGTGAGGGTAATATACAATATCTACAAGAGCCAAGAGGAATAATAAGAGTGGACGACCAAGAATGAAGTCTTCAGATTAAAAAGGGTGTAAGAAAGGGATGCAATCTTTTGCCCATACTGTTCAAACTGTACATCAAAGAAGCAATGATGGAAATAAAAGAAAAATTGAGGAGTGGGATTAAAATTCGAGGTGAAATGATACCAATGATACGATTTGCTCGAGGCATTATTATGCTGAGTGAAAGTGAAGTAGAACTGCATGTGATGCTGACTGGAATGACAATCTAATGAGTACAGAGTATGGATTGAGAGTAAATTGAAGAAAGACGAATGTAATGAGAAGTAGCAGAAATTAAAACAGCAAGAATCTTAACATCAGGATCGATGGTCATGAAGTAGATGAAGTTAAGGGATTCTGCTACCTAGGCAGCAAACTAAAAAGTGATGGATGAAGCAGCCTAGCTCTGGGAAAAAAACGGCATTCCTGGCCAAGAGAAGTCTGCTAGTCTCAAACATAGTCCTTAATTTGAGGAAGAAATTCCTGAGAATGTATATCTGAAGCACAGCATTGTATGGTAGTGAAACATGGACTGTGGAAAAACCAGAACAGAAGAGGATCAAAGCATTTGAAATGTGGCGCTACAGACAAATGTTGTAAATTAGGTGGACTGATAAGGTAAGAAATGAGGAGGAAAAAAATAATTTGGACCTGGCAACACTAGACTCTGAACACAGCAAATAAAAGGAGCTCCAGGTACAGTGCTATTGGTGTGGAATAATTAGACAGGCGGCAAATGCACTTTTTAATAGTGTAGCCTTGAGGAAGACATAATCAGAGAGTTACCTCAGCAATCAAACATAGGTATAAGTTCAAAATGGTGAGGCATGTATTGTTATATCCTGCAAAAGGCACATCATCTTTGCCTATACCATAATAACTGATGATCATCCACTAACTTTTCTAATAGTTGAGCAACCATTTTTATGTGTAGTACTTTATGTTCTACAAAAACTATTGTTTATATCAGTAGAATAATATTCTTACTGTTTGCATAACAGATTGATTACTTCAGGGTCAGTAGCACTTAAAAGTGTGTTTTGCAGTGTTGTAACAACCTATTTCCCAGAGCTGTTGTTGGATTGTTATTACATACTACATGTAAGCCTTTGCGATAAGTTTTGATGGTTCAGTATACATCCAGAACAGTGTACTTCCATACTCCGCTGTTTTGTTGTTATAACTGAATCATACCTTACACTGTGTGTCCTGATTGTCATGTTCATCTTACATTTAACTGCATAAATGTGTGGAACACACGCAGGAAAAGACAGGTCGGCTATTATCAGTATTACTCTCTTTTTCACTTCAAAACTCTTCACTTCATGAAATTAACTGCTGAAAATATGTCATGCAGGAGAAATTATACCCTCCTTGCCATTTGGAAATCTGTGGGATTCTCCTCAAAGTCCTCCATTAGATATATTATCATTCTTCTGGCACAGCTCCTGTGTATTTGCAAATGGTGAAGTTCAGCTTTCCTATTATGAAAGATTTCCAAATGTGATGGTATATGTGTGGGTTGGGGACTACTTTTCAGAAAATTTGTGAATGTTGGATCTTTACTGAAAGAACATCACAGCAATGTTCAACCATAGCACAAAAGACTTATACACTGAAAGTTTAAAGGCTTATCAGTCAAGTACCTTGACGTCATTGTTAGTTTAATACTTCTTTTTCAGGAGAAGTACACTCCAGTGATCTTTTCATACAAACACCACACCAAATCAGGGATGCCCATACTTCTGGACAACAGGCACAGCAGCCCTCTTTCCCCCTCCCCCTCCCCCCATCCCACTCTCAAAGCCAGGAAAAAATATTTTATATTCAGGTGTTGTTCTGTTTTTCTCCCCAACCCCCCCTCCCCCCCCCCCATCCTCTACAAACTATTGTATACCACCCTTGCACCCAAAGCTGATATGTCTCTACTATAATTTTCGTACTTAACATTGACTTAGTCACCAGTTTTGTTTGTTAGAAGACATGCTTCTGTACACTGTGAGCTCGATGTAAAAATATTTGATTGCAAGGTGTGTTTAACAGATAACTACAAGCTGCAGAGCACCCAGCATATATGATTTCCAATTTCCTTTATTCATACTATTATCAAAATGGACACTTATGTCACAGATTCTCATCAAGCTGATATCTCAAAATGCTAGAATTCAAAGAATTTGTTCAAAAATTGTTTACATTGGACAACATAATTTTCAAGAAACTTTTGTATACTCAGAATCTTCAATGAGTGGAATTTCAACTCACATTGTAGAATTTGATATGAGACAAGCCTGAAGTTAGAGCATAATGCTTAATGGAATGTTAAAAACTCTCAAGAATTGTTTTTCTAATTAGCTCTACATTTTCCATAGTCCAAGACTTACAAATTTGATTATCCAATATTCTCATCATATCTAATTCCACTAATTCTGTCGTGTGAAATAATTTAAAAAGGACACTTATTAACAGCCAGAGATCACCCCCATTAACATACTGCGCAGTAATAACAGAATCATTATTTCTGATGCATTGCTCAATAGTCAAAACATTAAGTGTTCCTCATGAAAGGGCATAGTCTCAGGTAGTCACACACAAGTGGGAGCATGTCATTAAACCCGTCAGTACCACATTGAAAAACTTGTACATTTTGTGCCATCTGTAGAAACTCTTGTTATTCTCTGAATTTCAGCCATCATTATCCTTGCCTGCACAAAATGCTTTTCAGGTGATTAAAACAAATCAAGTTTATTTTGTGTCAGGAGTGAAACAAACGAAAAATCTAATGCTCATGGAAGTAACATTTTTTACAACCACCTCTGTAGTAATAGCTTCGTGGATTCTTATAGTAACAGTGATACTGATTGTTTCTTAGGTATTATAGCTGTTTCTACTCTCATCAACTTCAGTATATTTTTAAAGGAAGGAAACGGCCGTCTCTTCACAGGCAGCAAAGAGTTTGCTTCAATGTGATCCTTTAGTTATGGTATGTTACAAGAAACAACAAGAAATAACAGCAAATTAAAGACTTGGTAAACGGAAAGTAAGAGCACACCATAAAACATTATGGAATAACACTATCAGACAAGGTCCTGAGCGTGCATTAAGCGTTGGGTGTATGAAAAATAAATGTTTAAGATTCATTTTTGTTACTATCAGTTTTTTCACTCAGTTTATTTTTTGTTGTAATTTGAACAATCGTCATCCAAAAAAACATAAATACATTAAGAATACACTATTATGCAATTAATCTCAAGTGTGCATATTACTTTTAAAAGCTTTTTCTTCTTCTTCTTTTATTATGGATGGTCTTACAGAACTAATAATTATGATGGTCAGAGTTGCAAATAGTCAGTTTGCACCAATGAATGACATTTCTCCATAAACTATTGCTTTATTTTACTAAAGTGCCTAACCTGTCACAGCACTCACTTTAAGAATTAACTACATGCAATTTTTACTATTTAATAAGTCTACACACACACCAAAAGCATTACAAAATAATGTAACAAAAATCAACAAGACAACATGGAAACACAAAACCAAGAACTTCCTTTGAGAGTTCTCCATTTATTCTGTATAATTAATTAAAGCCTCTGTTTGGCACCTTTTATCACCTCTTCATGATAAATATAAGTCTATCACTAAGTAACACTTTGGATATTTAAATATTACAGCAAAATATGTCCACAGTGCTCTATGAAATGCATATTCTGATTTTCTACTTTAGAAACCAAAATAATAATAATGTTATCTCATTATCTCACATATAAATTACTTTACAATACTCATGCAAATAAATAACCATAATGTTATACATTGCCAACACATTTTATTTTAAAAAATATAATGAGCTAAATGTCACCAAGAGAACATTTTGAACAAATGTGTTGCTTGGTGAAGCCAAAAGAGGAACATAAAACTGCATTCAGTTTCAGTGATTTTGAAAAAATTAAATTACATATTCCATAAATATTATAGATTAAGTAAATACTTTAGGAGTAAAGGAGTCCACTCATTGTATAACACGTGCCTTGAACTGTCTATGGGCACACACAAAGTAAAAACAAAACTTGCTCTACCATTCAGAATAAATCGTTTGTAGTACCAATCTCAAACAAACAAACAAACACACACACACACACACACACACACACACACACACACACACACACACAGAGGCATGCACATCGGTGTGCCAACATTGTGCTGACTGAGTGTCCAGTCAGAAGAACATAGGTGTGTGGTGTGTGGTGTGTGGTGTGTGTGTGTGTGTGTGTGTGTGTGTGTGTGTGTGTGGTACTCTAACTCAACAAAGGATTTTTTCCAAATTCTAGCAAGTATTCTTACTCTCTGGTGTGTGTTTGACTCAATCTTATGGTATTTGGTGAGTGCTCTCCTTTATTCCTAAAGTATTTACATTTTGCCAGAACTTTCCTTACTATATTTAAAGATTACATAAAGAATTTTGGATTGGTTTGAATATCTCAATTCCTTTTATAACAAAGCAAAGTGGACACATTCTCAAAAGACTGGAAGAACTTAATATCTACATATCATAATTTAAATAAAAGTTTAAACACAGTATCATAAAAATGTTACAGTCTTGATGAAAGAAGGTCTTTTTGTTATTTGTACATGTGTGATATAGTAGTTTACTAAACAGATTACACAATTTTCATGGTATGAAGGAATGATAAGAATGCTGTGGCAAGAACTGATGGTGTTATTATGGTTAGTGACAAGATTTTTTATCTCAAATAGATATAACTGGACTGAGGTAATACTGTAATCACATTTCCTGCATACAAGTAAATTCGGTGGGTGAGGCCTGTCAATGGTGGAAAATGTAAGGTGCATGTATATTCACATAAAAAGATGCATTTCTTTCCCTTGCTGAATGGGCTTCTTTACAAAGTGAAATGCTCTTTTAACTGTTTGTAAATACTAGGCCAGATGAAATCTGCAGACTTTTATCTAACAAATTTTCACTAAAATGCTAAAATGCAACAAATATAAAAGCTCTTTCTTGATTAAAATGCAGGACTGTGAATGCACATATATTAAAAAATAAATTAGCATATGTCATTATATGACATGACTACAAAAATGTTCTCAGTGGACTCACTTATCCCAAAAACAAATCAAGATTTGACAATTTTCATACTTTAGGCTCAAATACAGATACTTAAAAACTACTGAATATTGTAAAATTGTTGTTAATACTTTTATTTTGCCACAAATATGTTATGAATGCTAGAGCCTTAATGACATTTTTTAAAAAGTTGCAGATGTGAGCAAATGTGTTACCTCTCAATGTTTTTGTAACACATATTATGCTATATTAATATAAGATGCTATAATGTAAGAAATTTCTAAGCAAGTAAAAAAATGGAACTTCTGCAGATATGTAGTGCAACTATAGTTTATTTGCAATTCTGGAATCTGTGTCCTCAGAAGTATTTGTTTATCTACATGAAACTCTTATACTAAATTTACAGATAAAATATTCAAAACCATGTGCACAGTAACACACAATAGTGAGCCCATCTGAGTGAACATTATAATGTGTAGTCCTTGTGCACCTGCTGTCATAAGTCTTATGCTGCTTTGCACTGACACTAAAGAAAGATCTTATGTCAGCAGTCAAGTGGTCTGCATTGAACCCCTACTTCAGTACACATGCACTCAAGACATGGACCTGAGAGTTCAGAAATAATACGACCAACACGATACATGCGTCCATAGATATTGCACCCAGCCAGTTTCAGCAAACCTGAGGCAGCACCTGGGTCTGCAGACAGTATTTGTGGCTGGTCAGTAGTTGTTAGTGATCCATTTGGTAATGTTGTTAACATGTCTTTATCATTTTCATTTTTTTCTCTTTTGTGGGTACTAGAATCAGTAATGAAAACAGCTGACATTTCTGATGAGTCACTGACATTATGTAAATTATTTAAGTTCATAGTATTTATATTACTGTGGTTTTTACTTATTGTAATCAGTGAAGGAGGCTTTGAAGTGTTAAACATGTTTGGAGACATCTTTGTTGAAACATTAGGTGAATCAACAGGGAAGAGAAACTGCAAGACACTATCAAATAAATGAGCTGAATCATCTTCATCTTTCATTTCTGTGTCATTTTTCGAGCTATCATTAACTGGGCCAGGACCTGTTAATAGAAAAGGTAATTTTTCAAGAGTGATGTTACTTCTTGGACTTGATGTTTCATGCTGTTCTGATGATTTATCTGTTGCAGGAGCCTCACTGGTAATAATTGGCATTGGAGTTGTAGATGTGCGTAGATCAAGTAACATCATATCACCAATGAGGGCCGGTAGATCAGGTGCTGGTTCTGTACGAATAACATCTCGAAATGGGTCAGGTGTCACAACACCAGATGCCACAGTTACAGGCTTCCGTGTCACTCCTGGTATGATATTTGGTTTTATAGGGGGTGCAGGTAGCTGTGGTATGTCTACAGCTGTTGTTGGCGAACTCATATCACCTGCAAGTATTACAAATAGTATCAAAGAGTGAAGACACTAATAAAATTGAGACTTTGTTCATACTCTTACCACCTTGCTCTCAAGCTGCAAAAATTTACTTAATTTGTCTCTCCTAGTAAACAACACAGATAACTAAAGGATGTGTTAGCTCAACATAAAAAATCATAATTAAAAAACACAGAGATCTTAAGTCTAAAATTAATCAATTCCTCACTGAATAGACTGTATATTTCTGCACATAAATGTTTGTGATGTACAAGCCTGTGTGCATGAATTCATTTATCACTGTTTAGATGGTAATTGCAAGAGAACTTTACAGCTATGAACTGTTGGCAGTGGAAGGCAGGACCACTGTGGCAAGATGAAAGAAGTGGGATGTAGTTCTTTGGAAATTGGCCTTTGACTAGGAAAAAACAAAGTTTTAGTGTGCAAGAAACTGAAATCAGTAAGCATTCATTTTAATTATGAATTTGGTTTCAAAGGTCTTAAAAAGTAACTATCATAAATTTACTGTAAAACTAGTTAAAATTTTTGTAACCAACATCATGAGACCATTTTAATAATGTTTCTCCATATGAGCAATAAAATGATACAGATCAGCAATGACGATCTGCAATCACTCAAGCTTTTTGCCATGAAACCTTCAAATATCAAGAACCTAGAAATGTAGGGATAATTTCTGATACAAAATCATTTTGAGCCCAAACCACTGTAACTGCCTCTTTAAGAAATGACAGAAAAGTGAAGATAGCAGAAGGTATCAAAAGAATAGAAGACCTTCTTGTAAAAAAAAAAAAAAAAAAAAAAAAAAAAAAAAAAAAAAAAAAAAAAAACTGTATTGTAAAAAGAAAATTTCTAGCAGCTATTAAAAAAATATATTCCGAAGAAAATTATTTTTCTCTGAACAATTGTCTATGTGTGCTTGTGAGAGTACTTAAATGACAGTTTTGATCCTGTCATTGTGTCTTTCTTAATAGCAGAACTGCATTTATTTTTGCATTGGTGAATGTGTAAGAGCTTAGTTGATAGACAGACATATAAGCAGTTATAATACAATATAATAGAAGATACACACACATACAAGAAACATATACATTCTTCCTTACCTATATACTCTTGTGCAAACAGCCCATATCCAAAGGTTCTTTTCAAAAAAGAAAAGAAAAGAAAAGAAAAGAAAAGAAAAGAAAAGAAAAGAAAAGAAAAGAAATTTAGCTGTTAAATCCTTATGTACCTCACAACCAATCTTGCTTGCCTTTTTTGAAACAGTTGCCAATACAGACAAATTCCCAAAGTCCTGGTAAATCTCATCTCAACTGCACAGTGTGAAAGACAGTGCTACAGATGGTAGAACACACTGTTAATTCCCTTGTAGTCTTATAAGCCAAAGTTTTGTTATTGTAACCTCAAAACAAGTAAAAGAAACTGAGTCTGTAATTTCAATATTGACACAGAGGAATCATACAGTTTTATTAGCTTTAAAGATAAATGTGCTTGTTACTTGTATGTCGTATTGTCAAAGTTAAGATGGGATACAGTGATCATGAGGCTGTCTTGTTTTCACTGGAATTACTTTTCAGAGAAAATATCTCCCATTAAAATAACTGAGTGCAGGGATTTCAGTGATGGCAATATAGCAAACTTTTGCAACATGTTAAGCTGAGAAACATGGGATGAAGTGTTCAATGAAATAGATGTAACTAGAACGTTTGATTACTTTCATGGATCATATAAGTACTATTTTGACATAGTCTTCCCATTAAAGCAGGGTAAATCAAAACCAATGAGAAACAAAAGTTTGATTACTAAGGGGATAAAAATCTCCAGTGCAAGGAAAAGATTTCTACATTCATATAAAAAACAAAAAAATATAATTAGAAATGCAAAATTATACCAAAGAGTACAGTAAAACCTACTACAAAGTTATTAAAGAGGCAAAGAAAAGGGGAAATGAAGCATATATCCACAAATTAATGCTGTGCTGTGTATGGGCTTTACACCCTGTAGATCAGCAGCCCTTCTCACAGCAATGGTATATCAAGTGATCAATCTTGAATGGGTTACATTAGCAACCTACGGAGTTCAACTGTGCACACTGCCTAGGTCATCAGGTGGCAGTGCAAGTAGTTTCTCTAGTATCTCTGCATGACCTGGATATTTAAGGTGAGCAAAGTTGCTCAGAGATAGTAACTGTTGCTGAATATGGACTGCATCTGGAGGTCCACAATCAGAGCCACAATCGGAACCCTTGCTTTGTGCGATGGTGTGTCACATCAGGTACCAATCAACAGAGCCAGTGCCAATCAACAGAGCCATCAGTGCCTGCCTTCACCATTGTCAGGACTTGGCCTCTGCATTGGAGACATCCAGGAATTTGATTATCAGCCATTGACATTCATTACTTTATTTTGATCAATATTAAAAGACAATCCAAGGTTGAACGGTGCTCTTTAATGGCTCAAAAATGATGCATTTCACCCAGGTAGGGCATCATCAGATTATCTGGAAGTACAGTGAAAAACAGAAATATTAAACAGCTGGGGGGGGGGGGGGGGGGGGGGAGGGGGGTGGTGGTGGTCCTGTCCTAAGCTACTATACTCGAAAGTGAAAACTAAAAACATGAAGATTTAAGATGTAAAGGATAGGAAAGCATATACAAAATGTTGTAGCTACGGCCAAAAAGCATTTGTCAATACACCTAAAATACCCCATTTATGAACATGAAAAACTCCATGAGAGATGGTATAAGAACCAGCAGGAATAAACCTACAGAAGAATAGTTAAAAGGTGTAACTGCTGGTTTACGTCATGAGATATGGGTGATGTGTCCAGTGACTATAACACCAGTTGGTCCCACTGGAATCAGTAAATTCATGCAGAGACATGGATGTATACAAAATCGAATGATCACATAGGCTCAGTCAGGGTAAAACAGGTGGCAGACTTCAGTTCAGTGGTCGAATACTGGGAAAATGCAATAAGCCTACAAAGGCAATTTCTTGAAAACCATTAATATGACCGATCCTAGAATAATGCTCAAGTAGGTGGAACCCATGACAATGTCACAGATGCTGAAGAAACTGAACTGGCAGACTCTTGAAGATAGATGTGAACTCAACTGAGAAACACTATTTACAAAGTTTCAGGAACCATTTTTCAATGATGTCTCTAAGAATATGATCCACCCAATGTGTACCACTTCTGTAGGAATCTTGAGGACAAGATTAGGTTAACTACAGCACACGCTAAGATATTTAAACAGTCATTCTTCCCATGATCCATATTTGAATGGAATGGAAAGAAACCCTAGTAACTGGTACAATGGGATGTGATCTTTGCCATACACTTTACAGTAGTTTGTGGAGTATAGATGGATATGTAGATAGGGTCTGGTCATCTTGTAGTAACACTAGACAAATTGACCCCCATAACACTGTGAGAAAAAACTATCTACTGAAAATGCATATATGAAGATAGTAACTGTTATCAAAGGAACAGATACCATTATTGACCATGCAGCTTCTCTAGAATAAATGATAATTAATTGAAACCCTCAGCTGCCGACAGATGTAGTTGATATACCTCAATGGGGACAGCTGAAAATGTCATCAATGGTATCTGTTCTTTCGAGAACAGGTACTATCTTTATATACATATTTAAAGGCTACCCAGCCATTGACCTTCGTCTGTGGTCTGTGCGAATGGGCAGAGGTTGCCCAAACTCTTACGTAAATCATCACCTTAGTGCGTGCGAGTAATGAGTGGATGGGCAAATATCTATTAGGTACATTAAATATGTAGATTGTGGGCAGTTTGAAATGTAGGTCTCACGTGAGGTGTGCAAGGGATAAGTCCCTGCAGTCATGCTATTCCTCTGTGTCCTTGGTGGCTCAGACAAATAGAGCATCTGCCATGTAAGCAGAAGATCTCAGGTTCAAGTCCCAGTCAGGGCACACATTTTCAGAGTTCCCCGTTGAGGTATGTCAACAACACCTGTCAGTAGCTGAGGGTTTCAATTATTTATCCTTTATTTAAAATGCTACCAATATGGGCGTAATTGATGATTCCCTTCCTTGCATATAAGAAGAGAGATTGAAATTTTGCATTTTTAATACTCACCACAGAGTACCCTAGGGCAACATGTATTAAGATCAAGATGAGTTGCTGTTGGTGTAGTACGGCAGCCTGGTGGAGGAGGAGGGCATGCTGCTGCTGGTGATAACTGGCAAAGTATTTCGCCAAAGTAACACGCACACGTAGAGCACCTAGTTCCACCGGGTACCACTGCTCCATGCCGATACTCATGGCCATCTGAGAGACATCTTTCTGCAACATTCAGCAGCTTTTTCATCAAGTAATACATTTGGAAATGAAAGTAATTTACATTAATTGTAACTTTCTAATTAGTTACTTTACTGGCATAAACAAAGCATGAATGTAATTTCATCAACAATAACTAAAAATTAAATCATTCTATTTGTACATGAAATATTTCGATGCACCAGTCGGATGTCATATAATTGTTACTGAAATTAAATCTGGTAATAGAAAATAAAATAAAACATTATATTAAAAATAAATGTGTGCTCCAGAGCTTTCTGCTTTTGTGGGAATGTTTATTAACTGAGACATGCATAGAACTACATTCATAATTATGGCAAAGAAGAGTTTAATCCAACAGAATCAAACAACAAAGTGTCACTCAACAAGAGTAGTTTTCTCCTATAGCTTTTTCCCTTGTTTATCTCTGCCCCCTATCATTACATTACATTACAGTGAACAATGCCAAAATAAAGAGATGTTGCAAAACTAAACAATTAAACACTATAATAATTAGGTTACCAGCACAACCATCATTATCAGGAATGGTGAAAAGATGATGGCAAAGTAAAAGCAGAAATTCTGAATTCTATTTTCAGTTATTTGTGGAAGTTTAAATATCTTGGTGAGATTATTACCTGGAATGTTAATGAAAGAGCATCCATAGATAGTAGAACATAAAAACTTCAGCAAGTGCAGAGAACCACCTACAAAAAATGATCTCACTCAATAAATACTAAATTTCAACATTACTCCTCCATCATTAAACCGGAAGCAATATATGCAAGTGAAACACTATTCAGACTAAATACTCAAGCAACCACTGACAAATTGCAGAATGTTGATAGAAGAATACTCTGAACAATTATCAGTAAGAAACATGATGTTAATGGGCAGTGGAGACTTTTGCCCAGTTCAGTAGTCAATAAAGAAAGTGACTCCATTATTGATACAATGCAGAAAAGAAGGATTGCATTTTTCAGACACATATCTCACGTACCAAATACAAGAATCTGAAGCAACTTTTTGACTACTTCTGGAACAGAAAAAAAAAACAACTGGCTTAAAGAAGTACAAAGTGATCTGGACGAACTGAACATCACCACACACTAAATTCAACACAGAGAAGAGAAACTGCTTGTGAAGAACAAATACACATGGATGAAATTCAAACCATCAGAATGGAAGAAGTATGTCATTTCTGCAGATCACGGCAAATGAAGAAATTTTGGGAAATGAAGAAATTGCTGACTGCTAAGACTTAAACTTAATCAGTGTAGACTCTGTTGTGTTATGTTTGATTTTAGTGCTCCAATGTGGGCATAAACTATGTAAATAAATAAATAATATTTGTGGAAGCATTCTTGTTGCATCTTGATAACCTTTCAGTCATGACAATTGGTGCTACACACTTTTTGTTGTAATTCTAGGTTTGATGTTGTTGTTGACAAATGGATGTCATATCAAATCACATAGCAGTTCATTGTCATGCAGCTGATGAATCAAATACTATTTTTATGTGAAGTGGCATATGATGTTCTAACATCATACCACAGCTCAGTTCCTGTCTAGAATAACAAAATATTGTGTTTAGTGAAGTGCAATGATTATAAATGCTTTAAATTGTAGTGTGAAGTTGTGCAACCTCACAATAGCAGAAAATGACAGACAAAAAGCAGCAGATTGAAGATCTGACTGGCAAGGAAAGCTGGACAACCTGGCAAATTATTAGGAAGATTTGTTTAGACAGAATAGCATCCATGTGTAAAAAGCTATCACCAATATGTTGTTGTTGTTGAGGTCTTCAGTCCTGAGACTGATTTTATATCCTCTCTACTTCGACCATCATCAGTTATTTTGCTCCCCAAATAGCAAAACTCCTTTACCACTTTAAGTGTCTCATTTCCTAATCTAATTCCCTCAGCATCATCCGACTTAATTTGACTATATTCCATTATCCTCGTTTTGGTTTTGTTGATGTTCATCTTATATCCTTCTTTCAAGACACTGACCATTCCATTCAACTGCTCTTCCAAGTCCTTTGCTGTCTCTGACAGAATTACAATGTCATCGGTGAACCTCAAAGTTTTTATTTCTTCTCCATGGATTTTAATACCTACTCCGATTTTTTCTTTACTGATTGCTCAATATACAGATTGAATAACAACAGGGAGAGGCTACAACCCTGTCTGACTCCCTTCCCAACCACTGCTTCCCTTTCATGTCCCTTGACTCTTGTAACTGCCGTCTGGTTTCTGTACAAATTGTAAATAACCTTTCGCTCCCTGTATTTTATCCCTACCACCTTCAGTATTTGAAAGAGAGTATTCCAGTCAACATTGTCAAAAGCTTCCTCTCTAAGTCTACAAATACTAGAAATGTAGGTTTGCCTTTCCTTAATCTATCTTCTAAGATAAGTCATAGTGTCAGTATTGCCTTAAGTGTTCCAATATTTCTATGGAATCCGAACTGATCTTCCCCAAGGTCAGCTTCTACCAGTTTTTCCATTCGCCTGTAAAGAATTCATGTTTGTATTTTGCAACTGTGACGTATTAAACTGACAGTTCAGTAATTTTCACATCTGTTAACACCTGCTTTCTTTGGGATTGGAATTATTATATTCTTCTTGAAGTCTGAAGGTATTTTGCCTGTCTCATACATCTTGTTCACCAGATTGTAGAGTTTTGTCAGGACTTGATCTCCCAAGGCTGTCAGTAGTTCTAATGGAATGTTGTCTACTCCAGGGGCCTTGTTTTGACTCAGGTCTTTCAGTGCTCTGTCAAACTTTTCACGCACTATCATATCTCCCATTTTATCTTTATCTTCATCCTCTTCCATTTCCATAATATTGTCCTCAAGTACATCGCCGTTGTATAGACCCTCTATATACTCCTTCCACCTTTCTGCTTTGCCTTCTTTGCTTAGAACTGGGTTTACATCTGAGCTCTTGATATTCATGCAAGTGGTTCACTTTTCTCCAAAGGTCTCTTTAATTTTCCTGTAGGCAGTATCTACCTTACCCCTTGTGAGATAAGCCTCTACATCCTTACATTTGTCCTCTAACCATCCCTGCTTAGCCATTTTGCACTTCCTGTCGATCTCATTTTTGAGACGTTTGTATTCCTTTTTGCCTGATTCATTTACTGCATTTTTATATTTTCCCCTTTCCTCAATTAAATTCAATATTTCCTCTGTTACCCAAGGATTTCTACTAACCCTCATCTATTTACCTACTTGATCCTCTGCTGCCTTCACTACTTCATCCCTCAGAGCTACCAATTCTTCTTTTACTGTAATTATTTCCCCCATTCCTGTCAATTGTTCCCTTATCCTCTCCCTGAAACTCTGTACAACCTCTGGTTTAGTCAGTTTATCCAGGTCTCATCTCCTTAAATTCCCACCTTTTGCGGTTTCTTCAGTTTTAATATACAGTCCATAACCAATAGATTGTGCTCAGAGTCCACATCTGCCCCCGGAAATGTCTTACAATTCAAAACCTGGTTCCTAAATCTCTGTCTTACCATTACTGGCTTCTTCCATGTATACAACCTTCTTTCATGATTCTTGAACCAAGTGTTAGCTATGATTAAGTTATGCTCTGTGCAAAATTCTACCAGACGGCTTCCTCTTTCATTCCTTACCCCCATTCCATATTCACCTACTACATTTGCTTCCCTTCATTTCCCTACTACCAAATTCCAGTCACCCATGACTATTAAATTTTTGTCTCCCTTCACTATCTGAATAATTTCTTTTATTTCATCTTACATACACTCCTGGAAATTGAAATAAGAACACCATGAATTCATTGTCCCAGGAAGGGGAAACTTTATTGACACATTCCTGGGGTCAGATACATCACATGATCACACTGACAGAACCACAGGCACATAGACACAGGCAACAGAGCATGCACAATGTCGGCACTAGTACAGTGTATATCCACCTTTCGCAGCAATGCAGGCTGCTATTCTCCCATGGAGACGATCGTAGAGATGCTGGATGTAGTCCTGTGGAACGGCTTGCCATGCCATTTCCACCTGGCGCCTCAGTTGGACCAGCGTTCGTGCTGGACGTGCAGACCGCGTGAGACGACGCTTCATCCAGTCCCAAACATGCTCAATGGGGGACAGATCCGGAGATCTTGCTGGCCAGGGTAGTTGACTTAGACCTTCTAGAGCACGTTGGGTGGCACGGGATACATGCGGACGTGCATTGTCCTGTTGGAACAGCAAGTTCCCTTGGCGGTCTAGGAATGGTAGAACGCCGGGTTCGATGCCGGTTTGGATGTACCGTGCACTATTCAGTGTCCCCTCGACAATCACCAGAGGTGTACGGCCAGTGTAGGAGATCGCTCCCCACACCATGATGCCGGGTGTTGGCCCTGTGTGCCTCAGTTGTATGCAGTCCTGATTGTGGCGCTCACCTGCACAACGCCAAACACGCATTGGCACTAAGGCAGAAGCAACTCTCATCGATGAAGACGACACGTCTCCATTCGTCCCTCCATTCACGCCTGTCGCGACACCACTGGAGGCGGGCTTCACGATGTTGGGGCGTGAGCGGAAGACAGCCTAATGGTGTGCGGGACCGTAGCCCAGCTTCATGGAGACGGTTGCGAATGGTCCTCGCCGATACCCCAGGAGCAACAGTGTCCCTAATTTGCTGGGAAGTGGCGGTGCGGTCCCCTACGGCACTGCGTAGGATCCTACGGTCTTGGCGTGCATCCGTGCGTCGCTGCGGTCCGGTCCCAGGTCGATGGGCACGTGCACCTTCCGCCGACCACTGGCGACAACATCGATGTACTGTGGAGACCTCACGCCCCACGTGTTGAGCAATTCGGCGGTACGTCCACCCGGCCTCCCGCATGCCCACTATATGCTCTCGCTCAAAGTCCGTCAACTGCACATACGGTTCACGTCCACGCTGTCGTGGCATGCTACCAGTGTTAAAGACTGCGATGGAGCTCCGTATGCCACGGCAAACTGGCTGACACTGACGGCAGCAGTGCACAAATGCTGCGCAGCTAGCGCCATTCGACGGCCAACACCACGGTTCCTGGTGTGTCCGCTGTGCCGTGCGTGTGATCATTGCTTGTACAGCCCTCTCACAGTGTCCACAGCAAGTATGGTGGGTCTGACACACCGGTGTCAATGTGTTCTTTTTTCCATTTCCAGGAGTGTATAATCAATTTCTTAGTCATGTGCAGGGCTAGTTGTCATGTAGTAGGCATGGGCTTTGTGTCTATCTTGGCCACAATAATGTGTTCACTACACTGTATGTAGTAGCTTACCTGCACTCCTATTTTTTTATTCATTATTAAACCTACTCCTGCATTACCTCTATTTGACTTTGTATTTATAACCCTGTATTCACCTGACCAAAAGTCTTGTTCCTCCTGCCACTGAACTTCACTAATTCCCACTTTATGTAATTTTAACCTATCCATTTCCCTTTTTAAATTTTCTAACCTACCTGCCGGATTAAGGGATATGACATTGCATGCTCCGATCCATAGAATGCCAGTTTTCTTTCTCCTAATAATGATGTCCTCCTGAGTAGTCCCTGCCCGGACATCCGAATGGGGCACTATTTTACCTCAGGAATATTTTACTCAAGAGGACACCATTATCATTTAACTGTACAGCAAAGCTGCATGGCCTCAGGAAAAATAAATTATGGCTGTAGTTTCCCCTTGCTTTCACCCGTTCGCAGTACCAGCACAGCAAGGCCAATAAGTATAGTTCTAAAAATAAAAGTCTTTGGGGAGCATTCATTGGAAGTATGATCTGTGATTAACAATGTATAGGAAATCTTATAGACAAACTGTTTAGTGCGTTCTCAAAATTGAAAAACAGTCAAGTTATCCAAACACTGTGTTGTGTCCATTTTTAAAAACTTGTTATAAAACAATATTACAGCAAGACAATGCACATTCAATGATTAACTACCAAGGACCATCAATAAATCACAGGTAAGGCGTATTCCAATATGTGTTTCATTATGAAAATTGAGACTATCAGGTTTATTTTCCTGATGAATCTACATCTATATCTATGTGATTACTCCGCTATTCACAATAAAGTGCCTGGCAGAGGGTTCAATGAACCATCCTCAAGCTGTCTCTCTACTGTTCCACTCTCAAACAGCACGCAGGAAAAGTGAGCACTTAAATTTTTCTGTGTGAGCCCTGATTTCTCCCTATGTAGGTGGGTGCCAACAGAATGTTTAAGGAGTTGAAGGAGAAAACTGGTGATTGAAACTTCATGAGAAGATCCCATCGCAATGAGAAATGCCTTTGTTTTAATGATTGCCACTCCAATTCATGTATCATGTCTGTGGCACTATCACCCCTATTTCACAATAATACAAAATGAGCTGCCCTTCTTTGAACTTTTTCAATGTCATCCATCAGTCCCACCCGATGCGGATCCCACACCACACAGCAGTACTCCAGAATAGGGTGGACAAGCGTTATGTAAGCAGTCTCTTTAATAGACTTGTTGCACCTTTTAAGTGTTCTGCCAATGAATAGCAGTCTTTAGTTTGTTCCACCCACAACACTATCTATGTGATTGTTCCAATTTAGGTTACTTGTAATTGTAATACCTAAGTATTTAGTTGAATTTACAGCCTTTAGGTTTGTGTGACTTATCGCATAATCGAAATTTAGCAGATTTCTTTTAGTATTCATGTGAACAACTGCACACTTTTCTTTATTCAGGATCAACTGCCACTTTTTGCATCATACAGATATCTTACCTAAATCATTTGGTCATCTGATGACTTCACAAAATGGTAAATGGCAGAATCATCTGTAAACAATCTAAGAGGGGTGCTCAGATTGTCTCCTGTGTTATTAATATAGATCAGGAACAACAGAGAGCCTATAACACTTCATTGGCGAATGCTGGATATTACTTCAGTTTTAATTGATGACTTTCAATCTATTACTACACACTGTGACCTTTCTGACAGGAAATCATGAATACAGTCACACAACTGGGGTGATATTCCATAGGCACACAGTTTGGTTAGAAGATGCTTGTGGGGAGCAGTGTCAAAAGCCTTCTGAAATCTAAAAATATGGAATCAATTTTACATCCCCTGTTGATAGCACTCATTACTGCCTAAATATAAAAAGCTAGTTGTGTTTTGCACAAATGATATTGTCTGAATCCATGCTGATTATGTGTCAATAAATCATTTTCTTCGAGGTACTTCATAATGTTCAGATACAGCATATGTTCCAAAACCCCACTGCAAATCGACGTTATTGGTATGGGCCTGTAATTCAATGGATTACTCCTACTTCCCTTTTTGGGTATTTTTGTGACTCAAGCAATTTTCCAGTCTTTAGGTACAGATCTATCTAAGAGTGAGCAGTTGTATATAATTGCTAAATATGGAGTTATTGTATCAGCATACTCCGAGAGGATCCTGACTGGTATTCAGTCTGGACAGGAAGCCTTGCCTTCATTAAGTGATTTAAGCTGCTCCAGGATATCTACTTTTATGTTTCTCACCTTGGCAGTTGTTCTTGACTGGAACTCAGGAATATTTACTTCATTTTCTTTGTTGAAGGAGTTTCGGAAAACCATGTTTAATAGCTCTGCTTTAGTGGCACTGTTATCAGTGACTTCACCATTGTTATCGGACAGTGAAGGTATTGATTGTGTCTTGCCACTGGTGTGCTTTATGTATGACCAGAATCTCTTTGGGTTTTCTACCAGATTTCGAGACAGAGTTTTGTTGTGGAAATTATTAAAAGTATCTCGCAGTGAAGTACGCGCTGTATTTCAAACTTCTGCTAAACTTTGCCAGTCTTGGGGATCTGGCATTATTTTAAATTTGGCATGCTTCGTGTTTCTTTTTGATGGTTGTAAGTGTTACGGTATTCAGCCTAGCAGCAACTGCCTTGTGGTCACTAATCCCTGTATTCATCATGCTACTCACTATGATGTTTACATATGCAGAAATATGAAATATAATTCCATACAGTCACTGAAGCCACTGAATTATGTTACTCAGTTTGTTATTGATAAATCTGAAGCAGAAGAAAAGAATGGTGTTACAGTAATTGGTCATAACATGGTTGATTTTGAAGAGATTAATCAATGGGACTGCACTAACTGAGATTTAGCCAACAACAGTATTTGCAAGTATTTGCACAGTTCTGAAATGAAGGTTGAGAGGAATTTAGAAGTAAATAATGAAGGTAAAGGAACCCATAGTTTATGTGATCAAGAATTTTGAAAAAATCTTTGCGTTACAGTCAGGTTTAGCACACTGAACAAGAATGATGCTCCTTCATGAGGCACCAAGGAATTATGCAGAATCAGTGTAGACAGAAGACTCTGAAAAAAGGAAGAATGCTATGGAAGAAGAAATGGAATCTCTGAGGAAGAATAAAGTATAGGAATTAATTGACATTGCTAAAACAAGTAAGGTGACAAAAAATTAGTGGATTTTTTTAAATATAAAATTGGATGTAGATGATGAAGTGACTCAACAGGTAGAACAAGGGAATATACAACAATTTAGAATTGAACAGAATACACATTTAGTCTTATAGCAAGATTTGAGGTGGTAAGAGATCTTCTTAGTTCATGTGATTGGTGTATGAAAAATTTGATTCTAAGACTTCTTTGTGTTGAAGAAGGAAATTTGTATGTGAAAATCTGAAGGCTATGATTATAGCACAGGACACACATGTAAATTACTGAGAAGTCTCTAATGATTGAAGCAAACTTCAAAATGTTGGTGCAGATGTCCCATTAAGTTTATTAGTTAATGTAATTTGCAGGAGAGATGTGCTGATGCTTGTGTATTTTACAGTGGAAGCATGATACTGCTGTTTCATGCTGGTAATGAGCCATGCTGATTCAATGAGAAAAGTTATTGAACAGTGGGCCAAGTTCGAGATCATTGTTGATTTGATTGATTATGGTACTAACTGGGAATACAAATTATGAATTTTGATAATTGTATTCAAATAAATCAGTCTGCACATACAGGGTGATTATAATTAAAGTTAAACATTCAAAACACTGTAGAAATAACACCATTGATGAGAATGACATCAAATTGCAATGGAATATTATCAGAGAAAGGGAAAAACGTATGACAGAAGAAAAAAAATAGTGTGATAATTGATCAATAGATGACGCTATATGTGTCAGAATACATAAATGAAAACACCTGTCATGCGTGCAACACATCGAAGTTGGTATAAAAATGCTGGGTACATGGTTATTCCTCCTTTCACATCTACGAGATTAGCCATCTTGTGGACAGACGAAGCCCACTTCCAAGTGACAGGATATGTCAATACACAGAATTGTCGAATATGGACAGCGGAAATTCACACACAAATCAACCAGTACCATTTCATCCTGAAATCCTGTGCAACCACATCATTCCAGCTCTCCAACATCATGAATGGGATCATTTTTATGCAAGATAGCGCACCTCTGCACATTGCAAATACAGTTAAGCAGCTGTTGAAGCACCATTTTTGAAATGGTAGAATTATCAGCTGCCATTTTGCTACAGCCATACCATCCTGATCACCTGATCTGATCCGTGTCACTTCTGGCTGTGAGGCCATCTGGAAGATGTTGTGTTCAGAGTTCTGATTACAAACTTAGCTGCATTGAATTGCTTACATTCTGAAAGAGACCCCAAAAACACTTTGATCACTTGTGGAACATGCTGTTTCTCAATTTCAACTTGTTGCAGAAAATGTTGGAAAGCAAATTGAACATGTTTTTCATAAGTCATGTGGAAAGTAATAATCCAATTTGATTTTGAATGTTGCTTTTTATTCCGTTTTGACCTGAGGACAATTAAAAACTGATCTGATGGATGCTTCTAATGAGGTTTCTGGCCTCAGGACAATTAAAAACCAATGTCATTTATATTTTTTATGCAGTGTTTGGCCTCAGGACAATCAAAAACTGATTTTTACCATCTGATGCCTTTTTTCTTGCTGTGGTGGATGAGCTTACGTAACTAACAGTATCACATCTGCACACCTATGCACACTGAGTAGTGCAGTTTGCTTAATGTCAAATGTACACCTTAGATATTGTTGTATGATTCATTTGTCATTTGTTGTCCACCACTATTCAGTTATGATGCTTACAGTACCATCTTCTGTTCTATGAGGTCCTAATATTCTCCTTAGAATCTTTCATTCTATCAGTTCTAGCCTCTTGATCACTCCATTTCTTGCTAAATTGAGAGTTTCTGCTGCATATAGAGCTGATCACTGTTTGGTAATGTTTCAATTTTCCATTTAACAAAATATTATTCTTATTGTAGGTGTTGATAGTTTATATGCTATATGCATTTTGTTTATTCACACTCTCATTGCTTCTTTTTCAGTCAGTCCAATGACTATCATACACACCTCATAGTCTGGCGGTCGCATTCTCGTTTCCCGAGTATGGGGTCCTGGATTCGATTCCCGGTGAAGTCAGGGATTTTCATCTGCCTCAAGATGACTGGAATTTGTACGAGCACTGATAACTGCATAGTTGAGCACCCCACAAACCAAACATCGTCATCATCATCATCATCCAATGTCTATCCATTCTCCAAGCTGTTTGAATCTCTCCATCTTCTGAGTATTCCCTCCTTCCATTGTGATCCATCTAGGAGCTGTCATGATGTTCATCATACATTGTTTCTTATTTATAGAGATCTGTAGTCCTGTTTTAGCTGCCTGCCTCTGCAGTTTTGTCGTTTGGTTAACTGCCTCTTCTACTGATTCAGGCAAGGTCACAATCTCATCTGTGAAGGCTAGACAATTTACCCATACCCCTTTATTCTTACCCCCAGTTGTATTCCACCCATTCCTTTCATTCCTTGTCACCATTCTCTGATCACCTTATCAAGGACACAATTAAAGAGCAAAGGGAAGAGTCCATCTCCCTGTCTCACCCCAGTTTTAATCTTAAAGGCCTCCTACAGCTTTCCTTTATACTTGAACTTGGGTGGTGTGTTGCTTAGGGTCTGTTTAAGCAGTTCACTGGATTTTCTATCCAAAGTAATCTCCCCTAAAATTTGGAACAGTGTGTGTCTGTCCACAGAAGTCTATAAATGTAAGCACAAACTTTTTTTCCTCTGTTTTTGATAAGCGATTATCTGTTTTAGATTCAGGATCTGTACTGCACATGAAATCTCCTTTCTGAAGTCTCCTTGGTCTCATAAATTTGTGGATTTAGTTGTTCTACCACTCTATTTAGCAGTGCTTTTGAGAATACCTTACATGTCATAGGAATTAAAGAAATTTCCCTATAGTTCCCAGGTTCCATCTTATCGCCTTTCTTGTGTATAGGATGTATTAGTGCCAATGTCCAACCTACTGCCACTTTGATGTATTCCATTGTAATAAATAGATTAAATATTGCAAGAAAATAGGTTTTAGTTGAAAGGTCCTATATTACAGGCACACATTGTGTTCAAAATGTAATCAAATAGGACCAAACAAAAATCAGTCAATCAGTTTTGACCCAGCAACTATGTATAAAAGAGCTTCAATGGAAATGAGGCCCCACTATGACAGTCTATTAAATAAAGATGAGACATGGAACAAACAGCTGAATGACAGCATGTTGAACAAGGTCAGCCTCCTCAGTAAACAAATGAGTGAGCTGCCCAAAAGCTGGAATGTTACAGGATAGTCCCATTGGAGATTGTGGAGCCAATCTTCATCAAACACGCCCTCCTGGTGACTTGCAGTCAGTGAGCATATGTTGGGATTACCAACGATTTGGAGACTGGGCACAGAAATGTAATCTGCTATGCATATGCAAAGAAATTGGATCTGATCTCAGCATTCTGCCATGAGCCAAGCTATACAAGTACTGTCCGGTCACCATATTTTGTCTGTCAATCACTAACAGCTCTACTATCATGATGTACACAATGCAGCACTTGGAACTGGACATGGGACTGGGCTGTGCTTTGGTATGGACCTCTGTAGTTGAAGATGTGATGCAGCCCATTATAAGATTCTGGATACAGATCATAATATACATAAAAAACAGTTACCAAGTTTTCTATACACACATATATTTTACCATAAAGACTGATACACATAAACACTGCATGAAGTACAAAGGCAGACTGAATTAAACATGGCGGCTCGTCAGAGCAGTTAATGTTCCAAAGATTGTAATTCATGTGGTCGATGTGACCTATCGACACCACACAGTCCCCCTTCCCTCAATATGTAGTACGGCCTATGAGCCCTGAGGGGGGGATCGTGTGGATATCAGCGTCGGTGTGAGTGGTGGGAGGTGCAGATGCATGACCAGAAGCTCCATCTCTGTCAGGTCGGCATGCGAAGGTGCAGGGGGGGGGGGGGGGTGGCCGCCAGTCCAACTCGTAATTCGTAATCCAAAAACCAGTGGGGGGAATAATGATGCATGATGCATCGGCAAACTTGGGAGTACTGGTATGGGAGAGTAGCGTGCCTACCCTGGATGCATACTGAGCCGTGCGAAGAAATGAAAGCTCGAACACATAACGGTTTGCACTCTTGTGGGAGGGACAAGCTGTGCACTATCTTGACATTGAGTTCCTCAGTGAGGGTCGGGTCTGTATTGTTGGTGAGCAGTATGAGCACCTGATTATCTAACACCATAATTGACATGTTGTAAACTTGATCAGGTGGTATGTTGCAGTGCAAAATGAAGGACGGGGCATCCACATCTCTAGTACCTGAAATGTTTTCAAAACCTGTGAATGGGGGTGATGATGACATGCCTGAGGAACCCGTGAACTGTGGTGGTGACTCGTTGGATGGAGAAAACCCAACTGTAGGTTGAGCGCACTCGTTAGCGGGTTCGTCAAAAGAACAAGTGCTCGGGCAGTCCGACTGGGACAGCAGAGGGGTGTCGAAGGCTATGAAGGCAGGCTTGAGCTTGTGTAGGGAAATGGTTTGCGGGCTATCTTTTATCATAATGTCGAATGTCATCTCGCCCCTCCAGAGTACTTTAAAGGAGCCGAAGTAAGGGGGTTGCAAGGGTTGTCTGACAGAGTCGTCCCTTAGCATGATGTATGAGCAAGAGCTGAGTGAGGTCACCACGTAAGTGTCAGGTGAGGAATGGCTGACAGGTGGGTGTAGCCGGGTGTGCAAGCATCCTTCCAATAAAGTCTGGGAAGGAGGGGGAATCCCCAGGATCTTGGGGGAGAATTAGTTCCCCAGGTAAAACCGGGTTTTCACCGAAAACGAATTCGGAAATCATCCCATGTAAATCTGTTTCACATGTAGAACATAGGCCCAGCAACAACCAAGGAAGTGCCTCAGACCAGAGAGTCGTGGCACCTGAGAGCAGTTTTAAGGGTGCGGTGCCATTGTTGCACCAACCCATTACATTGCGGGTGGTAGGCTGTTGTATGGATCTTTCTAAAACCGCAAAGATTACAGAGAATCGTTAAAAGTGCAGATTCGAACTGTCGACCCTGGTTGGTTGTGATGGTGGACGGACATCCAAACCTAGTGATCCAAGAAGAAACAAATCCTTTAGCCACAGTTTCTGCTGTGATGTTGGGTAAGGGGACGGCCTCCACCCAATGAGACATTCGGTCTATTGTGGACAGGATATATCTGTGGCCCTCCAACAGAGGCAGGAGACCGATAAGGTCAATATGAACAAGATGGAAACATCACTTAGGGATGTCAAACTTGCCGAGTGGTGGAGAGGTGTGACGTCCTATTTTGTTTCGTTGACAGACCATGTTTGACAGTCCTGTTTCAGATCTTTCCACACAAAATGCTTGGTGACGAGGCGAGTGGTGACTCAGACGCTGAGGTGGGCGAGATTATGCAAGGCGTCAAACAGCATGGGCGGGAACAACGGCCGCAGAATGCCCTTACAAGAGCCGCACCACACTTCGTCTGAAATGGCAGGGAACTTAGCCTTCATAAACTCTTTGTTGTGAATATATCTTTAAGATCAAAGCAGAAGTCAGTGATACATTTACAGTGCAACACATTTTAAGCCATTATTGTTGGAGGAAACGTTTCTTTAGTAAATCGGAGCACACTGTTTCTATACCATAGGTAATTTTCCATAAGCCCCTTGATTTTATGAATAATTTGTAATTCCAATTTATTCTCACATTCCTTCATTTAAGCAAGATGGATTTGCCGGCCCCAAAAATCTGTCGCCCTGGGCGATGACATGGTTCGCCGCTCCTCCCCCTAAAGCCGGCCCTGACAATAATGAACACTATTGTTACATGGCTACTTCTTGTTAGCCGTACAGTACTGTTACGCACGCCGCATCAAATGTTGGCAGCGAACGTAAATATTCCGGAGCTGGGCATCGCCAGTGGTCAGCTAGTCTTATTGTGACTCGGTTCAGTTGTTAATCTTTCGTCCCTTACTATCCAGTTTAAAATGGATAAGTTTATAATTAGGAAGAAATGTGACAATGCGGCAAGTATTAGCGATGGTGAAACTAGACCCAGGTGTTAGTCGTGCTGTGTGTGACAACAAACACACAGATAGTGACGGAACTGTGGCGGTGACAAAAAACACTGTTCCTGGAAGAAACAACGCTGTTATCAGCCCTCTTGGAAACAAGTGAATAGTGAATAGTGTTTTATTCGTCTCATAACATACAATTTCTAATCATATGATTAGTATACAGGAGACACGTTAAAAAATAGATAACACTACTTAGGTCTAATTGGTACAAGGAAGTTTAACATTAATATAAACTTTTATTTTTCTTTCTTCCCTTTTTGTGAAGGACAGCTACATTTACACACAAGGCTATATGTAAATTTATGCTGCTCAAACGTTCAGTTCATCCTTCATGAACTCCTCAACAGTGTAGTAGCAGCGTTTGGCAATATATATCATATAGCTTTGTTTTCACTGTCTCTAGATTCATACTCGGAATATTCTTTCCTTATAGGTTGTTATGAATTTTCATTGCCATATACTAAGGAGACTGCGCACATAGGTTTAAGCGATGAGTGGGAAGCATAAAATTGTCTTTGTTTCTCGTGTAATATGCGTGATTGAAACAGTTTTTCTCGACTAACTCTAAATTGCTATGTAAAAAGATGATAATATCATACATGTATAAGGAGGGAACTGTTAATAACTGTTGTTTTTCAAATAGTGGGCGACATGATGTCCTTGGATGAACAGTACACATGTTCCTTATTATTCTTTTCTTCAACTTTAGTATGCGCAATATATTGCTTGAATCTCCCCAAAAAATAATACCAGACCTTACAACTGATTGAAAGTAGCTGACATATGCAATTTTCCTTGTATTCATGTCTGTTGCACCAGCTAATATTTGCATAGCAAATGCAAAGCTACGTAACTTGTTTAACAGGTAATCAACATGTTTATTCCAATTTAAATTTTTATCTAGGTTTAACCCTAAAAACTTCACAGAATCTACTTCTTCTATATCCTGATTTTTATGAGTTATTTTAATATCTTGGGGCTTTGACTGTTTTGTTCTGAACTGGACCATGTGGGTTTTAGGGATGTTCAATCTTAATCCATTCAGTTGGAACCATGTTTTTAGTTTGTCCATTCTGTTTATTATGTAGAGAGGGGTGTTTTCTGGGTCCTGGTTTTCAATTAATACAGATGTGTCATCTGCAAATAAAATCGATGGAGCATTTATATTGTTTGGTAAATCATTAACATAGAAGAGGAACAAAACAGGTCCTAGAATCGAGCCTTGAGGGACACCTTGGGCTACTGTTTTCCATTTTGAACAGTAATTTGCTGCATTTGATGAGACAATCACTCTTTGTTTCCTATTTGATAAGTATGACATAAGCCAATTTAGAACATTACCCTTGATCCCATACTTGTCAAGCTTATAGATGAGCAGTGCATGATTTACACATTCAAAGACTTTTGTGAGATCACAAAAGATTCCTGCAACTTTATTATGGTTGTCTAATGATGTGCTGATCTTGTCGATAAACTTGTTAATTGCATCACTAGTGCTTTTGCCATGCTAGAAACCAAATTGGTTTTCCGTAATAATATCATATCTCTCTGTAAAATTTCGAATCTGATTAGCAGCAGCATTTTCAAAGATTTTTGATAGGACTGAAAGGAGGGAGAAGGAACGATAATTCCCCACATCCTCTCTTGACCCTTTTTTGAGCAACGGTTTTACTTCTGCATACTTCAGCACCTCTACATCTACATCTACATGACTACTCTGCAATTCACATTGAAGTGCTTGGCAGAGGGTTCATCGAACCACAATCATACTATCTCTCTACTATTCCACTCCCGAACAGCGAGCGGGAAAAACGAACACCTAAACCTTTCTGTTCGAGCTCTGATTTCTCTTATTTTATTTTGATGATCATTCCTACCTATGTAGGTTGGGCTCAACAAAATATTTTCGCATTTGGAAGAGAAAGTTGGTGACTGAAATTTCGTAAAAAGGTCTCGCCGCGACGAAAAACGTCTACGCTGTAATGACTTCCATCCCAACTCGTGTATCATATCTGCCGCACTCTCTCCCCTATAACGTGATAATACAAAACGAGCTGCCCTTTTTTGCACCCTTTCGATGTCCTCCATCAATCCCACCTGGTAAGGATCCCACACCGCGCAGCAATATTCTAACAGAGGACGAACGAGTGTAGTGTAAGCTGTCTCTTTAGTGGACTTGTTGCATCTTCTAAGTGTCCTGCCAATGAAACGCAACCTTTGGCTCGCCTTCTCAACAATATTATCTATGTGGTCCTTCCAACTGAAGTTGTTCGTAATTTTAACACCCAGGTACTTAGTTGAATTGACAGCCTTGAGAATTGTACTATTTATCGAGTAATCGAATTCCAACGGATTTCTTTTGGAACTCATGTGGATCATCTCACACTTTTCGTTATTTAGCGTCAACTGCCACCTGACACACCATACAGCAATCTTTTCTAAATCGCTTTACAACTGATACTGGTCTTCGGATGACCTTACTAGACGGTAAATTACAGCATCATCTGCGAACAGTCTAAGAGAACTGCTCAGATTGTCACCCAGGTCATTTATATAGATCAGGAACAGTAGAGGTCCCAGGACGCTTCCCTGGGGAACACCTGATATCACTTCAGTTTTACTCGATGATTTGCTGTCTATTACTACGAACTGCGACCTTCCTGACAGGAAATCACGAATCCAGTCGCACAACTGAGACGATACCCCATAGCTCCGCAGCTTGATTAGAAGTCACTTATGAGGAACGGTGTCAAAAGCTTTCCGGAAATCTAGAAATACGGAATCAACTTGAGATCCCCTGTCGATAGCGGCCATTACTTCGTGCGAATAAAGAGCTAGCTGTGTTGCACAAGAACGATGTTTTCTGAAGCCATGCTGATTACGTGTCAATAGATCGTTCCCTTCGAGGTGATTCATAATGTTTGAATACAGTATATGCTCCAAAACCCTACTGCAAACCGACATCAATGATATAGGTCTGTAGTTAAATGGATTACTCCTACTACCCTTCTTGAACACTGGTGCGATCTGCGCAATTTTCCAATCTGTAGGTACAGATCTATCGGTGAGCGAGCGGTTGTATATGAGTGCTAAGTAGGGAGCTATAGTATCAGCGTAATCTGAAAGGAACCTAATCGGTATACAATCTGGACCTGAAGACTTGCCCATATCAAGCGATTTGAGTTGCTTCACAACCCCTAAGGTATCTACTTCTAAGAGACTCATGCTAGCAGATGTTCGTGTTTCAAATTCTGGAATATTCCATTCGTCTTCCCTGGTGAAGGAATTTCGGAAAACTGCGTTCAATAACTCCGCTTTAGCGGCACAGTCGTCGATAACAGTACCATCGGCACTGCGCAACGAAGGTATTGACTGCGTCTTGCCGCTTGTGTACTTTACATACGACCAGAATTTCTTCGGATTTTCTACCAAATTTCGAGACAATGTTTCGTTGTGGAACCTATTAAAGGCATCTCGCATCAAAGCTTCCTTGTTCAAAGGATTGGTTTATTATTTTAGACAGTGAGTATCCTATTAGTTTACACACAAATTTGAGGACTTTTACTGGTATTCCATCCCAACCTGCAGAATTTTTGTTTTTTAGTTTTAATATAATTTTTATACATCTATTGTTGAAACTGATTTGAATTTTGTGAGGCATTCAGAATTATGATTTAGTCCAAAGGGGCATACATTGTTCTCATAATCTGCAGCATTAACCTCTGGTTTCACTACATTAATGAAGAAATTATTGAAGCATTCTGAAATTTGAGCCGGATTTACAATGTTCTCAAGCTTAATTGTACTAATTCCATGTCTAGAGGCTTTAATACCTAATTCGTGTTTTACACCTGACCATACTGCCTTTGATTTATTCTCATGTTTTAAGATTAATTTATTATTTGTCATTTGCTTTTTTTGAATGGTTCGATTACAATAAGGTGAAAGATTTTATTTTTTGCATAATTTGCAGACAAATGTTTGAAGACAATCGTTTTCGGTTTTATCACAAAATGGAAAAAACTTTGATGGAAACTGGTTTTTCGAACTGGAAGAAAGGGATAGAAAACTTGAAAGTGCGTAAAGCATGGGGCTGCCAAGGAGAAGCCGTACTGAAATTCAAATTCTTAAAATCTAATGTCAATGTATTTAGCCAAATTTCCAAAGAAAAACTGACACAAATGAAAGAAAACCGAGCTTGTTTACCAAAAATCATATCTTCCCTCCGTTATTGAACAGTGCAGGGGCTTGCAATACGTTGGCGTACTGATGAAACAAATAACTTTGACAGTTTATTGCGCCTTCAATGTGAAGATAACAGGCTACTTTTAATATGGCTACAGCGCGAAACTTACAAATGGACATCCCATGACGCGCAAAACAAAATTTTGGCCATTTCAAGACATACACTTCTTGGAAAATTTGTGGAGGATATCAAGAGTGCAGAGTATTTTGTAATAATAGCAGACGAAACAACAGACATAGCTACCAAAGAGCAATTTACTATCTGTATAAGATTTGTTGATGCTTCGCTAGAGATAGAAGACTATTTTTAGGGCTATACTCAATACAAAGTACCACAGCTAAGGGTCTCTTTGATATTATTATCGACATTTTAAGACGATTTGATTTGCCTACATCTAATTGTAGGGGCCAATGATTTGACAGTTCAGCTAACATGGCCAGATTATATAATGGTGACCAGGCAAGGTTTATGGAAATGGAGACGAGAGCTATCTTTGTGCACTGCCTTGCACACTGCTTAAATCTAACACTACAAGACACTGTGAAAACAGTTCCAGAATGTTGAAATCATTGAATGTTATGAAGGACTAAATACACTTTGTGAGAAATTCACCTAAAAGATTAGATCTTTTTGCTCACCTGAAGGCAGATGTCTGTACAAATTTGAAACCACTCTTTCTTACAAGGTGGGCCATAAGATACTTGGCAATGTCTTCAGCTTTGTCCAACTATACAGAACTTCAGGATTTTTTCCTAAACGTTTCAAGAAATGACAATTCCTGCACTGGGGCCAAAGCAAACGGCTTTTTGATTAATATGCAGACATATGATTTCTTTTTCATGTTATCACTTTTGGTGAAACTTTTTGGTCACATTGATTCCTTAACCATAGCACTACAGAGGAAATCCCTACACTTAGAGGAGGCCGATAAGATGTTTCCACTGTTGTAACTTCTATCAAATTTATGAGAAACAATTTTGAATCATTCTGGGGTGAAGTAACTTCAAAATGTCAAGATATGGAAATACGATGACTCCATCAATTCATCTGTAAAAACATTCTCTGAAGTATGTGACAAATATAGAAGATTGTATTAAGAAACAATGGATACATCCATCAGCTTCTTGGAATCACGGTTCAGAACTCAATCATTCATGTTTGTAAATCAAATTGAACAATTTCTTCTTGGTGATAACAAACATTCATTCGATATTTTACCTTTCTACGAATCAGATATAGACAAAGAACTCCTGCTTCTCCACTGAAGCATGTTTCATGAGATTATCCAAAGTAGTGATTCTGCGAATATTAGTTCGTTGGATGACATAGTGAAATACCTAAAACTGGAAAACAACCTGTTTGACCTACTGCCTGGACTAGTGAAAATCATACGTGTAGAGCTGACGATTTCGGTAACGTCCTGCACCGTTGAGCTATCGTTTTCTTGTCTGCGGAGGGTGAAAACGTTACTTCGTTCTATAATGAGGCAGGATAGTCTTAATGCCATAGCCCTTCTCAACGCCCATAGAGATGAATCGATGAAACTCGACCTTTCTCCCATATGAAACGAGTTCATATGCAGGAATGATCTGAGGAGGAGTACATTTGCCATCAAAAATTAAGGTATGTTTCTTCACCTTTATTTATGTATTTGTTTTGTACCACTACTTACCCATACTCTGACAGAAATGACATTGTGAGTGAAGTTTCAGCGAGTCGAGGGTTAGGGACTAGTCGCCAGCCAATCGTAGTTTTTATGATTTTCAGCTGTTTGCATTTTTCATTATCCTCACAATCTTTTTTGTTTCTTGAATGTTGTTATGCTGTGAGGGGAATTTCCCAAGAATATGGTATCATAACTGAAAAGGGAAAGTGTGTGTACATAATACACCTCTCTCCTTCAGCACTTGTGTTGTTCCATATAATTCACATTGCATAGGTCATTTTAGATAGCTTAGAATTTAAGAATGTGATGTGGGAATTCCATTTCAGATTGTCTTGTAAGTAAACAAAGCAATTTTGTTTCAGTGATACTTAATTTTTTGGTTTTCCAAAGAACTATTTGGTTTTAATGTATTTTTAATTTTGCTGTGTGTGGAACTGTATAGTGGCGCTTTTCTTTGTTTTTTTTAGGGGTTCATCGGTAGCTTATTCCTCACAAACCACTCGGAGATCTTTTCATTTGTGACTTCAGCATACAGCCTAAGAGCCTTTCTATTTCCATCTTCAATCAATACACTGGTGTCATTTGCAAATAGGACTGGTTTGGTGTGTCTAACATGTAGAAGGAAACGCAAAGTTATCTGTAAAATGTAGTACCTAATAAAATGATTCATGTCCCCCCAAAAATATTTTCAAGTCGGCGCCTCTGACACACTATTTCTACATACGATGATTAAGTAAATACGTAATGACGTACACAAAAATATCGAGAGTGCTTTTCAGTTGTTGCCAACTTAACTGGACATTAACGCTATTTCAGAAATAACTGTAGTCTTATCCACGAACGACGGCAGACCACGCAGCTTGAGACATGGACAGGGGTTGCATTGTTGGTGATTCCAAGCAACGATTGTGGTAAGTGCATACGGATGCTCTGCGCTTAAGCAAAGAGTGTATATCGGCAATTACGTTTCTTTCTTGTTTGTGCAGAGTTAATCACTTACAACAACCATCACCCATGACATTTCGCAACAAGTGGAATAAATATTCATTAAATAACTAGTTACAATCACATTTAATGCTTGCATTGGCTACAACGTTCTCTGTAGAGGGCTGTGAACGCCACTGAAAGCTCATTGGTGGTCGAGGAAGGCGTGACGTAGATGAGCAGGATAAGTCTAAACTCGAGCGCTATTGTTAATGACTCCAACCATAAAGCTGGGTTCTCACATACAACTAGAGTGGCGCCACAGCTTAAGGCTTTCTGTAGTGGCATCATTCATCACCACTCACATTGCGAAAAGAGTTCAGTACAAGCAAGATGAAACCCAAATGCTGAATCCAAAAACAGATTTTGCACAAAGATAAATCAGGGGCCACAAACAAATTTAGAAAAGAAATAACACTAGGAGATGAAAATGCTCTCTGCATTTGCAAATTAAGCAACTGGTGATATATAAATATCATATGGAGACACACCACTCTTCCAAGATTGTAGAATCTTATTGTATTCGTTGAGATAAGCATCATCTCACACTTGGGAGCTATTTCCTAGATGTTGTTGTGGTCTTCAGTCCTGAGACTGGTTTGATGCAGCTCTCCATGCCTCTTCTATCTTGTGCAAGCTTCTTCATCTCCACCGGCCGCGGTGGTCTCGCGGTTCTAGGCGCGCAGTCCGGAACCGTGCGACTGCTACGGTCGCAGGTTCGAATCCTGCCTCGGGCATGGATGTGTGTGATGTCCTTAGGTTAGTTAGGTTTAAGTAGTTCTAAGTTCTAGGGGACTAATGACCACAGCAGTTGAGTCCCATAGTGCTCAGAGCCATTTGAACCATTTTTTCTTCATCTCCCAATACCTACTGCAACCTACATCCTTCTGAATCTGCTTAGTGTAGTCATCTCTTGGTCTCCCTCTACGATTTTTACTCTCCAAGCTGCCCTCCAATACTAAATTGGTGTTCCCTTGATGCCTCAGAACATGTCCTACCAACTGGTCCCTTCTTCTTGTCAAGTTGTGCCGCAAACTCTTCTTCTTCCCAATTCTATTCAATACCTCCTCATTACCCATCTAATATTCAGCATTCTTCTGTAGCACCACATTTCGAAACCTTCCATTCTCTTCTTGTCCAAACTATTTATCGTCCATGTTTCACTTCCATACATGTCTACACTCAATACAAATACTTTCAGAAACGACTTCCTGACACTTAAATCTATACTCGATGTTAAAAAATTTCTCTTCTTCAGAAACACTTTCCTTGCCATTGCCAGTCTACATTTCATATCCTCTCTACTTCAACCATCATCACTTATTTTGCTCCCCAAATAGCAAAACTCCTTACCACTTTAAGTGTCTCATTTCCTAATCTAATTCCCTCAGCATCACCCGACTTAATTCGACTACATTCCATTGTCCTCGTTTTGCTTTTGTTGATGTTCATCTTATATCCTCCTTTCAAGACACTATCCATTCCGTTCAACTGCTCTTCCAAGTCCTTTGCTGTCTCTGACAGAATTACGATGTCATCGGCGAACCTCAACAATTTTATTACTTCTCCATGGATTTTAATACCTACTCTGAATGTTTCTTTTGTTTCCTTTACTGCTTGCTCAATATACAGATTGAATAACATCGGGGAGAGACTACAACCCTGTCTCACTCCCTTCCCAACCACTGCTTCCCTTTCATGTCCCTCGACTCTTATAACTGACATCTGGTTTCTGTACAAATTGTAAATAGCCTTTCGCTCCCTGTATTTTACCCCTGCTACCTTCAGAATTTGAAAGAGAGTATTCCAGTCAACATTGTCAAAAGCTTTCTCTAAGTCTAAAAATGCTAGAAACGTAGGTTTGCCGTTCCTTATTCTAGCTTCTAAGGTAAGTCGTACGGACAGTATTGCCTCACGTGTTCCAACATTTCTACGGAATCCAAACTGATCTTCCCCGAGGTCGGCTTCTACTAGTTTTTCCATTTGTCTGTAAAGAATTAACATTACTATTTTGCAGCTGTGACTTCTTAAACTGATAGTTCGGTAATTTTCACATCTGTCAACACCTGCTTTCTTTGGGATTGGAATAATTATATTTTTCTTGAAGTCTGAGGGTATTTCGCCTGTTTCATACATTTTGCTCACCAGATGGTACAGTTTTGTCATTACTGGCTCTCCCAAGGCCGTCAGTAGTTGCAATGGAATGTTGTCTACTCTGGGGGCCTTGTTTCGACACAGCTCTTTCAGTGCTCTGTCAAACTCTTCACGCAGTATCGTATCTCCCATTTCATCTTCATCTACATCCTCTTCCATTTCCATAATATTGTCCTCAAGTACATCGCCCTTGTATAGACCCTCTATATACTCCTTCCACCTTTCTGCTTTGCCTACTTTGCTTAGAACTGGGTTTCCATCTGAGCTCTTGATGTTCAGACAAGTGGTTCTCTTATCTCCAAGGGTCTCTTTAATTTTCCTGTAGGCAGTATCTGCCTTACCCCTAGTGATATAAGCCTCTACATCCTTACATTTGTCCTCTAACCATCCCTGCTTAGCCATTTTGCACTTCCTGTCCATCTCATTTTTGAGATGTCTGTATTCCTTTTTGCCTGCTTCATTTACTGCGTTTTTATATTTTCTCCTTTCATCAACTAAATTCAATATTTCTTTTGTTGCCCAAGGATTTCTAATAGCCCTCGTCTTTTTACCTACCTAATCCTCTGCTGCCTTCACTACTTCATCCCTCAAAGCTACCCATTCTTCTTCTACTGTATTTCTTTCCCCCATTCCTGTCAATTGCTCCCTTGTGCTCTCTCTGAAACTCTGTACAACCTCTGGTTCTTTTAGTTTATCCAGGTCCCATCTCCTTAAATTCCCACCTTTTTGCAGTTTCTTTAGTTTTAATCTGCATGTCATAACCAATAGATTGTGGTCAGAGTCCACATCTGCCCCTGGAAATGTCTTACAATTTAAAACCTGGTTCCTAAATCTCTGTCTTACCATTATATAATCTATCTGAAACCTGTCAGTATCTCCAGGCTTCTTCCATGTATACAGCCTTCTTTTATGATTCTTGAACAAAGTGTTAGCTATATTTCCTAGATATAAACCACAATTTATACTGTGCTTGGTCTCACAATATGTAAAGTTGATATCACTCACTTTTTTGGTTACACATATTAATTTTATTTATTTATTCATCCAAAAATCTTTTAAGATTGTGGGATACATCATTGCTTTTCAAATATTCCTCTCCCCCTCCCCCCCCCCCACCACCACCACCACCCAACCACCCCCCTCCCCGCCCCCCCAACCACACACACTGTTGCAGACAATCAAACATAGGTGGCTGTTGTTGTAGTTCCAGAAACTGTGAATGTGTACCTGCCAACCATTTTTCCACTTTTTTAGTAATACATCAGTAATTGAATACAGCAGCGATTACTCCATGATAAATGTGACAGAATGCACATGTCTCGAAATATTGTCGCCAGGGAGCAGTGGTGAAAATAAAGTGGTGCAACAAAGTACAGCCAAGATGAACATTCTGTGCCATGACAAAAGTGACGTCTCTTAAATTGCTCTACCAAAAACTGGGAGTTCATCCATGCAATTCCAGTGCAACTGCAGTATGCCACTAGCCGTGGCGACATTTATATTGCGTGTTTGGGCTTCACTTAACCAGCGAAAACAGTTTTGTCATACAACGTGCAATCCAAGTTAACCAGTGATTGGCCTAATCTACGATTAGCTGTCCCTGGATTCATCCCAAAACTGTACAACTGGCCTATACTGTACCTGATTTCCTTTACACCTTTGTCGATTCAATCAAGAAATACCAATTAATGCTCAGTACTTCACTGTATACTGCACTGAACATAGTAGAATGCATCGCTGCCATAAGCACACAGTGACAAGGGTGCACCACTGGTGTGCCTGCCAGTAGGCGTACGAGAGTCAACGTGTTTAATGTTGTTGTTGTGGTCTTCAGTCCTGAGACTGATTTGATGCAGCTCTCCATACCACTCTATCCTGTGAAAGCTTCTTCATCTGCCAAACGCTGAATCCAAAAACAGATTTTGCACAAGGATAAATCAGAGGCCACAAACAAATTTAGAAAAGAAATAACACTAGGAGATGAAAATGCTCTCTGCATTTGCAAATTAAGCAACTGGTGATATGTAAATATCATATGGAGACACAACACTCTTCCAAGATTGTAGAATCTTATTGTATTTGTTGAGATAAGCATCATCACACACTTGGGAGCTATTTCCTAGATGTTGTTGTGGTCTTCAGTCCTGAGACTGGTTTGATGCAGCTCTCCATGCCTCTTCTATCTTGTGCAAGCTTCTTCATCTCCCAATACCTACTGCAACCTACATCCTTCTGAATCTGCTTAGTGTAGTCATCTCTTGGTCTCCCTCTACGATTTTTACTCTCCAAGCTGCCCTCCAATACTAAATTGGTGTTCCCTTGATGCCTCAGAACATGTCCTACCAACTGGTCCCTCCTTCTTGTCAAGTCATGCCACAAACTCTTCTTCTTCCCAATTCTATTCAATACCTCCTCGTTACCCATCTAATCTTCAGCATTCTTCTGTAGCACCACATTTCGAAAGCTTCTATTCTCTTCTTGTCCAAACTATTTATCGTCCATGTTTCACTTCCATACATGGCTACACTCCATACAAATACTTTCAAAAACGACTTCCTGACACTTAAATCTATACTCGATGTTAAAAAATTTCTCTTCTTCAGAAACGCTTTCCTTGCCATTGCCAGTCTACATTTTATATCCTCTCTACTTCGACCATAATCAGTTATTTTGCTCCCCAAATATCAAAACTCCAATACTACTTTAAGTGTCTCATTTCCTAATCTAATTCCTTCAGCATCACCCATCTCAGCAACATGCATTGAAACTCACAGAAACCTCTTCACAGTCATAATTTTCCGAATATCCAGAGCCCTGTTTTTGTTTATTTTATTACAGTCAGCTCTTTTGTGTCCGAATTCACCACAGCTGCGACATTTAAAGCAATTTTTATCTCCTAAACTGTATTTATCATTTTCATTGCAGTTCACGTATTTTCTTTGCGACTGAGTTTTTCCACAATTGAAACTGTATCTGTGTCTATTAAACACTGCAGGTTTCTTCTTAGAGTTCGCAAACTTACTTTTGTAATCCATGAGTCTATTTTTCACGAAGCTTAAAGCTGGGTTTACACTGGCGAACAATTGGAGCAATCTGTCTCCGTGGAGGAACTTGCCGCGCTAGTTGCGAGTGTAAACATGTCACCAAGTCGACTTAGGGCCACTAGAAATGAATTGCGGAAGTGACTTCCTGCCTCTCACCTCCTTCCAGTGTGAACAGCGAACGAGATTCTTCTGTAAGCTGCTTCCAGCTTTTGGGATTGGTTTCTAATTGTAACTGCAGATGTTCTGTCGATAATGCAAACATAATAAAGAACAATATGTTACACACACTTGACAACAGGACACACATTCACACTCAATGGACATATAAAATTACTGTCCTCCTAGCTGTGCAAATGCATGGTATGGCAGGGTACAACGATTGTGGTGGGGTTTCCCTAGCAGATGGAACGGTGTGACAGGGGAGGTGCAGTTTTTCACAGGTAAAGCCTTCACACAAATGTCAATCCTGGAGAAATTCTAAGTTACAGCTATGAAGTCTGCAAACGATGGTATTAACAGATTATGGGAGTGTGACCACAAATTCGGCAAGTCAACTGTTCATTATTATAAACACAACAGATTACAGGATTACTCTAAAATGGCACCAGAAGGAGCTACTTATTCTTGCCTTTTCTTCTTTCTGTTCTTCTTATATTAAAATTTTTGCTAAAACACAGTGGAGTTGACATAGTTTCACCTAATATGTTAATGCAGTTGTAACTGTGATATAATCCTGGAACATTCTATTACTACACAAATGATTGAGGATAACTCATGTCAATAGGTGATGAAAAGATCGTGCTTGATGTAGAAATAAGTGGGTGAGCCCTTCACTTATGTTGTTACAAGCCAATGTTAATTCTCTTTTCACCATCTATCGATTGCCCTTAAAACAATTTAATTGTTTCATTGAAAAAAAAAAACTATAGTTACTTGCATGTTACAGTAGATAAGGAAGTTTCAAATGCTAACTGTATGGTAAAATTTTCTCTGCTTTGTGTACTATCTTTTGCCGAACCACTTTCGACATGTGATGGATGTTACAAATATTTCACTTTCACTCTATCATTTGTGCATGTTATCATCAGTGAGTGCATTACAGACAATTCATTTTCTCAAGATTACAGATGCATATAGCTGTAATCCCAAGTTTAGAGAAAAATGCAGTGTGTTAGATGTATTTCATATGCACATTATATGCCCTATCATGAACCAAACAGGAACTCACAGTTAGCTCTATTTTTCACTGCAGATTATTTGAATTTTGCGCATTACCTTAGTTGATGAAATATCACAATAATTATGACTGCTAACGAAATGATAGACAATCCACCATCAAGCTAATCGATGAGATTACGAGAATCAAATAGTTTGACTGAATAGGTTCTTCAAAATCGTTTGAGAAAGGCTGCTGAGCAGCTAGCATGTGCACAGCTCGATTCCTAAAATACAGCTTAAGTTGCCAGAAATGTTCCATTCATAACGGACAAAACAAAAAGTTCAGTAGGCAACAGCAAAATGAGGTGGCCACCCCTTCACAACAGAGGGATGGACTCACCCAGCTGTGAGAATGAGAATGCAGTTTGTTTGCAGGGGCCAAATTATCTTGCACAACTCTACGCAGCAGGTCAAAGACTCTCCATTACCAAAGACGAATACATAGCAAGCAAATCACAAGGAGCGTAATATAGAATTCCTATTCTTTCAATCCCCTCCCAGAATCGAACTCTGGTTCCATCCCTGATCCTGCAGTGTATCACATTGATCAGCCGGACTTTGTGAAAAACTACGTGCAAGGTGCACTTTATTGATTCTATGTGAAAAAAAGAGTGAATTTGTACATTTTTGTATCAGCCTACGTACAATTTTCAAGAGGAATTACCGTCCGCTACCCAGCGGAGACATCAGAATCTGCCTAAACAAGAAGTAAAGCTGCAAACACCACCACTGCCGCAGTCGCCCGCAGAACATACACCAATGCGGACGGTTCACTCCAGACATCGTGTTCACTTCCCTGCCCCTTCCCGCGAGTCGATAGGGCTGACCGGCTGAGACGACAGCTCTTCGGCGCAAGTACGGAGGACTTACATGCTCGCATAGTGTGTTCGATCGTCGGTGGCGTAACTGCTGAATTGCGGCTATCAAAATAGTTATAAGCAGGCCGCAACAGGCGCTGTGTTTTCCCTTCGCCTGTAATGAGTGAATCACGACTGTCGTAGAATTCCGTGATCGGCTGTCGGGGGCTCTTTCTCCATGCGCGATTATCGTCCTTTGGGGTTAATGTACCACGTTTTTTATGTTTTGTACTATCACTCTGGGTTGCAGTTCAGTTAGCGTCATGCTAAGGGTAATCCTGTGGCGTTAGATTAATCAGAATTCTTAAATCGATCAGTTCGAATTACAGCGTTCCTGACACTCTGGAATTACGGTGTTGTTATGATTCTGCTTCCTGTTCAATAATTTACTGTCCGCCAATTAGTGAGTGGAACAATTCCAGGAAATACATCTTTTCTATTCGTCGTTAGTTCTTCAATTTTATGTATTTATTATTTTTTTTTTCACTGCTGTCCTGTGACAAAATGTATTTTTACATCTTTGGTTAGCGTTAGAGGTTAGGCTGTTGTGGTAAACTGAACGCTTTGCCGGGAAAAAGGGAAACGGGGAAATTAGAATGCAATTGCCGTATTAGATAGTGTTTTGTTAAACAATTTGATAATTCAGAGGAACTTGTTCTTTCGAACGTGAAAACCTAGTAGGCGTATTCAATAAAACAGTTTCCAAAAACCAGCAATTTCAGAAGGTAAAGTTGTGTAATAGGGCTACATTGGTATTTCAACGGAAGTTACATTTGCGCTTGATTGATAATGAGCGGTATTTTATAGTAAGCATTTCGTATGTTCAAAATGTTTGTCGTACGCAGCAGTAACTGCATTGTTGTGATCAACTTTTATCATGTAGATTGGCAGTTAGTTTGTTTTAAATTTTTAAGTATATGGCGAGCATTTCGGTAAAATACTGTAAAAAATAGTTTGAACGTACGCCTCTGCTCCCCGTGTTAAAAGCAGTTACATCGCACAAGTACTTGTCAGCGAGTTCTATTTGTGAAGTTATGCTGTAAACTTAGGTTTGTGGAGCGTCAAACAGAGAAGAGCTCACGTAAGACGAAACCTAACATTTTTGTGCTGTCTAATTCTTTACAAGTATTGTTTTGTGCGTAAAGGGGTATTCATATCCCTCCACAAATTATATTCTGAGCGTTTGGAGAAGTGTAGTTCAAGTCTGCGTGTGCGAAATTGACAAGTAATAAAAATTTATCAGTCTAACACGTTGCAAAATCACTTCTTTAAAGACTATTCATGTGCCCAAATTGATCTGAATTCATCCAGGAATTTGAGAGACATATTATCTGAATAAATGGAGACCAGAGAACAGACAATTGTTGTGCTTTGGCTGAGTAATAATTTATAACTCTATGGTTATATCTGGAAGTACCAGTCTTTCATTTTTTTTATTGCAGTGACATGATCTTACTTGCCAATGAGAGGAAAAAAATTGGTGCACCACACACCCAATAAAGGATGGATAACATCATACAGTCTTATAATTCATATCATTTCTTTGAGCCCTGAGAAAAGAATGTAGTTATATAGATGACCATATTGGAATGAAGTCGCACTTACAGATGTTTATGGTGACATCTACTGATTTGTTCTGATAAATGTGAAAATAGTGCTGTATCAGTAAGGAAGGAGGGTCTGGTTGTTGCCATAATGATGTGAATTAATTATAGAACAAATTGTTTTAGCAGTGAACCTAGTCTGTGAGCTATGCTGTCAACACAAAGGAGTTTTATATTCAAATTCATTGGCTTTACCAACTCACAGCCAAACTTTCGCATCCCACCTAACCGAAATCTCATCTACTTTGCAGATTCTCTCTGTCACCACAATTGAGATTTTTTGAAGTTGCACGCTTGAACCCAGAACACCACTTTTCATCCCAATCTTCATTTTTGAGAGCAAACCCAGGTGGAAAAACATCTCAATCCTACATCATCTTATTCTCAGAAGAAGGAGAGGGTGTGATGGTATATTAAAAGAATAAAGAAAAGCAGAGTGAAAAGAATGGTAATATTTGTGTGATTGCTACATTGGTTGTCGAAGCCTCCCCTGCATCCGGTACTTGATTTTTTTACTGCGGCTTAAATTTTTTTCATTAGTAATTGTATTCTTGTTTCTGAAAAAGCATCCATACTTCAGTCAATTCAAGAGGCTAATGGCTGACAAAGGGGAGTGAAAGTTCTTAGAACAGCCTAAAATGTGTTTGGAAATGAATGGAATCTCTAAGATAATTATGATTTTAACAGGTGGGACAAACTAAGATTGTGATACTACCCATCGACTTTTACCCACAACGTCATCAAGGTAGTCGACACCAGTACTTGGAGGGAGGGGGTATTTGATATGATGACCAGAAGGCACTCATTATGCCCATAAACAAACAACAATAGTATATGAATATTAAACTCCAGCAATAGAATGAAACACTTACGGGACAAGAAGTGGAAGAGGTAGGTTTAGAGCAGGGACAAACTAAATACATGACAGTAACAATCATGACTCCATTCCACAATGAATATTAATATGTAAATGGTGCACAAAAAATCCTAAACAATAAGCCAAAGAAAAGGAAAAAAAGTGCACCATTGGTATCGTGCTTTTTGCTTGACCTGTATAACTCAAATGAAGACTGCATAACAGGAACCCACAAACATCTTGAATATCTGATATAGCAAAATTTCCCTTGACCTACATAGTAGCTCAAAGCACGCTTATGATACCAACAACAGGCAACTAGCACAACTGAATGTTATCAAAAACTAGAGAGATGAAAATACAACAACCCACTCCATGATTCCCAGTATAAATTTTGATACCCACATCTCAAAGAAAATTATGTTCATACAAAAACACACTACACTTCTTACAGTACAGACCTAGAATACACAATCTGCATGTTACACAACCCTTCTGCCTGAATGAGCCACTGGTGAGTAGATCTTTTTTTTTTTTTTTAAATCATCTAATCGATTACACTACATAAACCCGTTCATCCATTGCTTTTCATATTGTGTATTAATGACCTTGCAGACAATATTAATAGTAAAATTGGTCTTTTTGCAAATGATGCAGTTATCTGTAATGAAGTACTACCTGAAAGAAGCTGTGTAAATATTCAGTCAGATCTTAAGATTTCAACAAGGTACAGAGATTGGCAACTTGGTTTAAATGTTAAGAAATGTAAAATTTCGTGTGACCAGTTCTAGAATATTGCTCAAGTGCGTGTGACCCTACCACATAGGACTAACCGGGGACATTGAATGTGTACAGAGAAGGGCAGCACGAATAGTCACAGGTTTGTTTAATCCATGGAAGAGTGTCACAGAGATAATGAGGGTACTGAATGGGAAGACTCCTGAAAATAGACATTAACTATCCCAAGAAAGTCTATTAGCATTGAAGTTTAAAGAACTGGGTTCAAACGATTACTCTAGGAATATACCACAGCCCCCCCCCCCCCCCCTCCACATATTGTGAAGGTAAAATTAGAATAATTACTGCACACACAGAAGCATTCAGAGAATCGTTCTTCCAACATTCCACACATAAATGGAACAGAAAGAAACTTAAACAACTGGTACAATGGGATGTACTCTATGCCATGCACCTCGTGATGGTTAGCAGTGTGTAGATGTAGATGTAGATTTCTGGTTTGAGAAGCAACAATTTCGTAAATTGTGCACACTGCTGATATTTCAGACATTCTGCCATCAAGGCCGTATAATTGGAGAAATTTAAATGTATACTCCATAGCATTGCCCACAGCAGCAATGAATGACTAGTAGATTTCTTTGCAAGAATCGTTCCAAGTGCCAAATGAAACACTAAAATAACTTTCCAGCCACTAGCAACACACAAAAATCCAACAATTTGAGAACTGAAAAAATCGGTAGCAAATAACTAACTACAAAATAATTCACTGACAAGGCAACAAAAAGAAACTTCCAACACACTGAATAACACACAGCATAGTGCATAGTCCACTAACATCACTTATGAGCCATTTATAAACATAAACTTAACACACTAGAGTGAGCCACTACTTACTCTTAACACACCATCTACAAATACAATCCATTTAAAACACGTAAGGGCTCAGTGACTTCACACAAATATAGTTAAGTCACAAGTCAGAGCTGACGGGTGGTATCCCAGCTTTGTATCAGTGTACACTTCCCACTTCTCCCAATTCACACTGTTTGTTCTGATGTTCTATTTCATATGTATAGCCTCTGGGATATCTTGGATTGCTGTAGAGTACCTGTGTAAATGCACTCTTGTGGTGAAGTGATTAAGAATCTCATTTCCTTAGAGCAGTTTTAAATCTTGACCAATGTACAAACTTTTACTCTATTCACATTTTAGTAACTTCTTTCAGGTGCCCATTTGCCTGTCAGAAGTATCCTTGATTGCAAGTCACCCTGTCAGACATTTACAGTGTACTATACATGATAGTTCCATCTGTACTCAAATATTGAGAAAAGTGTGAAATTATCCAGATTCACTCATTGTATTGGATCTGTAAGTGACTGTAAGCTATTCCCATTTTGTTGTATGCAGTGCATTCATAATCTTGTCTTTATACACCAGAAGGAAGCTGTAGGTCAAGAATAATTGAGTTTAAATTTCAGTAAGTGGATGATGATTAAAATAGATTGTGAATGAATTCTCGAACTCTGAGGAATTGTGCTACATTGATTGTATGTGATATGTTAACAGTGTTAATACATTGTGGTGGTCTGCAGTTTGAGCCCTCAGCACTGTGTCGCACTGGCATTGTGATGCCAGTTGTGCCATCTGAGCTTACTGAAATTTAAGTTTTGTGTGCCATACTCCTCTTTCTTAGAAATCCTTTCATACTCTACAGGAGCTCTGTCACAGTGCTCTAGACTTTCATCTCTGCTAGACTGAATAAAACGGAGATTGTGTCATATCCACAGCCTCTTGGTTGTTCAAACAATGTGTTTGCTTACTCCCTTTGAAGTAGGGTGTGTTCTACATGTTTATTGTGTGTAGTAGTTTATGCTGACCCTGGACAGGAAAAAACTTGAAGCTGTGTGACAGATTGTAGCCTTAAGTTGGTCCATGAGGTATTTTCAGATGAGGTAATTTGTAGCACACAGCCTGTGAAAGAACAGTCTTAGTCCAACCCACAGTTTTAACTCGTTTCACACAGATGCACATAATGACTTCATGATGAGCTAGAGGTTAGCAGAAGTGACAGCTGTGAAGACAAATAGGGAAAGTATCCATTTAATCTTTTCTGCATGTTTCTCATATGTCATATTCCCACCCTAGACCTTTGCTGGCAGAAATTAATAATTTCCTGGCATATAGTACACTTGTGCCCCCACACAACAGCCATCAAATAATACTGCAGCGAAGTTGTGATTATAGCTCCCTACATGAACAAAAGTAAGTTTTACCAGTGGTAACAGTGTTTTCAAGGTGCAGTGTTGTGACATTGTTAGTACTAGTTGGCCACAAAATTACTGCACCTAGGAATGAGGGCACTTTGGTCAGCCTGTAGTGAGGTATCACGAGGACATGCTGAACCGTTTGTTGGTATATCCACATCTTTCCGGAAAGCTTTCACAGTGTGATGTGTTTTCCACAGTACCAATGTACTTGTTTACTGTAACATCGTATGTTTCTGATAACACCCATGGAAGACCAAATGCAGTAATATTGTGGTCAGGTAATAATACACTATGTTTATTGATTGATGTTTCTTACGATACTACAGAAGCTACAGTAGAAAATATGATGTGGTAACATAGTATGTTTGTCATGGGCAAAAGGAAAAGCTTTCCACAAGCTGTTAGAGGAACAAGAGGGGTAGGGGAACTGATTACCCCCTCCCCGTAGCCATCTTGGCTGTTGTACAGTATTCAAAATGTTTGTAATACTGTCCTCATCATTAAAGATATATTCATAAAGCCCTTCTGGGAGGTAGAACTACAAGGAAATCTGCTAGGCACACAAGTGTAGTTTATGCATGTGGTACAGTTTTGGTATTACATTACATTAGTCATGTTCCATGGATCCCACATAGACTCATGTCTGGGATGTGGAAATAAGTCAGTAATAATTAAAGTGCAATATAGTGCAATGACATTATATTGATGAGTAACTGTGCTAATTCTAATTGACTAATAACCTAAAACATTAAATTTAAGTATATTGATAATTTTTACTTTATGGACTGTCCGATAGCAACTGAATGAAACACAATTTAAGTGCCATACGTGTTTCGCCTTTATTTTCTGTACGGCATTTTCAGGGGCAGGTTGCATGGATGATTTCCTACATATTATGCCCCTGTCGCATTTTTTCCGTTGTTCTTCCTCTTCTAAATGCTAATTTGCAGTTTTTTCTCCACATTTCACAGCACATGAACTTGACACATGTTTTGATGCAATGTTTAGGTTTGTGACGGTCCATAAAATAAAAATTATCAATATACCGTAATATTACATGCAACTGAGGAAGACGAGACTACAAAAGTTGAAGATATTAAATTTAAGGTTTGCTGTAATTACATTCTTCAGTGGAGGAGCAGCTGCCCAATAGAAAGTTCTTTAATTTAATCTTTAAACTCACTACATTACATAACATGGCATTTTAAGTGCTAAAGTAGGTTGCTGAATACATATATACTTATATGTCCATCCCCTTTTTGTGCTTATGTTAACACATTCAGATCTTTGTAGAGGTTCTTTTTGCCCCTAGTGTTACATTCATACTTTTTGCTATTATTTTAATTAAAAGCGGAATAAGGGTTGACAGGGTATTAATGAACATACGTATTGTGTAGTGTAAGGGACTGTCATATAAAAATGAGACATGAAACAAAATAAGTAAACTGTTTTTATTTTGAAAGAATCACCATAACTGTTAGAAGACTGTCAATGCCGTCATGGAAAAATGTTTGTGGTTGCCTACGCAACCATGATTGTGCTGAGGCATGCACCTCTACATCCAAAGCTAATCAGTGGCAACAAATATCTTTCTTTGGGGCTCCAAAAATATGGATATCATATGGGGAGAGATTCGGACTGTGTGGAGGATGGGTAAAACGTAAGGACTTTCCAAGGTGGTTTCATCTATGCTGCAGAATTTTTGCTGAGAAGCCCCTATACAACCACCATACTGTCCCAATCTCCCCTCATGTATGTAGCAGTGTTTTTAAGGGATTTTGGTGATGGTTATTTTGGATTTCTACTGTGTGTGTGTGTGTGTGTGTGTTTTTTTTTTTTTCTTTGAGTTAGTAGTTTTCTTTGGGATGTAAATATCGATATTTATGTTGGAGTACCTTTTTATGATTTTGTGGTTTGCGTTGGTGGTTGAAATTACAATTTAGTAGTTTATAGTGGTATCGTGGAGTATGTTGTAGTTATTTTGGTCTCCTTATATTTTGTTTATACTTAGTTCTGCTAATTGTGGGTTGTTGGTTCATGGGCTTCATTTGAACTGTATAAATCAAGCAAAATTTGAGATACTGGCTTTTAAGTTGTGTGGGGGTTCCCAGTATTCTTCATTTGAGCTACGTGTATGTAGTGAAATGCATGATACCAGTGGTGTGTGATTTTTGCATGTTTTGGTTGGTGATTTCATGTACATCACATTTGGACAAATATTTGTTTGAAGTGGTATCATGATTGTTCTTGTCATGTATTTAATTTGTCCTTACCCAAAACACTCTACTTCCTACAGTTGTTCTATTAGTTTCATTGTATTGCTGGAGTTAAATGTTCCACATATTACTCATGTTTGTTTGTGGTGGCTTTATACAGCCCAAAGACAGCTTCTGAATGGTCAGTAGTTGCATCATGCTGTAACAGATGGTGTCAGTGTCTGGAGTGGTAGGACCACCACTCTCACTGTAGCATAAACATAGCTCTTCTCTGCACTGAGAGCTCGCTTCCATGCACTGCTAAGATTATCTTCACCACCACGGTTGAAAGTTTCCTCATATATTCTTATTTCTATGCCCTCTTTAATTATAAGAGTCCCAGTATATGGGAGTGTGGCACAAAACTTTTGTTTTGCCAAACAGTATTTTATGTTTGTTTGTGAGACTGTGCTCAGCAACTGCATATTTCTCCGGTTCTCGATTTTTAATATGCCAGTGATGTCCTGCACAACAGTCAGAAACATTGCAGATGGACTGACCAATATAATTGCTTCTGCACTCACATGGAATGTTGTAAATCCCAGGAATCCTTGGGCTGAGACTGTCCTTGACAGCTATGGGCCTCATGATATCAAGTTCGCATTCTCCAAGAAAAGGAAATGTGAAAATGTTCGACATTCACATGATGAGCCACTGGTTGCATTACTTCCCTTCTACAGCATTATGTCCAGCAAAATGAGCAGCGTCCTGGGAAGAGAGGCATCAGATTTATTTTCTGACCTCCTAAGAAGATAAAGCAGATGCTATGCTCTGTTAAAGACAGTCTCTGGCTCAGGATTCCTGGGAATTACTACATCCCATGTAAGTGTGGAAGCAGTTACATTGGTCAGTCCATCTGCAACATTTCTGACTTCTGTGCATGACATCAGTGGCTGTGCATGACATCAGTGGCATATTAAAAATTGAGAACTGGAGAAATCTGTAGTTGCTGAGCACAGCCTCAAAAACATAAAATACTGTTCAACGAAACAAAAGTTGTGTCCCAGGATCTCACTTACTGAGACTCTTTATTATAGAGGCTGTAGGAATAAGAATGTACTAAAAAACTGTCAATCATTACGCCAGATATAATATTATAACTACATGAAAGTGAGCTCTCAATGCAGAGAAGAGCTAGAGATATTTGTCGCAACATTTATGCTACGACTGGAGCAGTGGTACCACCAGCGCAGATGTTGATACCATCTGCAGCAGCATGATGTAACTACTTACCAATCAGAACTACCATTGGGCTATATAAGGCCACCGCAGCCGATATTTTGACAGTCAGTTGCTCCTGACATTGAAAGCTTGAGGCAAGAAGTCCAAGAATGTTGTATACAATAGATATTGTATCTTTACTCATCTATTCATACGCTTTCAAATACTACTAAAAATAGTACACAAATAAGTTTCCATATCTCAGTTTGTGTTAGAATTCAAAGTATTAACTATGTAACAAAATTAAGTGCTTCTTTATGTACTATTAATCACTGAAAATCAAATTTCATTATCTTGAACTCTTCTGGCATGAAAGGGGAGTTAAGTGTTACATGAATCACCCTGCAATAAGCTGCACCTTACTACACTGTTAGACAACTGGGAAAGCACAGTGATAGGGCAGAAGGAAAGCAGATCATAGTAGTTGTAGTCATGTGCGAGCTGTAGTAATTTGCGTAATTGTATATAAATGCAGGGAGCACAATTTGCATGATTGCAGTCATTTTTGTATTACAATATTATGGTGATTAGTGCATGGAAGCACGCACACACACACACACACACACACACAGAGAGAGAGAGAGAGAGAGAGAGAGAGAGAGAGAGAGAGAGAGAGAGAGAGAGAGTTAAATATCTACAAATCTCTTAGGTCTCATTGTTTATAGTTTGGTGTGGTTACTTTATGTCTTATCTTAGTGAGAACATGATCATAAAATAACTTTTTTATTACTTTTCAGAGAACAAGCAAATCTACTTACCATTTTCAGGTTTTGGTAGTATTGTAATGGATGGTGGAATTATTGTTCCAGTAGTTATATCCAACTGGATGTGACTTTCAGGAATGTTGATACCTGTAGTATGATACGGGATGTCATACTTAGATTCATAGAAGGGTCCATCGAGATTTGACACTTGTGGTACAAATCCTCCTGTAACAGGAAGATGGTTGTGTGTGTTTACTCAGCATAGTATTAGATGACAGTAGAACAACTTCACAAAGGCAAAACATGAGAACTTGTTCATTTTTCAGTTTGACATTTTGTGATCTGTGTCAAAGGACGTTGTAAATTCTTGTGTTGGATTTTTGTCTTGCATGCAGCATATATCTGGAAACACTTAAATATAATATTAAGAAAAAATTTTCCACTGCTGAATAAGAAATAACACTAAGGATACATAACAGTACACACACATTAGCTTAAGTGATCTGAACATAGTCACACTCATTCGAAACAAGTAAATGAGTGTGTGAGCTGTCTGAACAGTAGATTTTTTCCTCTCCTGGAGGCTAAGCAAGTTCAGGAAAAAATTTGAAGGACAAAATAAAGTACACAAGAAAAGAAGAGCACATTGTGAAAAATTGATAGTGTTAACATAATCAAGAACTAAGAGAAGCAAATTGAAGCTGAAAATTGTCGTTTAGGTGAGAATGAAATGGATTTATGTGTTTTGTGGGCAATTCTCTTATCATTATTGCTCAGACAGTATCTTCTTTTTCCCAGTGCACTGCTCACTTCTGCATGAGAAATTTATTCTGCAATCAATGCCTTTTTAAGCTATGTGTTCCAAATCTGGGTTTAATTTCACTAGGGCGATGGTCTCTGAGCCTTGATAGAGTAGGGGAAACACACTTGTGGATTAAATGTCAAAATCAATCTATATATCTTGTTACACTAGCGACTTTCAATTACGATTCTTAGTTCTCTTTGAGAAGTACACAATTTTAATCCATTAGGGGTATGAACAGTGAACCCTTGCTATGTGAAAAATTGTTTTTGAGGCAATATTTTGTTCTTTCTCTTTTGAAATTTGGCAAGAACTACTTTTTTTTTTTTTTTGAGGTAACTAGATATTGCGATAAGCTTTTTGAAGTAACTAGATATTGCAAAAAACTTGTTGTTACAATTCTGAGACTTCTGTTGTGTAGTCTTTGTGATCATTTAGTGCTCTAATAGTTTAAGTAAAACTTCATGGTCACATGTCACGAGGGTTGCAGTGATAATGTACTGATATTTTTTTCTTTATAAAATATAAGCCCTTGGCAAAGTAATAGTTGTTCACAGTGTATCTTAATATTCATGCCATGCTTCTAAACACAGTCCTCAAGGGTAAACAGTGCACAAATTAAATATATTGTGGGTAACAAGATAGTGATTACTCTCAAAATTTTTCTTATTAGATTCACAGTAGGGTAAAATGAGGATAACTGGCCATGGAGTTAACTACACAACTCAATGAGAAATCAACAAGTAGGGGAAATTGTTCTTGGAAGGTTTAATTAGCTTATGTTAGCAGCCCTTCAGCTCCTCAGCTAATGCTTTGTCAGCTAAAATAGTTAACTCCCATATTATTTTAATTATTTTTGAATTAAAAACTTTTTAAGTGAATTTTTGCTTTTGTATGTCTATTCTGTCTTTAGTTTGACTGTCAGTTACGTGTGTGATGATGTCAATGATAAATGTGGTTTTCTAGGTTTCATTTCATTTTCAAATGTACATTTCGTTGATGTTATGCTGTTGCAAATATATTTCACTATTCCCTGTGGAATTAATTGAAGTTAACTGGTAAGTGAGAATGAATTTTTCACTCTACAGCGGAGTGTGCACTAATGTGAAATTCCTGGCAGATTAACGCTGATGTCAGACCGAGATTTGAACTTGGAACCTTTGCTTTTTGCTGGCAAGTGCCCTATCAACTGAGCTACAGTGGAGTGTGCACTAATGTGAAATTCCTGCCAGATTAACGCTGTTGTCAGACTGAGATTTGAACTTGGAACCTTTGCTTCTTGCTGGCAAGTGCCCTATCAACTGAGCTGCCCAAGCACAACTCTCAATCTGTTTTCACAGGTGTACTTCACCAGTACCTCATCCACCAGTACCTCATCTTCAACCCTCCCAACTTCAAAGAAGTTCTCCTGCGAAACTTGTGACATTAGCACTCCTGGAAGAAAGGTACTGGTGAAATAAAGCAGTGAGGAATGTTCGTAAGTCATGCTGGGTAGCTCAGTCAGTAGAGCACTTGCCCGCAAAAGGGCCTCAATCTGGCACAAAGTTTTAACCTTCCAGAAAGTTTCAACAAGTAAGTGATTCAGTTAAACCTACAAAAAATATTCCTTGTACCTCCACATAACAACACATTGTAATCTTGTGGCAAGCATAATGTGGTGAGTAGCAATTTATGATGTTACTGAACGGAACTGTCTGGCAGAGCACTTGCCTTCACTTTTGGCACCTGGGTATTCAGTATTGTCCAATGAAAAGAGATGTTTTTGGATGTAAAGATTATCTGCCAGTTTATGTGACTGAGGAAACTACACCAATAATTCTGACAGATGCTGTTAACAAAAAAAGTAATGAAGAACTGACTAGGCCATAGGTGGGCAACTGCTGGCTTTCAGACTTTATCTGACATGCGATTCATTTCTGTCTGCCCCACAGAATAAATCTGTAGGAGAGAGAGAGCCAGGTGCTTGCAATTTACTCTGCCCAGGATCTATTTTCAAATATTTCTGCCGACACTCGGCTTGATTTGGGTTTACAACTAATGATATATACCAATGAAATTTTTGCTTAATCCACACTTAACCAAAAACCTTTTTGCTTCCACAATATTTGAACTACAAAGAGACACATTTCTCCACTGAGAGCGTGAAGTTGTGGCCTGTGTGCTAATGTGCGTGTGGCAATGGTGCAAAAATAATTACAGACTTCTCACAAAATGTGCAAATTTGAACAATGGCAACAGGGTGCCATTCATATCAGTTTGTCACTCCTTAAACCACAGCCTTACGATTGCTGTAGTTTTGACTTTATGCACAAGGAGTGGTGCCATGACATCATGTGACAAGGTTGTCTACAAGTGAGAGTAAGTATGTGAATCAAGCCCCCAGGTCACCAAAGGTTGCCCATACCTTACCTAGATTAGCAGAAGAAGAGAGAAAGAAGTAATCGAATTTAGCAAAAAAACTCTCAAAACAAAAGGAATGAAAGCTTAAGCAGAAGCTATTCTCATCGAATAATCATAAGTGAATGAATACTCTGTTTCCTATGACAACTCATCATTAGTGGAGTGTCTTTCAACAGATGAAGACAGGGAATTTCATGGTTTTAAGTTCTGTGGCAAAGAGTCTAGAACTTATGTTGCTGGCTGAAACCCAGAATTGACAGCAGTTAGATTTTTGGGGTGAATCTTAACTATATGTCAAAAGGATGGACTAATGTGAAATGGCATGGTGTGTATTTCACAATAGACGATAAACTCAAATTCATCAATATAGAGATTTAAGTTACATGTTGTTTGGACAAGACTCAGTATCAAAGAGGGCATAAACTTGTCACTGTATCTTTATGTTGATCACACTTCACTCTCAGATGTGACCAAAAACGTTTGAGAAAATCTCAGTTCGCTAGTAAGTATGTCCCCCTATCACATTGTCATCATATCATATAAGGAGACTTTAATCATCCAACAGTCAGCTGAGAAATGGCAAGACATCCTATAAAACAACAGAAAACGCCTACTCTGAGAGCTACATAAAACAGATAAGCCCACCTATGATGGAAATATGTTAGATCAAATAGCTTCAAACTGACCTGACCTCTTTGCTGATGGCCTTATTGAAACTGATTTCAGTGGCAACATTGGTTACTGCAGTACCAGTTTCAACTAAAACAAGTAGGAAAATTTACCTGCTTCATATACTAAGGGAAAGGCAACCACTCACCTACAGCAGATCGATGCATGGACCACAGAAACACGTAACTAATAGAAAACAGCATTCATGTTAATTTTCAAGCACTAACTCTTTTTTTCTAGTAATAACACACACATTCACATACACAACTGCACATTGGTTACTGCAGTACCAGTTTCAACTAAAACAAGTAGGAAAATTTACCTGCTTCATATACTAAGGGAAAGGCAACCACTCACCTACAGCAGATCGATGCATGGACCACAGAAACACGTAACTAATAGAAAACAGCATTCATGTTAATTTTCAAGCACTAACTCTTTTTTTCTAGTAATAACACACACATTCACATACACAACTGCACAGACACCTAAACACACGCTCCAGTGGGTACATTAAGAGTCTTGCCATGGCCACAGGAATTTGTATTTGGGTGTCAGCAGTTGAGAGAGAGAGAGGGAGAGAGAGCGAGTGCTAATGTGCTCAATAGCTAGGCTGAATGCCATTTTCTGTTAGGCATTTATGTTCTCCACACATCAGTCCGCTGTAGATGAGTGGTTACCCTTCCCTTAATCTATGTATTTCTCCATCCAAGAATTTCCAATATTTATATACCTGTTTAGTAAACTATATAGCTAGCAGTCGTGTCACATCTCAAAGCAAACATTTACCTCTGGCAGAGGCTTGTAAAAAAACTATGGCTCAAGTTTAAAACAATAGTTCACAGTTCATTGGATAGATATGTATTTAGTAGATTGTGATGAAAGGGATCTTCCATACTACACAATAACCATAAAGCTAGAGGTACGAAATTTTTGCTGAGTTAAATTTGGGAATTCCCATAGTATTAGAGGTGCAAAGTTTTCTGTACCCTCATTGTCCATAAATAAGCAACGGAGTCTATAATTAATTTTAATATATAGGTGGTTGTTATTGTTGTTGTCATTGTCTTTACTCTGAAGACTGGCTTGATGCAGCTCTCCATGCTACTCTTATCTTGAGCAAGCCTTTTCATTTCCTCCAACTACTGAAGCCTACATACTTCTGAATCTGATTACTGTATTTATCTCGTGGCCTCCATCTATGATTTTAGCCCCTCACACAGTTTCTTCCGGTACTAGATTGGTGATCCCTTGATGTCTCAGAATGTGGCCCATCAACTGATCCTTTCCTCTGGTCAGGTTGTGCCATGAATTTCTTGTAACTAACAGAACAGAGTACCTCCTCATTAGCTAGGCAATTTACCCACCGAATCGTCAGCATTCTTCTGTAGCACCACATTTCAAAAGCTCCTATTCTCTTCTTATCTAAGCTGTTTACTGTGCATGTTTCACCTCCATGTGTGGCTATGCTCCAGACAAATACCAGGGTTGCCACAGGTTCTGGAAATCAGGCAATATTAGGGAATTTAAAACATGTCAGGGAAATCAAAGAAGGAAAAAAAAAAGAAACGAAACCACAGGAAAAATCTTGTTTTTGTCTCAGTCAGTGAAGTGGTTTGTTTACTGAGGTGTCGTGCATCTTTGCTGGCTGGATGCAGCTGAGTACATGTGCCACTTCCCTACTCCCTTGTTACTACGGCTTCTCTCCTTCCTACCACTCCCCTCAGCTTGCACTCAGTGCTGACACCAATTCTTGCCGCTAGCCTGGCAGCTGTTGATGAGAGTCAGGAAATGAGGAGTGGGTTGTTTCAAACTGATTCTCAGAGACTGTACACATAGTGGCCAGAGATGGTGGTCATGTGTGCACGAGAGTGTCTGAGAGATTGTGTGAATGTGTGTGCTCTCATTTTCTGACAAAAGGTATGGTTGAAAATCTAGTTGTGAGAGTGTGATTGTCTTTTCTGTGTGCTTGTCTGCAGCTCAGCAATCATCTTTATGGTGAGCTGCTGTCTATCCTCATTATTGTTCAGACTCAGAGTGTTTGAAAAAGTTATCTGTTGCATGGATTGATCACCATGGTCTCATTTCATCGTCATGCTGTTTGTGGTTCGTGAATAGCTGGCCATATGAGTGGATGCTCACACCGGACCAAAGCCGCAAGCCGTTTCTGTGAGTGTCTAATGGATTGATCTGTTGATTGAAGCCATTTGGTTCCAACTAATGTGCAGGCCCTGCCCATCAGATATAGTCTGCTGATCTGCCTGCTGGCTGATTCAGTTTGTGTGTAGCGTAATTCAGCAGATTTTCATGGTTTATGCATGGACCCAGGACTGCAGTGTTGACCAGCAGGCCAGAGGCCATGGGAAATGGATTTCAGGATCTGTGACTCTCTCACCGCAAGTACGTCGTGCAGTGTGACGTTTTACAGACATTTTATTTGTTATAGTACATTTTGGCAATTAAAAAGTATTTATATGTTAGAAAGTATGGACGATAAGAAGAAGAAAATGGTGTCTGTTGCTGGCAGTTTTTATGCTGTATACTCATATATTTCTCGAAAAAAGAACCTCAAAATACCTGTAAAATAGTAGTGGTGATAAAATAGTAGTGGTGATAACCAACAATAACGGACATAGTAGAACCAACATTTTATTGGTGGTCACCTGCAGTGTTGGCTTACACAATTCTTCCCATCCTTATACACTTCTTCCAAGGGACCTACTTTTTCTGAGGTTATTTCTGAAATCAGTGAAGGTATTTCAAATCTGTCTTTCAACTCCAAGGAAATGTGTATTTTTATCACCAAATGTGTTTTGTTTTATTGAAATAAAATAATGTCTTTGTTCGTAATGAAACACATATACAATTTGGCTTGCTTTCTCTATCTACAAACAGTTCATTACAAAAGATGTTGATGTTGGAACTTAAGATTTTGCTCACATCAGGAAATGCCATCTGTTTGCATATATTCTCATTTGCACTATTGTTTCTTGTACCGTAGCTGCAAAGACAGTGTGTCGGCTTACACCTTAACTTACGCTAGTGATCTCAAATTGTTCAGGGAAAAATGCTAAAACTTGTCTGTAAATCAGGGAATTTCACTTGGGAAAACTTGTGACAACCCTGAGTACCTTCACGAAAGACGCCATAACACTTAAGTCTATGATCGGAGTTAAATTTCTCTTCTTCAGAAACGCTTTTCTTGCCATTGCCAGTCTGCATTTTATATCCTCTCAACTTTGGCCATCATCAGTTAGTCTGCTGCCCAAATAACAAAACACATCTACTGCTTGAAGTGTCTCATTTCCTAATCTTAATTCCCTCAGCATCACCTCATTTAATTTGACTACATTCCATTATCCTTATTTTGCTTTTGTTGATGTTCATGTTAAATCCTCCTTTCAAGACACTGTCCATTCCATTCAGCTGCTCTTACAAGTCCTTTGGTGTCTCTGACAGAATTACAATGCCATCAGCAAACCTCAAACTTTTTATTTCTTCTCCTTGAACTTTAAATCCTATTCCAATTTTCCTTTGGTTCCCTTTACTGCTAGCTCAGTGTACAGATTGAATGACATTGGGGATAGGCCACAACCCTGTCTCAGTCCCTTCCCAACCACTGCTTCCCTTTCATTCCCATCAGCTCGTATAACTGCCTCTTGTTTCTGTTAAAGTTGTAAATAGACTTTCGCTCCCTGTATTTTTCCCCCACGGCCTTCAGAATTTCAAACAGTGTATGCCAAACAACATTGTCAAAAGCTTTCTCTATATCTCCATATGCTTTAAATTTGTCTTTTGACCCATATATCTTAGATAAGTTATGGGGTCAGTATGGCCTCGTGCATTCCTACATTTCTCCAGATTCCTAACTGATCATCCCCAAAAACGGCTTCTACAAGTTTTTCCATTCTTCTGTAAAGAATGTGTGTTAGTATTTTGTAACCATAACTCATTAAACTGGTAGTTGGGTAATTTTCGCACCTGTCAGCACCTTTGTTTGTAACTGTAATTAAAACATTCTTCTTGCAGTCTGAGGTTTTTGTGTGCCTCATAAATCTTGCACACCAGACAGAAGAGTATTGTCATTACTGACTCTTATAAGGCTATCAGTAGTTCTGATGGAATGGTGTATACTCTGGGGGCCTTGTTTCAAGTTAAGCCTTTCAGAGCTCTATCAAATCCTTTTTGCATTATCATATTTCCCATCTCACCTTCATCTATTACCTCATCCATTTCTAACCCCCAGAGGACTCATGGTCCTTTCATGAGATCGTGCGTGGTGTGCATGTGGTCCTGAGTTATTGCAGCCGAATCTTCCTTCCCTGGCTACATTTCCATCATCCTGCCTCTCCCTCCCTATCCTTGCTCCTTCACTGCTGCCCCTTCCTTCCTCTCTCTCATTGTTCTGGTTTATGTCGATGAAGCTCTCCACCTTGTTCCTTGTATTGTATAGCTTTCAGTTTTTTCTCCTGCTTGTTCATTTTTGACCTTTTTGGTGTTTAGGTTCCAGCGTGAGTTTGACCTCCATTTCTAAATCTTCTGTGTTTAGTGTGAGCCATTTGGGGAAGAACTCCCTCCCTAGTGTCTTGCCATGGATTCCTCTTCCCACTTTTTTTACCCTCGTCCTTCCCTGCTGCAGCCACTCCCCCCACTAGGTCACCAGCACATGTTGTTGGTTAGTGTGGTAGGGCTGTTAGGTACCCATCTGTCTGAGTTCCCTGACAACACAGGTATCACACTATTCATACCAGAGCTGTTCCCTCCCCATGTATGTCAAGGAGTGGTTGTTTGTCTTCTGGAGCATCAGAACTGTTGGCAATGGCCACTGTGCCAGGCACCTGGTGGAACTCTTCGGAGAGCCCCTGATCCGAGTGGGTAGTATCAGGCCAGATGCTTGTCATATGAAGCGTATTAAGCTGCAAAAGTCTAGTCATTATGAAATGGCCGTCTCTTCAAATGGTGAAGAATCATAGAATGCTGCTTTGTATGACACTGCAGCCCTCCTTTCTGTGGCTACACCGTGGGAGAAGGGCCAGGCTCACCGTCCAGGGATGAAACACTTTCCTCGCTACTGCATCTGTACTAGGACTCACAGGGACACATTCACTGCCAAGAAGTCATTGTTTTTTGTGGAGAATATCGAGGACAAGTTTGGTGAAGTGGAGTCTGTCAGTAACATGCGATTGGACTCTGTTGAACAAAACTTCTTCTGCTGCCCAATCTGGAGCTTTTCATGCTTTTGATTGTTTTGGCAATGTCCCAGTGCATATTACACCTCACCAGTCTCTAAATATAGCCCGGGGAGTGATTTTTCATAGGGACCTGCAAACTGATGAGGAACTCCGGGCTAATCTGGAGTGACACAGCTTTCATTTAGTTTGATGTGTGCAGGCGGCTTGTAAAGACAACCACACAGATACTGGCACCTTCATTCTGGCTTTCAAGGGGGATGCTCTCCCAGAAACGGGTTAGGTTATGTGCTACAGATGTGATGTGAAGTCGTACATTACACCACTTGTGAGGTGCTTTCAGTGCTTGCGTTTTGGGCTTATGTCTCTCTGCAATACGGCAGACCCTCTGTGTGGTGACTGTGGACACACACTCCATGAGGGAAGCTCCTGTTTCACCATCTGTGTGTATCAATTGTCATTACTATCACTCTTACCACTCTCCAGATTGCCCACCCACATGAGAGAAAAGGAGATCCATGAGTACAAGTCCCTGGATTGCCTATCTTATGCTGAGGCTCATCAGAGATATCACCGACTCCATTCGGTGTCATTTTCTTCAACTTTTGCATCTGTCCTGTCCTTTCCCCCTCCTACCTCTTCCTTACCCCAGCCTGTCCCCCTCTCCCCTCCACCTCCCCTACCCTGCAGTTCTCGCACCCTCCACTCCGGGAGCCACTCCTTTTTCCTGACTGCTCCTCATCTTCGGCACCTACCGGTGATGGGGCTCCCCCCTGCCCCTTGTGGTGCCTCTCTCTGGCATGTCTCAGGCTGGAAGTCTGCTACCACAACTCAGCCACGAGACATACCACCTGTGCGCCCAAAGGTCACCTCTCTCTTTTGGTTCTGGACCTTGAAGAAGCCTATAGTCCCTCTGTGCTCAGACCTTTTCCACCTCTGAAATAGGAGAAGAAGAGCGCCCCCCCCCCCCCCCCCCCCCCGAGACCCCAGAGGTGCCATTTCTCCCATTGAAACCTGAGTCTGACATCTGATTTATGGATTTCACCCCATCCTTGGTGACGACAACAGACCGCATGACATGACCTCCTCTCGGCTTCTTTATATCTAACCTGGACACTCACCACATGGTAATCCAGTGGAATTGCAATGGATACTATCATCACCTATTGGAAATACAACGTCTTATTTCCTCTTATTCTGAATTCTGTCTTGCTCTTCAAGAAACGCGCTTCTGTGATGACCACTCTTCAACATTTCGTGGTTATTGGGTGTTCTGTCAGAAGTGTGCTGGCCCCGGGATAGCATCTGGAGTTGTCTGCACTTTGGTTTGCTCTGATGTCATTAGTGACTGGATCCCCCTTAGTATCAATCTGGAAGCAATAGTGGTTGGAATGCAAACAACTGCAGCAATCACTGTTTGCAATGTCTACCTCCCTCGAGGTTGGTCATTTCCTTATGTTGAACTATCTACCTTAATACAGCAACTCCCGCCCCATTTCTCCTCCTTGGGACATTCAAAGCACACCACCACCTCTGGGGAAGTCCCACCTCTCCTAATTGACCAACTTACTACAGGTTTGATTTGTGTCTCCTCAGTGACTGTTCCCCTACCTAATTCAGTGCCGCTCATTGCACGATCTCCTCTCCGGCTCTCGTGGCTTCCCTGCATTGGTCACCCCATGATGATCTTTGTGACAGTGAACACTTTCTGGTGATTCTATCATTCCCCTGCCACCACCACCAGGCTGGCAGCCCCCCATGTTGGGCATTCCACAGGGCCAGTTGGCCTTTATGTAGTCCGCTGTGCACTTTGACACCTCTCTCTTGAATTGCATTGATGCGGTTGTGCATGGTGTCTCTGCCACTGTTCTTCATGCTACTGGCACAGCTGTTCCCCTATCCACAGGATCCCCTCATCATCGACCAGCACTGTCGTGGACCAAAGATGTAGCAGCCGCTGTCTAGGACCGCTGACGGGTGCTGCAGCAATTTAAATGACACCCTTCACAGACCAACCTCCTTGCTTTTAAGTTGCTGCATGCTAAGGCTTGTTACTTTACTAAGCAAAGTAAAAGGAATGATGGGAGTGCTATGTTTCCTCTCTGGGGCATATGCCTCTTCCTCCCAGGTTTGGTCCAAGCTCTGTAACCTTCTGGGCTGTCAGCTATCCAGGGTCTTATCTTCCAAGGTGCTCTGTGTACTGATCTATTGGTCATTACAGAATACCTCGCAACACACTTTGCGATGGCATCGGCGTCCTCTTCATATCCTGCTGTGTTTCTCTGGCAGAAATGCTGAGCTGAACAAACCTCCCTCTGTTTCAACCCCAACCTTGCTGAACCCTATAATGAACCCTTCACTGAATGGTAATTCTTGCAGGCTCTCACCTCTTCACATTACATGTCCCCAGGCCCGGATTCCATCCACAGCCAGATCATCCAACACTTGGCTGTTATCCAGAGGCAACATCTACTCAGGGTCTTCAACTGCATTTGGCTCAAGGTCTTTCCATTTGCAATGGCGAGACAATATAGCTATCCCCGTCCTTAATACCGGCAAGAATCCAACATCTGTCGACAGAGATTGCCCTATTAGCCTGATGGGGTACTTTGTAAACTGCTTGAGAGGATGCTTAGCTTCTGATTATCTTGGGTACTTGAATCTCAGACCTTTTGTCCTTGTACCACTGTGGTTTCTAGAAAGGACAATCTCCAACTGACCATTTTACTCAGATTGGAAACCACAATCCGACAGGCCTTTACTAACTGCTGGCACCTTGTCGTAGTCTTCTTTGACCTACATAAGGCATACAACACGGTTTGGCACCATCACATTTCAGTTAGTGTCCGTGACTGGAGCTTTGACAACCTGCTTCCAATTTTTATCTGTGAGTTTTTATACCTCAGGTTCTTCCGGGTTCGAACTGGCATTTCACTTAGCACACCTCAGATTCAGGAGAACAGTATCCCACAGGGCTTTTTTGTTAAGTTCACGCTTACTAGTAGCCATCAATGTGCTTGTAACCTCTGTTGGGCCCTCTGGCATTGTACGTCGACGATTTTTGCTTCTCGTGCAACTCCCACTTGGTAACATGTGCTAAGTGCCAGATCTATGGCACCGTCCGACAGGCCTCGGCGTGGGCCGTCTCCCATGGCTTCCAGTTTTCTCCCCCCAAACACAGGTTATGCATTTTTGTTATCAACACACAGTACATCCCAATCCAGAACTATATTTAGGTGACCAGCTCCTAGATGTGGTAGCACAGTCTCATTTCTTGAGCTTTATTTTTGATAAAAAGCTGATGTGCCTGTTCCATATTTGCCACTTGAAGACCACATGCATGCGGAAGCAAATGCTCTCCACCTCCTGGCCCACACATCATGGAGTGCAGACCATGCTGCTCTTCTCCATCTTTACCATGCTCTGGTCTTGTCCAGACTAGTCAGGTTTATGACTGAGCAGCTCCTTCCACTCTGAAAATACTTGACGCTGTTCACCATTGTGGGATGTATCTAGCGATTCGTGCATTTCACACTGGTCCCATTGACAGTCTGCTAGCAGAAGCCGGGGTTCCCCCTCTACAAATATGACTGAGCCAACTCCTGGTTCCTTATGCAGTCTCCATTCGCCGACTCCTTGACCATCCCATATACCCTTTCCTCTTTGCAAACGAGAAATGTCTCCCTCCTGATACCCGCTCATGGTTGGGAATGCTGGTTGGAATGCATCTCACTTCCCTCTGTCGGGATCTCCATCTCCACTCACTGTAATGCGCCCTTTGTATTTTCTTGCAGACCCCCCTTGCGTAGGACTGGCCTATTCCAGAGTCCTAAGGTCTCTGTCACCCCTATGGTCTTTTGCCATCTTGTATGTTACATCCTTGCAGCATTCCAGGGTGCCACCGTCTTCAACACTGATGGTTCTAAGACAATAAATAAGGTGGAATATTTTTCATGTCTTCTACTGGCTTAGAACACCATTTATTGCCGGGATCATGTAGTGTGTTAACAGCAGAGCTGCTAGCCATTCACAGGGCCCTCTTTTTCTGTTACTCAGGTCTCCCTTCACAGTGTTTTAGTATGTACCGACGCAGTGAGCAGCCTGCATGCTGTTGACTGATGCTACTCTTGTCACACTTTGGTCTCTGCTATCCATGACCTTCCCTCTGCCCTTGTCTATGCCACCTGCTAAGTTTTCTTTCTCTGGGTCTCAAGTCATGTGGGCATCCCAGAGAATGAACTGACTGACTGTTTGGCTAGAAAAGCAGATACTTAGCCCCCATTCCCTTTCATGATTCCAGCTGTGGATATGCAGATCTACCTCAAATGTGTCTTTGTGCAAAAGTAGAATGACGTCTGATATGTTACTGCTCTCAGTAAAAAACTCCATACAATCAAGGAGTCTACTGCTGTTTGGCGTTCTTCCTTCCGCTTCTCTCAAAAGGAGTCCACTGTCTTATGCTGTCTACGTGTTGGTCATACCAGACCCACTCACTGTTTCCTCTTATGTGACACACTGCCCCCACAATGTGGTTGTGGAGCCAGACTGATAGTATCCCATATATTGGTGGAATGTCTCCTTCTTTTCGCCCTCCGTACTAAGTATACTCTTCCAGATTCCCTGTCTTTAATTTAAGCAAACAATTCACGGATGGTTGAACTGGTCCCCGGTTTCCTCCGTGAAAGTGGATTTTATGGTTTTGCTTTCCTCCTGGAGCAGGGGCAGGGTTGGTTGTGGTTGGGTCCTCTCTTCATGTTTTCTCAGTTTGGGACCCATGACCACTTCCCCTTGCAAAAACCACTTTCTCCCTCTGTTTTCCCAATTTTTAGATGTGGGCTAGCCTTTTATACATTCTGCTGTGTATGTTTTGACTTCATCATTATTTCATAGTTTGACTCCCCTGACTGGATCTGTCCACTGTTAATGGACCCTCTCTGTTCCACTTGTAACTTTGAAATTGCGGGACTGATGACCTCGTTGTTTAGTCCCATAACTCCACTCAATCGATCTCTTCCATTTCTACAATATTGCCTTCAAGTTCATCTCCATTGTATAGACCCCCTGTATATCCTTTCCACCTTCCAGCATTCCCTTTTTTTGCTTAGGACTGGTTTTTCATGTGAGCTGTCGATATTCATTTAGCTGGTTCTCTTTTCTCCAAAGGCCTCTTCAGCTTTCCCGCAAAATGCTTGCATTAATTCTGTAGCCATTCCTGTGTAGCCATTTTGCACTTCCTGTCAATTTCATTTCGTAGATATTTGTATTTCCTTTTGCCTGCTTCATTTTTATATTTTATCCTTTCACCAATTAAATTCAATATATTCTGTATTATCCAAGGATTTCTACTAGGTCTTGTCTTTTACCTTTAGGATCCTCTGTTGCCTTCACTACGTCATCTCTTTAAACTACCCATTCATCTTCTACTGTATTCCTTTCCCATGTGCCAATCAGCTGTTGCTCAGTGCTCCATTTTTCAACTTATACAGGTCCCCTCTCCTTAGTTTCGCACCTATTTGCAATTTCTTCAGTTTTAATCTACATTTCATAACCAATAAATTGTGGTCAAAGTTCACATATGGCCCTGGAAATGTTGAAAAAACCTTTTTCCGAAATATGTCTTATCATTCCATAATCAGTCTGAAACCTTCCACTGCCTCCATGTCTCTTCCATGGTATATAACCTTCTTTCATGATTCTTAACTCAGGTGTTAGATATGATTTAATTATGTTCTGTGAAAAGTTCTACCAGGCATCTTCCTCTTTCATTCCTTTCCCCAGTCGATATTCACCTACTATTTTTTCTTGTTTTCCTTTTCTTACTATCGAATTTCAGTCCCACAAATTAAATTTTCATCTTCCTTAACTGTCACATAATTTCTTTTGTCTCATCGTATATTTCTTCAATCTCTTTATAATCAACTGAGGCAGCTGGCTTATAAACTTGTACTAATTGGTAGATGTGGGCTTCGTGTCTGTCGTCGCTATAATGATGTGTCCATTATGCTGTTGATAGTACCTTACCCACATTCCTGTTTATTTATTCATTATTAAACCCACTCATTCATTACCTCTATTTTACTATGTATTCATGTTTCTGTGTTCACCTGACAAGAAGTCCTCTTCCTTTTGCTTCTGCACTATTTCACACAGTAACTAACTTCAACCTGTCCATTTCCCTTTTTTAACCTTTCTGAACTGGCTGTCAATTAAGGGATCTAACATTCAATGCCCCAATCCATAGAATGCCAGTTTTGTTTCTCCTGATGACTGCATCCTCCTGAGTTGTCCTTGCATGGAGATCCAAATGGGGAACTATTTGACCTCCAGAATGGTTGGTGTCCCAAAAAGAATGACCCGATTTTAAATAGAATTATTTATTAGGAAGAAAGTCTTAACACCAACAAATTGCATACTAAGGTACTCAGAAAAGACAGAAGTTTATAAAAATCTATCATAAATGTTCAATATGCCCTCCATTGTCTGCACGGACTGCATCTAGCTGATAGCCGAATTCACCCCAAACTGAGTGTAAGGTGTTTTCTGTCATTGAGGCTATAGCAGCTGATATTCTGGTTTTTAGTTCATCAGTGTCATGAGGTAAGGGAGGAATGTAAACACATTGTTTAACATATCCCCACAGGAAGAAATCACTTGGTGTCAAGTCAGGGGACCTAGGAGGCCAAAAGTGTAAAGCCTGGTCTCGCAGTCTTGTACGTCCTATACAACGTTGAGGCACATTGGCATTGAGGAAACTGTGCATGTTGTTGTGCCAATGTGGTGGTGCTCCATCTTGCTGACAGATAAAATTGTCAGAGTCAAGTTGTGGGAATAATGAGCTCCGTAGTATTGCAAGATATGATTGTCCTCTTATGGTTTCTTCTTCAAAAAAGTAGGGTCCACAAACTTTGCTTTGCAAAACAGCACAAAAAACATTCACTTTTGGTGAATCCTGTTCACGTTCAATTGTTTCATGAGGATTTTCAAGCCCCAATGTACGCACATTATGACGGTGAACCTTACTGCTAATATGGAAAGTTGCGTCATCACTGAATATCAACCATGACATAAAGTGTCATCTTCCATGTCCTCTAGAATAGCATTGTTAAAGTCCACTCGCTTCACTTTGTCAGTATCTCAAAGAGCTTGTACGAGTTGTAATCGGTATGGTTTAAGGGCTAAATGATGCCGTAACACATGCCACACTGTTGTGCTTGGTAACGCAAGTTCTCGGCTAACGCGATGCATAGACTGGCGGGGTCTCCGCTCAAATGCTCATCAGATTTGTTCCACTGTTTGTTTAGGAAAGTGTGGCCGGCCAGGACTTTTGCCTTTACAGAGGCACCCTGTTTCTTCAAACTGTTTATATCACTGTCGATTGTTCTTTGGTGATGGTGGTTTAGCACAAAATCGAATATGAAACGCCCGCTGAACTGCGATCTCTTATTGAGTACAACTAAATTCAGTAACACAATATGCGTTCTGTTGTGCGTACGCCATATTGCTGCACACACCAGGTCAGCACTCATAGCGACATCTAGCGGATTTTTTGTGAAGCTCTAGACCATGCCGATTACATCTAGTACTGTTTCAGTTACCTAGTGACATTTGTCTCAGTGTTATTACAAGTTAAAAGCAGGTCATGCTTGTTGGGTCACCCTGCATGTTACCCAAGAGGACGCCATCATCATTTAACCATACAGTAGAGCTGCATACCCTCGGGAAAATTCACAGCTGCAGTTTCTACATTTACATCCATACTCCGCAAGCCACCTGATAGTGTGTGGCGGAGGGTACCCTGAGTACCTCTATCGGTTCTCCCTTCTATTCCAGTCTCGTATTGTTCGTGGAAAGAAGGATTGTTGGTATGCTTCTGTGTGGGCTCTAATCTCTCTTATTTCATCCTCATCGTCTCTTCGCGAGATATACGTAGGAGGGAGCAATATACTGCTTGACTCTTCGGTGAAGGTATGTCCTTGAAACTTTAACAAAAGCCCATACTGAGCCACTGAGTGTCTCTCTTGCAGAGTCTTCCACTGGAGTTTATCTATCATCTCCGTAACGCTTTTGCGATTACTAAATGATCCTGTAACGAAGCGTGCTTCTCTCCGTTGGATCTCCCCTATATCTTCTATCAACCCTATCTGGTATGGATCCCACACTGCTGAGCAGTATTCAAGCAGTGGGCGAACAAGCATACTGTAACCTACTTCCTTTGTTTTCGGATTGCATTTCCTTAGGATTCTTCCAATGAATCTCAGTCTGGTATCTGCTTTATCGACGATCAACTTTATATGATCCTTCCATTTTAAATCACTCCTAATGCGTACTCCCAGATAATTTATGGAATTAACTGCTTCCAGTTGCTGACCTGCTATTTTGTAGCTAAATGATAAGGGATCTATCTTTCTATGTATTCACAACACATTACACTTGTCTACATTGAGATTCAATTGCCATTCCCTGCACCATGCGTCAATGCGCTGCAGATCCTCTTGCATTTCAGAACAATTTCCCTTTGTTACAACCTCTCGATACACCACAGCATCATCTGCAAAAAGCCTCAGTGAACTTCCGATGTCAACCACCAGGTCATTTATGTATATTGTAAATAGCAACGGTCGTATGACATTCCTCTGCGGCACACCTGTAATCACTCTTACTTTGGAATACTTCTCTCCATTGAGAATGACATGCTGCGTTCTGTTATCTAGGAACTCCTCAATCCAATCACACAATTGGTCTGATAGTCCATATGCTCTTACTTTGTTCATTAAACGACTGTGGGGAACTGTATCAAACGCCTTGCGGAAGTCAAGAAACACAGCATCTACCTGTGAACCCGTGTCTATGGCCCTCTGAGTCTCGTGGACAAATAGCGCGAGCTGGGTTTCACACGACCGTCTTTTTCGAAACCCATGCTGATTCCTATAGAGTAGATTTCTAGTCTCCAGAAAAGTCATGATGCTCGAACATAATACGCTTGCTTTCAGCTATTCGCAGTACCAGCTCAGCGAGGCCGTTTTGGTTGGTGTTACAGGGCCAGGTCAGTCAAGCCCCTGCAACTACTGAAGATGCTGCTGCCCCTCTTCAGGAGCCACACATTTGTCTGGCCTCTCACTAGATGTCACTCTGTTATGGTTGCACCTAATCTGTATCGCTGAAGCACACAAACCACCCCATTAATGACAAGGTTCACATGTTTAAATACCGCAGAATTACATAATTTCTATGTTTAAGATATTCTGTGTAGACATCCTTACTTCAGAGCAGGTGCTGCATGGAGCTACCGACACGAAACAGGCTGCCTAGGGGGGCCTCAGAACTTTGCATTATGAGACATGCTAATGAAGACACAAGATGGTAGTGTACATGATGACGATATCAAAATTCTGTAAAATCTAAATTAGTATGGGCTTAGTATCCATTAATCATTATTGACACTTATTGAAAGTTATTCTGAAGATAAGATTAAAATAGGAAAATTGATATTTCAGTAAATGTGAATGAACAATCATTAGAGTGCAACATTGATCATTTAGATACTACTAGTTCAGTGCAGGATACTCCAGTGCATAAAACACAAACACTAGAACAATAATTAATAGAGGCAAATGATAATTTTGACAAGAGTAAAAATTTAGAATGCAGAAATGTTTACAGTATTTAAAAATAAAATGGCTTCACAGTTGGAGAATTAAAAGCTAGTGTGTTCTCCTCTGGTAGTGGAAAAACTACTGTAATAGAGATTTGATAGATAAGTTGCTATCTGCTGTGACTACTGAGAATTTTCCATATTCAATTGCTTCTGAAAAGTTACTTTATTATGTTACTGGTGTAGAGGTTGAGGTTGAAACCTCATTATGTAACAGTTATGAAAAGAGTTCTTTTACACAAGATTCATGGGTTGATAATTACTTACAATTTTAATATGTAAGATGTGATATAAATGTAAAATAATAATGATTATGATAATGTTGTATGGCTCAGTGGTCTGGGGTAAGTCTTTCAATTGGAAGCTACTTCAGTGACTTGTGTGTCCTTGAGACAATGGCTCCTGATGTACCCAAGTGGTCACCCATCTAATTGTTAACTGGACCCAGTGTTACTTAACTTTGATGATCACGTGAGAACCAGTATATCCAATGTGGCAAGGCCATTAGCTACATACAGTTAAATGGTTTATGAAACTTGCTGGCAAATTAAAATGGTATGCTGAACCGGGACTTGAATCCAGGATCTATGCTGTTCATGGGCAAGTGCTCCTTACTTCCAGGAGTGCTGGTCCTGCAGGTTTCCCAGGAGAATTACTATGAGGTTTGGAAGGTAAGAGATGAGTGAAGTTGTGAGGGCGGATAGAGCATCTTGCTCAGATAGCGTGGTTTGATAGAGCACTTGCCTGGCGTAAGGATAAAGCCCCAGGTTTGAGCTCCATTCCAGGATACAGTTTTAATCTGCTAGGAAGTTTCATGTCAGTGCACACTCCATTGCAGAAGGAATATTCATTCTAAATTATTTGTCTTTTGGGCACAAAATGACATGGACATGAAGAAACATAATTAAGGATGTGCTAAACCCAGTAAAGAAAACGGTGATAATTTAAGCACATGACAAAAAGTGAAAGTATTTACTTCAGTTTACATAATATTTTATATTTAATCATTACTAGAAAGCCTTTGCGATCTTGTGATTATGAATCAAATTGTTCCTTGGCCTCGTGGCTGGGGAAGAATGGCATACATCCCCACTGACCTCATACATCATGTTACGCACACATATACTGACAACAAATAATACTGGATGTGATACAGACATACTGACTACAGATATTACAGGATGTGACATTGCTTTACAAACAATAAATGGTCTAGAATGTGACACAAATATCATGGATTGTTAACAAGGGACCCTATACTCAGTTCCAAAACTTGGAGTATTGAAGTATCTCAAGGATATTCACTCTATGGTTGGTCACTCGGGAGAATAAATGTTTGAGAAGGGAACAATTTAAGAAGATATTTTTGCAAAAAGTTTTGCTTATAACTGCATTTATTTTCTTCTCTTAACTGTAGGGAATTGCTAAACAAAGAAACTTTTGACCTAAAAGCCTTCTTCTGAAGTAGAACTGTCTCTCTCTCTCTCTCTCTCTCTCTCTCTCTCTCTCTCTCACACACACACACACACACACACACACACATATTCACAATGACCACTGAGACCTGATAGCGAGCAATAGTGCTTGATGAGAGAAGCAGTGTGGTGTAGGGAATAAGGAGGCGGCTTTTACGAGGATGGAGAGGGGTAGCAGAGGATAGGGGTGGGGGACAGTGAAGTGCAGCTTGGGGGAGCACACAGGGACATGGAGGGGCGAGGCTAAGTGCAGATGAAAGGTTAGACACAGTGGTTGGAGGGAGCAGAAAAGGAGAAAGTAACAAGATTTTGGGTGCATTGGTGGAATACAAGGTTGTGCAGTGCTGGAGTGGGAACAGGCAAGGAGATAGGTGGGCAAAGGGCGGTGACTACCGAAGATTGAGGCCAGGCAGGTTACAGAAACATAGGATCCACTACAGGAAGAGTTCCCACCTGCGCAATTCAGAAAAGCTTGTGTTGGTAGGAAGGATCCAGATGGTGCAGGCTATGAAGCAGTCATTGAAGTGAAGAACCTTTTGTAGGGCAGCAAGCTCAGCAACCCGGTGGTCCAACTGTTTCTTGGCCACAGTTTGTCGGTGGCCATTCATGCGGACAGACAGCTTGTTGGTTGTAATGCCCACAGAGAATGCAGCACAGTGGTTGCAGCTTAGCTTGTAGATCATGTGACTGCTTTCACAGGCAGCCATGCCTTTGATGAAATAGGTTATGCTAGTGAGCAGACTGGAGCAGGTGGTGGTGGTGGGAGGATGTATGGGACAGGTCGTGTATCTAGGTCTGCTAAAGGAATATGAGCCATGACACAAGGGGTTGGAAGCAGGTGTGGAGTAGGGATGAATAAGAATATTGTGTAGGTTTGGTGGGCAGCAGAATACCACTGTGGGAGGTGTGAGAAGAATAGTGGGTAGGACATTTCTCAATTCAGGGCATGACAAGAGGTAGTCGAAACCCTCGTGGAGAATGTGATTCAGCTGTTCCAGTGATGGATGGTACTGAGTCACAAGGGAAATGCTCCTGTGTGGCCATATGATGGGATGTTGGAGGATTGCGGATGACTGGTGAAGTGAGGCATGGGAGATCTGTTTCTGTACAAGGTTGGGAGGGCAATTTCAGTCTGTGAAGGCCTTAGTGACTTCCTTGGTATGGTTTGAGAGAGACTGCCTGTCACTACAGATGCAATGGTCATGGGTGGCCAATCTGTATGGAAGGAGTTTCTTCATTTGGAATGGGTGGCACTGTCAAAGTGGAAGTATTGCTGGTAGTTCATAGGTTTTATACGGACAGAGGTCAGCATCTAGGAAGGTGGCTTGTTGCGTTGAGGAGGGCCAGGTGAAGCGAATGGGGGAGAAGGTCGAGATTCTGGAGGAATGTGGATCAGTGAATTTGAACCAGGTCAGGGGTTGGGATACTGGGTGGTTAGGAAGATATCTCTACATGGCCCATGAATAGGTTGGTATAGGATGGTGCCCATTGCCATACCACGGATTAGTTTGTAGGTGATGCCTTCAAAGTTGAAGTAACTGTAGATGAGGATATAGTCGGTCATGGTGACCATGATTTGTAATCCATTAGGCATTTGCAAAGGTAGTGTTCAGTAGTGTGGTTAAAGGAACAGGGTCTGTGGAGAGTCAGTGGAGGAAGTGGTTTGTATCTTTTATATAGGAGGATAAGTTGTGGGTAATAGGCTGAAAGGTGTTGGTCTATGAGAATAGATATTCTCTCAGTAGGGCACAATAACCAGCCACAATGTGGTGTCCTGGGTGGATAGCTCTATGGAGTTGTAGTTGGACAAATCTGATAGCTGGTGGAGTCCTTCTGTCCGGTAATCCTTATGGTTAAGCGACAATGGAGGAACCTTTGTCAGCAGTTAGGATTAGAAGGTCAGGATAGTTTGTAGGTGGAGGATTGTGGTTTTTTCTGCTGATGTCAGGTTAGCTTGCATGTTGACGGATTTGGGAAATGATGCTGAGGCAAGGTTCAAGGTTAAGAAATTCTGGAAAGTTACCAGAGGGCGAACTTGGGAAGTGGAGGTGGATCACGTTTGGATGGAGGGGTGAACTGAGTCAGGCAGTATTCAACATTGTGTTGAGTCTGATCAGATTATTTTGCCTAAAAGTTTAAATGTTGCACCTATCAGAAACTCAACACCTCCTGTATATGCTGAGTAGCAATCTGTCCTCATATTATTGAAGCTACTGTTCTTATTGAATTATTGTGTCAATAAAATTACAAGTTCTGAATTAAAGTTACTTGAATTTAATTTTGTTAATTTTTGTAACAGGATTTTGTAAGTCAAATTTATTAAATGACAAAATCTGGTAATGGTTTGTATTGTTTTTTACATGTTGTAATTGTGACTGGTGTGGGTTTTGTACAGGAGGAATTTATATTATTTTGATAATGAATGATGATATCTTTAGATTGTACAGTTTCCTAAGAGTGATCAGCTTAACTATAATGTAGTTGAATAATACGAAACAAGGGTAAAATATTCTTCACGAAAAGGTAAGAAGAGTGATGGTGGATTGTATAGGTATTGGTGCTTAAGTTCACAGCTTTCTCTAGGAGTTTAATAGCACAACAAATAGACATAACAAAGACTTTAATCAACAGTAATGTATTCTTCTTCACTGTTTACAAGTTTGTCAACAGGACAGTAAGTTTCTCATTCTGCAACCAGAAATAATGTGGTTATGGGGCAAAGAACTCGTAAAGTCATGTCCGGAGCGCATTTTCATCTGGAGGTTGTTCGACAGTGTGTGGAAAATCAAAAATCGGAAGGTGCAAGATCAAGTGAAAAAAAAAAAAATAAGATGGGTGCAGAATTACTTCCCAATTCAATTCGTTTAGAGTTTTTTGTCAGTTTAGCAGGGCGCGAGTGGGCATCATCGTGGAGTAGAATCACTTCACACAGTCTTTCTGTTCATTGTTATTAGTTTGTGTTTGCAATACACCTCGGTACAGGGAGTTGCTGCTTTGTTTGGGCTCAAACATTCTTTTCTTTTTTTAATGTTTGGATAAGGAAACCATTGCTAGTCACCAGTAACAATACGGGATAGGAATGGTTGATGGTGTTGTTGAGCCAATTGATGATGAGCAAGCAGAGATGCACATATTGTCACCCACTAATTATTTGTGATTTTGTCCTATATGATGTGGTACCCATACACCTGATTTTTTAGCATTCCCAATTGCATGCAGATATTGCATTATGGTGGAATGCTAACAGTTCATCACATTTGCCAGTTCTCAAGTTCACTGACATGGATCATTGTGGAGTAATGATTTTTATCAAAGCCTGGTGGTCTTCCAGAATGTGGAGAGCTATTAATGTCAAAACGAAACTCCATAAAATTAGAAAACCATTTTTTGCTGTGCTCTGTCCAATGGCATTATCCCCAAACATGGTGCAAATGTTTCTGACTGCCTCCACTGCTGTCACCCATCTGTTGAACTTAAATCGAAGAACATGTTGGTCATTTTCTCCACTTGGCATTCCATTTTCTAGTTTCCGTAGCTCCACTCACTGGTTCCAAACGACAAAATGGCAATAGCAACAGTGAAATATGAATAAAAACTGGCAATCAATAAGTAAAGCTATAGCAGCTGGAAAACCAACATGGAAAACAGAAACACTGTGAACTTACGCATCAACCTACTGTAAATGGACTGTGATAAGGCCAGTAGAACCTGGTGTTGAAATAAACGAAAGATTGTAATAAGTCAGGTGTGACAGTAAAGAACTGATTCCATTAATTAATACAACTGACTACATTAAAGTCCATATGGTTATTTGACTTTGAAGGAAATAATAACAATAATAATAATAATAATACAAAAAATGTATGTGCTTGTGGTCTAATGCTTAAGCAAGTAGCTTTCTAAAGTAAAACCAAGAATGGTAGAGGTGTTTTGAATAGAATACTAAATAATAAATGAGAAGGAAAGGCAAACATGACTTGTGTTCAATTATATACTGTATATCTAAAAAAAGATCCTTATTGGTATGCTTCATATTGGAATTAAAGAACTTAGAAAATAGAAATGTGTGCTTATTTATGGGGGATGGTATTTGTGAGGATACAGAAGTTTTGCTGAAATAAATTCAAGACTTTTCTGGTAAGCATTTGAAGTGCAAGTTTTCTGTACCCTTGATATTTAAACGTGAGCAAGCAAATCTACAATTAATTTCATTATAAAGGTTATAATGTGTAAATAGCACAGAAATGTGTCATTTCCATGTGTAGGATATCCTGTGTTACTTCAAATACTGGTTTTGTAGTTTATTATTTGCTTGAGATACTCCTTGGACGGTACACAGTGGTTGGAATTTATTTGCACATACCCTTACATCAGAGCAGGTGCTGCATGGAGCCACCAACATGAAATGGACTGCCTAGGAGAGCCTCAGAAACATGCACTACAAGACATGCTAATGGAGGTGCAAGACAATAGTGTACATAATTATGGTACTGAAACTAATGTAAAACCTGAGTTAGAGACAGATTTTTGCAATTGAATCTGTAATAGAAGTTGTCATTAATAATTGCTGAAAGTGACTTTGAAGAAAAATTAGTGAAAGGATGTTGTTGTTTCTAATATTTTTGTGAAGAAACCTACGTCAAAAATTTTTGCAGTTTGCCTCTCTGAACTCTTTCAAAAGAAACTTGTAAAGATACAGCAAACACTATAGATAGCGAGATGCTAAATGAAACTCATTTGGCTGCAAAGAGGGCAGTATGAGATATCTCCAGTGACTGCCATAGCAGAATTGTATCGAAAGGCATCTCCAACAATTCAAAGAAATTCTGGTCGTACATAAAGGCACCAAAGTCACTGCCCAGGCACTTGTGGATGACACAGGAACGTAAATTGAAGGCAGCAAAGCAAAAACATAAATATTGAATTCCATTCTCAAAAAGTCTTTTACGAAGGAAGATACAGAAATAGTGCTCAAGTTTGTTTCTCACACAACTCCTTAGATTAGTCATACATATTTTGGTGTCAGTGGTGTGAGGAACAGCTAAAATTTATCAAGGCTCGAGGGCTGGATGGGGTACCCATTGGATTCTATACAAAATTTGAAGCTGAGTTACTTCTCATACTAACCATAACATACTATAGATATTTACATGCTTGTCTACTAGAAGACTAGCATAAGTGATCCACAAAACTGCCATCCAATCTCATTAATGTTTATCTATTTTAGAATATTTCAATCTATCCTGAACACAGATGTACTGAAGTGTCTCAAACAGAAAACTTCTCATGCCAACCAGCATGGATTCTCACATGACAACATGAAAGTGATAGATCATGGCAGTCAGGAGAATGCAGCATTTTCTTACTTCCAAAAAGCATTTGATGGTTAACAGACCAGTACTTATAAGAAAAGTACAATCATATGATGTGAAAAACAAAATTTGTGACTAATGAGGATTTCTTGGTAGGGAATTACCTCAGGTGGAAAGTCATGGATAGAAGTAGAATGAACTTTAGGCATGCCCAAGGGAATTTTGTTGAGACCCTTATTGTTCGTGTTGTATTTTAATGACTTGACAGACAATGTTAATAAGAACCTCAGACGTTTTGAAAATGGTGAGGCACTACCTATAATGAAGAACTGGGGAGACGGGGGTTCATCAGTAAACACTTCCTGGCTAAATTGCCATGGTCGATCTGTAGAACTTCTTCTCCCTGACGTTTCGTTCTCAAATATGGAGAACATCTTCTGAGGTGAGTCAACGACTGGCTGCTAGGAGCTGCGGCCACCGCTTATATGGAGATCGTAGAGGGCGCCACCGCACATCACGTGGCATCGATATGTAGCTATCTTTGGCTATCGTCTGTTCTCTCGATTGCAGGCAGTCGATCGTCACATGATTGATGCAATGTCGACCACCATATTTTGTCCAATTTTAATCCTTCTTCTTTACTATTAAAATTATATTGATGTTTGTGGATTTCAATTGCCTCTCTATACATACGTGAATAATAATATGATGTCCTCGCTAGCACGCTTGTCTCACCAAATTTTATTTCGTGATCTCCATCCTTAAAAACATGTTCCGCTACTGCCGATTTATCGATATGTCCCAAGCGACAGTTTCTTTTGTGCTCCGTCAAATGTGTATTGATGCTTCTTTTTGTAGTTCCTATGTAAACCCTGCCACAACTACACGGAATTTTATATACCCTTGTGGTGGCTAGGGGATGACGAGCATCTTTTGTTGATCTTAGGCATTCACTAATTTTCTTAGTAGGTCTAAAAATAGTCTCCACCTGAAACTTGGCTAGTACTTTCCCAATGCGATCTGTGATGTTCTGGATGAAGGGAAGAAATACTTTTCCAGCTGATGGTTGTTGCTGTCTCCTATTTTTAGGCATTTTTCTACTTGGGTGAAGTGCTCGGTTAATCTCGTTTTTCGTTTAACCATTTTTCGCAAAAGCCATTTGTAAATGATTTAGTTCTTCTTGTAAGTAGCCTGGTTCACAAATTTTATTGGCCCTATCCACAAGTGTTTTTATGACCCCCCTCTTTTGCCTAGGGTGGTGGTTTGAGTTCTTATGGAGGTAGCGATCAGTATGTGTACCTTTCCTGTAGACCTTGTGGCCTAAGGTCCCATCCGCCCGTTTGATAACTGATACATCCAAAAAGTTAAGTTGCCCATTATTCTCTTTTTACATGGTAAATTTGATCTTTGGTTTGATGCTATTTACGTGCACCAGGAAATCATTCAAGTCCTCTTCCCCATGATTCCATATTACAAAGGTATCATATACTGATCGCTACCTCCATAAGAACTCAAACCACCACCTTAGGCAAAAGAGGGGGGTCATAAAAAACACTTGTGGATAGGGCCAATAATATTTGGGAACCAGGCTACTTACAAGAAGAACTAAATCATTTACAAATGGATTTTGCGAAAAATGGTTGTACAAAAACGAGATTAACCGAGCACTTCACCCAAGTAGAAAAATGCTTAAAATAGGAGACAACAACAACCATCAGCTGGAAAAGTATTTCTTCCCTTCATCCATAACATCACAGATCGCATTGGGAAAGTACTAGCCAAGTTTCAGGTGGAGACTATTTCCAGACCTACTAAGAAAATAGTGAATGCCTAAGATCAACAAAAGATGCTCGTCACCCCCTAGCCACCGCAGGGGTATATAAAATTCCGTGTAGTTGTGGCAGGGTTTACATAGGAACTACAAAAAGAAGCATCAATACACATTTGACGGAGCACAAAAGAAACTGTCGCTTGGGACATATCAACAAATCGGCAGTAGCGGAACATGTTTTTAAGGACGGAGATCACGAAATAAAATTCGGTGAGACAAGCGTGCTAGCAAGGACGTCGCATTATTATACACATATGTATAGAGAGGCAATTGAAGTCCACAAACATCAATACAATTTTAATCGTAAAGAAGAAGGATTAAAATTGGACAAAATATGGCGGTCGATGTTGCATCAATCACGTGACAATTGATTGCCTGCAATCGAGAGAACAGACGATAGCGAAAGATAGCTACATATCGATGCCACGTGATGTGCGGTGGTGCCCTCTACGATCTCCATATAAGCGGCTGCCCCAGCTCCTAGCAGCCAGTCGTTGACTCACCTCGGAAGATGCTCTCCGTAGTTGAGAACGAAACATCAAGGAGAAGAAGTTCTACAGATCGACCACGGCAATTTAGCCCGGAAGTGTTTACTGATGAAGACACCGGCTGTGAAAGCCTACATGGTAAGACGGGGGTTGTTCAGAAAATAAAATCATTCAGTTCTCAAAATGAAAAAGTAAACACAGCATCCTATGATTACGACATCAGTGATTCTGCTGCAATTGGTCAAATTATACAGGTGCATAGTTTTCAAGAATATGAAATGGAGTGATCACATAGGCTCAGTCGTGGGTAAGACAGGTAGCAGGCACTGGTTCATTGTCAGGATACTAGGATAATGGATTTGGTGTATTATGGAGACTGCTTACAATTCCCTTGCATTTCCCATCTACTCGTGTGTTGAACGTATACCAGATAGAAGTATCAGGGGCTACTGAATGTATACAAAGAAGGAAGGCAGAAATAGTCACAGGTTTGCTTAACTTATGAGAGAGCATCACAGAAACATTGAAAAACCTGAACTGATAGACTCTTGAGGATAGACACCAGTTATCCTGCGAAAGCGTACTTACGAAGTTTCTAGAAATGTTCTTCAGCTCTGTTCATGTTGCTCCCATGTGGATTGTTAAGACAACAGATTATACACTAATTACAGCATGCACATAGGCATTTAAGCTATCCTTTTTACATGCTCTGCATGTGATTTGGGCAGGAAGAAACCCCCACATGTGACACTTAGCTAAGTGCCCTCTGCCATGCACTTCACAGTGATTTGCATAATTTGTGTGTAGATGTAGATCTAGAATGTTTTGCAAGTCCTAAAATATAGCATGTAAGTATTCTCACTCTAGTTCGACAGGAACTATGAAATTTGTGTCAGCATATGAAAGAATATTTGTACCAGAGAGTGACATACTGAAATTATATAAATTAGTTCAAGTAAGATCAGTGTGATTACACAAGTGTTTGCTTTTTCATTGTGTTCATAATGACTTCACCTTGTATTAGAAATTTATTAGCCTTTAGTGTGCTGTTATTACTCTATTATTTGCTATTTGTGTGTCAGTATACTGTATCTGACAGGCTGCAGTCATTGATTGCATTGATATCTATCATGAATGTAAACTGTTTCTTGACAACAATGCAATGAATGCAACTGCCTGACTTAGTTAACCTTCTGCGGGAGGTTGACTGGACTATGCAACTATGTTACATTTTGTTCTCTACATTTAAATTTGGACCTTAAAATTTTTCAGACATTCATTACTTTACACTCAGTACAATGATGCGTTGAATATTTGTCTGTTATGAAAAGTGTAATTGCCAGCCGGTGTGGCCGTGCGGTTCTAGGCACTTCAGTCTGAAACCGTGTGACCGCTACGGTCAAAGATTCAAATCCTGCCTCGGGCATGGATGTGTGTGATGTCCTTTGGTCTGCTAGGTTTAATTAGTTCTAAGTTCTAGGCGACTGATGACCTCAGAAGTTTAGTTGTGTAGTGCTCAGAGCCACTTGAACTTGAACTTGTAATTGCAAAAAATAAAAAAGCAAAAACTGGGCCAGTTAACTTAATTTCATCCAACACCATTTTTAGCAGCAACTACAGAAATATTTGAGGCAATGAGAACTATAAGGGACTTAAGCACACTGTCATTGATTTTGAGATTGTAGCGTATCTGTATGCTCTTGACATCCGATCATCTTTATCTGCATCCCACATTGTATGTATGACATTATCAAAAAACTCTCTCCTCAATTTCTCAGATATTCATTACCTTATGGGCCGAAAGCACAAAGCATATTTTTGTTGGTCTGTGCTGCTCCCTTGTTATCTAGGGTGGCAGTTTAATGTCTACACCGTGTGTATAGTAGTAATACTTCATAATCAGAGGCGTATTGGCCATTTTATTTGAACTTAAAGCCACAGAATGTTCTTAATAAAAATTATGTTAATGAGGATCATGAAGTGTTGGAATAGATCATCATCATGTGTGTGATGCATTTTTTATCAGTTCTTTATGTTCTGATTCTAGTTTCACATCAATAACAAACTTTACAACACTCAAAAGTTACTATTGTCACTAGCCTATACATGGAAATTTTGTGAATTAACATTAATAATAAATATAGTCTTAAATGTTAATTAATATTTCATAACATAAAGTGGTCATTAGTTTTTCATTGGAAGTATAGGATACTGAGATTTGGTTTAGAAACAATTGAAACCTATGAGACAGGTGGTTTTGTCTGTTGATTTGATTTTCACAAATATTTATTTTTCTCAAAACGTTGTTTGTTTGCTTTGGCCCTTACAGTCCTCACTGCCTCATATTTAGACTTTTAGATTTAATATTACAATCTTTATGTAATGTTGCTTCTATTCGCATTAGCTGTCAGCAGAATTAAACTTAAGTTATTAGCAACATGTTGACTTAAACCTTTCCTCTTATATCTTTGTGCAAAGACATTTATGAAGCACTTACCTTCTGTTTCTATTGGCGGAGAGAACAGATTGGGATGAGAAACTTTGTAGAAAACTGGATTGTCAGTAGGCCTTTGTTTCCCTGGCTTTGGGTACACTGTAGGGCTACCTTTGTTCTCCAAAACTGCATCTGCTGCCACAAAAGGTATAATTCTGCAAATGGAAGTTGCATTTCTTTCTTTATATATTACTCCTAAGCTTACTATCTTTCTTATTATAATTTTTGAAAACGTATGAGAATTCGATTGTATTATTGTATTAACAATACTTCACTTGTGTTAGGGTTAGGGCAAAGACAGATACAATATGATTATAACACACTGCATATTTCTTGATTTGTTCTGAGTATGTCACTTAGTATTGAAAGTAATACTTCTTTCTGCAATGATGTACAGTTCTAACATTGGATGAAACAACCATTTCTTCTAATGTTGAATTATTCCTTTTTATCTTGAAAATATGCAACTTTAGTGTCATTGTATTAAATTAATTCCATTTTGTCTACAATAACCAAATAAATTCATGATCAAACATATTGAAAACAAGTTACTGCTTTGAAATATTTTGGCAGATTGAAAGTGTGTGCCAGATTGGGACATGAACAAGGGACCTTCACCTTTTGCGGTATTGGCAGAAGTAAAGCTGTGAGGATGGCTTGTGAGTCATGCTTGGACAGCTCAGTTGGTAGGGCACTTGTACAGGAAAAGCAGAGGTCTGTGGTTCTAGTCATGGTCTGGCACACAGTTTGAATCTGCCAGGAAGTTTCACTTCAGTGCACATTCTGCTGCAGAGTGACAAATTAATTCTGGAATTACTGCTTAGTCTTCATTAATTAAAACCTATAGAAACTTCAATTCAGATCCTTCACTGTGCTACAAAATTAGCTACGTTTTCTACAGTTGTTCATCAGTTGATTGGTGGTAGTAAAGGAAAAGCATTTGCCTTTGTGCACAATGTTCTGTTCAGATTTTTAAGGTATACAAACTGGAATGAAAGTCTCAAAAACTTTCTTACACATTCAGACAAGTTTTAGTAATGTTGAGGCACAACTGCCACTTCATCAACAATTTTTTTTTGTGGGTTTTGGAATTGTAATGTGATACATGGAAATCTTTAAAATATGTCGTTATATGTGTACGTAGTAGAGGAGGCAAATACAGATGCATGCGCATCCATAAATGAACACACATTGTCTATGAGTCCCATATAAAATGTTGTGTCTCAGTAATGAAGATGATAATGAAACCTGAAAGTTACCAAAATTACATAATAATAGCGAATGAAGATGCATTGCAGTAGATTTTGAGCTTATTTGCACTTGTTGGGATGTAATAGGAGGAAGCAAGTGACAATGAAAGTTAGTTATCCTGAAGGCATGTTCAGATAACTGATGAGTAAAGCCATTATTTGCAAAAAAACGTGTGTTCCTGTACTGATGCAGATTTTCAGTAGCTGTGACATATTCATTTCCAAAATATTTTTGTGTGTGACAATGTCTCATATCCTCTCTCTTCCTTTATACTTGCACATTGTATCTTGCACATTATTTTGTGAATGAAATGGAACCACTTTGCCAATATAATACTGTAATGAAATGAAGTAGTTTGTAAATGTGAGTCTTCCAAGGCTCTCCTGTCTGTCAGTCTGTCATAAAATGTTCATTAAATTCATAATTTTGCTTCCTTTTCTTTTGTATGTACAGAAATCACCCACTTTTTATAAAGATTTGCTACCTGAATTTTCTTATGTCGTCTCATTGTGACATGTCATGTCATTTCTTCTACATCTACATTGATAGCTATGTATACACTCAGCAAGCCACCTTATGATTTGTGGCAGAGGGTACTTTGTGTACTACTGTCTTTTGATATTTTCTGCTCCTGTCATTAATGGCTCACAGGAAGAATGATTATTGGTAAGCCTTCTCTAATCTTGCCTTCATGGTCTTTCTGCAAAATACACATAGGAGAAAGCAATATACGCTCTCAGAATTTTAGTAGTAAACTACATTGTGATGCACACCTCTGTCACAGTGTGTGCCATTTTAGTTCATAAGCATCTCCATGACTCACTTTCATGTTTGCAAAATAAAACTGTGATGAAACATGCTGCTCGTCTTTAGATCTCCTCTGTGCTACTTAACAATCCTTCCTGATAAGAATTGCAGGCTGAGGAAAAATACTCACGCTACCTGCTTCATGGGTGCACTACACATCCTGAGGATTCATCAATTGAGTCTCAGGACACCATCTGTCTTTCATCCAGTTGTTTTATGTGATCATTACATTTTGAAATGCTCCATACACATACTTCCAGATATTAAATGGATTTGGCTGCTGCCAATGACAGTTTGTCGATCATGTAATCGGCAGGTCTTTCCGCCTATTTAAGTGCAACATGTTACATGTGTTTATGTAAAAGATCAACTGCCAAAATCTGCATAACATGTAAATCCTCTGCAAGTCTTGTTTTATTTTGCCACAATTTTCTAATGTTGCAAGTTCTGTGTATACAACAGCATAATTTGTGAACAGTCTTGTGGAGTTTCCTATATTATCAATTGGATTATTCGTATATTTTATTAATAATAATGATCATATAACAATTCCTTGGGGTATTTCCAAAGTTCCTTTTAGATCTGAAAATTTCTCTCTGTTAAAGGTGACATGCTGTGGTCTGTTTGGAAGGAACTTTTCAATCCAATCATAACACTTGGCTAATATTCCGTATGCATATACTTTGTTGATTAGGAGACAGTGGCGGAACTGTGTTCACTGCCTTCCAGGTCAAGGATCAGGGCATTACCCTGGCCACTGGTATAGGCCACGCAGGATACGGTGGCCAATGCACAGTGACGAGTTTTCATCCGCAGCACTGGGTGTGTTTGTTTATTTGATGACCTTTATTAAAATTGGGAATGGCTGATTTTTTTTCCAATCACATGGACTGCTTTACTTCCTCCAACAAACTATTGTAGATGGCTGTTAGAAGAGGTGCAGTTTATTTTCAATTTCTGTATAGAAACATATACATTGTGGAAAAAAGATATGTACATAAAATTTTAGTGTTCAGAGTAGATAAGAAGAAACACTTTTTTCATGTGAGAAAAATGTCACATTGTTTCCCCGCTGGGGGTCGCTTAAGGTTTTGAAACTAATGATGTTCAGAGACACTATTCAGACTGCTGCAAGATGAGTATTATTTTTGAGATTTTGCCTCACTACAAAGGATTTATTTTTATCCAGGAAGCTGAAGCATTCTGTGCAGGAGACAATGATAGACACTCCAGAAGAGCTGATGACCTGTTTTGCTAACCTGCAGTCATCATTTGTGAAACATCTGATTGTCTTGAGCATGTTATGATCCGAATTACGAATTATGGCAGTTGTTGCAGGTTTAGGCAAGGATTGGGACTGCATTGTTGCTAGTTGCAAGGAACAGTTGCAGTACGGGCATATACGTACCTTGTGCTGGAAGAAAGTGTATATCCTACAAGTTATATCTCTCATTTGCTTATGTAGCATTTGTTGCTTACCAGCACCACCAACAATGACAAGTGACAAATTCAGAAAATAACTTGGTACAGTCACATTTAATTCTCACATTGTCTAAGACATTCACAGCAGAGTGCTCAGAACACTACTGAATGCTCATTGGTTGTCAATAATGTGTAACTCAAGTGCACAGAACAAGCCTAAACTTAATCACAGTTGTTTGTGACTCCAGCTATAGACAAGCATTAGCACACAGATGTCAGTTGTGCATGAATGTAACTTAACAACATTTTTAGCAACATCTTGAAAATAATATTCATCACTAGGGCAGTTTGAACACCAACTCCAAACATTATTAGTGTCAAATCCTTCAAGGCCCCATATTGGGGAAACGGTGCATCTGTCATATTTGTCATATAAAGGAAGGTTTTCTGTATCTCCCCAAAATTTTGCATACATAGGCAAAAAGGAATACAAACGTCTCAAAAATGAGATCAACAGGAAGTGCAAAATGGCTAAGCAGGGATGGCTAGAGGACAAATGTAAGGATGTAAAGATTTATCTCAATAGGAGCAAGATAGATACTGCCTACAGGTAAATTAAAGAGACCTTTGGAGAAAAGAGAGCCACTTGTATGAATATCAAGAGCTCAGATGGAAACCCAGTTCTAAGCAAAGAAGGGAAAGCAGAAAGGTGGAAGGAGTATATAGAGGGTGATGTACTTGAGGACAATATTATGGAAATGGAAGAGGATGTAGATGAAGATGAAATGGGAGATACGATACTGCGTGAAGAGTTTGACAGAGCACTGAAAGACCTGAGTCAAAACAAGGCCCTGGGAGTAGACGACATTCTACTAGAACTACTGACGGCCTTGGGAGAACCAGTCCTGACAAAACTCATCAGGTGAGCAAGATGTATGAGACAGGCAAAATACCCTCAGACTTCAAGAAGAGTATAACAATTCCAATCCCAAAGAAAGCAGGTGTTCACAGATGTGAAAATTACCGAGCTATCAATTTAATAAGTCACAGGTGCAAAATACTAATGCGAATTCTTTACAGACAAATGGAAAAACTGGTAGAAGCTAACCTCGGGGAAGATCAGTTTGGATTCTGTAGAAATGTTGGAACAGGTGAGGCAATACTGACCTTACGACTTATCTTAGAAGAAAGATTAAGGAAAGGCAAACCTATGTTTCTAGCATTTGTAGACTTAGAGAAAGCTTTTGACAATGTTGACTGGAATACTCTCTTTCAAATTCTAAATGTGGCAGGGGTAAAATACAGGGAGTGAAAGGCTATTTACAATTTGTACAGAAACCAGATGGCAGTTATAAGAGTCGAGAGACATGAAAGGGAAGCAGTGGTTGGGAAGGGAGCGAAACAGGGTGGTAGCCTATCCCTGATGATATTCAGTCTGTATATTGAGCAAGCAGTAAAGGAAACAAAAGAAAAATTTGGAGTAGGTATTAAAATCCATGGAAAAGAAATAAAAAATTTGAGGTTCATCAATGACATTGTAATTCTGTCAGAGACAGCAAAGGACTTGGAAGAGCAGTTGAATGGAATGGACAGTGTCTTGAAAGGAGGATATAAGATGAACATCAACAAAAGCAAAATGAGGACAATGGAATGTAATTGAATTAAGTCAGGTGATGCTGAGGAAATTAGATCAGTAAATGAGACACTTAAAGTAGTAAAGGAGTTTTGCAATGTGGTGAGCAAAATAACTGATGATAGTCGAAGTAGAGAGGATATAAAATGTAGACTGGCAGTGGCAAGGAAAGCATTTCTGAAGAAGAGAAATTTGTTGACATCGAGTATAGATTTAAGTATCAGGAAGTATTTGTATGGAGTGTAGCCATGTATGAAGTGAAACATGGACGATAAATAGTTTGGACAAGAAGAGAATAGAAGCTTTCGAAATGTGGTGCTACAGAAGAATGCTGAAGATTAGATGGGTAGATCACAAAACTAATGAGGAGGTATTGAATATAATTGGGGAGAAGAGGAGTTTGTGGCGCAACTTGACAAGACGAAGGGACCGGTTGTTAGGACATGTTCTGAGGCATCAAGGGATCACAAATTTAGCATTGGAGGAAAGCGTGGAGGGTAAAAATCGTAGAGGGAGACCAAGAGATGAATACACTAAGCAGATTCAGAAGGATGTAGGTTGCAGTGGGTACTGGGAGATGAAGAAGCTTGCACAGGATAGAGTAGTGTGGAGAGCTGCATCAAACCAGTCTCAGGACTGAAGACAACAACAACAGTTTTTTAATGCTCTGTAGATATTCCACCAGCTGTTGCGATCATTGATTGTCTGGATAGCTTGCTTTGATCAACTAATTGATTTGACATAGGACCAAAACTTCTTAATGTAGATAGAATTTTACTTTGAATTTTTTGAACCTTTCATAACTGGCTCTCCATTGTCTGATTTTGGCTTCATTCAGTTTTTGTTTACTCAGTATGTACCTTCTTATGGTTTATTGTGCAACACTCTTGAACTTTGACCATTTATACTCAACATTTTTAGCCTCAGAGATGAATGTTTGATATCGATTGCTCAGGTAGTTTGATATCTGTTTCTTGTTGCACTTACTAAGCAGGACTATTATCCTGTCTTTATTTACATTCCTATCAAAGTCTGCTATTTTATTAATTACTCAACTTTTCTTAGGTGATTTTTCCCTGAGCTATCGCTGTTTGGAATTGTATATGGGTGGTAGCAGTAGAGTTCTTTTACACTAGCCGTCTGTTGTGACACCCCCCTATAACTGGTTGAAGCTGAAACCAGCTACAGTACCCCTGGATATTTGATGGTGTGGGCAGTGTTCTGCAGCTGTTTCTCATGAAATAAAATAACCTGGTTTAGAAAAATCACACAAAAATGTAAAATTCTCTGTTTAAGGTGAGAATATGTTACTGTTTGAAGTCATGGAATGTTATTAATTCAGAGCTTATTGTTATATATGATACACTGAGGTGAAAAAAACCATGGGATACTACCTAATACTGTGTCAGATCTCTTTTCGCCTGGTGTTGTGCAGCGATTGAGTGTGGCATGGACTCAACAAGTCGTTGGAAGTCCCCTGCAGAGATATTGAGCCTTGCTGGCCCTATAGTTGTACATAATTGTGATGGTGTTGCCAGTGCAGGACTTTGTGCATGGACTGACCTCTCGATTATGTACCATAAATGTTTGATGGGATTCATGTTGTGTGATCAAGGTGGCCAACTCATTCGCTCAAATCATCGAGAATGTTCTTCAAAACCAATTGCCAACAGTGACTTATTTGGGAATGTGAAGTCGACGAATGGCTGCAAATGCCTCCAAGTAATCAAACGCAACCATATCCAGTCAATGATCAGACCAGCTGGATCACAGGACCCAGTCCACCCATGTAAACAGAGCTGACACCATTATGGCACTACCACCAGCTTGCACAGTGCCTTGTTGACAACTTGGGTTGACAGCTTTGTGGGATCTGCACCACACTCAAACCCTACCATCAGCTCTTACAAACCAAAATCAGGACTCATTTGACCAGGCCATGGTTTCCCACTCATCTAGCGTCCAACTGATACCATCATGAGCCCAGGAAAGCGTGCAGGTGATGTCATGCTGTTAGTAAAGACATCATTATGAGCCCAGGAGAGCCTGCAGGTGATGTCATGATGTTAGAAAAAACACTCACATTGGTCATCTGCTGCCATAGCCCATTAATGCCAGATTTTGCCACACTGTCCTAACATATATATTCATCATATTTTCCACATTGATTTCTGCAGTTATTTCACACAGTGTTGCGTGTCTGTTAGCACTGACAACTCTTTGCAGACACCACTGCTCTTGATCATTAAGTGAAGGCTGTTAGCCACCAAGTTGTCCATGGTGAGAAGTAATGCCTGAAATTTGTTGTTCTTGGCATGTGATAGTGCTGCCATCTGCATATGTGCATATCACTGTCCCATGACTTTTGTCATTTCATCGTATAACATTTACGTATTTTGAAACTTTTGAATAAGTATTCAAATAAACCAAATGCCAAATGCTAAAGTGTTTGATGAGACATGAAATTACATGCCAGACCAAAGTCATCAGAGCTGAATGTATGCTTCATGTACCTGTAGATCGCAATTTGATGCATCATTTTTTTATGAAATGTAACTATGTTGGGTAATCAGAGTCTGGGATAATGGAATAACCTCATGGTAGAACCAATCAGAAAACCCTGACTTCAAGTAGAACAAATTATTTAAAACCTGACAAAGTTTTTTTTTTTTAATTTATTGAACAGTTATTTTCATTGATAATTGTTGTATGAAAGAGGAGCTTCTGTGTTGGAAAGAGAGTATTCAATTTCAACCATTCCTTATTTTGCTGAATTTCATACTCTGTATTTTAGCTACATTAAATATTGTTATACTGTTTTGTTATCTTGTACTCTTTTCCTCTCTTTAATTAATGTCCTTTCATCACTCATAGAAAGATGATAAAAAAGGTCAGAAATAGACATATTCACACATCAAAAAAAATTTTGCATCGCCTCATTTTTTAGAGTTCCAGAACATATACTTAAAATTGGAGTATAGATGAACATAAACATCATTTCCACTCTTTTTATTGCTCGTGAAAACTACACATTGCATGTTGTACCACCATAGAGTGAGACCTTCAGAGATGGTGGTCCCTCTAATACACACCAGTGCCTCTAATACCCGGTAGCACATTATCTTGCATTGATGCATGCCTGTATTGATCGTGGCATACTGTCCACAAGTTCATCAAGGCACTGTTGGTCCAGATTGTCCCACTCCTCAATGGCGATTTGGCGTAGGTCCTTTGGAGTGGTTGGAGGGTCACGTCATCCAAAGACAGCCCTTTCAGTCTATCCCAGGCTTGTTTGATAGGGTTCATGTCTGGAGAACATCCTGGCCACTCTAGTCGAACAATGTTGTTATCCTGAAGGAAGTCATTCACAAGATGTGCATGAGGGGGCATGAATTGTCATCCATTAAGATGAATGCCTTGCCAATATGGTGCCGATATGGTTGCACTATCAGTTGGAGTATGGCATTCACGTATCATACAGCCATTACTGTGCCCTCCATGACCACCAGCAGTGTACATCAACCCCACATAATACCAACCCAAAACAGCAGGGAACCTCCACCTTGCTGCACTCACTGGACAATGTGTCTAAGGCGCGCAACTTGACTGAGTTGCCTACAAACACATCTCCGACGATTGTCTGGTCGAAGGCATATGCGACACTCATCAGTGAATAGAACATGATGCCAATCCTGAGTGGTCCATTCGACATGTTGTTGGACACATATGTACCATGCTGTATGGTGTCGTGGTCGCAAAGATGGACCTAGCCATGGACGTCGGGAATGAAGTTGCACATCATGTAGCCTATTGTGCACAGTTTGAGTTGTAACACGACGTCCGGTGACTACACAAAAAGCAATATTCAACATGGTGGCATTGCTGTCAGGGTTCCTCTGAACCATAATCTGTAGGTAGCAGTCATCCACTGCAGTAGTATCCCTTGGGTGGCCTGAACAAGACATCTCATCGACAGCTCCTGCCTCTCTGTATCTTCTCCATGTACAAACAACATCGCTTTGGTTCAATCCGAGATGCCTAAACACTTCCCTTGTTGAGAGCCCTTCGTGGCACAAAGTAATAATATGGACACAATCAAACCGTGGTATTAACCATCTAGGCATGGTTGAACTACAGATATCACGAGCCGTGTACCTCCTTCCTGGTGGAATGACTGGAACTGATCGGTTGTTGGACCCCCTCCATCTAATATGCTCTGCTCATACACACAGTGTGCGAAGTGCAGTCAAGTCAACTTAAAATCCAAGGTCTGCAGTCCATTCCTGATGTTCTAACTTTCTTTCTTGTGCTCCTTTTTCTTTCATAAATTCATCAACAGTGGGTTGTAAATTGACAAATTGTGCCTCTTGACTTAACCAACATTTTTTGCAGTAATACACAGCATCTCCGTACTCTTCGTTCAGTTCCATGGAAAACTGTTGCAACTGACGGTGGAGTATTGCATGTGACTTCAGAAGTTGTTATTAGTTGCACCAACAATTTCTTTGCTTGCTCCATGCTTGAAAATTTAGCACAGAGTGCTTCTGGATGTACAGAACAATGAATCCTGTCCGTTGTTCCTTGTGCAGTTTTCCTCTTTTGTTGTCAATTAAATCTTCAAATGTTTTCAATATGATATTGTAATGTCATTTTGTAGCTGTAGCTGTACCTGTTGATTATGCGACTGCATAATAGATACTGATAATTCTCATCCCTCTCTTTGTCATTCCAATTTAGTTTTAAAGGTTTGTGATGATAGACCACTAGACTGCCTCTTTCTCATGCAGCAGATGCTGGACCTGTAAATGTCCTTCATACTATGAACAAATAGTGAAGGATAAATAGTGGTGACACCACTACTGTGCTGAACTGAAGAGTGTTACGCTTACTGAAATATGCAACAGTGGAATAGAAATGGAATGTCACACTCCACCGCAGTTACATCCTAGAATTACCGAGGAATGCTGAGATGGCCGAGCCTCGCCCCACGCACCCATCATGCGTGTGTTTTATCACACTGCAGGCAAGGCAACTTTCAAGGTTTTTTCCAAACAAATCCTATATGATTAACATATTCTAAATTCTGTAGAAAGGAAAATTTATTTCAGATTATTATTCAGACTGGGTACAGATAGGTTGGACAGCACTGCCAATAAAAACTCCCTATTCTGTGATGGAATGACCGCACTACAAGAGAGGATGTCAATAAACTTGGTAATTTTTTGCTGAAGTCCAAGATATGAACTTGGCTGAATATTTTGTACCTCCATGTAGTGTCATACACTTTTCAATATCAGAGACTACCCATACTACCGTCTTTTTAGGAAAGCTTTCTGCAGAGCCACCTCCAGCAAGATCAGGTTATCTAGGGTAGAGCAATATTTCATGAATTTACATTGGAAGCAGCTAAGGGGTTACTTCCTCTCTGACATCCACACTAGGTAGCAGTTTGTCTTTTTTTGTCTTTTTTTTTCCCCAAAGCTTCTGAGAGCAACATCATAGTAACCACTTGTAGAGTTACCGCCCTTTCATGGTTTTAGTAGGACTATCATTATGGATTGCCTCCATGAATGTAGGTATAGTTCTAATGACAATGTATGATGATTAATGAATTTTGCTTTTGATTCTTTGCACAACTGCCACTGCTGTACATACGTTGGTGACCTTCTTATGGGATCTCATCTGTCTGGAAAGTGTATCCAGGTAGTGAAGTGCTTGCTAGAATGAAAATCATTGGCCACTTCCCACTATGCAATATGTTCGAGGGCATGGGGATAAAAGGATAGGTCATTCATTGAGAATTAACCTGTGGCTGAGGTGAAATATGTTGCTTGACCTCTGTTCAGAAGATAGATGTCTTGTGATTCAGTCAGTCTCTGGCAATTGCTGTTGGATCTCAAAACACATAATGTGCATTAAAATTTCCTACAAATGGGAAGGATGAGGGTAGTTGCCTCATGAAGTGTATGAGATCCATTTTATAAAGTGTGTCATTACTGCCTGCAAGTTGGTGGTGAGTTGCACAGTTGAGGAGTGGTACATATAACTAATGGTAATGAATAATGCATTACCCCTGTTTTCACTAAGATCATCTTCCCTGTTAAGTGAGTAGGATCCTAACATGAGAATCAGAAGTTTTGAAGTACATCGGCTGCTTACAGGTGACAAGTTTTAATTTTACATCCTCTGCAGATGTTTTGAAAATGTCCACAATCCATTTAATTACGGGACCCATCAGCCAGTGAGGGTTTTCCCCATTTTTTATGCACTGGTTATTTGCAATGGATGTTCACAACATTGCCTTTGCTATCAGACAGAGGTAGTGTGTGCCAATCTAATGGTTTTAATCAAGCTTTATTTGCCTTTGGTTCCGTTTTGGCTGAACTTTTATATTTACTTGAAGGAGCTGGTGTTTTTGTGGGCAAGGATGTTGATGTTTTTTCTGATGCTTGATGTTGAATGCTTGTATTTAGAAAACCTTTGGCTTCTGAGTATTTTAGGGATTGGAAGTAGTTTCACCTTTGTAGGCCCTCTTGCAAGAGCATGCATGTTTATGTAACTCTGGTATGGAGTTTGTGTTGGGTAGTTGCACCTGGTGATAGGTTTTTTGAATACTGGTTTCAAAGGCTCTGTGGTAAATACTAGAGGTTAAATCACCTTGAGTGCTTTCTTAGCCTCACCATACCTGTTCATCACACTCAGTTCCTGATTTTTGTTTTCCTTTCAGAAAACTTATAACTATCTCTGCCACACATGGGAGGATCGTTCAAACAGTTGTACATTTTGGGCGACATCTACTTATTTCATTTGCTTAATCCACCTTTGATCAGTATTTGCCACATGTTGCTTTGCTGTTACAAACAGTTGTGGTTACAAACTTTTGACATTTAAAACATTTCATAGGGTTTGGTATACATGATCTATCGTAGAGGTGGATAAACTCAGTTGTGATGTACTCTGGAAACAGAGGAGTTGAGTGTTATAATGAATGCCACAGTTTTGAATGTTTTTGACTTTTATCAAAGACCTTGCAATAGCTTGTAAATATAATACACAATTTTATGTACATTACTTAATTCTTTGATGTAACTTTCTGAATATTTTTTTTCTTAAATGAGAAGGAAACAAGTCACATGTTTAAAGGTTTTTCATCAAAATGTAATTTCTTTGTTCGAATTCTGAATCTGACACAATTAAATACCTTTGGTAAATTGCAGAAAACACAAACTGCTAATATTTTAATGCTTTAAAATATTATTAAATGCTCGTATAAATAGCTGTCTCAGAAGAAAATCCATTTGAAATTTAAATGCTGATCTGCTAAATATCATATTACTGTGGATACATATGAGTCCATTGAAGATGGTGCAAAGTGCAGTATCAATGAGAGGAAAAGTGGCTACGAAGGCGAAGGACAGAGAAGAAAGAACATTAAATGAAATTGTCCATGAGAGCAGGAGAAACTTCCGTTCTGTCTTTCAGGATATTGTAAGTTCAGACTGCCTTCAGATAGGAGAACAAATGGTGCTACCAGTATTTTGTGTGTGTGTGTGTGTGTGTGTGTGTGTGTGTGTTAGAGAGAGAGAACTATATTTGATTTCATGTGTACCACAGAACCGTTAGTCTTGTTTTCAACTGCTCACCTGGCATGCAACAGATGCAGACTCTTTAAGTAAATGACTCACATGTTTTTCCTCCCTCTCAACATCCTCCCCATTGAAACTTCCTGGCAGATTAAAACTGTGTGCCTGACCGAGACTCGAACTCGGGACCTTTGCCTTTCGCGGGCAAGTGCTCTACCAACTGAGCTACCAAAGCACGACTCACACCCAGTCCTCACAGCTTTACTTCTGCCAGTATCTCGTCTCCTACCTTCCAAACTTTACAGAAGCTCTCCTGCGAACCTTGCAGAACTAGCACTCCTGAAAGAAAGGATACTGCGGAGACACGGCTTAGCCACAGCCTGGCGGACGTTTCCAGAATGAGATTTTCACTCTGCAGCGGAGTGTGCGCTGATATGAAACTTCCTAGCAGATTAAAACTGTGTGCCCAACCGAGACTTGAACTCCATTGATACAACCTCCCCTTTGCCTTTCGCGGGCAAGTGCTCTACCAACTGAGCTACCGAAGCACGACTCACGCCCGGTCCTCACAGCTTTACTTCTGCCAGTATCTCGTGTCCTACCTTCCAAACTCTCATCCTCCCCATTGATTCCACTTTCTCTTTCTCCTTCATGCCACTCCATTGATACAACCTCCCCTCTCGTATGTCATATTTATATTCTTGCTATGGACCTCATTTGGCCTGATACTTCTCTTATATTTATAATAAAAAGTGTAATTTTTAATTTTATTCTTAGGTTTATAAGGGAATGGTTAAAGAGATATGAAGTGAAATACTGTTTTCATTAATATAATTTGATTGTACCATACCTGACACCAGGTAGTGATGGCGGAAGTGAAGGTACATTGTAGTCATATTCATCATAATCTGGATCCTTCTTTTGTGTTATGTTGATTATTGCTTCAATCTCTGGTGGTATAACCCTTTCTGATGGAGCTGAGTTGTTTAATAGTGATGTGTTGTTAGTCCCAGGCTCAGAAATACTGACATTAGTGTGAACTGTCACATTTACAGTATCAAGTTCTTCTGGCATTATGATTGTTGTAGGTATGATTGTCATAAAAGTAGATTCAGTTTGCAAGGTTATTATATCATCTGTAACTTCAGTTGTAATTTCATTACTGGTAAAATTTTCAGTTTTATTGTCTTCAGGGGTTAGGTTATCAATTCTTTCCATTGCAGTGATGATGTTTGCTACAGTTGTCTCATTTTGTATTAGATTCTCTGTTGTGTTTTCAGGCTCAGTAAAAGCTGGAATTGTTTCTGTCATGATTGTAGGTGTTACATTTTCCTCTGAAGTGAAATTGAGTGTAGTTGCATTCTGAATGTCACTTGTAGTTGTTTCCACTTCTTCTGTGGTTGTGTTATTTGCTGTAGAATTTTGTGTCCCATTATTGGATACAATTTTATTTTCCATGTCAATAGGCCCCATCTCACGATGAATTCGTTCTTGTGTACCTGGAGATCGATTAGCATTGTTAGTAGTTGTGCTATAGTTTTGCAGTGGCACTCTTTCAAATATCTTATTTTTCTTTTTTCCCACTGAAGAGATTGTATCCTGTAATTGTGAAGCACACAATCAGTTTCATTGGTTTTACAAATAGGAAAAAATGGTTTATGTAAGTGATAGCTCGTCACCTCAATTGATGATGCTCTTGTAGTACCTGTTGCCCTTTCCTCATCATGTCTATCTGTAAAGCAGAGAGATAATTTTGTAATTTCCTTTTTACATCATCTATGTTTATACATGACAGCACATCAATAACTATCATTCAGACTTCATTCTTAACTTATCATGTCATTGAATGTAGTAAATTTTATACAATATCATGAGTTTGATTTGTGCATATATTACCTTAAGTAAATAGAAATAATTCAAATGGTTCAAATGGCTCTAAGTACTATGGGACTTAACATCTGAGGTCATCAGTCCCCTTAGAAATAATTGCCTACTGGATATGTGTAGCAGGTTAGCCCCACTCCATCTCACATTTTTAATGGCATCCGTTGTTTTTCGCAGGAGCAAACATATCCTTTGGCACAAGTAATTGGGAAACATCAGTGATCCAGGGTCTCCCAAGGGGAATGGTCAGTATTCAGGGATATGGCACGAAAAAATTATTTGAACCAAAAAAATAAAAAAATAATAACTTCATATAGGCATATGCCCTGTTCCTAATGGTTTCCAGGATAGAATACATTTAATGTATATTTGTTTTTGGGCTAGTAGTGCGCACGTATGTGTCTTACCCACCTGACCCATTCAGTGTTTTATTTTAGCCCTAACATCCTTTTCTGCTTTCTACTTCTTTGCTCTTGATGTCTTTATACCTTTAAATTAGCCTGTTGAAAGTTGAATGCTAAGTTATCCATGGTGAGTGATGAGTGAAGTGGTGTGAGGGATTGAGAGTGTATCAGAGAGAAGCATCAGTTACCTGTGTTTATACCCACAATGGCTAAAATGACACACAAGTACACTAGTGAGGAAAATGCAGATATTCTGTATGTTCACGGTTTTTGTGATGGTAGTGCTCCTGCTGCTGTTGGAGAATACCGTCTGTGCTTTCCAACATGTCAAGTTTCTGATTGTAGAGTGTTTACCATAGTTTTCAGTGCAGGTATTCTCCCAAGTTCCCCATGAGAATGGGGTATTCAAACATTTACTGTGAGCTGTACAACAGTTGTTATCTAATGCGTACAATAATGCTTAGAGGTGAATGTGTTAAAAATATGTATTTTCCAACCAGTACTTTGTAAAATGCATGTTGTAATGTTTACAAATTGTTACATATATGTAAATCTCACAATAGATTGAATAATACAGAAAATGAACAACAGTGTGCATTGAATGTGTTCTATTTCGGAAACTATTCAGAATAGGGCAAGTTTCTTGCTTTAAATGATCACTCCTATTCTATTCTATTCTATTCTATTTTTTATTGGTCCATTTAAATCATGTTTGCACAAGGTACATTTTGATATTGGACCTCTGTAAACTGACAATTCCTCCTGGGACATCCTCTAGACATTTATTTTGAAAAATCAAAATGAGTTTCATGTCATTAACACTAAATTATAGAAGAATAGTTGAGACTTTTGTACATCATAAAATAGACTAAATATTATATGATAATGCATGCTGTAAATAGATGTCACTTGACAAATGATGTAACAGTTTATTGCTGTTTGAGAGCAAATTTGTATTACAATATAATAGTGATGTATCACTCTCATACACCACTAAAATAAGTTTTATTGTTGGAAAAGTGGACTACATTGTTAAGGCAGTGGTTCCTTCTTATGTTTGAAGTGTAATTAATGCTAGTTCATTGCAGAATTAGTTGGATTTGATATTTAGTGTTATATTATATTTCATGCATTGAGAAGTAGAGTCGGCTTCTCTGCTTGATAAATTGAGTTATTTATATGTTTTTGTTCGGTCATACTGGTCATTCAAGTCACCTGCAGCTCTAAAACTGGCATGTACATTGTAGAAGAGGTCGAAATATATGAGTTACCTTCATTGGCATTACTTAATGTTTAGCAGCGAGTTCATAACATTTAGTACTCATGTAGGGCATTTATAAGAAACCAGCACATAAGTTTCTGTGTATTTTGTTAACAGTATTTTGGACAAATGTAGAAGTGCATTTTTCATAGTATCATCACTAAATAATGTTTCATTGCTTTCACACTTGTCTTGGAAGCCTAATATTGTGTTAGCGATACATTGTGTGACTTTCAATTTCTACCATTTACAATAAATTACGGCCATTCATACAGTTAATGAGGATGGCCTACAAGGAAAAAAAACAAAAAAAAAATGCTGACAAATTTTGTTGCTGAACTTTCTTATGGCATCAGGCCCAGTTATTACTTGTTGAAACAGATTTTCATGCTTTGTCAAATATCTGCACGTACTAACTTCACAAGGACTGATAACTGGCTTTCAGTTCTCCTTTTGTGCATGATCTTCTGCTGCTGCTCTGTCCTGTAAGTAGTGATGTGTCTTCATACAGGTAGTTTTCAATGGTGGTATTTCTATGTTTATGTTTATGGTGGTTCTTAATTAATGAATGATTTTATGTTGTGACTCATACATGTAGAGGCAAGAGTTTATTCCATAACTTCAAATGGCTGAGACTTTAGACCTAACTAACTTAAGCCAACCAACTTGTTCAGTTTAAGGACTTAAAAATAATTTGTTATCCAAAAGGCCCAAATTACAGTAATTATATGGTAAATGAGAGCCAGAAATAGTTGCATGTTAATATTGTAATTTTATAGGCAAGTACAAATGATATTTCTATTTCCTCTCCACTTCATTACAATGACTAAAATGTGACTATTCATAGTACAAAGGAAAGTGACATGATCAATGCACTTAAATTCTACTCACTGCACTCATATCTTGTAGGGCAGCAGCTGATGTTAGAGATTACTGGAGTACATCCATGTATTGGTGGAGAACACTTCAGTGTAGTGCATTGCACTCGTCCTCGTATACAGTAACATTGCTTGCACTGTGCTCTGTCCACTTCAATACGAACTCCCTCTGTGTACTGTTGACCACCCACAGTGCAACCTAATAACACAACCATGTAATACAAGTTAACATAATGGAAAATACTGATAATAATGACTGTATTAAGATCACTGAACACACTTTTACCTAAAATATGACTATCCTGAAAAGTCACCTGAAAATACTGTAAGTGTATTCCACAGTTTCTTTTTTAATTAGTAAACAAATAAAGAGATGACCACTATATTACTGGCATGTAATTATGATTTAAAAATTGTTTCTAATGTACAGGTTCAGTTTTCCCCAATGCCTGTGTTGATTAGATGTCCACACATGTTTCTTATCCAAATCTTCATAGGAACACACTATGAAACTAATGTTACGTTGTTGGTAAACTGTAGCAATTTAAGCTGCAAAAAAAAAAAAAAAAAAAAAGTAGAAAGTATGCCATACACTTCAGTTTTAAGTCAGAATTTGAAACGTTTCTGAACATTGTAGAATAAATAATAGTGTCTCTGTGTGCTACAAACCACCACCGGCTGAAGGGTAGACTGCACAGACACTATATTCACCTGAGGAACAGCTATGCAAAGCTTAAGATATTATAAAAACATTTCAGCCTCTTCGGTGTGTCTTTATTATTTATTATGTCTCAGAATTTCTATGCCACATTATGTTGTGTGAAACATGATATAGGACTGAGATGACATGTTACTGTCTGGTGGAATATATACTGTGATGAATATTTGTTAGAAGCTAAAACTATGTGACAGACCAGAGCGTGAACTGGACACCTGCCCACCATAGACAGTGTGCTACTAATCGCAATGTAACATTTGTTTCTGTTGAAGGTCAATTGCCACTCCTTGCACCAAACATTGATCCCCTACAGATCTTCCTGTATTTTGCTACAATTTCCCAGTGCTGCAATTTCTCTGTTATAACAGCGTCATCCATGAAGAGCCATGTGGAACTTCCAACTTCATCTACTAGGTCATTTATATATACTGTGAAAAGTAACGGTCCTGTGTTAGTCCCCTGGGGCATGCCTGAAGTTACTTCTCTGCCTCTGTTCTGAATGGCATGATGTGTTGTGTTTGATAGAAACTCTTCAACCCACTCACATAGTTGGTCTGATATTCTGTAAATTCGTATTTTGTTCATTAGGTGGCAGTGCCTCATGGAAGACAGGAGCATGTGGTTGACTTGGGCATCAGTATCTATCGCCTTCTGGCTCTTATGGATGAGCAGAGTGATCTGGAAGACATCATGCTTACACCATTGACTGTTAAACTCTTTATTTCCACTATTGCAATTTTGGCCTTAGGCCATTTTTTTGAAAGATATCATGTTTATGCCATTGCCTGTTAAACTTTTTATTTCCACTATTGCAATTTTGGCCATAGGCCATTATCAAGTGCAAATTTTTTGGCTTTAAGCTTTGTCAACTTTATACAAGCTGACACACTTATATGTCGTTGTCGTTTGCTGTTATATACATTCGTAACACTGCTAAGTAGTGTGAGTGCACATGTCCATATATCATAAAATAGCACAGTCTGTACATACACATGTTCATTCCACCATCTCTAGTAACTTTTGCACTAAACGACAGCAGCATTATGAATGTATATAACAGCAAATGACAACAACATATAAGTGTCAGCATGCATAAAGTTGACATGGCTTAAAGCCAAAAAATTTGCACTTGATAATGGCCTATGGCCAAAATTGCAATAGTGGAAATAAAAAGTTTAACAGTCAATGGCATAAACATAATGTCTTTCAAAAAATTTTGCATGACTGTGAATCCCATTTATGAAAAGTTCATTTAGAGTGATCTGTGTTTTGTTCCCATATTGATTCCTACATAGGGGATTTTCATAACCTAGAAATGTCATAATATGCAAGCATAAAACATTCCAAAATTTTACAACACAGACATCAGAGAAGTACATAGACCTATAATTCTGCGTGTCTGCTCAATGATCCTTCTTGAAAATGAGAATGCCCTGTGCTTTTTTACAATCGTCAGGAAGACATCACTCCTCCAGAAACCTACAGTACCTGTCTGCTAGAAGGGGGCAAGTTCATTCACATACTCTATGTAGTATCGAATTGGTATACTGTCAGGTCCAGTGGCCTTTCCTATGTTGAGCTATTTCAGTTGATTTTCAATCCCAAGGTCACTTGTTTCAATAGTAGCCATTTCGTTGTCCATACAATGATTTAAAGAAGGCACTACAGTGCAATCTTCCTCTGTGAAACAATTTTGGAGAAAGAAATTTAGTATTTCAGTGTTTTCTGTATCATCCTCTGCTTCATTGCCATTATGGTTATAGATTAGACAGTTGTTGTCGATCCATTTAATGGTTTAACATGAGAACAAAACTTCATTAGATTTTCTGTCAAGCAGTGGATGAATTTTACTTCTGAATTTGTTGAATTCTTCACGGATGGCTCTCCTTAAGCTAATTTTGGCATCATTTCATTTTTGTTCAACTGTGAGGCTTTGTCTCCATTTAAATTTGCAGCGAAGGTCACTTTCCTGTGGTAGCAGTTTTATAACAAGGCTGTCAAACCAAGGCAGGTCTTTACTGCCCCTCACAGCTTCAATTGAAACATATCTGTCTAAAGAATATTGTACAATCCTCTCTTTAACTTTATCCATTCATACTCAATGTTATTAGTGGTGGAGATGAAATCTTTGTGTTGATTGCCCAGGTAATATGAAATCTGTTGTGACAGAACAGCAACTGTATTGGTATTTAAAACAGTTCCAATACATTGCTTGTTTTTTAGTGCCAGTTGCACATTTATTTATGTGTGATGTGGTCCGATCTCCCTGGATCATCTTCAGATTTCTATAGTTGCATTAACAACCCAATGAGTCTGTTTTCAGTATCTCTCTGGTGTGTGCTTTTGACACAGAAACGACGGGTCGCTGATGCAGTTACATAGTTTTGAATATGATCAAGGGAGATTGAAATTAGTTATGTGTTAAAAAATGTGTAACTGGGACTGAAATTAAATGATATATTAGAATTGTTTTAAAATTAGTTGAACTGTGCAGTCTCATCATCACAAACTGCTTAACATTAACAGGACAAGCTGATTGGATGTTAAATATTAAAGTGTGTGAAGCCTGTGCTCCATTTACATTATTGAACTAATAGGAGCAATAGTTTTGCGATATTTTGTCCTGTTGCTGTCAGTGCTGTTGTGAAATTGTGTGTGTCACATATGATTTTGGAGGTCTCTGCAAATTACAATATTAATAGGGATGTGAGAATGAAGGTGGGGATCTGAAGAAATGTCAATGTGTCTCTCACATCATGTATTGTGAATCTAGAGAGGATAAGCACATAATGGTTTCAGCACACATTGAATTTGAGAATAGGATTGGACAGTAAGCTTTCATCTACACAGTCAGTTGTTGACCAGTCTGATGTGGCAGCATAGGAGAACCCCTTTGGTTATCATCTGTGGCACATTTACAGCACAGCAGCATGTCGATGATTTATGCTTCATTTTGTTGTCCTTAATGACAAGCCACGCTGCACTTACATTTCAACAAGATAATGCCTGACCACACATGGCAACAATTTCTACTGCTTGTCTTCATGATTTTCAAATCCTATCATCACCAGCAAGATTGCCTGATTCTCCCCTGTTGAGAACATTTTAACATTATAGGTAAGGGCCCTCCAACCATCTCGGGATTTTTATGATCTAACGTGCCAATTGGACAGAACTGGGCACAATATCCCTCCAGAGGACATACAACAACTCTGTCAGTCATTGCCAGCTGAATAAGTTCTTGCATAAGGGCCAGAGGTGGACCAGTGTATTACTGATCTGTTCAGTTTGTAATTTGTAATCATTTGTTTGTTTGTAAATTTATATTACATCTATCAATTTACATTCCATTCAAATAATTCCTTTGTGACGTATATTTTTTTTTTTATTTTTTTAAGAAAGTATTGATCATGCAAAACTGAAATGACCCTTTTTCACATGGTGTCCTACAAACCATAAATGAAATGGTACAGGCAGATTCCATACTCCTCGATTTCCAGAATGTATTTATTGTGGTGCTCCATTACAGACTGTTAATGAAGGTCCACACATACAGAATAGGTTCACAGATATGTGAGTAGCCCCAGGACTTTTTAATTAATAGAACCCAGCACATTGTCCTTCATGCAAGTGTTCGTCAGAAACAAGGCTGCTGTCAGCAGTGACCCAGGCAAGTGTGATAGGATTGCTCTCATTTTCTATATACATAAATGATTTGACAGATGTGGTGAGCACAGATCTGTTATAATTTGCTGGTGCACTGTAGTGTATGAGGAAGAGTTGCTGTTGAATGACAGGAGGATGACTGGGGTAGAATTTCTATTTTGTGTGATGAATGGTAACCTTCTCTAAAAATGGAAAAAGGTAAGGTAATGCAGATGGTGCATGTACCACTCTGGTTTGAAAAGGTTGGCACAGGAGAGGAATTCATGGCAGTTCATATTTCTCTGCTAGTCAAGAAGAAAGGCATCATTCTGGGTGACATTGTTCTCGAGATCATGGACAACCATAGTATGCCGCATTTCACAATATCTCCGCATGCAGAACCCTGTTGATTTTTATAGTTGAGTTTTTAGTTCTTGAAAAAGGTTATAAAGTTGAGATCTCAAAAAATGTTCAATAATTCTGTAGAAGATTGGTATCAACAATAGAAGCCTATAATCATGTGCATCTGTAAGAGGACCTTCCTTGAAAACAGGAATGACCTGCACTTTTTCCAATCATTTGGTGCTTATCATTCCACAAGTCATGATAAATGCTGCTATAAGTGGAGCAAGTTCTTTCACATAACCCAAGGTGAATCTTATAGGTACCTCAACAAGTTCAAATTCCTTTACATTGTTGGGCAATTGTGGCCCATTTTCTACTACACAATCATGTATTACAGTGTCTGCCGGTTTCGTTATTAATGTGATGATTAAAAGGAGAATTCTTATTATGATACTCTGCAGTGAAACAATTTTGGAAGACTGTATTCACTATTTCAACCTTTTCTGTCGTGTTCTGTTTTGATGTCAGTATTGTCTGTATTCAACCAAATAGATGATTTAGGTTGTTACAGACTTAACGGAACTTCAAATCATCTTAGAATTTTAGTCAAATCATTTCTCAAAATTTTACTTTGTAATTTACTGGTCATTTCTTGTATAAGTCTTCTTGCACTCGCTTTGGGTTCATTCAGCATTAATCACCAATAAGGCATGGATATCACTTAATTCTTCGCTTTTCTGCTTTTGTAATAGCTTTTTAATATAGCTCTTGAACTGCACCAGATGTTTTTCATCCCTCTCAACCCTGCTCTGAGAAGTCATCGAATGCAGTTTCTGAACAGCCTGCATTGTTGTCAGGTGATGCTGTACTACACAGGAGAGTATCACCGCTGAATGATTTTGGAAGAATACAGTATGACAGCCTGAAGTTCTATTGTGACCAATGCTGTCCCACAAGGATCTATCTTAGGGCCATTGCTTTTTCTTGTGTACATTAATGATCTCTCATCAGTTACACTGCCAGAAGCAGAGTTCGTTTTGTTTGCAGATGACACAAGTATTGCAATCAATAGTATGTCGAGTGTAGTTCTAGAAAGATCTGCTAATGATATTTTCATGGATATTAATAAATGGTTTAAAGCCAACTCACTGACATTAACCTTCGAAAAGACTCACTATATGCAATTCAGAACCTGTAAGAGCTTTCCACCCAGCATATGCATAAAGTACGAAGAAGAGCAGATAGAAGAGGTTGACAGTCTTAAATTCCTGGGATTACAACTTGATAATAAATTCAGTTGGGAGGAGCACACCACAGAACTGCAGAAAAGCCTTAACAAATCTGTATTTGCAATTCGAATGTTAGCAGACATAGGCGAAATAAAAGTGAAAAAGCTTGCATACTTTACCTACTTTCATTCCTTAATGTCATATGGTATAATATTTTGGGGTAACTCTTCAAGTCAAACAAAAGTTTTCAGAGTCCAAAAGCGTGTAATACGTATTATTTGTGGAGTAAACTCACGGACGTCTTGTAGAAACCTCTTCAAAGAACTGGGTATACTAACTACTGCCTCTCAGTATATTTACTCCTTAATGAAATTTGTCCTAAATAATATATCTCTTTTTCCAACAAACAGCTCAGTACATACATACAATACCAGGAACAAAAATGATCTGCACAAGGACTTAAAAGCACTTACTTTAGTTCAAAAAGGGGTCCACTACTCAGGAACACTCATCTTCAATAATTTGCCAGCAAACATAAAAAATTTAGTTACAAATAGAGATCAGTTTAAAACGAGCCTGAAAGACTTACTAGTAGCCAATTCCTTCTACTCCATTGACAAATTTTTTAATAGAAACAAATGATGTGTTGTATATATTTATACTATTAGTATTGTTATTTCAGCTTAAAAAAATAAAAAATACAAAATAAAAAAAGGTGACATGTTCCACATCCACGAGGATCTCCTCAACACGGATCTATGGAACGAAAACTAATATAATCTAAACAGTTAGCTCTAAATGTAGAAAAATGTTTGTTAATGCAGATGAGTAGGGAAAATAGCCCTGTAATGTCCACATACATTGTTGGTGGCGTGCTGCTTGACTAAGTCACATCCATTAAATATCTAGGCATGGCATTGGAGTTCAATATGAAATGGAATGAGCGTATAAGGACAGTTGTGTGTGTGTGTGTGTGTGTGTGTGTGTGTGTGTGTGTGTGTGTGTGTGTGTGTTGTGGTCTTCAGTCCTGAGACTGGTTTGATGCAGCTCCCCACGCTACTCTATCCTGTGCAAGCTTCTTCATCTCCCAGTACGTACTGCAGCCTACATCCCTCTAAATCTGCTTAGTGTATTCATCTCTTGTTCTCCCTCTACGATTTTTATCCTCCATGCTGCCCTCCAATGCTAAATTTGTGATCCCTTGATGCCTCAGAACATGTCCTACCAACCAATCCTTTCTTCTAGTCAAGTTGTGCCACAAACTCCTCTTCTTCCCAATCCTATACAGTGCCTCCTCATTAGTTATGTGATCTACCCATCTAATCTTCAGCATTCTTCTGTAGCACCACATTTCGAAAGCTTCTGTTCTCTTCTTGTCCAAACTATTTATTGTCCATGTTTCACTTCCATACATGGCTACACTCCATACAAATACTTTCAGAAACGACTTCCTGACACTTAAATCTATACTCAATGTTAACAAATTTCTCTTCTTCAGAAACGCTTTCCTTGCCATTACCAGTCTACCTTCGATATCCTCTCTACTTTGACCATCAACATTTATTTGTCTCCCCAAATAGCAAAACTCCTTTACTACTTTAAGTGTCTCATTTCCTAATCTAATTCCCTCAGCATCCGACTTAATTCGACTACATTCCATTAGCCTCGTTTTGCTTTTGTTGATGTTTCAAGACACTGTCTATTCCGTTCAACTGCTCTTCCAAGTCCTTTGCTGTTTCTAACAGAATTACAATGTCATCGGCGAACCTCAATGTTTTTATTTCTTCTCCATGGATTTTAATACCTACTCGGAATTTTTCTTTTGTTTCCTTTACTGCTTGCTCAATATACAGATTGAATAACATCGGGGAGATGCTACAACCCTGTCTTATTCCCTCCCCAACCACTGTTTCCCTTTCAGGTCCCTCGACTCTACAAAGGAACTCTACAAAGGAGACTATGTATAGATCACTTGTGTGTCTCATTCTTGAGTATTGCTCATGTGTTTGTGATCCTCACCATGTTGGATTAAAAGAAAGCATCAAAGCAATTCAAAAGCATGCTGCTACATTTGTTACCAGTAGATCTGATGGTTCATGAACACAAATGGGAATCCCTGGAGGGAAGATGGGATTCTTTTTGTGAAGTGTTGTTGAAAAACTTTGGAGAACAGTTGGTTGTATTGCCACCAATGTACATTTTGCAAAAGGATTGTGAAGACGAGGTAAGAGAAATCAGGCCTCTTTCTGAGGCATATGGGTAGTCATTTTTCCCTCACTTCATTTGCAAGTGAAGTAGTAGAGGAAATGACCAGCAGTTATACATGTTACTCTCCACCAAAACCATGCGGGGTATGATGCAGGTGTAGAACAGTATATGTGCTAGGTGTATTCCCCTGAATGAGAACTCTTGTCATGTCATTTGAAGGTGGTCATTCAACTGAGATGAGTTGGAAAGTTCTGTATCTATTTGTGGGTGCCTTCCTGGGCTATGGGATAAAGGCTAGAGTCACTAATTGCTCCTGTGGGAGATAGCTTCAATTTTTTTTTTTTTTTTTTTTGTCCGTTAAGTCTGCAACCTTAAATGTCTAAGTGTAATGACTGATACAAAATCTGCTGAAGAGGAGTCATCAAAATGCTTTCATCAGACTACTTGCCATACAATTTTTATTGCACTGAGGTGTTTGTAAAAGTATTGACTTTTCAGTTACAAGAAAAAGGTAAACATCACTCACAGATAGGTCTTAGGCCTGTTCTGATTGGTCGACAGGTGCCTACAAGGCAGTATGAGGAGCTATCTATGATAGAGAGACATGTGCTCAGCATGTTGCGAATCCCTCCAGCCGATATAACCAAAAGATGAAACCTTTGTACAAGCAGGTGCTCATTTGCCCTTACAAGGTTGATTGGACCCCATATTAGAAAAAAAATCAGAGGTTGTACTAGGAATCAAACCCAGGTCCTTCCACACTGAAGGCAGTGACAGTAGCCAATTGGTTCTGGAGGCAGTGGACTTTTCTCCTCCTTACTCAAATATTCAAGCCTGGCGATGAAAAAGTGGGGCACAAATGGATAAAATTCATAAGCATTATGCAACATGTAGAGCCCGCCAGAAAAATGTATACACACTTTAAGGAATGAAAGGCATTACTTATATGTTTATTTTACATTTAATAATTGGTGACACATGTTGTACAATCTTCAGTTTAGCACATGGTTACTTTAATGTTCACCGTTGGTGGGTATATGACACATGTTGTACAATCTTCAGTTTAGCACATGGTTACTTTAATGTTCACCGTTGGTGGGTATACACATAACAGAATGGCAAGCGGTTGCCACAACTATGTCAGTCAATGTTACAGTGGATATTGCTGCACATGTCACTATAATCTCCTGGCGGAGTTCCTCCAGCATGTGTGGCTTATGTCAGTAGACGTTATCTGTCACAGTTCCTCACAATTAAAAGTCCATAGATGTTAGATCTGGTGACTGTGGAGGGAACCTCAGTGGGCCCTCTTCATCCAAACCAATGCTCCAGAAAATTGTCATCCAGGAAAGCTCGTAGAGCAAGGTGGTAGTGTGGTGGTGCCCCGTTCTTTGGTAGAAGACTTTTACATTAGCTCCATAAAACACACATATACCTGGCAAAATTGATATGCATAACATTTCCAGGTACATTTCTGCAGTGACAGTAGCATCGAAGAAAAAGAGTCCTTCTAAGCCCCCAGGTGATAGTCCACACCACACATGAACCGCTGGTAGACTGACTGCTTTATCCACATAAACATGCAGATTTCCTGATGCCCAGTACACACAGGTATGCTTATTCATGGTTTCATTAAGTATAAATTGTGCGTCATCACTCCACACTACCTTCGTCACAAATTGTTTGTTATCAGTTCCATTTGCTGATACCATTCGCAAAATTGCATTTGGCGATCAGTATTTTCATCCTTAATCACATGCAGTAATTGTGGAATGTAAACTTTCCACTTCGCAGCTTCGAGAACTCTTTGTACACTTATACTGCTAACCCCCATTTCACATGCCCATTGCGTAGCAGACATCTGTGGAGAATTAACAAATGTTTCCAACATGAGAGCTGACAAAGCAGGACTTATAACTGTTCACTGTCTTCCTGATCTTCTGAATATCTCAAATCGTTCCACACATTTCAAACTGGTGAATGATGCATTTAATTTTTAGGTGGGTTGGCAGTTCTCTTTCAAACGCCCGCCTCCACTGACGTTGCACTTCAACGACATTATCAAACATGAAAAACCACTTAAAAATACATTCTCATTGCTTGAATGTCAAGAATGCTCCAGCCATCTTGTTTCCTCAATTCCGAGATGAAAGTACCAACACCTGTTGAGCCAAAGGCCATACTACAACACACTTGTAACTCAGATCGAACAACAATATCAATATCTCTATAGAGTCTGACAAAGAGTGTACACATTTTTCTGACATTTTTCTGGCAGACTCTGTACATACATCACTGGGTGATGAGAAATAGTTATTGAATGGTGATTCTAGCACAATGCACCAGATTTCCTCCTCTCCTCCATCGCCATATTTCTGGATGGAAAAAAACAAGATGGCAAATTTACCCCACTTATGCTATTTAAAATTCCACTGTGGTGGTTTAGCCCACTTGTCCATCATTAAAATGTTGGATTACCGATGACCTAGTAGTTTGGTCCCTTCTCTCCCCCCACCTCCCAAACCAACCGACCAAATCTTGGTGCAAAATCCAAGATGTCTTGAGGAATTTGAATTGGAATTCAGTAACTACTATTACTTTAGAGCTAATTCACTTATAGTAATTAAAATGCTGCACTTTAGTAAGTGTTATTAATTTAATAATATGATTTGCTTGTAATCTTTTCAACAGACAAATTTAAAATGTTAAGTGATACCTGAAGAATAACATGTGTGAGGGAGTAAGCTTATTCTTTTGAAGAGCACCACAACATAGGGATGAAAATTCAATGTAGTGCAAGTAGCCCACATTGCTGGTTGAAAAAATGTAATATATGGGAACTAGGTGATTCATGTCATGTAAAAGAAGTGTTACCTCAGTCAAGATAACTTCACAGAAACATTTGAGCAAGCTGCTGCAGGTTTCCTGATCTTCATAGCTACCACCACCACCATTGCTGCCACTGTTCCTCTAGTGACTGGTTTGGATGAGCTCCCAGTAAGTTTCAGCTTCGTCTTCCTCTCCCACCACTACTCCTCTACAGGTCACAGCTTTTGTTGCTGTACCAACACCACCAATCTGTCTACATTCAAAACTGATTTATATGAATACGCTATTCTGGAAGGTAGTTGTCACTGAAGATTCTACAACCATCAACACATGATTGGTGGTGAGGCAGCCTGTCAGACTTATCTGTGCTAGAGTAATTAAGAGGTTGGAGTAATAATACTTACTGACATATGTATAGAAATCTTTTGTATGTATTTTAAATTGTTAATGTACTCCTTGAATGCACTGTTGATGTTTTTGTCATGAACCAACTGCTTTGGTGCTCCTCTTACCCTCTTAAATAATTGTTTTGGTAGTTGAATATAATAGAGGGAAAGATTCCACGTGGGAAAAATATATCTAAAAACAAAGATGATGTGACTTACCCAACGAAAGCGCTGGCAGGTTGATAGACACACAAACAAACACAAACAGACACACAAAATTCAAGCTTTCGCAACCAATGGTTGCTTCGCCAGGAAAGAGGGAAGGAGAGGGAAAGACAAAAGGATGTGGGTTTTAAGGGAGAGGGTAAGGAGTCATTCCAATCCCAGGAGCGGAAAGACTTACCTTAGGGGGGAGGGGGAAGGACAGGTATACACTCGCACATACACACATATCCATCCGCACATACACAGACACAATGTCTGCTTGTGTCTGTGTATGTGCGGATGGATATGTGTGTGTGTGTGTGTGTGTGTGTGTGTGTGTGTGTGTGTGTGTGAAACATGCTAAAAAACGCAATCATTCAAAATTTTTAGTAGTTGTATAACCAAAATACAACAACATGAGGATTCAGCTTCAATTGTTCTTAACGGAATCTAGTAGAAATCCACCTTTTTCTTTTCTACAACTGATCCCATTGATTATATACTAATACATGACTGGACATTTACCACAAACACTCTACGACAGGACTGCTTGGACCACTTCATAATGTAATCAAAGACCTTAACATACAGAAAATCCTTAGTCCTACAAGGGGAAGAAAAACATTAAAATCTGGTATCTTATTGAAGAATAATTTTAATATATTGGCATGTGTTGTTTGACATTCTACAAAATAATTAACATCTAATACACACTGAAAACAACTCCATTTTTGGCTCATTCAGCATTTGCAAAGAACTGATGTTAAATCAATGCAATTCTGTAATTTCCCAGTGCACACAAATTATCAATGTGATATAAAATGTCATTTTTCATGACTCTCATTGAAAATATCTGCAGTTATCACTCATTTGACACTAATGAAGAATTGGTATTTGGTACATCCATTGGAAGCACATGATAGTTTATCATTGTCTGAGACCAGCATTAGATAGCAGAGAGAACAAATCTGTTAAAAAGAATATGTGTGTGCAAACATGTAATATCACCATTGTTATTAAATGGCTTAGAACAGCTGGATATATGAATACAACTATATAAGGTCACAGTTTAATGAACCCACAAGGCACAGTTCCTGAAAGCTTATATATATATATATATACATATATATATTGCATACATAAATGTGACATGCATCATAGTACCCAAATATAAACTCTTCATTTGGCTGGGACGAGGAATCCTGTCACACCAACTCCACAAGATTGTATTAAAATTTCTATACCCATTTCCACTGCCTCACAGAAGGTTCCACAACTAATTACATGTTTGTCCAACAAAACAGCTGGCTAACTGGACACACTGATCTACATTGCAGCTATCTCCACTGATCACAATTGCAGCTGTCTATATATAATAGCTATGTTGAAGACACCATTTGATAGTAGATACCACAACACTCTTATCAGCATATTATGTGTTATCATAAATTTTAACTGGTGTAAATTGAGAGTCTGAGGACGTTCTCAGCTTATTTCTTCTACCAAATGCATTAAGCTCATATATGACACAATTGCAGGAGTGCTGGTGGGAGGAGGAGAACAAATTGAAACTTGCTTGTAGGTGGTTCAAAGAAGCCAGTAGAGAAACAGTGACAAGCGGTGGTGGGAGCAGTGATCATCTGGCAGTGTGCAAGGAGGAGTTGTTTAGTACTTGCTGAGGACACACACTGATAAATAAAAAGCAACACCAAGGAGTTGTATGACATATATTAAACTTGATTGGCATGTTCCTACATCTGGAAGATGACGTCTATTGAAATTTTGCACCTGTTGCAGAGTTACTATGAGGATGCAAATCAGGTATGCTTTAAATACATGTTATAACAGGTGTGAGCATTAATTACCTATGAGATTGGACTTGGTGAGCTGATGTTAGTCAAGAATGCCTTTAAAGTGACAAAGACACCATTATCAGTGCCTCATTGAATTTGAACGAGATTATGTAATCTACGAGAAGCTGGATGTTCCTCATGCAATACTGAAAAAAGGCTTGGCCAGAATGTAGCCACTGTACATGACTATTCGTGACAGTGGTCACAAGAAAGTATGGTCACAAGAAGACTGGGCTCCAGATGGCCCTATGCCATTACCAAGAGGGAAGACCATTGTATTCAGAATGTGGCTGTAGTGCAGTATGCTGCAATTGTAGCAGAATTGGCAGCACAGCCACATGATGAACTGTTATAAATTGGTTACTTCAAGGGCAGCTTTGAGCCAGATGCCCTGTAGTGTGCATTCCACTGATTCCAACCATTGCCATTCACACACAGTAATGTCAAGTGAGAGTTCATTGGAGGGCAGGTGGACATCTATTGTTTTCTGTGATGAAATCAGGTTCTGCCTCAGTGTCAGTGATTGCCATGCATTGGTTAGGAAGTGGCCAGCTGAGGGCCTGCAACTAACCTGAGCAGTAGACACACTGGACATACACCTGACATTATAGGTCCAGTGTGCTGTTTTGTATGATAGCAGGAACACCCTCATGGTTATCCCACACTCTCTAACTGCAGATTTATATGTCAGCCCGGTGATTTGACCTTTTGTGTCATCATTCATGTACAGTATTCCAGGCTTTTTTTCCAACTGGAAAATGCTCACTCACATGCTGCTGTTGTAGCCCAGCATGCTCTAAAGAGTGTCAACATGTTACCTTGACCTGCTTGATCACCAGCTCTGTCTCCAGTCGAGAACATATGAGATATCATCAGATGACAACTCCAGTGACATCCACAAACAGCATTAACTGTCCCTATATTTAACCACCAAGTGAAACAGGCATGGAACTCCTTCCCACAAACTAAGATCTCTTAACTGTACAACACAATGCATGCACATTTGCATCCTTACATTCAACACTTACATTAACCTGTGATCTAGCAATGTTAATCACTTAAATTCATTATGTAGAGACATGTATTCCCAGAATTTCACTCCTCTACATTAGTTGTGTTTTGGTGCTGCGCTTCTTTTTCATCAGTAGTTGCCACATATTGCATAATTTTCTGACACCAGTTTTATGAATTTGTGGGGTGCTTGATCTATATTACAATTTTATCTTGAGGCTGCTGACATCTTTTATACTTCAATTTTCTCCATAAGTAAACCATTACCAAATTAGTAATGCTTCTTGGAGTACAGCATTTTAAAGTAGGCCAAATGGGTTAGCTCATACATAATAGTACTACTAAATGCTGATCCAAATTTCTGGCATCTTTCAATTTTCCACCAACAATTTCCTATCATTTCAATTAGGACAAGTTCACTGTTTCAATATTGTGGGACCTCTAACTAAACAAGAGGGGTAGTCTCAGATTTTTCCCTGCAGAAACAGGAGAGTGCCATTTTGGGGGGAGGGGGAAGAGAAGGCAGCCTGTCAAAAATGCAGGCTTTTCAGAAGCTGCATTCAGTATCTATTCAGAGCAGGATTGAGAGAGATTAAAAAGATCTGGTATAGTTCAATAACCATATTAAAAAGCAAATAAAAAGCAAAGAATTGTGTGAAATAAAAACGTTTTTGGTGGTTAATGCTGAACAAAACCAAAATGAGTGTAAGGAGACCTATACAAAAAAAATGTTCAATGAATAACAAAGCAAAACTTTTTCAGAGGATCCGACAAAAATTCTAAGAAGATCTGGGATTCCATAACATTAGTAAGTGTATCTAAATCATCTCGTTGGTTGTGCAGACAATTTATTGGCACCAAAATGCCAGATGGCAGAGGAGACTGAAATACAGAATTCAGTCTCCCAAAAGGTTTACTGTGGAAGTTTGAATTCTCCTTTCAATCACCACTTTAGTAACGGAAATGGCAGAAGCTAGTATAAGTGGTTGTGTAATAGGAAATGAGACAAAATAAGTCAGTAGTGGAAATGCTGTACCTGTAAAATTCAGCACATTATGTGAAAGAACCTGCTCCCCTTCTAGCAGCATTTTATCATGGGTTTCTGGAACAATAAGCACCAAATGATTGGGAAAAAATGCAGATCCTGATTTTCAAGAAAGGTCCTCTCAGAGATGCACATAATGACTGTTATGCTGACATCAGTCTCCCACACAATTATTGAACATGTTTTGAGCTCTCACTTTATGACTTTTTTTGAGAACTAAAAATGTTACTATATAGACCAACAGGGTTTTGCATGCAGACATATTGTGAAATGCAGCACACAGAATGATGCCTTTCTTATTGACATTTAGAAAGCGTACAGTATAGTTCCACACTGTAGTTCTGTGAACAAAATACAAGACTACTGAGTACTGGTACCGTACATATTTGTTTATAAATTACTAGCAGATAGATATGACCTGCTGTGAATTCCTCTCCTATGCTGACCTCTTCAAATCAGAGTAGCACATGCACCATTTGCATTAACTTACAGTTTTCCATATTTAGAAAAGACTGCCTTTCAGCATGCGAAATAGAAATTCTGTTCAAGTCATCCTCCAGTCACTCAACAGTCATGCTCTGCCATACAGTGCAAAACACCAGCAAATTGTCACAGATCTGTGCTCACCATGATCTGTCAAATCAATTATCTATATAGAGCATGAGAGTGAACCTATCACACTTGCCTGGGTTACTCCTGATGGTACCATTGTCACTCAATACTGGGGACAACATAATCAGTTCTATTAATTAAGAAGTCTTTGAGCCACTCACATATCTGGGATACACAGGAGCAATCTGCACTTTTTCCAGTCATTAGGGAATTTATGATGGGTGAGATATTTGTGATGAATACAAGCTATATAGTCTGTAAAATCAAACTGTAATTTCAATTGCCTTTCAACACCAAGGGTGTGTCTAATTGTATGTGTTCCATATGGGAGTCTGTGTGATGGACAAATAATGTTATGTCTACATAACCTTCTGTATGAATGATTGTCTTTAATGTGAAATTTAAAATTTTGTCTTTCGGTTTGTTGTCTTCTACTACCACATCAGACTGGGCGACAAGTTACTGAAAAGAAGCCTTCGACGTGCATAGCAAGCATAAGCATTTGAAGTGAATACATGTTTATTTGTTGTAATGAAAACAGCATTGAGTTATCTGTTACATTCTAAATCTAGAACTTTGTCAGTTTATTTTATTCTTCAGGTAAGCACATGTGACATGAAAAATTTTGCAGTGACTCATCACTTTTATTTTACTACTTTCCCTCCATCTTGTGCCTCAATGTTGCTTTCTTTCCATCACATGGTTAAAATCAACTAATGAAGAACAGCTCGTTGGTCATTTTGTGGAATTAACTCTTTTCTTATGACATATGAGAATGCTCTTCGTACTAAGTGATACCATAGCGATTTCTAATTTTGAATTAAAGGCTCTGCTGTTTTTTCTTGTTTACTGTTTATTAATTTTAGTGACTACACTGATTGAATAATGATAAAACTGTGCATTTTCTAGTTTTTGTATCCATTTATTCCTGATGAACATTGAGATGCATACCATATGTTTACCTAGTCATTAATTTCTTGATGAGTGTGATGAGCTTCAACACTGTATATAACTGGTGGCAATAACAGTAAATCCTGATATAAGACTTCTGTTATTTAAAAATTTACAAATGGAGCTGCTGTTATTGCCATCGTTTATCTTGTGACCACTTCACTGTATGGCAGTCTGTAATTTTCTACTTCTTTGCTTGTCTTCAAGTTTTTTTTTGTTTTCATTATTGTTTACAGGGTGGAACACTGTGCTGCCTCACGCTGGTTAGGTGAGTGAAATTCTTTTTGTACAGATATGATGTCTTATGTGTGAGGGCATGATCACTCACGAGGACATACTGATAAATTTCCCCATAAAAGTATGGAATTTTGTTAAACAAAATATGTTTTAGTAAGTGTAATTAGTGTCATTTTTGAGAGTGATCTTTTTTTCTGATCCATTCACAGGAACTCTTTTAAAAATTGTTCCCTATTCACCATACTTCTCCTAGTGGCTGTTCATGATGGTTTTTTTCTGGTTCTGAAAATAGTTCAGTGCAAGAATCCTTATGTAATGAAGTACTTTGCATCATAAATGAATATTGTGTGGCGTTGATTTGTTTCAAACATATCAATCCACATTCAAAACCAGAATTTACAAATGGAGCTGCTGTTATTAAAGTCTGTAACAATTATATATTTTTATTTTCATCATTTTCTCTGCTTTCAAGTGAGAGGGAAAATAGCAGACATATTCATGAGCTCTTTAGAACAGTATTACCAAAGTTCATTAGAACATTACAATCTAAAATATAACAGTAAAGTTTAAAAAGGAACTATCTAAAAGAAACAAATCATAATAATAAAACTAGCCATATTTTGTACTATAATATCATTTTTCCATGGGTTTGTGATAGAGCTGTCACAACATTTGTTAACTGTGCTGCATTTTAATTTCAGATCATTTTTTATCTTGCTTCATATGATTGTTTACATCTTTATTTGAAAGTGTTCAAAAGCTAGCAACATTCTACATGTTGTGTGAACAGGGATCAAAATGTTGATTTGTAATCTATTGGTCAGTCTTTATAGTCCCTAATAATCAAGCAAAAATATTATTCTAGTTTTGGGTTCACAGTCATGTAATATGAGGGCTGTCTGAAAAGTTCTTAGCCTGATAGTGAAAATGACAAAATACACTTTCAGGGAAGTTTTATTTTTCAAATTAAACCCTTCTGATATCATACATTTGATATCCCTTCCTCCAGAAGTGCTCCAAAGCACCCAATTACAGCTGCAATGCCTTCTTGATTTGATAAAATGCACTGGCCTGCGAGGAATTTCCTCAGAATAGATGGAAGTCAGGGAGCTAAATCTGGGGAATAGGGATGTCCCAGCACTTCGTAATTGAAATCTCTCTATTTCCCCATTCCCAAGACACTGTTGTGGGCAGGTGCCTTGCCATGATGGAAGATGCTTGTTTTCTTATTTGAAGTGTTTCCATTTTCATGAATGATTGTGTCCAATTTCGTTAGAAGTTGAGAGTAGTATTCTCCAATTATGGTTTTACTTTTTCAAGATAGTCAGTTAACAAAATTCCTTTTGCATCCCAAAACAGCAGCACCATGATACTACTTGCCGATGGCACTGTCCTTGCCTTCTTTAGAGACGAAGAACTGGTTTCTGTCCACTGCACAGACTGCTGTGTGAATTCATGTGTGTAGTGGTGAATCCATGTTCCATCCACTGTCACATATCATCGCTAAAGGTCACTTCTGTTTTTCTTAAAATCCATCAAGCACTTTTTAGAAAGTGTCATGCAAATGTGTTTGTGATCTGCAGTTAGCACTTGCGGCACTCATCTTGTGCAAAGCTTTCTCATGATGAATTCCTGGTGCAAGATGTGACCAACATATTCCTGTGATATTCCTAGAGAATTAGCAATTTCATATGCCTGTATATGCTGATGATTTGTGGTGTGCTTGGACTTTTGAGACATCCTTCATGTAGTTCATCTTGGACACTTTCATGGCCATGTTTAAACTCAATCACCCATTTCTTCACTGTGGAAATTGAGTGTGGAGAGCTGGATTTCACAGTTACAAGCCGCAAATGTATTTTGGTCAGTGTTAAACCTTCTTTTACAAAGAATTTAATCACTGTATGATAACACAAGTTTTTCTATTTTCAACAGCTTGTGCACCACAACTGCTTCAAACAACTACCTACAGTCAACTGCTGCTGGAATGACTTGTAACTTTACCTGACATCTACTAATATACGTATCAACATAGGGGGGGAATGACATGCGTACTGCTTCGATCTCTGAGTGAGTTCATTTCAGACAGCCCTCGTATTTCATGAAGGATGTCACTTTCTCCATTGACTGTTTCTTAGCTTTATTTAAAAATAATCACAAAATAAAAATCTCCCACTTGAAAATTCATTTTAAATTATTATTGTGGCCATTGGAAATAATATGAACCATAGAAGGTGAAAATATTGTCAAATGAAATATGTTTGAGCACCATTAGAAACTCAAGGATAAAAATTTGAATAGGCAGCATAAATGGGTTGATGTACCCTTAGTAACAAATGTCTGAATTGACAGATATATTATGTATTGCATGGGAACTCATATTGCAAATATTTTTCAAGTATAACAGGAGTTTGTACTGTACATCAGCGCAATTATTTAATGCATTTTGTGACTAGTTCATTGTTTCCCCAGGAATTGCTTGCACTCACACAGTGTGAGCTACATCTCATGTAACTGTCCAAGTAGTATTTGATAATGTGTCAAGCTCGCAGCGTCTCATGGGTTCTCAAACATATGTGTCCACTACTATCATTTTCTGAACCGTTGTAGTTGGTAATGGTTATCACATGTTTAAAATGAATTTAGAGTTTCATGGGGACACAGATGATTTACTGCAGGTTTTGCAACTGAATAATTTGGAAATAGTTATTGTGGCATTTGCAGTTTCATATGATCAGTGTTTGAATTTGAACAACAATATTTCTCTAAACTGTGCCCTCTGACACTACTGATGATACACCAAGAATGTTTTCATTAACGAATGCCAGGTTCTCTTCAAAGATCCCTTGAAATTATATGTGACAGCAGTGACCTTTTCCATTTTGGAAGACACTCATACATAATTCACACTTAATACCATCTCACATTGATGTGTAGTATAATTTTTTTTACATGACTTTAATATCAGACCACACTGTGGTCCATAACTGAAAAGGACTATAGTCTACAAAAACGTTAAAAAGCTACATTGCACTTATGGTTGGGACATCTTATGGACTCATGTGGGATGAGTCTGGTGCGAACAGTGGTAGATAAATAAAGGGCGGGAAGACTGTTGCCCCATTTAGCTGTGCTGTAACTCTAGAGGACTGAGGAAACATGGCCGAAATGCATGGTCCTCCCATGACTGTGATGTAAGAGATTGGACAAGTAAACTACATACGGGTCATCATAAGTTACTGAAGATAACCAGTACTAACATTACAGCCACCTGTCTGGTGCATATGGCATTGTGCCACTCGCTCAGCTGAGCACCTTGCGCAGGTGCTGCAATGTTGTAGAGTGGGCACACTCAATGAGTTTCTCACTATTACATCTTGAACTTCTATCCTTATTGAGCATCATCTGTAACAAGTATTATTAGTTTATCTGTGTGCTTTAGATTTTATCATCTGACAAAATGACTGGATGACAGCAGAACACCTGGTTGGGGACTATCATTCTCTGGTGAAGCCATCCTCCTATCACAATCCTTGTTGTGCCAGACTTGAACGATATCGAGGAGAAGGTAGCCAGTGTAATATATTAACATGTTATTTCCATAACAACAGCCATATATCTTAAGTCTTGGTCAGCACATTACATTGGTTTTCACAGAATATTCATGTTTTGGCTTTCATGTTTAATTTGGTGACTTGTAAGAGTTTTCATTTTATATAAGGATTCAAATTACTTTACATACTTTTTGGTGGTGGTTTTCAACTCTCATTGCTTTCCAGATTTTGGATCCATTATACATGTACTACAGACATGTCTGTACTTAGTCTTATATTATCCAACATTAAAAATATTCTGCCAACTTCACAGCACATCTTTCAGCTCTTTCTTCCAATACATCTAAACTGTGCAGTACAGCCTTAAAAATGCTGTAATGTGCAGTGTAACTCGATTATGAGCTGGTTTCCTAATTGCGACCAAAGTTAATTACCACTAGAGTGGATCATTATTATCAGTTACTCTGTTTTCAATGTCATTTTTCTCATTTATTGTGCTCATACTCTTTCTCACTGTCTGCATGATTTTACCTGCAATTTGAATTCAAATCTTATTTCATTGGCTATTCATTTAGACAGTTTTTATGATTGTAATGGTAAATCATTGATCTTCGATAACATTTTAAATTGAGAAATCACTGGGTTAAACTCAGGGGTACTTATTTCAGAATCATATGAACACTTCACATCTACAAGGGAAACCCAGTTTGTATGCATTTCAATGCATGTTGGATCCATCAGTGTCACTACAATGGGATGAGGATAGTAGCCATATTTCCCTTTTTTTTTAGAGATATGAAAGGACCACAAGGTTGTTGCCTTGCACTTGATTAGTGCTTGCTTTCCTGAGAGAGGAGTGAAAGAACTGCCAGCTGCAAAAAGGTGTGATGGCTTTGCTGTGCAGTTGCAGTTGTAGATTGTGGGGAAACTGAGCTATTTTGGAAGAGTAGGCACTGTATCAATAGTACTAGCCAGTGAACATTAAGACAGAATATAAAAAAAAAGCTCTGTGTGTGAGGGGGATTATGACTTCACATGCATGCATGTGTTCATGCATGTTTGTGAAAGTACGAAAGAGGAGAACAGCATGAGTAAGGAATTAAATTCAACAGAAGAGAATATGTACATATCGCAAAAGGGGACAACATTATAAAGGAGAATATGTACTTGTCGCACAAAAGAAACTAATGACATATATAGCAATTTACATTAAATTAACAATCGTGATGAAATGAAATTAAAGACAAATTGTGAGAAATAGCTTTAAAAAATATTACATATTGGAGGTTACGCAGAAACTGAGGGAAAGATACATTTGACCTTTGTAGCAGGGAATAAAAAAGTTAAAACTATGTATTACTGGTATGAATAATTTGCTTCTTGTATGCAAGATGTATATATAGGGTGTTTCAGCACAGTAGTTACAGGCTTTCAGGAAAGACAGAGTGCACTTAGAAAATGGAAAATCACATATCAATTCATGGTCAGGAATGCATTCCTGGCGCGATAGTGATGACACAAAACACAACAAAGAATGGACATGAAAATGATAAAAAAACATGATTATTATATTCAGTACAGAAGAAACCAAGAAATAAGAACTAAAACAGACAACAATTGTCATCAAAGAAGGTGTTCATAATTATTGCCCCAGACCATGGTGCAGGTATGCATCTCCAACGCATAGCAGATCTGATCTTCTGGAAAACATAAAGCATTTCCCAGACTTCCACAGCAGCTGCTACAATACATGCAACAAGTTCCTCTGCACTGTTAATGGGGATTTCTTACATCAGTGATGTATCCCCTGAGGAAGTAGTCAAGGCAAGTGAAGCTTTGTTATCGTGCTGGCCAGTGGACCGAACCCTGATCGTACCAGTGTTGACAATACTCTGCATTTAATTGACAAGGCACATCAAGGCTGTAATGTGATGGGACCCCATCATGCTGAAATCATATGGCAGAATGCTTTGCATTTGGTACGTGTGCATTGTCCAACAGCTCGAGCAGTGATAGGTTGTACCTGTCATACACTGGAGCAACAAGTATGGTCTGACAGGGTTGTCCCCAATGATGCTGGCCCACACATTAACTAAAAACTATCTCTGGGCTCCAAGGCTTCTAGTTGCATGTAGGTTCTCCTCTGGCTACATGTGGGTGTTGCGTTGTTTGATCTCTCCTGTATGAAGGTCGCCTCGTTGGTGAACAAAGTGGTGGGTGAGTCAAGGGGATCTGTTGTGCACATCTGTAAGTATCATCTTGCAATGGCCACTCACGTACCAAAATCTTCTTCATCCAGTGACTGCACACTGTGGCTGTGATACAGATTCATGGAGTTGCCACGCAGAATCTGTCAGTGGGAAATCCTGACACGGCTGATGATAGCTCACTTACTGGCACTGGGATCATTCTGCACCAGCTCCAGCACAGTCTCATCATTGGCTACCATTGTTACTGTTTATTCACTTTGTTGTCTCCCCACTGAAGGATCCTCTTTTGGACAGCCTCCCATGCAAGCATGCGAATAAGGTGTTGCAGGGAGTTTGTCTCATGGGGGTAACAGTGGGTGTAAAGCTGCTGTGTGCCTCGCCCATTGCAGCCAACAGCTCATGCGCCAGATGCATATCAGCGAGATCTGTGTTCATTTCAGGTTCCACCCAACTGCCATTCTGTCGATAGGTAAAATGAAGCTTCACAGTGAACACGGCCACTATGACTGTGCACATTCTGTGTCATCTGTCATCAACGCGTGTGTAATATTATGTACTGTGTATACAAGGCAAAGCCGTCCCAGTGTTTTATTTGTACTAAGCATAACAAACATCTTTTCTCACCCTGTTCGCCTGTTTATGTCCTTCCTTTCTTTTGTTTTGTGTCATCACTACAGTGCCAGGAAAGCTTTTCCGACCAGGCACTGCTATGTGAGTTTTCATGTCTAGGTGTATACACACACACACACACACACACACACACACACACACACTCTCTCTCTCTCTCTCTCTCTCTCTCTCTCTCACTCTCACTCTCTCTCACACATACACACACAGGCAAACAAACATCTGAAAGTCGGTAACTGCTGTGCAGAAACACCATAAAATTTTAACTGAAGACATTTAAATATCTCGAAAACTACACATCGGATCAAAAAAAAGTTGTAATTCCAATTGATTTTTCTCGCAGGTGGCGTGGGTTGCGAAGCACAACTTTGAAATCCTCAATGGGAACTCCCATTTTTTTATTGCAAGATGTACATACATTTTGTCTGTTCTTCATTTCGCCACAAATGGCGCTGCAATCGGAGGAGCAGAAATGGATACACAATAGTAATTTATGATATGCTACTCTGTGGCAGCTGAATATCCAGTGGCACGTGGGATACCATTGCCATGTTGCGAGGGTAGGACAGGTCAATATTTCGGAAGTTCTGATTGGTAACCCATTCAAAACGTTGTATTCCTCCGGCATATCAAACAGAGGACTACTCGAGTCACCACTGTGGCCGTGTAGCAAACTAAAACAAATCGTAACAGGTAGTACACTGCAATTGGAGGTCACATAGCGTGCAGATGTAGAACAGACATTGGCTCTAAACATTGCAATACTTGCACAGTGTTCATTGCGTGCACATCTATCATTTGGAGAACTGACATGCAAGTGGACACTGAATGGTGCAACAACAGAAGAACAAACTGAAATGATCCTGATTTACAGAGAATGCTCAAATATTGAGGATGCTATTGCCTTGTATGTCGAGCGTTTTCCGGAGATGCTCGCTCTGTTTCGTTCTTTTACAAGGTTGTGAACGCCTTTGATGACTGCATACAGACTGGCAAAAGGAAACTAAGCAAACGTTTAACCTGAGAAGCTAATGACATAGCTGTACTAGCGGCAGTGCATAACGACCCACCACGGATAAGCGCCCGGCCACTACACAGTGATTGTGGTATGCCCTTAGGTTGTATTGCCACTAAATAGCATTGTCATACTATCATCCATATCATATGTTACTGCATCAAGAACTTCATGGGACCGATTTCCATAACCAGGTATGTTTTGCGAATGGGCATGTCCACAAATGCAAACAACCCCCCAACTCCCTTTGCCGAGGTACTATTTTCCGGTGAGTCTATATTCAAAACCCATGTTAGTGTTAATCTGCATTACTGGAGTGTAGACAATCCCACTGGTTACGACAAGTTGACTATTGACGTCTTTTGTCAGTCGACGTATGGTGTGTGGCATAATGAGGAACAAACTCAGTGATCCATATTTTATCGACGACACGTTGGATGGACGTTTGTGGAACAGCAACCACCAGTACTACTGTAGGATGTTGACTGGACGTTCAACAACGCATGTGGTTTCAGCATGACTATTGCCCAGCGCATTACGCAATTGAAGCAGGGACATATTAGAGACCGTGTTTACATTGGTCAGTTTATCGGTAGAGGTGGTTCTGTTAGGCTGCCTTTAGAGTGTCACTGACAACGTTCGTCAGAGGTCACCCGATAACATCGGACGACAGCATGGTAATAGTGTGTACGATCTCCTTCTTCAGTTTTTGGCAGGACCAAGAAGATTAGGTTAGGTTAGAAACTATTGTGTATATGTAGTGGGTTAGATTTTAACCTGTAAGGGTGGTGCTGATGCCACAACGCCTCTGTGCTTGGGTAGGAGTGCTGCATAGAGGCTTCTGCTAATTAAAGAGACGTCAAATACATGTGAATGAGCTTTCTTGTCTCGTAAAGAATGTGGCAAGTACTGCACACTCCGTTCTCAGTTGTCCGCAGCTCGTGGTCGTGCGGGAGCGTACTCGTTTCCCGCGCCCGGGTTCGATTCCGGGAAGGGTCGGCGATTTTCCTCTGCCTCGTGATGACTGGGTGTTGTGTGCTTTCCTTAGGTTAGTTAGGTTTAAGTAGTTCTAAGTTCTAGGGGAGTGATGATCATAGCTGTTAAGTCCCATAGTGCTCAGAGCCATTTGAACCATTTTTTCGTTCTGTTATCGGAATAACCAGACAAGTTTTAGAATATATGAGTTGACGGGAGAAACTTTCTGTTACCTATCGAGATAATTCTTGGGGACCTTGAGAATCAAGTTATAAATAGAAACATTATGTTCTTCTGTATTTATTTTAAGTTGTGCAGACGTATGGCATTTAGCATCAACTGAAAGACAAGCATAAAGTGTGGCATAAGACATTCTGAAAACCTGAAGCATGAAAAGTGGAAATACGTACCATACACCACATTTGCAAACCACTTTATGATAACATAATCACCACCATCATGCCAGTAAACAGTGATAATAATTTGCAGACAAGTAATGACAGCCTACCACAAAAAAGATGCAAGACAATAGCTACACTATGTGATCAAAAGTATCTGGACTCCCCCAAAAACAAACGTTTTTTTACATTAGGTGCCTTGTGCTGCCACCTACTGACAGGTACTCCATATCAGAGACCTCAGTAGTCATTAGACATCGTGAGAGAGCAGAATGCGGCACTCCGGGGAACTCACGGACTTCGAACGTGGTCACGTGATTGGGTGTCATTTGTCTCATACGTCTGTATGCGAGATTTCCACACTCATAAACATACCTAGGTTCACTGTTTCCGATGTGATAGTGAAGTGAAAACGTGAAGGGACACATACAGTACAAAAGCGTACAGGCTGACCTCGTCTGCTGACTGACAGAGACCGCCGACAGTTGAAGAGGGTCGTAGTGTGTAATAGGCAGACATCTCTCCAGATCATCACACAGGAATTCCAAACTGCATCAGGATCCACTGCAAGCACTATGACAGATAGGCGGGACGTGAGAAAACTTGGATTTCATGGACGAGCTCCTGATCATAATTCACACATCACGCCAGTAAATGCCAAACGACGCCTCGTTTGGAGTAAGAAGCGTAAACAATGGACTATTGAATAGTGGAAAACTATGTGTGGAGTGACGTATCACGGTACACAATGTGGCGATCCGATGGCAGGGTGTGGGTATGGCGAGTGCCCGCTGAACATCATCTGCCAGTGTGTATAGTGCCAACAGTAAAATTCGGAGGCGGAGATGTTTTGGTGTTGTGTTGTTTTTTTTGGGTGGGGGGGTGGATTGCACCCCTTGTTGTTTTGCGTGGCACTATCATAGCACAGGCCTACATTGATGTTTTAAGCACCTTCTTGGTTCCCACTGTTGAAGAGCAATTTGGGAATGGCGATTGCATCTTTCAACATGGTCGAACACCTGTTCATAATGCACGGCCTGCAGCGGAGTGGTTACACGACAGTAACATCCCTGCAATGGACTGGCATGTTTTGGAACGCCGACTTCATGCCAGGCCTCACCGACCGACACCGATACCTCTCCTCAGTGCAACACTCCGTGAAGAATGGGCTGCCATTCCCCAAGAAACCTTCCAGCACCAGATTGAACGTATGCCGGCGAGAGTGGAAGCTGTCTTCAAGGCTAAGGGTGGGCCAACACCATATTGAATTCCAGCATTACCGATGGAGGGCGCCACGAGCTTGTAAGTCGTTTTCAGCCGAGTGTCCGAATACTTTTGATCACATAGTGTATAAGCATATAGGATACGCCGACCTTTTCATTTGAAATTCTGTTTTTTGAGGTTATAATCTATGACTAAAATTTCCAATAAAGATTTTGCCTATTTGAGGTTTCGAATAAATCTGCAATTTCAGTCCGCAGGTTCTGAGCTATATCCCGATTATGTGCTCTAGTGTGACCGCGCAGTAGTGGCGGAATGATCTGAAAAGATTGGCCGTCTCCAGCCGATGTCAGCCGTCGGGGGAATCCACCGATGTCGGAGACACTGTGACCTCATCCTTAATTGACCCACTAGGTCGCCGCATGTAATGTCGCCGGATTTCTTTCTATGGGGGTATTTAAAAAATAAGGTGTACCAGCAAGTGTCCACAGACCGTGAAGACATGGTCTACCGCATCAGAAACGCCTGTGCTGACATTCCCGCAGATATGCTTCTGTCCTCTATATGATCATTTGAAAAGTGGATCACTAAGTTGGCGATACTACGTTTGAGCACTTACTCTAATTGGAAAAGTAGAGGGAAGCGTTTGCCTCGAGCCACGTCCATATTTTCCAACATGCCCCAATAGTTTCTGAGGCGCAACCTTAACTGACTGTTTGAGTAAGAAAAACCTTTAATTTTATACTCCTTTGACCACAGGATACCTTAATGTCAATTTTAGCGAAGCTCCTGGACGTGAATCCGCTAAGAGAGCGAAGCATGTTTTTAATTTCTACGGGAAATGGGATTAGAACACCGACCATCGTCCCTATGTTAAGTTCATAGCATTGAAAGCTATGTTTAGTTGATCTAGTGAAATAATTTTTTGGGTCCATGACCCCGGAAGCAGTTGCTTTCAAGCTGATAGTTAGGTTCTATGGGAAGGGCAGGAGATTATATCATGTTACTAACTCACGCCAGGAAGCTAGCAAACTGGTTGGGAGTGAATCAGTACTTGTGTGAATTGCTTTCTTGCTGCATGCATTGGGTCCACTGATATACCTATATATAAGTTACTTGTTGGTGATAACCAGAAGGTGAACTAATGGAAGATAAATATTGGAGTTCGTGGCCCGGTCTGACACGCAGCTTTAATTTTTGCAAATTCTGGTTATCTTTATTGTGTCGAATAACATCTTTTGTTCAGGCATCAACCGTCATCGGTTACGAGTACATAGAGAAATACACAAAAAGCACAACTAATGTCAAACGTATTTCACAGGTTTCGGCGACCATGTTTATTTTCACGGAACTTCACGAAATATCACTCACCAGTGAAATGCTCGTATTACCCGAAATACCATGTAATGTAATGGAAACCTACTGTCGCATAACAGTTGTTGGTATGTTTGTAACTGTTCTGTATATCAACTCTTCAGTGCACTAATTATGTCCATGTAAGTACTTGCAGGTGGAAAACAGCCATCGTATATTTTCGCCAACTGTTGTTAAATGAAGGCGAAGGTAGTCGATGGATAACCATGAAAATATTTAAATAATATGCGTTCTGTCCCGGATGTCCCGGAACGTTCGCGCAGAAAGCAATGAAAGTGGTAGCACAATGTAGTCCGAACTTAATGAATATTTCAGCAGTTTGAAACAAGGTCGTACCACCTATAGCCTATATTAATATGGAAATCAATGCGATGACCGTAAGAGTGCAGTGCCGTGCAGCAAGTTAAAAAGATAGTTTTACGTATGTGTCAGCGTTGATTGCCGTAGTTACCAAGTACTAAACAGCAAACTCGCAAATCATATCCCATCTTCCTGGTTCAAAATGTCTTCTTCCAGCTTTCAAATGATGGTACCGAATGCCCCTGTGTCTGCCTAGATCCATGGGAGCATGTTCATTCATCTGTAATTACAAACTATTACGGTTTTAGTTCGTTTATGTTTTTACATGTTACGGATTTTGAGGATATCCCGACACTACCCCATCATAGGATACCTTTACTGTTGCATCTCGTAAAAGTACTTAACATGGATACACCTGGTATTCCATACCTGAGAGAAAAATATGCCGGTGACAGATTCTCGGTATCCATTGTAATGGTCAGTATACTTTCAAGTTAAATCTTTTGTCGAAAATTGACGCAATAGCTTCTTTAACTTGAGAGCTTTACTTACGAAGATACAAGCTATGTACTTTCCAGATGTTTGTACTAACCTCTCCTTTTTGTTCCCATTGATCACATCAAGGTATCGTATTGGGAGGGCGAGGGGGAAGGGGGAGCACTTGCTTGCGTCAGGTAGATTATACCAGGGTGTTCGCAGCGTGAGGCAGGGGAGGGCAGCTGTTCTCCCTCCCCTTCTCGCAAGCTCAAAAACAAAATATGTACATCACCTCCATAAAGCGAACCCGCATCAATTCAGTATCAGCTTGAAGAAAGCCAGAACATGTAATGGTCATTGACTAGTAGGAAGTGTGGTTGTAGATATTTATTATGAAACGTCAAAACTATTTCTTGATTCGTCGACGTTTCCATTGGAACTGAAAGTAAACGACGATTGTGGATTCTAAAATATTCCATATCATTGCATTTTCAGTCGACGATGTTTTTCTCGTGTTAGAAACCAGAGTCAGAAACTACTAAAAATGTAAATATAGAAAGTATTCTGATGTATATGAGCATTAATTGTCTAACAGCAATATAATATACACAAATCGCATACAAATTATCCTCTCTTAGTTAAATGGGTCGTAGGTAATAGAAGTTGTCAATAAATTAATGAACAGTTTTTCGCTACTTCAGGCTTTCAGCCTGAGAGCCACAGGTGGGAAGGATCACAGGAGGGAGCCCAATCACTAGCAGGTGTCAAAGGAGGGAGGCACTTCTTTGGCCATGGAGGGGGAGCAGCACGTGGAGGGGAGGACATGGGAACCCTGGGGGCGGAGGCGAGGAGATGGGACAGGATAGGGATAAGGAAGAGGGAGCAGGGGGAAAGGACGAAACACAGACAAAGGTAGAAGACAGTGACACAAGATGAAGTTGGTCAAATTTCTGACGACCCTCAGTGTAAGATAAATGATCCTGAGACTTATACTCTTGTATTTTCTTTTCTTTTTTATAAGCTTGGCAATCTGGTGAGTGTGGAGGGTAATGGTTGTGCCAATTTATAAACATGGGTGGTGGAACACAACGGCTCCCATCATGGAATGGGTGTTTAGAGTCACCACATAGAAGGTTTGTGGTACATCGGAAAAATGCAAGCACCAAAAGCATATCGTGGGGGGTGGGACCTACAGCTTAATGGCTCACCCGTAACACATAGCCTTCTTCTTCTCTAGGTGGATATCTTCCTCAAAAGCCAAAATAAAGGCGTCGGTAATGGTGTGGTTGTCCTTATGACCTTTCTGCACATAGCAAACGTAATGAACACCCCATCATTTCAGATTGGCATGGAGTTCCTCATCAGTTTGAAGGTTGATGTCCCTGGAGCATATTCAAAGACTGGTAAGATGTAATGGATATTGGGATGTTGCCAAGATGATCAGAGGCATGAAGAGTTGCAAATTAGGTGGCAGGAGAACACCATCTTACTTAGAGACTCCACTTTGCCAAAGTTGCAAACTTGTCTTTATATGTTCCACAAAAAGTAGCAGCTTTGTAGTGGCGAATCTGTCCCATCCATGTTAGAATAGGCTAGGTTGTGGGGAATGTGTTCCACCCAAAGCTGGTCAATCTGGCCGTCCTCCCATAGTATAACCAGGGAAAGGAAGGCTGCAGGGTCGTAAAAAGCATCATTCAGTGACCCACTACCACTATAGGAGAACGGCCAGATTTTTGGAGCTGGATACACTTAATGCGTAAAGCATCTGCCTTGATGTCACCCATCCTGATCAGGGGCTCTCCCCATGGGCGGTGCTCAGCCACAGCAAGGGCCATCTGGCGTGGTGCCCATTGCTGGGAGTTCTGATGCTCCAGAATAACGAGCAACTACTCCTAGGCATATATGGGATGAAAACAGCTCAGGTATCAGGAGAAAGATACCTGTGTTGTCAGGGGTTCAGCCAGATGCCTACATAACAGCCCCATCACTGGCTACACTCGCTGGCGACCTCGTGGGGCGGAGGTGGCTATGGCACGGAAGGAAGGTGGGAGAGGAATCCACGCCATAGATACTGGGGAGGGAGTTCTTCCCCAAATGGCTCACACTACAGAGGGAAAATTGAAGTGGAGGTCAGACCCCAAATCGGGCCAAAACCTCCAAAAAGGAAAGATGACAGAGAAAAGACAAGGGGAACAAATCCGCAAGGAAAGCAGGTGGGTAGCCAGATCGACATAAGTAACAACACAGAGAAAGGGGAAGGAGGGAGCAGAAGGGGAGGAGCGAGGACGGAAAGGGAGGGGCATGGGGAAGGAAATGCAGCCCAGGAAGGAAGAATGGGGTGCGATAACTCGGGACCCCATGTGCACCACACACAAACTCACGAAAGAACCGTGAACCTACTGGGGTTATAGGATCGAATCCACGTGGGAGATTTAACGACCATGACTGGTGTACAGGCCATCCTGAATGTGTGTTTTTGGCGATTTGCCAGGCTCGTTCAGGCAAATGCAGGCCTTGTTCCCAATTTCTGCCTCAGGAAAAAACGATCCACAGTTAAAATTTGATCATACACAGAAGAATGTTTACACATTTAACAGATAAGTGGCGCACAAAATTTCCCACCCTTACATAAATGGCGACAACAGCAGCAAGGAGGGGCATCTGGTTGCAAATTTAAATAAAAATAATTTTGCCAAATTGTGAGCACAGCGGAGCCTAAACTAAACGGCATTAGCGCCAACGAAAACAAGAAAGAAGAATTTATTAATGTCCAAACATAAAGAGAGAGATACCGAAATGAAACATAGTTTCTTTAAACTTTTGATATGAGCTTAAAAAAAGAGAAATTTGATTTTGGCGTTAATTGGTAGAAAGATTGAAGTTTGATACGCAAAGAAAATGTACGTCAGGTACTATTTTGCTAACGAAGTTTTTTTTTTGTCGTACTGGAAGGTCTCATTGTGTTAATAGAATTTTGTAAATCAGGAATCAGGCGTCGCACGGGCAACAGTCGTGTCAACTTAATTAATACATGTCTCAGTCGGAACTTCACTCAGCAAAGTAAACGCTTGTCAGCACATAAAACCGTTGGACACGAAATTTTAACTTACCGCCAAATTACAGGAGGATAAATTATATAACAGCATCAACAGTACTGACCGGAATATTTATAATTGTGAGTGTGATTGAAACCATATATAAACTGAGGTCATGATTAAAATTAATCTGAAAATTATAATAAATTATGCATACGCAATTATTCATTGGAAGCAGGTGCAAAATACACTTACTGCAAACTTCACAAAACAATGATATATTGAACAATTGTAACCTTGAAATAGCTTGCGCCACATGCTTATTTGTATTTATGCGAGCAGCAATAGAGAACAGGCGCAGAAGTGTGTAAAAATGTTGGTGGGTAAAGAGAGAGTCAAGAAATTATCTGACGTGAATCAATAATAAATGAATCGGGAATTTACAAGTTAAGTGTAGAAGTTCACTTTACTGACCGATTGTGATACCTTAAGTCGGAATTATTCAGAATATTTGATCAAACTCTGAAGAAACAGTCTAGAGTATTTAGCGGGATCAATCAGTCCTACATCTGCAGATCACTGTCATGACAAGAGCGTTGCCAAACAATGCCTACGACGTTGCGGAGTCTTGACTACGATGGTGGCAAGAACAATTAGTATTCATAGCTGTTATCGTGCATGATCGTATCTTTACATCCAATGTAGCGTGAGATAATGTGCTACGTTTGATGTCCATATCCGATCATGTACGATTCCAGCTACAAAAACGCATTCTTCTCGCCGCTAGCTTAGTCAAGACGAGCTTAGTCAAGTTGTTTGGCAACTCATGTCATGACAATGATCTTCAGGCGTTGGACTGATTCATCCTGCTAAACTCACTTGACTTTTTGTGAGCTCAGTGAAATATTCTGAATAATTCCGACTTGGAATATTACTTGGGTTTAGTAAAGTAAAGTTTTTGATTCCAAAAACGTCGTTTCATGAATAAACGTCCCCTACTCTCACCTTTCGCATTGTGGGCTATCGACCTGAGCTATGATTATAGCACTGACAACGTGTTTACTGCAGCAATGCCTTGTCCGCATGTTGTAAAGTGATCTGAAACTGTAGCTGCTTTCGAAATCAGTTCCAATTTTGCCGCAGAAACTGCATGTTATCCCTTCCTTTGGCAACTGCTTTAATTGAGCTATTAACTGTCACAAGTAAGTGACGAATCTTAACCCTTCACGTCGTATGTCTCGTGGCAACCTCGCAGGAGTAACAATAGTCGTCGCTTCCTGAATATCAACTTTAATCACCAACAAAACAAGAGAAAGTCTCTGAACAGATCCGAAGCAACTGCCAGTGACAAGAATCTGAATTTTTTCGTCATCTCGGTAGCAAAAAATATAGGATAAACCACGGAAGCAATTAACAAGCTTGTTAGTATGCTTTACCTAGCTTCAGTAATCATACATTCAGTTTTTCCGTGCGAATCCAGAATTTGATTTATTACTCTCTGGCACTGATGTATTCGTCTATTATCCACAATAGATCCACATTTTGGTGGTATCCGTATGTTCCAGTTGTGTATGACACAAGACTGGACGTAACTACAGTTCATTTGAGGCAAACAATGCATAGTATCTTACTGTTTCTTGACATTTTGGGCAAGGTAGTTTTGCACAAATTTTTAGTTTTGTTGAAATAAGCTTTCGCCACAAGCCGAACAAAATAAATATGCAGCTCATTTGCCGGCCGTTGGTGGCCGAGCGGTTCTAGGCGCTTCCGTCTGGAACCGCGCGACCGCTACGGTCGCAGGTTCGAATGCTGCCTCGGGCATGGATGTGTCTGATGTCCTTAGGTTAGTTAGGTTTAAGTTCTAGAGGACTGATGACCACACCAGTTAAGTCCCATAGTGCTCAGAGCCATCTGAACCATTTTTTGGAACCTTGATCCAGTACCACGTGGGAGCAGGCATAGTGATTTGGATTTTTTTTCTTTTCGTCATTTAGGGACCAAACAGGAAGGTGACGTTACGCATGTAGTTAACAGACTGTTTAGTAGGCATTATTTGTATAAATCTGAAGGTGAAAAGCATGTGAAGGCGCAAAATTGCACATTGCCAACATTTACAATTTATTTTCTGTGTTAAAGAACATAAGTTTCAGTTTCTGCTCTTCTGAATCCTCAAATGAATTTATTACTGTGTGGCATCGAATAATTGGTCAACTTCATTTCTTCTCGCTTCTATCCCAACTATCATACTTCTGCATTCTCGAGGTAGTTGCGAAGTTCTACTTGACTGTGGCATATTTGATATCTTACTGTTTCGCGACGTATAGGTGATGATTGAGTTCCCATTACTTTTTATTCAATTGAAATAAGTTTCCTTTGAAAATTACCAACGAAAATGTTTTACTCGTATGTATTTTGAGGAAATTACAATCTTGATTGAAAATTATGTATCCAGCAGTATTCCACATGCCGTATGCTGCATGAGCGAAAACTAACACCACTAGCGTTACTATCCCTGCGCTGACGTTATATAACACCAGCGTTCTCAGCCCCCTTACAGACCGGAAAGCTTCAAAAATGAGGAACTCTAGATTAATTGAATATATTAAATATACATAGTCTGAAAGATGACGTCAGAAAGAATCAGGAGATAACAGTTCCTAAAAAACCAAACGCAATCGCGTCTCCCTCCTGAGAGCCTGTGTAAGACAATCACGTCAAGCATTTCGCAGCATATTCGCTTCTAGCACAGCTAAGACTTGGCTACATGGTTGCAAATATTTAGCAAGTCTGTAACAGTACATTTACTTCTGTATGTTGTCCTGAATTGTTCCATTGAATTTGCTTGGCATTCCCTTTACCTTTCCATGACTTATGCTGTATAATCCTCATGTATGACGAAATACAGTTTAATCTTTGTTCTCCAGGAACGCCGTACTTCATAAAAGTAACAAGTGCTCGTATCTTTAACGTTACGTTACGATGTTCAGCGACCAATACTGCGATGAAGGAGATTAGCCCCCAGCGGCATCTCGTCAACTCAGTGGTTCCACACATAACTTGTGATGCAAGGGCGACGTGAGTTCTCAGTTTTAATCACGGCACAGACCAACGAACTCTAGGTTTTTATTTTCCGTTTTATTTAATGAAGCGACGTATTGTTAGAAGAACTTCCTTAACAAAACCTGAAAAAATCTTTACACATCCAGTCTTCTCACAAGCTAGATACAGTTAGCTGTGTCACTAGTCAAAGCTGTCTGTGAATACCAAACTTCTTCACAATACAAACATCTCTGAAGAATTTCGACTCGACCGTCAAAGACTCGATTTAGAGTTTGTGTTATAACGTATATCACAGGAATAGTTATGAAGTGAGTATAGTTCTTCTGTGTTAAATATGCGTAGTAGCAGTTAGGCACCCCTTTAAATATTTGCTGACATCGACGCTATCACCCACCTTCCATTCTGGGTAGCTTCAAAAATGGGAAATTTTGTTGGTTTAAATCTAATTCAATACCTTAGATATCACTTTCGCTCAGAGTTAGATTTCCATGAATCCACATGCAGAGCTCAAAATCTGCAGTGTGCCTGCGTTGCTATAGAGCAGTGGTTCCCAACCTCTTGGACATGAGGCGGGGACCAGTGAGGGGGGAGCGCAAACAGTTCAGAAGAAAGCAGAAACATGTTACAAAGTCCCTTGAAACACTGTAGTTTTGTATCACTCTTTTTACTAAAGTCAAACACTGTATAGATTTCAGATTATTGTCAAATAAAGTTTTTTGAAAAACCAAAAAAATTATAAATTAATAAACATAGATATTATGGGATTGCAAAAGGAGGCATCAGCTAAAAAAGGTTGGGAAATATTACTTATAGAGCAAGCACTGCAAGATATTCACACTGTTTATCGCATACATGTTCCGCAAGACATCAAACAATAACAGTAAAATTCATTACACCATAGTTACTTACTGTGGTTTTACAAAAACATGTGAATTCGTGGCGAAAAAATTGCATGAAATCGCTTCTAAAAGGAAAAGAAACGAGATATAAAACTTTAATAATAACAGTAAGCAACGTAATGAAGTATTCTGATTGGATCACAAACCATAAAATTAATTTTGAGCCATACCTGTGTCATGCATATTAGTGTCATATAATACTCATGATATAAAAATGGGTCCTCTGCCTCCGTTGCTACGGAGAATGAAATGCAAATCAGACTTTTTTTGTAGAGCGTCACTCAGCACCAGTAAAGCATTTTACACCCTCCAAAGCGATGAGCGGTAACTGACGCATTAGACACAAGGAAAGGGTGCGCAGCGTCGCTGCGGCAGCCACTGCTGGATACCAGGAAGTGGGTCGTGGATAGGTACGACGCACGCGCCGTTCAAAGGCATAAAGTCTGCCAAGAAATCTGTCCTAGAAATATAACTGTGAGTAAATTTTAATACTGGTGTGGCAGAAAGTCAACTACATTGTAGCTGTGCTATCATTATACTCAGAACTTAGCATTCACATGAAAGGCGCTATAAAAATTTAGGCGTTTCCGAGCGCGAGACGTTGCATTCAGTCAACGCGCTGTTTATCTCTAGAGCACGGGCGTAGACGTAGCATAACAATTCGAACAAAAGACAACACCTTCTTTATGAACTTCTGCAACCAACAGGTAGCAAGACTCGAGCGTATTATCTGCGCGGCGAGTTTATTTGGCCCGTGTCGCGATAGGCACGGACGTGAAATTCTGCGGCGGCCGGCCGCCAGCCTGGTTTTTTGTCAGTGTGTACACAAGTTGTGAACTTGAAGCTTCTGTTGATTACTCAAATGCTCTAGATCCTTCAGTGAGACTTCACTTATTGATGTTGCTTCCCCATCCACCTCCGAAATATTTGCTTGTACCAGCTCGTATTGGCTACCATGCATCTGTGCATGTGTCGTGGATGGTTCCCATGACCCAGAGTAGACCCGAGTTAGCATTCGAGTGTGGATCCGTCGCGCATTATATCCGGAGCGATGATGGAATGCAGATCCGCAATATATCACATCCGGGATAGGGTTTGAAGGTGGATCTGACGCGCATTACATCCAGAGCGATGTTCAAAGGGGAATCCACAACATGTCACATGTAGGATAGGGCTCGAACGTGGACCAACCGCGCATTACGTTCGGAGATGTGTTCTGTGTTCGAAGTTGGATCCACCAGCTGGGGGACCGGATCATGGGAGCTATCCATGACACACACGCAGACGCAGACGTACAGAAAACAGAGAAAACGCACTGGACCTGTAGAATGTGACTGGATGCATTCAAGTACAGTGCTATTGTACGCCGCCCGACCAGAAAAACAGTGCATTTGTTCTAAGGGTTGGCAACTGTACTACATTTACAAGTAATTTTAGAATATGGAACGAGAAATTATGTCATGATCGCATGGGTAGAAACGACATAAAATCGATAAAATTACGAAAAATGACGGAAAATACGCCGAAATACGGGGAAATTGAGAGTACTTGCAAGTTTTCGCTTGGTACAAAACAATTCTCGTACATGGGAACAAGTATGTGGCAGAAGAGTAATACGAGAAAATGTTAACATGGAAGTACAGGGAACAAGGGAAACAGTCATTTTTCTCGCCGAGGCAACGTTCTACTTTATGTCTATTGAGATAATAGTGATATACGCGAGTTGACTGCTGTATTTCATGATTTCCTGGAAAACAGAGAACCATCTGCCTCTAAACGTACTTGCATATGCGTTAAAGGATGTTAGAGAGTGGATGGAGTGATCGGTTGAGATGGAGTTATAACGAGGTATGTTTTAATGATAGACTGATGATGCATTTTAGAGAGAGAGGGAGATGTTTCTGCAGGTCATTTGACCGTTTTTCCTTTGTTCTGTCGGGATGCAACAGTTGCGTGACGCAACCTGCGTTCGACTCGTATACAACTGCATGTTCTGTGCGTGACTTAGAGCTTTCTCTACTTGTGATCATTAACAGCAAACTTCTCAGTCACCAGAGGATTTCCATCTCCTGTGTGATGAAACATCTCCATCCTGTTTCGACACATTCCTCTAGACGAACGAAGATTTATGCGACGTACTCCATTCCCCTACCGCATCTTGGGCGTAAAGTCGAGTCTTCAGTTTCATAACTACGGTGATTGTAAGTTAGCGGCAGGTATTTGTAATGTACTGCAATCCCGTTGTACACATCTGTTTGCGGAGCTAGTAATTTCACATGTCAGACACCGCTGCTATGTGTTTGCCTTCTTCTTTATAAGAGGAATTCTCCGTTACTAATGATCATTTTACATAGGAATGATGCGAACATTATATAATTTCTGAGCCGTGATCGAATGTGAACAGTGGGCGCTATACACCTCTGGAAGGCTATATTGTGCATGTATCAAAAATAATCGATGTTTTAAGGAAGTAGTTTTTCATTTTACAGTTTGCCATCATAGTTTATCGTAGAGAAACCGGCAAGGAGAATGCATGTCATGCGCTGGAAATATATTTCTTACATTGGGATAGCAAATGCGTTGCATTCCACACGACTAATAGGCCGGAAACTGCAAACATTTAATGTTATATGTTTTAAGTGCAGAGCCATGTAGCCGTAGCATTGCATGTATTTATGTTTTCTCACCAGTATCTTCTTGATACTGACCCAAGACACTAGAACAATACTGTATGATAGCGCACCTGATACACGTAAAACGCCCCAAACTCCGTCCATCTGAGGCTCCAACACGCATAAAAACCACCCGCTTCTTGTTATTAACCGTCTATTGTAACATCACAAAACTTTCGTATCTACTATACACCGATAAGGGGTGCTAACTTCCTCGACATGCGCGCATCTGGTAGCGTCTTGTGCTCTTAGATGGGTGCGGGACAGCAGTACGGCCACAGTTCGCTCTGTTTCTTCACGAAACGTGGCTTGTAACGGTCTAGTTTTGATCAGTTACAGATTAAATCGGTGACAGTGTTGCAGGGAGCGTTGGTCAAAGACAACGCGAGGGGATCTTTCAGTTTTTAACTTCATCCTGAGAATGCTAGTGAAACGGCCTCTAAACGCGCTGGGCAGAACAGGTGATTAGGATTGTGGAAAGGGCCAAAGAAGGTTGGGGTCAGTTTCACCTTAAAATTGTAATTTATTGTAATTTAATAACACATTTACAACCAAAGCGGCACATAGCCGAACTTTTACAACTATGAGTTTCGAACTCAAAATCTTTCACGGCTGAAGGCCTCCAAACAAGAATAAACTGGCAGTTACAGTTATAAATAAAATGATTAATAGCCGCAATGTTTAAGCTTGAAAGATAATTTTAAGAATAAGGTTCCAAGCCGCAATGCTTAAGCTTGAAAGGTAATTTTAATTTTCCAAAATTAAAAAATAAAACCATAAGCCTTAAGCTTTAAGTAGCTGAAACCAGACTAAAAGAAAAGACAACACAATGGCTATAACCTTTCAGCAAATATCCACTTACCGGAATTCAAACTTACATAAAACACAGTAAAACCAAGAATTTATTTTGTTATTGGCTATAATAGATTAGAAACAGACAATTAAACACCGGTGAGAAAGACAGTAAAGACAACAGCATTCAGAAGCTTCCCAAGGGTCGGTCTGCCCTCGTTCACTTAGGTGAGACACGTGGTGAGCCCAACTACACTTGATCCATCAGAACCCAACAAAGGGACAGACTGACAAACGACTCGCTTGCCACCAATTGGCACATGAGAATTTAAACACAAGATGTTATGGACGTGATTATCCACAATCAAATATGTATATGTATTAAGCTGTCAAAACTACACACAACAGGTGAGGAAAGGACACTCCCTGAAATTATGTTAGTGGCCAGGGCAGGTAACCGGAACACTAACGGCCACTAGACAGAAAATTCCGCTGGTGCACTTGAATTGTAGTCAACCAATATAGTTAATTCCATGGCATGGCGGCTAAATTTCGGGAATACAAACACTCGGCGTTGCTCACAGGAAAACCTCCCCAATAGCGAACCACCGAAACGAACCACACAACATGAATGGACGTGTCTTGGGTACTTGAAACCACTACTCAACTTTGACATCCTGAATCAATGAACCACGAAGCTCGTAGCAATCAGACGGTTCCACACACGCTCCGACACTGCGCAGTGTCGCCAGCGGACCCAGCTGAGAGAGGGGCGGGGGGGAGGGGGTAGACAGTCGTGCGCCTGAAGATAATACTGGACGCAGGAGCGGCAGCAGGTAACCTAACCTAACCAGCGTTTCCAGGCGAATACTGGAAGTGTGTAGGTTTGTCAGTGTACGGAGGCTCTGAGGAGAAATGAACGGTACAGTTGCATTCGCCATCGCCACAGCAATCGACCGACTGCCTGCAAACCCCCTAGCAGGAAACTATATGAACAAAACCAAAGATGGTACGCGGTGCAAATATCGGTATACATCGCTGCTGCAATATGTAGAAGGAAGAAGAACCATGGCATAACCGCAACAATGGCGGGAAACCAAACACAGCCAAGTTCACGAAAACGCACAGTTGGGAGTGAGCACGGCTCAGCGAGAATGCCCTATCCGCATAGAGAAAAATCGTAAATTACACACTTTGATGGAAGTGCTAGAAATATGTAGCCCACTGTTTCTGGTATACTGTGGTGTACATGTTCGAGGATGAACAAGGAATGACGCACTGCAAAGTCATCTATCTAAATTCGCAATGGTGGTCGGAAAGAAGCGGACGGGCGGTTGGGAAGCACACTGCCGTGTCACTGGTCGGCCTTGTAAAAAACTGCCAAGTTCCTAAAACTGACCGCACTGTTATCTGTGATGCTTATTACAGTACATCGAAGGTGTCTTTTCCATCCCATTCATCCACTGATACGCCGTTTATTGCCACGTAGTGATTGACTGAGCCGGCCGCGGCGGCCGAGCGGTTCTAGGCGCTTCAGTCCGGAACCGCGCGACTGCTACGGTTGCAGGTTCGAATCCTGCCTCGGGATTGGATGTGTGTAATGTCCATAGGTTTAAGTAGTTCTAAGTTCTAGTGACCTCAGATGTTAAGTCCCATAGTGCTCAGAGCCATCTGATTGACTGACATAGCTTGTTTGAGATGGAGAAAGAGTCTTTGTGGAGGAGCGACACCTTCCGGGCGATGGCTAGCACCGAAACAGTGATCGCCGTATATGACTGCAGTATGAGATATCAATCGAAATGGAATACCGGGCCATCAGCTATCCCGTCACTGTGAAAGATGAGTTTAAATATAGAGCTCGTCAGTCTCCTTCGGATAGCAGTTTGCAAATACTCCACAATGCCGAAAAACTATTCCAGTTTCCTTATGTTGTGACTGTCTTTTATTTCAATCATCCAGTGTGTGTGTTGTGGGAGCAGCAGCAACATGATTTACAACATACGATATCCAGTTTTCCGTGAGAGCCAATGGATCGAAACTTGTTAATGTCAGCTTACAACCTGACACAGACCTTGAAGCCGTGGCGGAAAAACAAAATGTATGGAGGTGTACAAAGCGTGTTACAGCAGAAAAAAAACAATGTATCAAACAACAAATCAGGGATCCTCATCTGCTGCTAATAGTCTGTGGCCCCTATTGATCAGACAAATTGTTGACACGGATTGGATCGTTGTTTAAGTATGTCGTATTAAGTGCATGTCAATATATCGCCGTGGTATTGGTTGTGCAGTGATATACGCTGTTGTCTCTACTATATCACACACCTTCCTCCCTCCTTCCGAATGTAGTGGAGAGAACCAACTTAGAAATTCTACAGTACTTTAAAACCCAATCGCGATGTCAAATTCCCGATTGATCAATTTGTTGTTTCCAATAGTTGTATAGCGTGCGCGCATGCGTTCGGGTGTGGGTTTCCTCCCAGCCGGTGCATACGGAGGGCGGGGGGCTACGCTGTAGACGGCGAAAAGCGAGCGCCTCGTGGTCGCTAGTTTGTGTGATCGGTAGGATTTCTTTTTTTCCATCAGGTATGTTTAGTGGAAAGTTGTGGTGGAGAGGATGTTTGTGCTCCCAAGCGTTGGCGCGTACAAGATCTTGGATATATTTAGTGCTACCATCTACTTGTGGTGGAAATTTCATTACTTGATTTGCATAATGTTAGTATGTGATACTCAAACGTTGAAAACACGTTTTATTATGAAGAAGGATCATCATAAGGTGTAAGTGAGTGTTTTAGGAAATCTGTTTGACTGCTGTATGTTTCTCTGTCTGTACAAAATTGTTTGCTGTTGAGATTCTAGTAATTTGTCCATCTGTAGAAAGAGTAGTGCAAATGGCTTATTTCACTCGATTTTCAGCTCTCCCTTTGTCTCCACCATTAGCCAATAGGAACACAGTATTCTGAGGAGAGATGCAAACCTCTGTGTGCATGTTTTGGGACGACGGTTCACACAGACAGTCAGGGAGTGACCTCTTGAGAAAGACAGAGACAGGAAGTGAGTCTGGAATTTCCTGATCAACAGAATGCCACCACTTGATACTTTGTTTGGGGGCCGCGAAATCAAAGGAGGTCGATATATGTATAGTAACTTGATCTGTAAGTAGGACATCGAGCGGTTTTGAACTTCGTTGTTGTACCTTGATGATAGAGACACGCATGGGAGGCCCCAAACAGCGATTACTATATCGCGCTTCATTCCATTCATGATCGGTAGATCACTTTTGCAGGGTTTAGCTGTCGGTGAAGTATGCGTGCTGTATGTTTCTCGATCTGTACAAAATAGTTTGCTGCTGAGATTCTAATAATTTGTACATCTGTTGAAAGTGATGGTGGGTTTCGAAATTGTCATGTACTTTTAGATATGTAATTGTTCTGACTTTCTCCCATGCTTAGATACAAGTGTGCTTCGAAAAGTGAGGAAAATGAATAATAAGAGACTTAACATCCCTGATCCGGCAGGAAATATAAACTAAGCTCACTCACCGTTTCCTTGCGCGATCAGAATGAAATAGTGCCGCAATTATTTAAGTATTGCCGGTCGCTGTGGCCGAGAGGTCCTAGGTGCTTCAAGCCAGAACCGCGCTGCTGCTACGGTCACAGGTTCGGTCCTGCCTCGGGCATGGATGTGAGTGTCCTTAGGTTAGTTAGGTTTAAGTAGTTCTAAGCATAGGGGATTGATGACCTCAGATGTTAAGTCCCATATTGCTTAGAGCCATTTGAACCATTTGTTTAAGTATTCCATACTGCTTTGTCCCCCACAAACTATAAATAAACAGTATTCCATACATTACAGGCAGTTTCCCAACAAATTCTTTACCTAAAAAAAATATACGATATTACAATGCCTTGTATCCCACAAATTGTTTACATAAACAATATTGTTTATTTAAACAGTATTCCATACAATGCAATCGATTATCCACCAAATGTTCAGTTGACTGAGTCCTGAGGTTAATTAATTTATCGATTTAATTAATTAGTCGATCAAATCGATATCAAAAGTTTGCTTGTATCTGAGAGGAGTTCCTAGAGGGATGGGGGGAGGAGGAGGTGGGAGGGATGAGGGAGCAACAGGTTAAGGAGCTGTCATCAATAGGAAGCATTATCACCAGGGGGTCATAGCCCACTTGGCAGATCAATAGATTATGGACCTGGCAATGAAAAGAGAACCCTAGGTTTGCCTCTGAGTGCATACTTGCCCCTGAATGTAGGCAATCCACACTAACAAATTGTGCTTATGGTGCTGTTGCCCTGCTATTGTCTCTTCATTTTTACAACTGAGTTTGGGATGATTATTTTGATCAGTTGCCCCCATGAACCATAGACCTTGCCGAGGTAAGGTTACTTGCCTGTTTCGGTGATACAGATAGCTGTATCATAGGTGCAACAACATTGGGTGCAACAACATTGGAGGGCTAGCTGTGGAGAGCCCAGATTAACCTGTGGCTCCTGAACAGGGACAGCAAACAGCTTTTTTGTAGATTCAAGGGAAACAACCTGGATGATTGCTTGATCTGGACTTGTAGCATTACCTAACTTGAAGTTGTTGCACTGGTAATGCAAACAGCTAAATGCAAGTGGAAGCTACAGACATTACTTTGTCCCAAGTGCATGCAGTTCTACTGAATGGCTTAACAAAGACTATGTCGTCCTTTTGGGTATAATACTCAGGAAATACAATAAGCCACCATTTGGATCTCAGAGCAGGAACTATTGAGGAATATGTCATCTTCAGCAGATACAAACCTTCCATTCTAAGGGTCAGAGAGTAGAATGTTAGAGCCCATAATGGGATGAGTATATTTGAGAATTTAAAAAGATAAAGGAACAGGGAGAAGTTATATACAGCAGAAAGTGGTGAATTGCAGTGATGTGAGGAACAGGACTTCCAGTCAGGCGAGTGCAGAGCTACAAATACACATTCAAATAAGGATAGTGCAGGAGTAGGTCTAATAATGAATAAGAAAACTGAGATGTGGGTACCCTAATGTGAACATCATACTGAGCACATTATCATAGGTAAGATATACACAATGCTAACACTCACGACAGTAGTACAAGTTTATATTTCCACTAGCTCCACACAGCATGAATAGATTGGAAGAATGTATAATGAAGTACAAGAAATTTTTCACATAGGTAAGGAAGGCTAAATTTAATTGTGGTGAAATAGCAGAATTTTGTAGTATGAAAAGGAAGAGAAGGAAAAACTGCACGAGAATATAGACTGAGGGAAAGGATGAAAGAGGAAGTCACCTGGTAGAATTAGTGCAGAGTATAATTTTATCATCATTACGCTTGGTTTATGAATCATAACAGAAAACTGTGTATGTGAAACATATCTGGGACACTGGAGGATGAAGAATAATTATAAATGGTGGACAGGATAAAACTGGCCCAGAAAACATCATGTAGCTTAAGACAGGGAACTAAATTTATATAATCTACACAAAGGACAGATGATACGAGTTGGATTGCCTTATTTTAAGGTGCATGAGATATTTTCTGGGCCAGTTTTATTTTACGCACCCTGTGTAATGGCAAGAGATTTCGAAAACAGATTTTAAATTCTAAGACTTTCCAGGAGCAGGTGTGGATTCTGCCATAAGTTATTAGTTATGAAGAGCAAATTCGAAAAATGTACGATTTTTTGGATATGAGACCTGCATAACCTGAGGTTGTTGAGAGTTTAGGCAACGTTGGACTGAAATAACAGAAAGGAATACAGTAGGTTATGAATGGGTAGACTTGAAAGGTGAAGTAGTAAAAGTAGCAGAGGAACACACATGTAAAACGAGAAGACCCTGTAGAAATCTTTGGATAACACAAGAGATATTGAATTTAAGAGGCGAAAGGAGAAAACATACAAATGCAGAACATAAAGCAGGCAAAAGAGAAAACAAACTTCTAAAAATGAAAATTACAGGAAATGCAAAATGTCTAGACAGGAATGACTTGAAAACAAATCCAAGGTAGTAGAAACATGTATGTCTGGGACAACTGGGAAAAGGATAGACGCCACTTCCAGGAAAATTAAACAGGCTTTTGGAGATAAGAGAAGCAGCTGTATGAATAACAAGAGCTCAGATGACATAACAGTACTACACAAAGAAATGGAAGAAGTGGAAGGTGAAAGATGGAAGAAGAGGAATCCGATGAAGGTACGATAGGAGATACTATATTGCGAGAAGAATTTGACAAAACACTTAGAGACCGATGTGGAACAAGGCTTCTTGAATGGACGGCATTCCCTCAGAATTATTGAGCCAACTATGAAAAACTATGGCATCTGATGTGCAAAATTGTGAGATGGGCGAAGTGTTCTCATACTACAAGAAGAATCTGATAACTGCAGTTATAAATAAGACAAGTGCTGACAGATGTGAAAAAGATTGGACCATTAGTTTAATAAGTCGTGGCTGAGAAATACTACCTCGTTTTACTGACAGAAAAATGGAAAAACGTGGAAGCAGATTTCAGGGAAGATTAGCTTGAGTTCCGGAGAAATGTAGGAATATGTGAGGCAGTATTTTCCCTATATCTTACCTTAAAAGCAGGTTGAATGAAGGAAAACCTACATTTATAGCCTCTGTAGACTTAGAAAAAGATTTTGACAATGTTAGCTATATTACACTCTATGAAATTTTGAATCTAGCAGGGTAAAATGCAGGGAGCGAAAGGCTGTTTACAACTTGTACAAAAGCCAGACTTCACTTAACAAGGAGTCCAAGGACATGAAAAGATAGCGGTAATTGAGGAGGGCATGAGACAACGTTGTAGCTTATCCCCCATGTGATTCAATACGTACACAGAGCAAACACTAAATGAGAAATTTGGAAAGGAAATTAAAGTTCAAAGAGAAGATTTTCGAAATTCTTTTGCTTTCATCTGCTCTTCATAATTAACAACTTATGGTAGAATCCAAACCTTACAGATTTGCCGGTGACATTTGTAATTCTGTCACAAACACCAAACGAGTTGAAAGAGTAGTTGGGCGAAATTGATAGTGTCTTGAGAGAAGGTTATTAGATGGTAGCCAACAAAAGTAAAATAAGGGTAATGACATTTCTTGGAATTAAATCAGGCGATGCTGAAGGAATTCGATTAGGAAACGAGGCAGTAAAAGCAGTATGTGAGTTTTGTTATTTGTGCAACAGAATAACTGGCGACGACCAAGTTAGACAGGATGTAAAATGCACACTCCCTATTGCTGTGGTGTAAGTCCGAAGACTGGTTTGATACAGCTCTTCATGCTACTCTATCCTCTGAAAGCCTCTTCACCTCTGAATAACTCCTGCTACCTACGTTCTCCTGAATCTGCGTACTGTATTAATCCGTTTGTCTGCCTCAGCGATGTTTACCCCCACCCCCTCCCTTCCAGACACACACACACTTCCCACAAATGCTAAACTGGTCATCCTTCGATTTCTCAGAATGTGTTCTATCAATCGATCTCTTCTTTTAGTCACGTAATGCCGCAAATTTCTTTTCTCCCCAGTTCTTTTCAGTACATCCTCATTAGTCCATGATCTACCCATCTAATTTTCAGCAATCTTCTGTAGTACCCCATTTCAAAAGATTCTTTTTTCTTCTTGTCTAAACTGTTTGTCACCCATGTTTCACCTTCGTACTTGGCTACATGCGAGACAGAGACCTTCAGAAATGGCTTGGTAACTCTTAAGTCGATATTTGATGTTAACAAATGTCTCTTCTGCATTGCCAGTCTACATTTTGTATCCTCTCTACTTCGGCCATCATCAGTTATTTAGCTACCCCAATAGCGAAACCCATCTACTACTTGAAGTGACTCATTTCCCAATCTAATTCCCTCAACGCCACCTCATTTAATTTGACTATGTTCCATTATTTATTTTGATTTTGTTGATGTTCATCTTTCATCCACCTTTCAAGACTATGTCAATTCTGTTCAACTGCTCTGCCACGTTCTTTGCTGTCTCTGACAGAATTACAAAGTCATTGGTAAAGCTCAAAGTTTTTGTTTCTTCTCCTTGGACTTAAAGTACTGTTCCTAGTTTCCTTTGGTTTCCTTCACTGCTATCTAAATGTACAGATTGAATAACATTGGGGATAGGCTACAACCCTGTCTCACACCCTTGTCAACCACAGCTTCTCTTTTGTGCCCCTCAACTCCTATGACCGCCATCTCATTGCTGTGCAAGTCGTAAGTAGCCTTTCGCTCCCTGTACTTTACCCCTGCTACCTTCAGAACTTCAAAAAGAGTATTCCAGTCAACATTATCAAAGGCCTTCTATAAGTCTACAAATGCTATAAAGTAGGGGTTGCCTTTCCTGAACTTATGTTCTATGATAAGCCGTAGGGTCCGTATTGCCTCAGGTATTCCCACATTATTCCGAACACCAAACTGGTCTTCTCCAAGGTTGGCTTCTTCCAGTTTTTCCATTATTCTCTGAAGAATTCGTGTTAGATTTTACAGCCCTGACTTAATAATCTTAGAGTTCGGTAATTGTCGCACCTGTCAACAACAGCTTTGTTTGGAATTGGAATTATCACATTCTTCGTGAAGTCTGAGGGTATATCGATTGTCTCATACATTTTGCGCACCAGGTTGAAGGGTTTGTCAATGCTGGCTCCCCAAGGCTATCAGTAGTTGTAACGGAAAGGCAACTACTTCCAGGGTCTTGTTTCGATTTAGGTCTTTCAGTGCTCTGTCATATCCTACTTGCAGTATCATATCTCCCATCTCATCTTCATCTATGTCCTCTTCAATTTCTATACAATTGCAATCAATTTCATCGTCCTTGCACAGACGCAGTATCTTCTTTGCTTAGGACTGGTTTCCATCTGAGCTGCTTCTCTTTTCTCAAAAAGTGTTTTTAAATTTCCTGTAGGCGTTATATGTCTTCCCCCCCCCCTCCCCCAGTGAAATATGTTTCTAAATCCTTACATTTGTTCTCTAGCCACTCCTGTTTAGCCCTTTTGCATTTCCTGACAATCTCATTTTAGATGTTGTATTGTATTCCCTTTCGCCTGCTTCATTTGCTGTATTTTTCTATTTTCTCTTTTCATTAATTAAATTTAATGTTTCCTGTGTTATCCAAGGATTTCTATTAGGCATTGTCTTTCTATGTATTTGAGCCTCTGCTACCTTAACTATTTCACCTCTCAAAGCTTCCGTTCGTCTTCTACAGTATTCGTTTCCCCTATTATTCTTGTCAAGCGTTGCTTAATGTTCCCTCTGAAAGTCTCAGCAACCTCTGGCACTTTCAGCCTATCCAGGTCCCAACTCCTTAATTTTTTATCTTTTTGCGATTTCTTCAGTTTTAATCTACAGTGGTCAGAGTCCACATATGCCCCTGAAAAGTCCTATAATTTAAAATCTGATTCTGAAACCTCCACACATTATGTAATCAATCTGATACCTTCTGGTATCTCTAGGTCTCTTCCACGTATACAACCTTCGTCCATGATTCTTAAACCAAGTGTTAGGCATGATTAAATTATGCTCTGTGCAAAATTCTACCTGGCGTCTTCCTGTTTCATTCCTTGTTTCCTGTCCGTAGCCACTTAATAATTTTCTTCCCTTTCTTTTCCTGCTATCGAATTCCAATACAATTTCACAATTAAATTTTGCTCAATCTCTTCATAATCTGCGGACCTAGTTGAGATATAAACTTATACTAGTGTGGCTGGTTGTGATTTTGTGTATAATGTAGGCTACAATAATTCGTTCACTATGTTCTTCAAAATAGCTTACTCGCATTCCTATTCTTTTTACTCATTATTAAACCTACTCTTGCATTACATCTACTTGATTTTATATTTATAATCACGTATTCACCTGACCAGAAGTCCTGCCGGCCGTGGTGGCCGAGCGGTTCTAGGCGCTACAGTCTGGAACCGCGAGACCGCTGCGGTCGCAGGTTCGAATCCTGCCTCGGGCATGGATGTGTGTGATGTCCTTAGGTTAGTTAGGTTTAAGTATTGCTAAGTTGTAGGGGACTGATGACCTGAGATGTTAAGTCCCATAGTGCTCAGAGCCATTTGAACCATTTTTAGAAGTCCTGTTACCCCTGCCACCGAACTTCACTAATTCTTACTATACCTAACTTCAAGATTTTCACTCCCCTTTTTAAATTTTCAAACCTACATGCCCGATTAAGGAATCTAACTTTTCACATCCCTATCTGTAGACCGCCATTTTTGTTCCTCCCGATGGCATTATCCTCCTGAGTAGTCCCACACAGAGATCCGAATGGGGGACTATTTTACCTCTGGATTATTTTACCCAAGGGGACACCATTGCATTTCACCATGCAGTAGATCTGCATGCCCTTGGGAAAAATTACAGGTGTAGTTTCCCATTCCTTTCAGCCATTCGGAGTACCAGCACAGCAAGACCATTTGGTTGATGTTAAAAGGACATATCAGTGAAACATCTAGACTGTTGTCCTTCAACTACTGGAAAGGCTGATAGCCTTCTTCAGGACCTACATGTTTGTGTGGCGTCGCAACAGATACCTCTCTGTTGAGGCTGCACTTACAGTACGGCCATATCTCTCGCTGAGGCACGCAATCCACCTCACTGACGGTAAAGTCCATAATTCATGGGGTGCAGGCTACCTATAGAAAAAGAAAACTGTGAAAGGAGATTTTGTTGAAAGGTAATATAATTTTTAAGTGTTAGGCAGCCTTTTCTTAAACCGTTTGTCTGGAGTGTGGCCTTGTACAGGAGTGAAACACTGATTACAAGTGAAGAGAATAGGAGCTTTTGAAGTATGGCTCTAGCCCTATTGAAGAATATTGAAGTGTCATATTCTTTGCTGTCGCCCTAAAACGAGGATAATGAAATGTAGTCGAATTAAATCGGATGATGCTGAGGGAATTAGATTAGGAAATGAGACACTTAAAGTAGTAAAGGAGTTTTGCTATTTGGGGAGCAAAATAACTGATGATGGTCGAAGTAGAGAGGATATAAAATGTAGACTGGCAATGGCAAGGAAAGCGTTTCTGAAAAAGAGAAATTGGTTAACATCGAGTATAGATTTAAGTGTCAGGAAGTCATTTCTGAAAGTGCTTGTATGGAGTGTAGCTCTGTATGGAAGTGAAACATGGACGATAAATAGTTTGGACAAGAAGAGAATAGAAGCTTTCGAAATGTGGTGCTACAGAAGAATGCTGAAGATTAGATGGGTAGATCACTTAACTAATGAGAAAGTATTGAATAGGATTGGGGAGAAGAGAAGTTTGTGGCACAACTTGACCAGAAGAAGGGATCGGTTGGTAGGACATGTTCTGAGGCATCAAGGGATCACAAATTTAGAATTGGAGGGCAGCGTAGAGGGTAAAAATCGTAGAGGGAGACCAAGAGATGACTACACTAAGCAGATTCAGAAGGATGTGGATTGCAGTGGGTTCTGGGAGATGATGAAGCTTGCACAGGATAGAGTAGCATGGAGAGCCGCATCAAACCAGTCTCAGGAGTGAAGACCACAACAACAACATATTGCATTTATTAATATTTTCATGAGAGGCATGAAAAGGAAAGGCAAAGCAAATTTGAAATTGCAAATAAGATTCTTAGAAAGGTCTGTACTTACAGGATCCAGGAGGACTGTGATAATAACTTTCCAAGAAGGCGCTGTAATTAAAGTGGAGGACTTCGTATTCCGTTATTTCATCTTGTCCTTCGAGCGGCCCTCGGCAGCTGCAGGCGAACAATAGGATAGGTTCTCGATACAGAAAAATATAGGCCCACAGCCGGTTCCGGAGCTCATTCGCTTGTTAGCTGTCGACTGAGTTATGTCAATTTTTCGGAATTATTGTGAGAACACAAAATACTGCGAAAAATATCCTGTGGACAGAAATGTCTGATGGTACAAGTGAAATACTGATGTGCCTGGAACATAGGTAGAAGAAGTACAGGAGCCATAGTATGATAGCATTCACAGCAAAGTTCGAAGCAACAACTGAAAACTGTGCTGGAATAGAGTTTACAGCATTTGGCCGAAAACGATCTGATCACATCAGAACGTTCCACGATAACAACGGAAGAATAATCATATGGGAAGTAAAAAACACGAGAAAATAGTGAAAGTTTTTTCGGTGTATACGTTTGTGTGCTCGATGAGCTGAATTAAAATTATGTTTCCGCGTGGGGAGTCGATTCGGATTACCGTTCTGCACTTTTTCCGCTTCACCAACCGGTGCCTTGATGAAACTACGTTAACATAAATGATCCGCATCAATTTGTTTCTTTTTTTATGTTTCGTCCTTTGTAGGTCCTACTTCTGTCACTTTCATTTTTGGGTAAGTCCTGCGTATACATAAATGTGGACGAAATCGTTGATGACGAATAGACGCGGTCACCTAAGATTTAAATCAACTTCGCAACTGTGAGACAATTACTCCCACCGCCTGTTGATACTTGGATTACGTCCATTGTTTACGCTTCTGGACTTGCCCCTAGAAGATTCTCTGGTCGTATTGGTATTCCATGCTGGAAATCATTAGGCATAACACAGATTCTGATCTCTTGTATTAGTATATTTTCTCCTTGTGTTATTAATAAAAGAAACGTGTTGTATGTACAATAGGTTGGATAAAAGCTACTGCTTATGTTCTTAGTAAAAATCATCAGCATTTGCTGGAAGACTTTACCCTCATTCTGCCAATGGTCATGTGAAAAGAGGGCAAGGAGCCGATACAGTTTCAGGGAGCCCTCTTGCTCTAAACGCGGAAGAATCAGCAATGATGTACGGCAAAATGGAGCGGAAGGCAATGGGTATCACTAAATTATAAACACGTTATATGAATACACAGAGCTGAAAAAAAAAGTAACGAAACCATCTAAAAACAGAGTTAATACTTTAGAACTTAATCATTATTCATGTTGTCCTGTTGAAAATAAGTTTTATACAAAAAGTTTTAAATTCGCATGTAACTTGATGGTAATTAGGGTCTCTAATTCATAAATAGATAGCGCGACTACGTAAGAATATTTTTCAATCAGCTGTTAAGAAACAGCATCCATCAATTAACTAATAATCCCCATATACACTGACGTCACGAAAGTCATAGAACAGGCTTATGCACTAATAAGATGGCTGTAGTACCGCGTACACAGGGTATAAATGGGCAGTGCAGTGATGGAGCTGTTATTTGCACACATGTGATCATGTGAAGAGGTTGCAAATTGATTAAGGCCATACGACGGAATGGTAGTTGGAGCTAGACGCATGGAACATTCTGTTTCGGAAATAGTTAGAGAATTCAGTATTCCAAGTTCCACAGTGTCACGACTGTGCCGAAAATACCAAATTTCAAGCATTACCTCTCAAAATGGATAACACAGTGTCCGAAGTACTCCACTTAACGATCGAGTGCTGCGGTGTTTGCATAAAGTTGTGAGTGCTAACAGACAAGCAACACTGCATTAAATAACGGTAAAAAATAATTATGAAGTACGATGAACGTATCTGTTAGCACAGTAAGCAAAATTTGTAGTTAATGGACTACAGCAGCAGACGACTCGACACGAGTGCCTTTGCTAGCAGCGCGACATCGTCTACAGCGCCTCTCCTGGGCTCGTGACCATATCGGTTGGACCCTAGACTAGAAGTCAGTGGCCTGGTCGGATGAGTCCCGATTTCAGTTGGCAACAGCTGAGGCGCAGACCCCGCGAAGCCATGGACCCAAGTTGTCAACAAGGCAGTGTGCACGCATGTAGTGGCTCCATAACAGTGTGGGCCATGTTTGCGTGTAATGGATTGGGCCCTCTGGTCCAACTGAACCGATCATTGGCTGGAAACGGTTATGTTCGGCTACTGGGAGATGATTTGCAGCCATTCATGGACCTTATGTCCCCAAACAACGATGAAATTTTTATTATGACAAAGCGCCATGTCAGCGCATCACAATTGTTCGCGATTGGTTTGAAGGACATTCTGGACAATTCGAGCGAATGATTTGTCCACCCACATGGCCCGAAATGGGACATAATCGAGAGATCTGTTCGTGCACCAAATCCTGCAACCGCAACACTTTCGCAGTTATAGACGACTGTAGAGGTCGCATGGTTCAGTATTCATGCAGGTGCTTCCAACGACTGGTTGAGCCCATGCCATGTCGAGTTGCTGCGCTACGCCGGGTAAAAGGAGGTCCGACACGATATTAGAAGGCATCCTGTGATTTTTGTCACCTCAGTGTAATAGGGACATAGAAGAATATATTCACTACGAACATTGTGGTTATTTTATATGCTTGGAAAAACAAGTCACTCTTCGTCGTCTGTATGATTGTTTGGTGCACATCTCTGACAGATTATTAAACGATTGCCGGACAAGCTGCTTATATGAAAAATAACGAAAAGAAATAGTGCTTTTACTCATGCACAGCAGATGTAGACTACTTTCTTTTATAGATTTCTTTGTTTAATAGAGGGGATGACACGCTGGACTCTCATTCGAGAGGAGCGAGGTTGCTTTTGATTTTCCGTAATTTTTCTAAACCGATCAAGACGACTGTTACCTTGGTTCATTTGAAAAGGATGCGGCAGTTTTCGTTTGTTATATATGTCGATATTTTTAAAGGCACGAGCACCAAGCACGTGAGTGTTTTGGAATAAATTTTAATGTCTAAAGCTTCGTGTGTGATTTGCGTGAATGGTGATGTGCATTGTGCGTTAGAAGAAATTCGTTGGTTCAAATGGCTCGGAGCACTATGGGACTTAACATTTGTGGTCATCAGTCCCCTAGAACTTAGAACTACTTACACCTAACTAACCTAAGGACATCACAAACATCCATCCCCGAGGCAGGATTCGAACCTGCGACCGTAGCGGTCACGCGGTTGGAATTCGTTGATTACAGACTTCGTTAAGAAATGACTCAGTATTGATCCGAAAAATCTCTTACTTGATGATTAATATCACACTTTCAGAATTAGTATTCGGTTGATCAAGAATTTGAGAGTGTTCACTTCTACAGAATGAAGCCAAACTCATAGCTGCTTGGTCAAAAAGCACGGTTCACCCAAACTTTGATGATTCGTATTAATAACAAACGCTCATCCCAATCACATATATTGAACAGATACGCTTGAGAAACGAGATTCACACTTCGTGAAGGGAAAGTGTCGCTGTGGGATGACGAAAAGCGTTTCCCATCTCGTTGCTGGATATCGCTTTCGCCGTCTCGTAGCCAATAATTTCACACGAAATTTTAGTCGCAATTGCGAATACTTTGGACATTAGCTGCATTAGATATTGAATGAATAACAGTTGGTGACAAATGAAAATCTGTGACGGACAGGGACTCGAACATGGATTTCCCGCTTCTTGCGAGTGGTCGCCAAAGCCATCTCGGCGAACCGTGCTCGCTTCCACGACCGATCCAAGGCTCAATATACCAAAATGTCTACGTCGCGTAGTCGTCGCAGCTGTACCTGGATTCTCGCAGCAGGATTACCCCCCCCTGGATGAACAGATATTGTGCAACTAAATTCCACACAACTTCTTTACTTTTTTTTTATCAATTTGCAACCTGCAAGATTTGTCTTCATCTTACCTTCCCTCCCCCGTGCAGTTTAGCTCCTTCTCATTATGTATCAAAGAGTCTAATAGTCTTCGAATAGAAGGTAGAAGCTTTATATTATTAGTGCCTAATATTAATTGAAGAGACTGGTGCATGTGAAATCGAGGAATGTTTAGAATTCTTCAGTAGAAAATAATTTCGAATGAGACAGTTCTTGGGCGAAAAGTGTAATTAATTGCCCGCTACGCTAAACCATGTTCAGTTTCTTTAGACCTGGGTGGAATATTATGATTTTAAACCTAGGTATTTTAGTCAGTGGATTTTGTTCGGGATGCGTATCCTACGTCAGGAATTTAGTTATTATATTTAATAGGTAAACGCTACGAATTCGGGAACAGATGATTATATAAAAACAGCGAGTATGATAACTCGGTTGGAGACCTAATCTTACTAGAGATTTACTGCTTCGTGTATGGAGATTTCTGAAAGCACAGGCGATATTCTTATTTTCATACAATTCGGGGGATATTTTCACCACTGGGTCACCATTTTGAAAGAAACACTGCTTGGAACTACTACCAAATCTTGGATAGAATAATGTGTTACGCTTCAAGCGTCGCTTAGCATTGGCTACAGAAATATGTGGCTTTCAAGGAGCTGCTCGACCAATGTAGTTTATTATTTTTAACTGCATACGCACAGTTATTGCACTAGCGTGAGGGTTATAGTTCGACATCGTCATTCTAATGCAACTGTCCTGCGCCTTCAACCACTTGGTTATCTTTTTTGGGACAGAAAAGGTGTGATTTTTGTGGATTTCCTGGAAAGAGGCACTACAATAAACTCTCAAAGGTATTGCCAAACTCTGCACAACCTCAGAAGAGCAATACAAAACAAGCGCAGGGGAAAGTTGGGCTCAAAGATCTTGCTGATTCACGACAACACCCGGGCCCACACGGCAAATGCCACTCGTGAAGTTCTCGAATCTTTTAAGTGGGATTTGTTTCCTCATCCGCCGTACAGTCCCGACCTGGCACCGAGCGACTTCCACTTATTCCAAGCTCGTCCATCGCTACGATAAGTGCCTTAATTTAAGTGGCAACTATGTAGAAAAGTAGTATTTAAGTGTGGCTTTCATCTGTATATAATAAAACATTTTTCCAATACTTTATTTATTTTTAATTCCAAAACGTAATGTACTTTGTGGATAGCTCTCGTATATTGTAAATAGCAATGGTCACGTCACACTTACCTGTGGTATTCCGGATATTACCTTTACATCTGTCGATTTTGTTCCTTTAAGTGCCACGTGTTGAGTTCGATCTGCAAGAAAGTCTTGAATCCAATCGCAAGTATGCTCCGACACTCCGTAAGATCGTATTTTTTTGATTAAACGGCAGTGCGGTACGGTGTCAAATGCCTTACTGAAATCAAGGAATACGGCATCAACCTGAGCGCCGTTGTCGACTGCGCTGTGTATCTCATGGAGGAACAGAGCGAGCTAAGTTTCGCAGGATCTCTGTTTCCGGAGTCCATGCTGATTTTTATAGAGAAGGTGTTCATTTTTCCAAAAACGTCATATTCATTGAGCGTAAAACTTGTTCCATAATTCTACAACAGATTGACGTCAACGATACAGGTTTATAATTGTGTGGATCTGTCTCAAAAACGGAATGACTTGCGCTGACTTCTTCCGCTGATTTAATGCTATTCTTTTACAGGCGCCTTCCGAAATGCTCGGCGGTTCCTTCCGTCAGTACATGAGATCTGCCGGGTCTTGGTTTAGCTCTGGTTGTTCCCTTGCGTCTCTACTACAGTCACATCGTCCAAAGTGGAATGGGCAGACTTAGAAGGGTGAAATGTCGCTCGTGCATTTATAACTCAGATGACATGCAATGAGCAGGCCACGTTCGAAGTCACTGAGCTCTCCTGACCGACACATTCTGCTTTTACTGCTTCTCTGCTGACAACTAAATGCTCCCCGCCGCTCGTGGCATCTAGGGGGCAACTCCGCATTACATAGAGATTTCAGGATAGTTTTGATCAGGTAGTGTACTTGTGAAAAAAGAACGAAGTCCTTCAGGTGGAGTCCGGAATAAGTTGAGACTGAAAATATTCCCGCGACCCACCGTCACTCCCAGGGGTCGTTACGTTAATACCGTAGAACACCGATTCCAGCCTTGATAATGTCCATTATCCGGCGAATAAACAGTCAACAGTTTTCTTCAGGGCTGACTTATCCAGTACCCACTTATAGGCGATTAGATCGACAGAGTTGTGAAATTGCGGGGATATGGATTGCTAACATGTACCAGGTGTTATAAATTTTTCAAAACATTTTCTAGGGGATTAAAATTGGATGAATCAATGGACCATTCGATGTGCTATGAGGTGCACGACTGTTCCTCAACGCAGGGATGTATGCATGCAGACCTGTGAACTCAGCTGTTGTCATTTTGGGAGACGGGGTGTCCACAGCACAGTCATCATGAAGGTGTAGGAGAGACGATGAGACAACAACAATTTGTCGCTGAGAAAATTGAAAGAAACATCTAGATTCATTTTCACGATAGACTGAATGAGTGGACCCAGGTCATACAACGAAAAACACCACCAAAACATCACACTATCACTTCCGGCCTGAACTACACCGTCCGAACATTGTGTGTCATGCGTCACGTTGGCTGTCGGTGCACTTGTCGCCTAGAACATCTGAAGAGCGACAAAATCAAGATTCGACGAATCACACTACACGCGTCCAGACAGCTAGTTCCAGTTTCATTGTTGTTTTGCGCAATGAAGACTTGCAGCTTTATGTGCCGCTGTGAGCAGTTGACTTTTCCGAGGTACGGGACTCAGCATGTTCACTGCATGCAGTTAGCTTCACCATGTGCGCTCAGAAACTGAGATGTACCGGCATCCACAGACAGCAGCACTTCCTGTCGGTTTGAAATCTGTGTTAAGACAAGGTGTGACACTAGTCTCCAGTCACTGTCGCGTAGGATCTTTTTAGACCTCTGTTCTGTCGTCATCTTACATGGCTGCATGTTGCAGATGATTCCTTGTAGAAACTTTCAGTAATATGAATTGGTAGACTAACCGATCGGGCAACTTCATTTACAGTGTCATGTGTGTATGAGCAAACACGACAACTTCTTTCTGCCATTCTGTCGTGCGTCACACCATTTCATTGCCATGACCTACGTTATTTGGTGAGGTTACTTGCAACAGATTACAACTGAGGCTGCAAACGGATTATGTCCTTTCCGCCGTATTTTCTGTTACGTCATAAGCTATAATGTGGGCACACAGGTAACTGTGGTCGGTGTTTTGCATTTTACTCAAATGATAAGGAATGACGAATGAACCATTGGACATATTGCGTGGGGTATTACAACCGTCACAAGAGAGAAAAAATTCCGCGGCAGAAGTTGCACTAAAAAACCACGCAGATTATTGCAAGCTCTGACTTCAACATATGACGTCCGATCCCGTCGTCAACGTTAAGTTAAACAGAAAATTTCTCCTTTCACTCATTCAGCAGCCAGTACGTTTTGATAAGCGTTTAACCAATCTCTTGGCATAGTAAAACAGCAAAAATAGAGCAAGTTCACAGAATATAACGATTCGAGCGTACAGGTTATGAATCAGGACCTGCTTGCTCTGATTACTGCTCAGGGTATCGCAGTGCAGCGTTAGGGAAGTCCCGAACTGATCTGTTAGGTGTGCAGCCGCCGGGGACGCCTTCCAACATAAGGGCGGCCGCAGCCGGATTTAAGAAATGGGATAATTTTAATGACGTCATAACCGTTTAACACAATCGACCGATGGGACGATACTGTAACCGGACGCTTTGACTCATGCCACCAGTAATAGGAATTACGTCGTCATCTAGTATCGAACTCTCGTTCGTACATGAGTCAGAAGTGCGAAAGGCGATGCGAGATAATTTCTGGGGCCTTCGTGAGTCTGACCATTGTCTGCCGATCTTTCTGCGGTTACAGGCATGACCGCGAACCCTATTTGCAGTTCAGTCGTGAAAGATTGCTGTTAAAGTAGCTCTCTCACGCGTTTGCCTTCCTGGAAGAGGACGCTGCACTCGACGTAACATCCGCCTACATCATCGTTCATTTAATCTGTGTTTATAACAGATGGTGCTCGTGTAATACCATAGACTGTAAATCACACGCTGGCTGTTAAGCATGCCTGGTGTGATGGCGGTTTCTGGCGACTTTCCCAAGAGCGTACATAGTTCTTATTTGTTATAAAATGTGTGCACTCCTGTAAAGCTCTTTCATTTAACATATTAATATCTTTAGAAATTAACACTTCTTCTAGTAATAGACTCATTCATATTACAATTGATTTTGTTTCAGTAAATGATTTTTGTATCTGCATGATTTTACATATTCAGCAGTGTTTTAGTTAGTGATAACTCGTATTTATAAAGATAATATTCTGTCGAAAAGTACAAGTTTGGACACGATTTCACTGTATGTTACCATGAAAAGTTGAAAGTCTCTTATGACAGCGTTACGTAAACGAATCTTTCACTGATCCTTTTTACGGAATTATTCGCATTATTTGTAACGATATGCACATCACCCCTTTCGTTGAAATTACTAGGGAATCTTTCTCTATATTAAAGAAATATCCCCAGATTTTATGAAGTAATCATTTCACGGCCTCTAATAACGCTCACTTATTTCCTTTCTGCAATGTTCATCTTGTGGTTTTGATATACTTGTTTGAGATTCTTTGTTACACATATTGCTTCTAAATCTTCTGTTGGTTTAGTTTTTTAAAATGTTTCTTTTCTTTGCATACTACAAGTAAGTAAAAACTCTTGTGTGTAATTAACTTATTACAATTTTTTGGCAGAAAAACCACTGATTTACACTGTGGAACTGAGAAAACCTCTTCCATTTTGTGAAGTTCAAAACATTCTTTGGCGTTTTCTGCCGTCATTAGCGGAGCATCCCCCATGAATCTGTAAATCTGTAAACTGAGGCAACAAAAGTTATGGGATAGCGACATGTACATACACACATGGCGGTAGTATGGCGGAGCTGTCATTTGTACTCAAGTGATTCATGTGAAAAAGTTTCCGACGTCGTTATGGTCGCACGACTGGAATTAACGGACTTTGAACGCGATATGTTAGTTGTAATTAGATGCATGGGCATTCAATTTTGGAAATCGTTAGGGAATTCAATATTCCGAGATCCATAGTGTCAAGAGTGTTCTAAAATACCAAATTTTAGGCATTAGCTCTTACTACAGACAATGCAGTGGCCGACGGCCTTCACTTAACGACGGAGAACAGCGACATTTGTTTAGAGATATCAGTGCTGACAGATAAGCAACATTGCTTGAATAAACCGCAAAAATCAATGTAGGACGTACGACGAACGTATCTGTTAGGGCAGTGCGGTGAAATGTGGCGTAAATGGTCTATGGCAGCAGGCGACCGACGCGAATGCCTTTGCTGACAGCGCGACATCGTCTCTCCTGGGCTCGTAACCGTATCGGTTTTACCCTAGATGGCTGGAGAACCGTGCCTTTGTCAGATGAGTCCTGATTTCAGTTGGTAAGAACTGATGGCAGCATTGAGTGTGTTGCAGATCCCACGAAGCCATGGATTCAAGTTGTCAACAAGGGACTGTGCACGCATATGGTGGCTACATAATGGTGTGGGCTGTGTTTACATGGAATGAACTGGGTCGTCTGGTCCATCTGAACCGATTATTGAGTGGAACTGACTATGTCCGGCTAATTGGATACCATCTGCAGCCATTCATGGTCTTTATGATACCAAATAATAATGGAATTTTTAGGGATGACAATGAGCCGTCTCACCATTCCACAATTGTTCGCGACTGGTTTGAAGAGCATTACGGGCAATTCGAGCGAATGATCGAGCCACCGCGATCGCTCGACATGAATCCCATCGAACATTTGTGTAATATCGTCGGGAGGTCAGTTCATGCCCAAAATCCTGCATGGGTAACACTTTCGCAGTTACGCATGGCATAGAGACAGCACGGCTCGATATTTCTGCTGGAAAATTCCAACCACTGATTGAGTCCATGCCACGTCGAGTTGCTGCTCTGTGCGGAGCAAAAGGAAGTCCTACAAGATATTAGAAAACACGCCATGACCTCAGTGTACACAGGAAGTAGCTGCACACTATGTGTCGGAGAGGACCAAAATTAGCGGTTTTCTCTTTTAATCAGTGCACATCTTTAATGAGTTTTTCCTATCGTAGTATCTCTAAACAGCTTCAGATCTCTAATCTCTATGTTAAGTATACCATTTAGGCAGCAGAATTAACGCAGTCTTCCTCGAAAACAAGTTCGCTAATTTTATCCAGTAGGATTTCCCTGTAGCAACGTCGCGTTTTTTCCAGAGATTCTCACTGTAATTTCTTGAGTATCACAATTACGTTTTCTGATGGGCTATACCAACCCATTACGATCCTAGGAGCCTAAACTTGAAATTGTAAAGGCTACTTGATAACGGCCGCGAATGCTGGAAGAGTACTCCAGAATTAATCGCATTGGTGTCCGGTATGCAGTTTCCTTCACAGATTGTGAAGGTCTAGTTACATATGTATTTTTAGCCCCACTAAAATATTCATTTCAGATATAAAGAAAAGAAAATATTATGTTTAAACTGTTGCTGAGTGATGGAACAAGCGCGACAGGTGGGGTAGACATCGTTTCACTACCACATCTAAGAACGTCCGAGTCACCATCCAACTTCGCATTCTGCGAAATGTATCTCGAAAACTGACATGCATGCGGTGAAAGCTTAGGAACAAGATAATTACGATTGTGGATTATTCAGTTTTTGCTTTGTATTTATTCTGCACTGACAGATACACAGTTGCATCAGAGCTATTGCAGTAGTAATTGGTTTCTTTTTAGAGACTATTAGGAAGCTATCACTACGAGATGCAGTGCATGTAATTTTGTTTGAAGAGTGTATGTATATATACTGTTTTGTTATCAGTAGGCCGCCTTTTCCTTGGAAAGTGACCTGAAAAGAAAATATTCCCATTGTGTTTGCAGTAATTTAGTGTAGTGAGCAACTTTTTTAATTGAAGTGTGAAGGTAAGACAGTTATTTGCTTTCTGTAGTATGCTTTGGTCAAACGGCGCCCAAAGCGGCGAAACGTGCGCCCAAAGCGGCGAAACGTTATTGAAGGCAGTCGCATGCGTCGCAGTTGTAATTTTTATTCTAAGCAATTTTCATATTAAGCCCTTTACAGTGGTGGTTTACCCCAGGTAACTACGATAAATGAAATTTTTACTGAACCTTCTCTCTGGTATTCAGCAATCAATTTTCTTCAGAAAGAGAGCCGTCACAAGATGCATCGTACTTTCTCGGAACCTTGCAAGAAGTCTAACTAACCTCTTAATTCGTTTCCCTGTTTTACATGCTGCCTCATTTCACATCATTTCTCAGTGTTGTCTCTAATTATGTAAACGTTAGGAAGGGTTCCGGAAGTATGCCGTTAATCATGGAATCGGATACTACAGTGTTCTTTCTCTTCGTTATGGGCATTATGTTGGTTTTATCTGTATTTGAAGAGAACTGCCCTTCGTCACACCAACAGGATATACTGTCCAAGTGGTTCTGCATAGTTCAATCTCGTTACTTTCCTGGAGACAATAGCGTTGTAAACGAACAGTCTGTTAGCATGGATGGCCCACTCTGGTATCTCTCTGGTAAACCGCACGCGTGTGTTTATTGGAGAACATCCGCTGATAGTTTCTGTTGAGTGTACGGATTACAGTATAGTTTACTGGGTTCTGTTAGTCAAAAAATCTTCGAAGCAATCATGAAAGGACTCCATATCGACGTATTATGATGCTCAGTCGACCGTGTAATACAGTGTCGAACACTTTTAGTAAATTACGAAGAAGGAATTTACCTGTTCACTTTCATTTTCTGTATGCTAGATGTCATGTATGAACAAAGCGAGCTGTGTTTCAAACAAGTGTGTTTTCCTGAAACCTTATTCATTCCTTAAGCGAACTTCTTTTCCTCCAAGGACATATTAATTTTCGAACATGGTATATGTCTACGATCTTACACAAGACGAAACTTAGTAATACTGTTCTGTAACCTTCTTTCCTTTTTGTGAACAGAAATGATCAGCACATTTTTTCAGTCATACAGGGCTGTTCGCTACGCAAGAGATTCAAGATTAACACGAACTAGGAGAGGGGCAATTTACATCCAAAATCCTGTATAAGATGACGAGAAAGAAAAACATGTATTATTAAACCCTGAGGTGGCAACTGAAGGTTGTCACGTTTTTTGGCACTAATATTTAGTGAGTATGTAATGATAAAGGAAACTGAGAAGTCATTCTTACATTATGTTTGGCATTAAATTTTGAAAAAGACAATCGAGTAATGATTTGAAAATATGTAATTAAACTGTATGTTAGTGCTGAACTTCGTTACGTGAACAATGACCTTCAGTGACGTCAACAAATATCGTCAAAGAAATTTAGAAGAAAGGCCACTGTTTACTTTTCCGTTACTTATTTTGCAAATTGGATTTCATAGTATTGTCTGAACAACTGAGCCTTGTTTTACTGACTTGAACAGAAACAAACACTAGAATATGTACCAAACCCAACAGCTATGTGCTCCAGATATGGATTTTTTTCCATTCTCAAACTTGGAAAATTAAATTGCTTTACTTTAGTGATAAACTGAAACCTCTATTGTACAACAGTTAACTGAAAGTAGACTGAGGATAAAATTCTAAAAAGTGAAATTATTCATTAATAAACTGGCTGTAACTATTCAATTTGTTTCTTATGTCACTAAGTTAGCATATAATGAAAAAAAAAAAGGAACAAGGATCCTGCTTGGTAATAATGTCGGAGGGCAATGAGGACACAATCGCCCTTAGTTTCACTGATTATTATTTAAATAAATTTTAACAATCAAATTACATTCTGTTGTACTGCTGGGTTAGCCGTTAATCCTTTCTACCACTGAACACTTACTTCAGTGTTGTGCATATGACGAAACTCGGAGCCGACGCTGAAACTGTCTTTCTGGAACTGCTGCTGCTGTTGAAGACGGTAGCATCTTGTGGAGCCACAAATAATTACAGGAATGGGCAATCGTAATTAATACACCCTCTTCCGCCCGTCCACTGTCTGTACTCCTGCTACTAGACATCTGGCCGGCGCGCGTACATGATGCGGCTGAAAATGTTACTCTCTACTGCGAGGGCGTTAACACCACACTTCCGCACATACAAGCGCTGAAACCTCTCTCTCTCTCTGTGCGCTCCGCGCCACAGTTCCTTACCCAAAAATTTTACAATGCACAAGCACTGCTATTATCGTTGCTAGTCGATGCAAATAACAGTTCTTTTGACTTTTTTCCAGAGCTTATAAGTTTCACAGTGAAACACAGATAAATACAATGAAATGTCAACAGACTTCTATCGAAATTAACACTTGCAGTGAAGCAGTGTCCTTAGTTATTAAACGAAAGCATTTAAATTACAAATATTTACATAAAATTCAGCAGATATATATTTATCGGTAGCAGGTGCCATGCATCCTGCATTTTCGGTGTTACAAACTCCTGTGGCACATTCAATTTTTATCAAACACTGTTATTCTGATTTAGAAAACATCATGACAGCACCACATCAGACCGTTCGCTGCATGAAGCTCCCTTCTTATTGTGACTCGTTATGTGTGTGGCGCAGGAAGGGAGAGTCCATAAGCGCTAAGGTAACATGAGCTATACTGTCTAACAGAAGTGTAGCACATACATCAAAAACAGTTTTGCACCACCTCGGTTCCCAGAACTCCAGAAGACAGACGTTGGCTGTGGATATTGTACCACAGACATAGTCCCTTTGACTGTTCAGAGATATCACTAAATCCGCCCAAAGATGTAAACAACCATGCATGAGCAGCGCCTAATAGATGGAGGAGGTCTGACAGCCGATCAGTTCCAGTCATTCCACCAGGAAGGAGGTACACGGCTCGTGTTGTCTGTAGTTCAACCATGCCTAGACAGTCAATACCGTGGTTTGATCGCATCCGCATTGTTACTTTGTGCCAGGAAGGGCTCACAACAAGCAACAAAGGAAGTGTCCAGGCATCTCGGAGTTATCCAAACCGATGTTGTTTGGATATTGAGGAGATATAGAGAGACAGGAACTGTCGATGGCATGCCTCGCTCAGGCTGCCCAAGGGCTACCACTGCAGTTGATGTCTGCTGCTTACCGATTATGGCTCAGAGGAACACTGACAGAAACGCCACCATGTTGAATAAAGCTTTTCGTGCGGCCACCGGACGTCGTGTTACGACTGAAGCTGTGTGCAATATGCTTCATGATGCGCAACTTCACTCCCAATGTCCATGGCGAGGTCCATCTTTGCAACCACGACACCATGCAGCGCGGTACACATGGGCATAGCAACATGCCGAATGGACCGCTTAGGATTGACATCATGTTCTCTTTGCTGATGAGTGTCGCATATGCCTTCGACCAAACAAACGTCGAAGACGTGTTTGGAGGCAACCCGGTCAGGCTGAATGCCTTAGGCACACTGTCTAGTGAGTGCAGCAAGGTGGAGGTTGCCTGCTGTTTTGAGATGGCATTATGTGGGGCTGATGTACACTGCTGGTGGTCATGGAAGGTGTCGTAACGACTCTACGATACGTGAATGCCATCCTCCTACCAACAGTGCAACCATATCGGCAGAATATTGCGAGGCATTCGTCTTAATAGACGACAATTCGCGCCCCCATCATGCACATGTTGTGAATTACTTCCTTCAGGATAACGACATCGCCCGACTACAGTGCCTATCATGTTCTGTACACATGAGCCCCAATGAACATGCCTGTAATAAATTGAAAACGGCTGTTTATGGACGGTGTGACCCACCAACCACTCTGAGGGATCTACGCCAAATCGCCGTTGAGGAGTGGAACGATCTGGACTAGTAGCACCTTGATGAACTTGTGGGTAGTATGCCACGACGAAAACAGGCATGCATCAATGCAAGAGGATGTGCTACAGGGATTAGAGGTACCGGTGTTTACAGCAGTCTGGACTACCACCTCTTAATGTCTCGCTGTTTGGTTGTACAACATGTAATGTATGGTTTTCATGAGCAATTTTCTGTACAGGTTCCGGAACTCTCTGAACCAAGGTGATGCAAAACACTTTTTGATGTGTGTATAAGCGACTTCGTTTGAGTCCGTTGCGTTGCGTCTTTACGGCAGTGTTGCTACTGTTTAAGTTCCAACCCACACATGTTATGCGATATAATTTTTTTTCTTCTAGCAGAAGGACATCGTAAGTCGCAGAGGCAACGAAGCATTCCAGGTGACTGGAAAGAGGAACAAGTCATGCTATTTTCAAGGAGGACATACTTGTATGTACATAACTATGGTCCTATTTCCCTGACGTCAGTCTGTTGCACATTTATGGAAAATAATGTACGCTTTCGTTTAATGAACTTTTTGGTGACCGAAAATAAACTCTGTAGTCATCTATATGGATTCTGCAAACGTCGTTCGCGTGAAACTCGGCTAGCTATGCTCGCACGAGAGATCTAAAAGGCTATGAAAAACGACGCCCAAGTTGACGCCGTGTCATTCCTACATGTAGATGTAATGTGCTATGGGCTGTACGGCAACGCATTGTAGGGGGCGAATTATTGAGGCGATCAGTCAGTATGTCAGAAGAAATCTATATAGTAAATATAGGGAGGGGGTTAGATTATTCTCCGCCCTTCTCTTGCAGACATTGCTTGGGTGGAAGTGGTTGTTGACTTTCATTCAAGTGACCACCCTCTGACTTCGGTTTACAGACAGGACACTCCCAGAAAGAAAGGCTGCCTCAGTAGACGCTTATAATGCAAACTTGACGCTATGCCTCCTTCCTTGTTTTCTTTCTTTTTAAAAAAGAAAAAAACTGATGGAGCACCCACGATCGCCTGTCCAACATTACGAGCACGCTACACCAAACGGCTTGTGCATCCATCGCAATACTGGAATCCCGGTTTTGAAGGTATTGTGTCGCATGACTGAACGATGAATATTGTTTCTCAACAAAGGGCAGGTGGACAGCTCTGTAGTGGTTTAAATGCCGAATACTTTTTCGCTGCCTCGCAACATTTCGTGTCACGAGGGCAAACGACACTCGTAGAAAGAATGAAGGCTTCATGGCAAGTGATTGAGAAATATGTCCATCAAAACCCTACAAAATTATAGGAAGCAGGAGAAGATTTCTGATAGACGTGGCAGTTTGTCAATAGTCACTCCACCAAAACAGTTGAGCCTCAAAACAACATCTGGAGGACAATGCTCAAACAGTGATGGAGTATTTCTCCTCCGTCGTAGCATCTATAAGCCAGGATTCAATAATCCGTTGGCTCGTGGCTTGGAGGAGGAGGATGGGAAGGTGATTGATTTAAATTACGATTACACTAACAGTGAAGAATATTACTACACCTTTTTTATCCGAGAACTGGTTTCCTGTGTTGTATGACTCTCGGGGTAGTTACCAGAAAATAGGGTGAAAGATTTCATTCTAGCTTCTGCAATAAAGTCTAACTGCCCAAAAAGTTTCGAACTGTTGGAAAGAGGTAGTCTTAGTCTTCAGAGTACGTACAGGACCGAACATTGCTCAGTAGTTATCCTAGTGTTACTCTAAGTAACTTTATAGGAATGACGTTAGAAAGCATTGTCAGCCTTTATTTGATCTTGTCCTAAAATGCAGGAAACTGATTAATCAGTCTCAATTTGGCTTCAAGATAAATCGCTTTACCCTCGACTACCCTCCCTCATCCTGCTGGAAATGCACTATAATGAGCTTCTCACGAAGAAAACATCATATAAATATACTACCTGACAAGAGAAAGTGAAGCAGCCAGAGGACACGGTTGGCTGTCAACGTACCTTCATGCATGTACAAACTATCACCAGGTTCGTAAATTACTGGAGTTGTAATCCTCTGTGACGGGTCGAACGGTCGCATCAATGTTGATCGTCTTCAGCGCTGTTATTAGGCTGGTGGGGTATACAAGGGGCATGATCAGTAACAAATGTTGACTGATCACTGTGAAGGACACGGAGATGCCACATACTGATGCGAACAGCGTTAGCAACACCTGACTGAGTCTGAAAGAGGGCTGAGTGTGGGTCTCCATTTGGCTGACTGCTGGAATCGTGCAATATCCAGATTTGTGGGGCACACAAATGCGGCAATGTCCATTTGTTGGACTGCATGGAAATGTGAGGGCAGGCATATTCGTTGTCAAGGTTTCGGGCGACCACATATGATCACCACAGGGGCCGCAGTATCGTGCACCAAGCACATCGTAACCCTTTCATATCTGCACCTGCCATCTGAAGACAATAAATGAACTTCTAGCAACACTATGCGTCTCCTGCGCCATTGGTCGAGACCAGCAACAACTAGTGAATTAATGTCCCATGTGTAGGCTGCCTTTAACGTCACAACACAAACGGCTGCATTTGGGGTTGTACCGAGAGCACGAAGCATGGGCTGCTAATGAATGCCGTCACATTGTGTTCAATATTGGGAAGCTCTTCTGCGCTATCCGTGATGGCCATCGTCGGCGAGTAATCCTTGAACGTAGGGAGAGCTCCCGTTCTTCCAGTCCTTAGGTGTTACCTGTCATGCCATTTTGAAACAGGACAATGCTCGTCCATGCAAGGCACATGTCTCTATGAACTGTATGTGACATTGAGGTATTCCTGTGCCTAGTAATATCCCTACATCTGTCCCTGATAGAACATGTTTGAGACCAGCTCAGATGTCAACTCTGTCCCAGTGTCAGTATCCAGGATATCAAGGACCAGTTAACAACAGTTGTGGAGCAGCTTGCCTGAGGAGAGGATACAATGGCTGTATGGCATCCTTCCCAATTGAATCAGTGCAAAAGGCATGCAATGTCATACTGATATGTGGGCCCATACTGCCAAATTCTTTCAAAGTTTGACTCTGTCTTGTAGTTGCTGAAATAACGTTACATAGCCTCAGTAGTTAATCAGTACTGGTTCAAGGTCTTATCCGCTTATAAAGGCCTCTAATCACACGTTCAGTGATAAGGACTTCCAGAGTCACGTTAGACAGATTACTTATATTCATAGCTACCCCAGCACTTCCTCCACATGGGGAACAACTGGGAATTGATCAAGTTTATCCAAGGAAATCCCCCCCCCCCACCCACCCACCCACACTTTGGCGAATATACTTACCAGATGTGGTGTCGATCAGCTATAATGTATCGCTGCAGCATCTACCTTTGTTCAACTACACTGTACCATTGCCACAGTAGCAGCAACTGTTGCAGCTACCACAGCACACAGAACCATTGTCAAGTCTCCCATCATGAGTACTATTGTTTGCCACCAGTATAACATTACTATGTGTGGATATAAATGAGTAAATGTGGGCCTGGATCTGGATAATGACTTTGCTGTGGTTACTGAAGTTGAAAACGTGCAGTGCATTGATTTCAGAGTTCAGTATTCATGCTAAGAGTGAGAATATATATGCAGTATGATGGGTTGTTGCAAAGAATAAGATGATGAATGAGTATGATCCATCCAATACAATGATATCTACTATGCAATATCAATTGTTACTGGAAGATTGGGACGTCGGCAGCCATATGTAGGAGCTAGTTATTATAAGTTTGTAGACTGTTTGAGCAAAAGTAATGTTACAATGAACCAAGTGGAGAAGTGTATAAATTCCTGTATACACCCTGTGCCAAAGTGTTAACTGTGGAACCTGTAATGGCTGTAGAGGATGCGGTCAAACAGGGAGTTACTATACTTGAACGCCTTACAGTCCAAGAATATGGCTCACAGATAGAAATGTTCAACATTCTGTACCACACATTGAAACTTGTATAAAAATACTAAATAAAGCATAGTGTGTTTCCTACAGAATTGTTTCAATCACAGACCCTCATCCACCTATGCCCTATCCGAATAACTATTAAAAGAATATATACATTCTTACTGCGAGTCAGAACGCTAATGTGCCACCTCCGGTGCAGCCATCAGCATCGCCACCACCCATGGCAATGCCACCGCCGCCGCAGCCGCCTCCGCTGCCGCTCCCGGCACCGCCACTTGCCACAGCCCTTAGCGCTGCTGCCACTGATGCTGCTGCTTTCAATATTAGTGAATGAACATTGAGCACTTGTTGTGAGATGCAGGCTAGCCTCTAATTGCGGCCCAATAACGGATCACCAGAGCTGTCCCATGGAGAATTATACACTCCTGGAAATTGAAATAAGAACACCGTGAATTCATTGTCCCAGGAAGGGGAAACTTTATTGACACATTCCTGGGGTCAGATACATCATGTGATCACACTGACAGAACCACAGGCACATAGACACAGGCAACAGAGCATGCACAATGTCGGCACTAGTACAGTGTATATCCACCTTTCGCAGCAATGCAGGCTGCTATTCTCCCATGGAGACGATCGTAGAGATGCTGGATGTAGTCCTGTGGAACGGCTTGCCATGCCATTTCCACCTGGCGCCTCAGTTGGACCAGCGTTCGTGCTGGACGTGCAGACCGCGTGAGACGACGCTTCATCCAGTCCCAAACATGCTCAATGGGGGACAGATCCGGAGATCTTGCTGGCCAGGGTAGTTGACTTACACCTTCTAGAGCACGTTGGGTGGCACGGGATACATGCGGACGTGCATTGTCCTGTTGGAACAGCAAGTTCCCTTGCCGGTCTACGAATGGTCGAACGATGTGTTCGATGACGGTTTGGATGTACCGTGCACTATTCAGTGTCCCCTCGACGATCACCAGAGGTGTACGGCCAGTGTAGGAGATCGCTCCCCACACCATGATGCCGGGTGTTGGCCCTGTGTGCCTCGGTCGTATGCAGTCCTGATTGTGGCGCTCACCTGCACGGCGCCAAACACGCATACGACCATCATTGGCACCAAGGCAGAAGTGACTCTCATCGCTGAAGACGACACGTCTCCATTCGTCCCTCCATTCACGCCTGTCGCGACACCACTGGAGGCGGGCTGCACGATGTTGGGGCGTGAGCGGAAGACGGCCTAATGGTGTGCGGGACCGTAGCCCAGCTTCATGGAGACGGTTGCGAATGGTCCTCGCCGATACCCCAGGAGCAAGAGTGTCCGTAATTTGCTGGGAAGTGGCGGTGCGGTCCCCAATGGCACTGCGTAGGATCCTACGGTCTTGGCGTGCATCCGTGCGTCGCTGCGAAACGGTCCCAGGTCGACGGGCACGTGCACCTTCCGCCGACCACTGGCGACAACATCGATGTACTGTGGAGACCTCACGCCCCACGTGTTGAGCAATTCGGCGGTACGTCCACCCGGCCTCCCGCATGTCCACTATACGCCCTCGCTCAAAGTCCGTCAACTGCACATACGGTTCACGTCCACGCTGTCGCGGCATGCTACCAGTGTTAAAGACTGCGATGGAGCTCCGTATGCCACGGCAAACTGGCTGACACTGACGGCGGTGGTGCACAAATGCTGCGCAGCTAGCACCATTCGACGGCCAACACCGCGGTTCCTGGTGTGTCCGCTGTGCCGTGCGTGTGATCATTGCTTGTACAGCCCTCTCGCAGTGTCCGGAGCAAGTATGGTGGGTCTGACACACCGGTGTCAATGTGTTCTTTTTTCCATTTCCAGGAGTGTATGTCAGTAACGTATGGGAGGAGCGAGGCTCCAATGTGCCTCATTGAAGTGGTAGCTGTACTTATCTGTATCATGTTATGTACTTGTTAAACAGCAACAAGGCAGTGCAATTTAGTGGGAGATGGCCCGTCAATCTGGCACTGTGCATTCACATCATAATTTTTATAGCAGGGCTCATACATAGAAAGAATCACATAGTTTTTAAACATTTGAGGCAGCAACTTAATGTGCAAGAAATGTCGCATAACAGAGATATAAACTTTGCAGGAAAGAGGTAATGGTCTAAGCAGTTAAACTGTTATCTCTTTGAGTAAGTTTCCCTTAAATGTCCAAAGCACTTTCCAAACATTTTGTGATTTTATCAGCTCAAAAATGGATTAGGCAGATATAAATCGCTCGTCATCATTATCATCTTCGAAGCCAGAATACTCCATCTGAATCATCATAACAAATTCAGGACTTCTACGTTAAGTGATCTTCTTAAATACACTAAAGTCGTGCAGTCACTGTTCTCCCTAAATTGTCCGGTAAAAGTCAACGCATCAGCTGATCTCATTCGCAGTGTATGCTCACTACCCTCACTTAAGATAACAGTCGCTTCACAAATGATCATTACCTTGTTCATTGTGATGATGAACTGCCATTGGAAGCCAACGAATTCGTCTTTTATACTTATCGTCTCTTATACTTATCGTGTTTTATACTCATTAAATGGCAAAGATGATGATGTGCAAGAGATCCCCATAGTAGAAGGGAGATCACCATTCTCTACAGCGAGCTCATGGGATATGACACCAGTCATTGAGTGACACATAAGTGAGTAGTGGTTCTTTCTATTCTTTTGACAATACTAACACCCAACACACAGCTGCATGCTTGCCTTATTAACATCATGTGTGCTTGTCTGCTGATAGGTGCATTCGATGATGATGAAACCCAGAAGAATCTGTTGACATAGTCTGTGGGCCCATTCCCCAGTGTTAGTTTGTGGGGCATGATGCCGGTCATTGAGGAGCAAGTATGTGAGTAATTGTAGTTCTTTCTGTTCCTCTCCTTGTAACAATACTAGGCAATTCCATACATGGATTGCAAACATGATGTGTTCTTGTTTTTCTAGGTGCACTCAATGACATGAGACAGGGGACTGTATATGTGCAGGCTGAGCTGGACCAATTAATGCTGGACATAAGGCCAAATATGGATTGCTTCAGATGTAGCGAATTTTGAACGTTAGTAGAAACGCTACAGATGCCTGCATGTATCTGTTTATTTTTTTACATATGCATCATACTTAATATTTTTCCTTCTTCTGTCTGTTCAGCTGATATGGAAGAGATTGTGGGTGGCACACTTTCACCTGCAGAAGCAGCAGCTGAGCTGATCATAGCAGTGAACCAGCAGCTTGACATGCCCTCTGTGCTGATGTTCCAACATCTTGGTCTGCTGCCTTCTATCATGCAGTCCAACCTGGCACCAATGAAGATGCAGCTTGGTCCATCATTCATGATGATGACGTATGCTCAACTGGCTTTGCTGCAGCAGGCATGTACAGCACTGTAGATGATGTATCAGCAGCCAGTCATGCAGCAACCCACTCTGCTGCCGTTTATGTACCACCAGCTAGCTGTGCAGCAGCCTGCTCTGCTGCCTATGAGTACCTGCAGCTGATCATGCATCAGTAGGCCAATCCATCAGCTATGATGCAGCTCAGGCTCTCAACATAGCAGGCTTGTCCATGGTACAACATCAGGACTCTGTCCCATTTTCTGTGGCCTGTGCATTACTTTCCCACCTGGCTCATCTCATGAGTGTCACTATCACAGATCGCCATATGCCGTATGCAGTTATAGGCCGCCAAGTAAGTCTTGGAGCCACGTTGGAATAATCAATGTTGTACAGCATATTTAGGGACAGGTTGTCACTTGCTCGAATTGACAATTCGAATGCAGGCTGCCGAGTTGGAGCCACTTCCCTCAGTGTTTATGAAACAGTTCTGGAAAAGGAGCTTTATACAGCAAATTGACACACCCTCGAAAAAGCGCAGCGATACTGGTGTTGAGGAGAAGAGATCGTCCAAATTTGGGGAGAAACGATGTGATTTTTACCAAGTGCATCATACTGGACCATTTTTCCGAGACGATTACCGCTAAACATGCATACACTAATGTCCAGAATACTGCTGAGTCAGTTGTATTTTGTTTTGCATGATCGCTTCTGGCTAGTGATAGAAATGACTATAGAGATGGATGTAATACAAATATATATATAACATCTGATGTTTGTGACCATTACAATTTCCAAGGCATCACATTCATCCTTGAAACTCCAGGACATACCAAAATTCGAGAGGCAGTACCACAGTTATTCTATTTATATTTACAACCTGTGAATTCATGAACCAGAAGATCAAGACACCATGACACACTGTGAAGAAAAAAGAAGTCAAGCATAAGGTAGTTGGGCACATCTACTTTTCCATATTAGCCAGAAAGGGCTCCAAACACGCAGACTCTTGCTACTGATTACAAGCAGCACCATTATGTGTGGGTCAGAAACATGTCTCACCTAGTTTCATTCGAAATGAGACGCCTCACCTCGTTTACCATGTGTATCTTGAACAGCACCTCATTAGCTGCTCATGCCAGGAACCACTATGTGTGGAAATACCTACCAAGGAGTTCTTAAAGTTTAAGAATGCCAACCACCAGGAGTGACGTCCCGTCGTCATTAATGCCGACTTCGAGTACCTCCTGGCTCCTGTGGCGTGCTCTGGAGGTGACCCCTCCGCCTCCCATACCACCTTCACAAAACAGCACATACCGTGTGAGGTAGTGTATTAAGTTGGATGACCGAGCGAGTTTAGCCCACTGGACTCGCGTTCGGGAGGATTCTACTTAAAATTCCTGTCTGGGTATCCATGTTTAGGTTTTTTGTGATTTCCCTACATCGCTCCAGTCTTCCCCATCTTTCCATAATCTGAGCTTTTGCTCCATCTATAATGAACTTGCTGTCGACAAGATGTTAAACTATAATCTTCTCATCCTCAAGTTGTATGCTCATATGACTCTACTTGCAACAAGTTCGAATCTTACATTGGGGATAATCCTGTAAAATGGTTGCTTGCTGAGCTTGGAAAACTTGCCTGGGAAGTTGATTACATTTATCATGACAAAGTCTCCATGACCAACTTGGAGGAGAATGATGTGTGTGCAGGCAGCTGATTGTCGTATTTGTTTGCTGCCATTGAACAAAGAAGTGGAAACTCCGGATAGATATCATTTCATGTGATGGGGAAGTTCCACAGTGCAGTTCACAGTATACACAACTTGAATTATGAGCTGCCACTGGACATATCCTTCTTTATCCTCAATTTGACAGGGTATGACGCCCACTTTGGGGTGGAAGGATAATATCCATGAAGCCTCTTTGTCCAACATAACCGCATTATCCAGTAAACTAACAGGAACTGGCATAAGACATGTGGAGTATGAGCTCATGGTGAATGTTTGGTAGGAGTTTAGCATATTTGATTCAGGTGAATATCCTGAATTACACGTGAATACTAACTTACACCTGCCTGCGGACGTCTTTAAGAAGTTCCAGAGTGTATGCCAGAGCCTGTACTATGTGGAGCCTGCCTTCCATTTCACTGTGACTGGGCTTTTGAGGGATGCACTGTTAAAGAAGATGTGGATCAGAATTGAACTGTTGATCAATACTAATGTGCTGCTCTTCTTCGAAGGCAGGGTTCACAGTGGACTTTGCCACTGTGTGCATAGGTGTGGCGAGATGAAAAACCTGTGAGCGAGTGAGGAGGAGTACAGGCGATCTGATGATTGAAGTTAGATCCTTTACCTGGATGTAAATATGGGTATGCCATGCAACAAAGTCTATCATCTGGAGGCCTCCGATAGCTACGTGAGGAGTATATCGCTAGATTGAACGAAAAGATCAAACATGTGGCTATGGTTGCTGGTGAGAGATATATCCTAGAAGTAGAACTGGAAATATCCCACTCACTAGCATGATGAGCGCAGTGCCTTTCCTCTATGTCCGGAGCACCTAGTTCCGCGAAATGGTTCCATCCCAAACCTGTAGACAATTCTGGGGAACAAACAACATAGAAATCTCCAGCAATGTCTCAGTTTGGAGCTGGAACCTGTTAGTATAAGTGGTAGACTCTCCTTCAAGCTGTGTCGCTGGTTGAAGGAGTAGATTGATTTGAACACCGAAAAAGAGGCCTCTCACAACTTGCGATTTTGAAAAAGATTTTTATTGGTTAATGAAGAATTCAATTTTCGGAAAAACCAAGGGGAATGTTAGACCACGAAATTTCTTTAGTTTGTCGGTGGCACAGTCGTTATGATACAAGAGATTACGTCGCCAAACCAAATTCTAAATGTGTCACAATTTTCAGTCAAAGACTAGTCGCTAAGGATTCAATGCTGTTCACGAAATCTGCCTATATTGGTATGTATTTTCTGGACCTTTCCAAATAACACATTTACCGCTTCCACTATGGCTTTGCAAGGCCAGACTTCGTCTATCCCAAGTAATTTTATGTTGATACAGAGAGTTCCCTCTGCTGGATGAAAAGTAATTAGGTACAATCACAAAGTAATTGGGTACAATCACAAAGAATTCGACACGTCTGTATATGTGGCCAATAACTGGAATAACATCTCAAAGGAAGATGTGGTGAATGCTTTGCAGGTTGTTGGCTTCGTGGGGCTGAAAGCGAAGACGTACGTGTACTGTACAGATGCAGCTGCCACCCAGAGGTGGGATAAGGTTGTGCATCATGCGGGCTCAAAGGCTCTCATGATTGAAGATTACAAGAGGTGCCTCCTTGAGAGCGTTGGCACAGCTCCAAGTATAGTGCACCAGGTAATCTTTCTGTCGAGAGGCTGTGAAGTACACATTGTGTTGTAATTGTAAGTAACACTGTCCCATCATGACAAGAAATGGTTGATCTGTGGGGATCGGACTGGCAGCCTCCTCTATTCACCTTGTTCATTGGTTTGATTGAATATGTGGCTTTATATTTATTTGCAGATAGTTGATGTGTGTAAGTGAGAGTGTATGCAGAATAGTTAGATGGGCTGCTTGTCATAGTTGTGTGTGTGGGTGTGTGTGTTAGTATGAATGCGTCGTTGCACATTATGTGTGCATACACTGCATATTTATTGTGTGTAACATGTACATGTCTGCACAGCATGTGCTGGTAAAATATTGTATACATATTTGTGTTTGTGTATGTGCTGGTAGTTCAAATGGCTCTAAGCACTATCGGACTTAACATCTGAGGTCATCAGTCTCCCAGAACTTAGAATTACTTAAACCTAACTAACCTAAGACATCACACACAGCCATGCCCGAGGCAGGATTAGAACTTGCGGCAGTAGCAGCAGCGCAGTTCTGGACTGAGCGCCTAGAACCGCTTGGTTACAGCGGCTGGCGTGCTCCTAGTCCCTGCCTCCCAAATACACGGTGATTTTCTTCTGCTGTGTACAATCTCTAGGGATTCATCGCTGAGAAGTCACAGAACAAGAAAGGTCTTATGGAATTATGTCCAGAAATGCATGATTTCCATGTTAGAGACCATTTATCCAATAACACATTGTTACAGAAACTGTGGTCTAATATGCGCTGTAACATGCAGCCAGTTACATTACGCATGGTTTCCCGGTCTAGGGTGGTACTGTTATTCATACATCTTGTCCTAGCGCCCTCTCCTGCCATAGTAATTCATAATGTTGTGTCCGATGCACTTCTCTTGCTAACTCGCCTTGTTTTGGATATGATACAGCGTTGTACACAGTGTTTCTTTATTCGATTCAAGAGCTTGCCGACATGTAGTTTACTTATGGAAAGGCAAATGGCAGCAGGCAGTGGGCAGCAATGTTGACCACGAGACATATTCCCACCGACAACAACAACAGCATTCAATGTTTGCAACAGTATTTCGCCGTTTGTCCGAGACAGTTTCGTTTCAGGAAGCAGGAAATCATGAAGAAATACCCAAAATGTTCGGATACCAGACTTGAAGGAAAATGTGATTAACACTGTGGAAGGTAACCACTGTGTCAGTACCATGCAGTTGGCCTACCAGTACAGGGTTAGCCAGACGACCGTGTTGAACATTCTTCATGACAATTGTTGCTGCCCTTACCACTTACAGGGTGTGCAAGGCTTACTAAGGACAGACTTTCCACATGGGGAGCAGTTTTGTCACTGGTTTCTTCACCAGCAGCCACGATTCCGAGATTTGTGTCTTCCATCTCATTCACAGATGAGGCCACCTTTACGGAGAGTGGTATCTCCAACTTTGATAACAGTCATCTGTGGGATAGTATGCGTAAGTACGGTGGCAGCGAATCATCAGCATCAGTGCAGCCTGAATGAGTGGGCGGGGATAATTGGCGACTGCATTGTGGGACCAGTCTTCCTTCCACGTCGCCTAACAGACTGGAACTATCATCGTTTCTTGGGAGTGACTTTGCCTCCCCTGCTGTAAGAAGCGCCATTGATGATTCGAAGAGTTATGTTGCTGCTACATGATGGTGCTCCAGCTCACTTTTCCGTTAACTCCCAGTCACATCTTAGTCGTGTCTTGCCTGGTCAATGGATCGTACGAGAGGGTCCAGTTGCATGACTGCTCGTTCACTGGATCTCAACCCATGCAATGTCTGGTTATGGGGTCATCTCAAAAGTATCGTGTATGCAGAGCTCATTCCAGATGTGGAGATACCGGAGCAGCGTATTCATGCTACCTTTAACACTGCTGGGATGCAGCCTGGCCTTTGTGAACGTTGAAACAGAACAAACTATGACGCTTACATGCATGCATTGAGGCACATCAAACCCATTTTCAGCACATACTGTAACTGTGGCTGCATGTTACAGCGTGTATTAAACCGCAATCTTTGTAACACTATATGAATGAAAAATGTTCTCTGTCATGGAAACCCTGCATTTCTGAACGTAAGTTCATTAGACCTTTTTTGTTCCACATCCTCTTATCGATCAATCCCTAGTGTTTGTACATGGTGGAAAAAAATTACCCATCTTATGGGAAATGTGGTACTTTTAAGTTGTTCTAGTTTTAGTGCAAACAGTGTCTCTATATCTGATAGTATTAGTTATAAACAAACGTGTAATACAAGTTTCGTAAATTACAAGAGAAAGTAATTTACTGTAAAATGACCTTGTAAATAAGCCATGATTTAAAAAAATGTTTTGTTGATAAATATACAAAAATTGTTAGCAAAAATGAAAAATATTGTGGCTAAACCTAGATTTATTTTTGATATCAGCGTCATTATTTACAAACCCTTTCACTACAGAACACAACTGACTAGGTTTATGCAGATCTATAAAGAGAGAGAAATTTTTTTTTATAATCTTTAGCTTAACTAGCTATTGTTTGTAACAAAACCGAACTTCTTCCCCATGATGTTCAGACTTTGAATGAAGAGGCCTTCATACAGATTAGTTAGTTATAAACAATAATAAGGGGGAGTTCGAATCTTATGGTCAACTGGGTTTACCGCCATTTTATTGTGCTCCCATTGGCTGAGAGAGATGGTAGCGGTTTGCTACCAATTATCTTTCATGTGACCAGTATCGAGTCCACTTGCATAAAGTGTGTGGCTAGGACCACATGACTGGTATCGAGTTACGTCATTACCTTGAATATAACTAGCACAATTGCTTAAGGTATGTGGGGTTTCCCTTCTTTGACTTTCATCAATTCCCAGTGGTTCCCCAGGGTATTGGGGGAATGTGGGATGACCATAAGTCATCCAGGTGTGTAAGCTTACACTGGAAGTTCTTATCAGTGACCTTGGGATAAGAAACCGGTTGTAACCGGATCAGGCCTTGAACCGGCACTGATGTCACGTTATTTCAGTTCGTGTGCTGTCCCCCTTCAGAATGATTAACTTGCTTTTGGCGCGCAGTGTAATTCTATTGATTTTTGTTAGGCCTATGACACTATCTGAAAGTATTATATCCTCGGAAATATCCACAATATTGTTTCTCACGGCGCTGACCCGTCTTTATATTGTCCTTCCTTTATCAACTTTTTTCATATATCGAGTTGAAATCATTCTGTAAAACAGATTCAAACGAAAGAATGGTGCCCCTCAGCGATGTGTTTAAAATGTATACATCTTTTATCAGCTAGCTCTATGTGTCAATTTTCCGTGCCGCCTTGTTAATCTGCTCTTATTCCAAATGGAGTTTCAGAGTCTCACTTTCGACGAGAGAGACTAATAATGCTGCTGTTTGTGAATGGAGTTAAAGGTGAAAGGCCTCACGCTTTTGATTGCATAAACATCAGCAGCCAAAGGTTATGATAGGCAGACTGGAAACTGCTGCATTTCTACTATGCTTTTATGTGATCACAGATCTACTTTGAATGAATGGGCTACTGCTCATTTACACCACACTATCTTTAAATGATTTTGAAGTAACGTAAGGAGATCAGAATGGCAACAGGACAACAACCCGATACCAAGACTCTTTGTTGAGGTTCGTGAGCCGCTTGTGGCTGTTCTGTCTCTGTGAGCCATTATGTTCACTCCCAAGCGTCACTTAGGAATTGAGAAAATAAATGTTTGTTCAGTTATGACGTAAGAGATGGAGTGAGATGCAGATATTCTTTCATTTATTAACACAGATTTGATTGGCTGTTATCGCAGCGATCCGTAATGTTAAGATGTCATACACTTTATTCAGAATTTTTTCGTTACCAGTATTCTTTAATAACTTTACTATAATGTAATGCAGACGAAGCACTTCGTGTAATTCCGACGCGCTGACAGTGAGCGTCGAGCGAAGTCTTTTGACTGACTATAGCAATCGAGATTTGGACAGAGTTCAGTGAGACTGGAATGGCTGGAGTTATTGTGTAGGTGACAAGCTGCATATTTAAGATCCTAGTTGAGCGCTGTCTGTGTAATCAGCCTAATGTACCGCGCCTCTGCGGAGTGGAGTGTAAATAGGAAGTTTATTTTGTTGTGTGATTTATGTAAAATATTTTATGTGTATATTGATTTTTACACACTGAAGCTGTACCAGAGGTAAGATTGTAGTCGAACATTTGCTACATCGCTTGTTAGTAGTTTGTGGCTTCACCAGGGAAGACGAATGGAATATTCCAGAATTTGAAAAACGAACAGCTGCTAGTTTCTTAGAAGTAGATACCTTAGGGGTTGCGAAGCAACTCAAATCGCTTGATACGGTCAAGTCATCAGGTCCAGATTGTATACCGATTAGGTTCCTTTCAGATTACGCTGATACAATAGCTCTTTACTTAGCAATCATATAAAACTGCTCGCTCACCGATAGATCTGTACCTACAGATTGGAAAATTGCGCAGGTCGCACCAGTGTTCAAGAAGGGTAGTAGGAGTAATCCATCGAACTACAGACCTATATCATTGACATCGGTTTGCAGTAGGGTTTTGGAGAATATACTGTATTCAAATATTATGAATCACCTCGAAGGGAACGATCTACTGATACGTAATCAGCATGGTTTCAGAAAACATCGTCCTTGTGCAACACATCTAGCTCTTTATTCGCACGAAGTAATGGCCGCTATCGACAGGGGATCTGAGGTTGATTCCGTATTTCTAGATTTCCGGAAAGCTTTTGACACCGTTCCTCACAAGCAACTTCTAATCAAGCTGCGGGCCTATGGGGTATCGTCTCAGTTGTGTTACTGGATTGGTGATTTCCTGTCAGGAAGGTCACAGTTCGCACTAATAGACGGCAAATCGAGTAAAACTGAAGTGATATCAGGTGTTCCCCAGGGAATAGTCCTGGGACCTCTGTTGTTCCTGATCTATATAAATGATCTGGGTGACAATCTGAGCAGTTCTCTTAGGTTGTTCGCAGATGATGCTGTAATTTACCGTATAGTAAGATCATCCGAAGACCAGTATCAGTTGCAAAGCGATTTAGAAAAGATTGCTGTGTGGTGTGGCAGGTGGCAGTTGACGCTAAATAACGAATAGTGTGAGGTGATCTACATGAGTTCCAAAAGAAATCCGTTGGAATTCGATTACTCGATAAATAGTACAATTCTCAAGGCTGTCAATTCAACTAAATACCGGGGTGTTAAAATCACGAACAACTTCAGTTGGAAAGACCACATAGATAATATTGTGGGGAAGGCGAACCACAGGTTGCGTTTCATTGGCAGGACACTTAGAAGATGCAACAAGTCCACTAAAGAGACAGCTTACACTACACTCGTTCGTCCTCTGTTAGAATATTGCTGCGCGATGTGGGATCCTTACCAGGTGGGATTGACGTAGGACATCGAAAGGGTGCAAAAAAAGGCAGCTCGTTTTGTATTATCACGTAATAGGGGAGAGAGTGTGGCAGATATGATACGTGGGTTGGGATGGAAGCCATTAAAGCAAAGACGTTTTTCGTCGCGGCGAGATCTATTTACGAAATTTCAGTCACCAACTTTCTCTTCCGAAGGCGAAAATATTTTTTTGAGCCCGACCTACATAGGTAGGAATGATCATCAAAATAAAGTAATCAGAGCTTGAACAGAAAGGTTTAGGTGTTCGTTTTTCCCGCGCGCTGTTCGGGAGTGGAATGGTAGAGAGATAATATGATTGTGGTTCGATGAACCCTCTGCCAAGAACTTAAATGTGAATTGCAGAGTAGTCATGTAGATGTAGATGTATGTAATTCGTGCGGAATGACTGGTGGCCTATTTACATTTGACTTCGCATTTAGTAGTGTTGGGAGCCTTAGTCCACTCACTATCGTGTTTCTTTCAGTCTTAAATCAAGCAACACAGATTCACGACCCTCGTAAGTTGCTGTTTCTGCGCATAGCCATCTGTAGAGGACACCATGGCTGTGGACAATCTTTGTGTCCTGCCTTGATGCAGCAGAGTACAAACTGGTCCCTTGCATGCTTGCATTCGTGGTACAAATGTGGAAGGGCTCATGGTATGCGTAGAAATACAAAGGGGGGAATACACAAGACGCTACTTGCACCGAACATTCACTCTTGTTTCCATCTCATTGCAAAGGTTAATTAATTTCAGACAACCAGCGCTCGCTGTCGTGTTTGTTTCTGTGCATGCTATTTGTCACACAACAGCAATTTGTCACACTGTCCCTCCATATAGCCTATGACCAGCCCATCAATCTCTAGCATTCTATAACGTTTCTTGATCAGCTGTGAACTGGGTGCCGAGACACGTAAGATATTGCGGAAATGAGATAGCAAGAAAGCTGGTTAAAGCGTCTACTTAAAAGTGGACTAAGGTACAATGCAGCAGCTCTCTATATGTATTGTATTCGATGTTGAGGAACATGATCATGTGACTGTGGGGAGAGCAGTGGCTTAGGCTGAGGCGGTCTGTAAAACCAGAGCCCCAACGATGGAATTCCTCACACTGAGACGAGAAGAATTAATTTTAGGTTCTTACGGACATGGCATTCTCCTATGACACATCGATTCCTCCTCCTACGAAAAGAATCCAGTAGTTCTGAGGTGCCTATTTAAGTACTTCACGATTTAACAAAATGTGCTAAACAGCAGCAACCAGTTTTACAACTGAGCTATCTTGTATTTTTTTGGTAATGAGATGGGTGTGATCCGATTCTTAAAACTTTTTGTCCCTTGCCTACGTTAAGTTGTTGGGTAGATGATCTTAATGTATTCTGAGGCAGACGGCTCACCCTTTCTTCTCAGTGATCATCCAGTCATAGTACATGTTTGAGTATTTTAGCGATTGTACTTTATTTGTATGTTACCCTGTTCTATACCATACGTGCAGAACTTAAGGGTGAAAGTAACTTTCGCATAATGTGTCATTACCAAGTAACATAGCTCGATGAAACATCATGTGCAGAAAAAACAGCTACAGTATCGTAAAGAAGGTAACTGGAAGAAATACGCCTTGAGACGAACAGAAATGACACTTTTCTTCAAAGACAATAATTATACTGAAATCACGATTTGTGTTGGTCCCCTGGAAATTACGAAAAGCTGGACATGGTTCTTAAGAGAGTGTGTGATCACAGCCGACGGCAGTACGTGCTGTGTAACGTGCTCTCATGCTGGCCACAAGGTCGGTAAGGAGATCTTGTGGTAGGGCGTTCCATTCCTCCAGTAGCACGGTTCACAGCTGTTGGATAGTCGTTGGTGGATGTTGGGTGCTTCAGTACGTCCCCCCAATGCATCCCGCACCTTCTCAATGAGATTTAAGTCGGAGGAACTGGCAGGCCAGTCCATTCGTCGAATATCCTCTCGTTCCAAGAACTCTTCCAATTATGGTGTTCGCTGCGGTCGCGCCTTGTCATCCATAAATAGGAAGTCAGGGTCGAATGGACTCCTGAAAAGACGCGCTTGGGGAAGGAGCACGTTGTACCGTTTTCAGAGATCTGGAAGTGAGTACGACCATGTAACATGCCTCCGTACACCGTAACACCTAGACCAACAACACGATCATGTTCGATAATATTCCTGGGTGCATTACGTAACCCCATGCGGCTGCTGGTGAGAAAAAGTACTGCAGGTACGAGCATGTGGCACATGATCGTTTTGGTAGAGGAGCTGTTATGGTTTGGGTAGACATTACATAGCATGGGATTACTAACCATCAAATCTTTGAAGTCGGTACGCTATCGGTTAACGTTATTTTGACACTGTGCTCCTTCCCCATGTCCGTCTTTTCGTGGGTGAATTCGGTCCTGACTTTATCTTTATGGGTGACTATGTGCGACAGCATCGATAAGCGCAAGTAGTTAAATTCATGGAACGAGATTTCCAGATCACGTTTCAACTGAGAATTTTTTGCATTGCAGTGGTATGTCAAACTACTTCCACCACATTCGTCTCAGAATATTTTAATAAGAACGCTGATAATTGCAGTGTTTAGCACCGTAATCATACAACAGTACCATGCATCACTCACGGCCACAAACAGTGTTATTTGAAATGTGTTATTCTGCCCCATGTAGTATGGAATATTTGTTGAAGAAAAACGATAGAGTGTATCATTAGGCCATAGCAAACTATTAGACATGACCTTTCCTATGTTTTATACTACATTTCTTACGGATACATTACAGTGAGTGGATATCATACTGGGCACATCTACGAATCAGTGCTCGTATATGGGCTCCATGTGCGGTGAACAACTTTTTCTTGTTTTGGTTCAAATGGCTCTGAGCACTATGGGACTTAACATCTTAGGTCATCAGTCTCCTAGAAATTAGAACTACCCAGACCTAACTAACCTAAGGACATCACACACATCCATACCCGAGGCAGGATTCGAACCTGCGACCGTAGCAGTCCCGCGGTTCCGGACTGCAGCGCCTAGAACCGCACGGCCACTGCGGCCGGCTCTTGTTTTGGTGTATGTTATAGCTTTTCGTCAGATTTATATTTTGTTGCACATTATCACTCTTCATGAGATATATAGGTGACCTTTTATCAGTGACATATTTCTACGTGCAGGTCAAACATGAACATTACTCGTGGAAGGAACAGAAGCAAATTCTGAAACAATTTCCATCATTGCGTGAAGAATAATTCTGGCACCTGTCTATCTCTTTAACATTTCCTTATCGGATATCTGTGATAGTAATCGTTGATAACTCAATTTTTAATCGAACGTTTTCCTTAACTCGTCGCTGGGACGTCAATTGCGTCATGTTAGCGCAAGAAGATTTTTCCAGACGTTAAGTGTTGCAGCTACAGACAAGTCGGAAGATTTGCTTTGTAGATGACCTTACTTCTTTGCTTTATAGATTAACATGACATCATATCTGGTCAGTTTCTTTGGGAACCGGTTTAAGTAGTTTAATAACCGTTGGATGCCTCGAAGGCCCTTTCGGAAGTGTTCTTTCTTGCTTCTTTTTTACTGAATCGTGGCCACGCAGCGTTGGCCGCGTTCAAGCCGTAGCCTCATACGGGTGATTGCCAGTTACGACCTGGTCTGACGCAGCTGCATTCACGCAATGCTGGGGCAGATACTTTTCCACGAGTGTCACAAAAACCTAATTATCATTTAGCATCCATTAAATGATTATTCACATGATGTCCTTTTCATTAACAACTGAATGTGTCCAGTAACTGCCAACAAACACTGCAGCGTACGGTTCATTAATAAAAATGAAGTATTGAATGCCAAATACTCATCATCTATCTGAACAAAAACTTGATTATTTTCCGCCTAGATTTTGTGCAATGGATGAAGATTGTTTCAGCCACGTGTTGTAAACAGAAATATCATTGTTTTACATAGAGTCGGACAGAATGTAACCCTTATATGTATAGTGCTTTGTAGCCACACTAGTTCTGAATCTACCTATTTCCATATAATATACTTCTGTGAAGTGAGACAAAATTTACAGGATAACAGTAACGGGAAAATGCACCAAGCTGAGGTAGAAGTCCTTGTTTGAAACGACTGAGTCCAAAGTTATTGCCGATATGAGAACATTTTAAATTTACCAGCAGGCTGTGGATAAAAATCAGGCCGACACAATTTTAGTAATTTCATCTACGAAACGAATTAAATGTACTAAAATGAAGTAACTAAATCAATAACTGCAGTGTAATGAATATTTAGTAACAATCCGAAAATCGTATATGTGGAGACAGCTGTGACGATGAAAGTTCAAGCCAGGGCCGGGGGCATGCCCTTATGGCCTAATAGTTAAGGTAGCTTGTTTCGATAATCAAGAAACCGCGTTTGAGTCACGGTGTGGTATAGATTTATACGAGTATTTGTTACTACGTGTTTATAAATTTATTTATCTGGTCAGTTGAATAAAGTGATACATTGACAACATTTTGTCTAACTGTCATCCCATAGCGATCACATATTGCCCGATTTTGTGTAACGTTACCACTGAAGAAAAGTAACTGAACATCATGCAGATATAGAAATAGACACGCAGAATAACAGATTGTGAGACGCCATCTTCGTTTGCAATTTTTACGTACGAATTTGTTAATACATGTAAATGCATTTCGGCATATTCTCAAGGCGCTATAACCGACGACCTCGTAGCTGTCTGTATTTCTATGAGTAACTGTTAGAAGTGTAAACACTGTCAGCAAAATTGATCAAGCAGCTCTGGTATGAAGACAGATATATGTTACACTGTTTCCGTAACCGAGACACTGAGCACAATAAATGAATACTCAGGCTGCGAGGAATATGAAGTAGTCATAAGGATTTCATATCAACTTAAAAATATCAAACTATGACCATGAAAGTTGGTGATGATGTTAGTCCTTCTCTACATATTCAGTCTTCGATGTGGCGTATTTTCCAAGAATGCGCGATCTCGGTTGCAGTAGGATTTTGTGTTTTTTTCAGTGCGAAAAAGAGCAACCAGATTTAAAAGGTATGGCCAGAAGATAACGTAACAGAAGTGCCATCATCTTGGATCTTTAGAGTAGAAAAGGAGGCTTCATAGCTGCGACTGAGCATTCTTCTGTGGTACTGGAAAGTGTCAGCAGGACTTTCCCTAGCGTGTTAAACATCTGTCAGCTATTAGGGAGGAAATTCAGACCAAGTTATAAACGCTTTGGTTTGTTGTTAACACTAGAGAACCTGGAAAATCTTGTTACTGACTTTGATAGCATGTGGCATTGTCCTTAGTAAGAAGAATTTAAATGTTGTTACATCCATTACAGAATCGTTTTGTGGCAACATTTTTGTGTTTAAAATTTACGAACAATTAGATTGTCAGGAGTTATTAGAGGAGAGACGTCTTAATGTTAAAGAAGGAAACGTGTGGCTCATTTAGCTATTATCTATGTACCAACTTCTCCACGTTCATCTCCGCGAAACACGGCACAAAAGCGAAGCTAGCGTTTCCCCTATATGGGAACAAAAATGTGACAACAAAAGGAATATTGAAAAAAATAGGCAAGGAATCACTGAAAACCATTGTGAGGAAACACAAAAATCCTGTGTCTATTCCATATAAAGTGGAATCGGCTGATCCTAAAATGGGTGTACTAATGGAAGAACTGTCTGGGGTAGTGCAGCAGGTTTGTGTAGATGACTACTGTCTGACGGATCCGATATAACGCAAGATTTTGCTGTGATTTTTAACAAAATGGAGATGTGCGACTAGCTAACGAAAGATTCAATTTTCGGGAAAACTGAGAAAGATTTGAGAAAGAACCACTAAATTTATTTAGTTTACTATTGCAATGGATATTACGTCGCAAGAGAGCTCATCGTCAAATCAAATTTTATGCGGGCCACTATCGTCGAACTGGGATTAGTCACTCTGGAGATGGCTAAGGTTTCGGTAGAATTCACGAAACTTGCGTATACCAGCGTGTTTACACTAGACATTTCCAAACTCCACAAGTACCATTTCCACTATGAGTTATTTCATATGGATGGAGACAGTTTCATCTATTCAATGAAAGGCTGCAATTCATATTAAGTAATAAGGTTCATCCTCATGCATCCGACGCATCTGTTAATGCGACTGAGAATCCTTATGGTATTACACCTCAAAATAGGATGGTTAACTACCTGAAGAAAGACGAGGCGAATGGATCACAGACTTTGGAGTTTGTGGGGCTCAGGTCGAAAATGTGCACATACTGCACAGATACAGATGCCACCCACAGACGGGCTAAGGGTGTGAACTGTGCAGCCTCAGTGGCTCTAACGTCAAGAATTGTGAGAAGTTGCTCCTGGATGGTTTCGGTGGCGCCCCACTTCAACCTTTACACTTATTTACTACCAGTATCTCACTAGATCTATCTCTATACATGGTGTTACAAAAAGGTACGGCTAAACTTTCAGGAAACATTCCTCACACACAAATAAAGATAAGATATTGTGTGGACATGTTTCCGGAAACGCTTAATTTCCATGTTAGAGCTCATTTTAGTTTCGTCAGTATGTACTGTACTTCCTCGATTCACCGCCAGTTGGCCCAATTGAAGGAAGGTAAAGTTGACTTCGGTGCTTGTGTTGACATGCGACTCATTGCTCTACAGTACTAGCATCAAGCACATCAGTACGTAGCATCAACAGGTTAGTGTTCATCACGAACGTGGTTTTGCAGTCAGTGCAATGTTTACAAATGCGGGGTTGGCAGATGCCCATTTGATGTATGGGTAGCACGGGGAAATAGCTGTGGCGCGGTACGTTTGTAACGAGACAGATCTCCAGAACGAAGGTGTCCCGACAGGAAGACCTTCGAAGCAATTGATTGGCTTCTTAGGGAGCACGGAAAATTCCAGCCTATGACTCGCGACTGGGGAAGACCTAGAACGACGAGGACACTTGCAATGGACGAGGCAATTCTTCGTGCAGTTGACGATAACCCTAATGTCAGCGTCAGAGAAGTTGCTGCTGTACAAGGTAACGTTGACCACGTCACTGTATGGAGAGTGCTACGGGAGAACCAGTTGTTTCCGTACCATGTACAGCGTGTGCAGGCACTATCAGCAGCTGATTGGCCTCCACGGGTACACTTCTGAGAATGGTTCGTCCAACAATGTGTCAATCCTCATTTCAGTGCAAATGTTGTCTTTACGGAAGAGGCTTCATTCCAACGTGATCAAACTGTAAATTTTTACAGTCAACATGTGTGGGCTGACGAGAATCCGCACGCAATTGTGCAATCACGTCAACACAGATTTTCTGTGAACGTTTGGGCTGGCATTGTTGGTGATGTCTTGATTGGGCCCCATGTTCTTCCACCTACACTCAATGGAGCACGTTATCATGATTTCATACGCTATACTCTACCTGTGCTAGAACATGTGCCTTTAGAAGTACGACACGACATGTGGTTCATGCACGTTGGAGCTCCTGCACATTTCAGTCGAAGTGTTCGTACGCTTCTCAACAACAGATTTGGTGACCGATGGATTGGTAGAGACGGACCAATTCCATGGCCTCCGCGCTCTCCTGACCTCAATCCTCTTGACTTTCATCTATGGCGGCATTTGAAAGCTCTTGTCTACGAAACCCCTGTACCAAATGTAGAGACTCTTCGTGCTCGTGTTGTGGACGGCTGTGATACAATACGCCATTCTCCAGGGCTGCATCAGCGCATTAGGGATTACATGCGATGGGGGGTGGATGCATGTATCCTCGCTAATGGAGGACATTTTGAACATTTCCTGTAACAAAGTGTTTGAAGTCACGCTGGTACGTTCTGTTGCTGTGTGTTTCCATTCCATGATGAATGTGATTTGAAGAGAAGTAATAAAATGAGCTCTAACATGGAAAGTAAGCGTTTCCGGACACATGTCCACATAACATATTTTCTTTCTTTGTGTGTGAAATGTTTTCTGAAAGTTTGGCCATACCTTTTTGTAACACCCTTTATACATATAAGTTCACCATTACCGTTCAAAAATAACTGTATTGCAATTATTATAACTTCGAAAAAAAACTACTGAAAAAAGCTATTGGTACTAAACCAGATATTTGTTATATACCTGTTGTTGTTTGGAAATAAAAACCCTGACCCTCTCACTACAGAGTACAAAGCACAAATGACGAATTTCTGTAGAGTGAGAAAAGAAAGAGGGTAGGGGTTGAGAAAATATTATTGTTTTTATTAAGCCTGATATTAATTTAGTGTCTTTTTTAAATAAATTGATATCAAACGAACAGGATCATCTCAAATCGCTGAAAAGAACGTGATTGACGATGCTCATGCCATTTTATTTACTTTAAGAAGGAAGTGGGTCGGAAGGGTGAGAAACCTGTTTCTTACTTACCCAGGGGAGCGTGACTTCGTCTTAGGTCATTATCTGTACGAGAACCGACTCAGTGGTGCAGCGACCATGATTTATTCCATGTATCCGCCCTATCACACTGTTTCCATAGTCTCAACTAATTCATCTCATCGCTGTAGTTAGTCATTGTTGCTTTAGTAGATAACACAACCGATGAAGTTGCCGGTTAGTGGTGGGTTTCTCTTTAAATAAAACATGATTTAATTGTTCGTTGTATTTCCTCTAATAATCTCTCTGCACAGCTGTTTACATAAATTTCACAAATTTTTAAATTTGCTGTACACTTCACTAGCAATCGCAGTTACAGAGTTGAATCCAGGACTTGGCAGTGATTGGGTGTACCTCTAATAGCAGTTACATTTATGAATGTTCATACCGCTTCGACGACAATCGGGAACGCTGACCGTATAAAAGGAAATTACTTTATTTAAAAGATACATTATCGAAGTCTACATGTGTGAAGTTTACTTCCTAGTTTGATTACGTTCACGCGAAATCTCTAATGAAGAAAGTGTCGTCAAAAATCATAAGAAAACAGGATTTTGTTTTACCCGTAAGTGTGGTAAAGACCAATATTATGAACGTTTCTCTGATGGAGAATACTGGAGCATTTCGTCAGGTGGAGTATAAAAACTTTCATTCCAATAACCACCATCGTGATGATAAGCTTTGGTCATGTGAAAGGCAAATTTTGCTAGTCAGCGAAGATGTTTGTCAAATCATGGCTGTAGTGTATCACGCGATTGTGTTCCTAGGAATGTGACATAGCCACAAAGCATCGACACAGCGACGAGTGATCTGAAGGCACTTGGTTTATTAGATGTTGATATGTGATTCGGTAACGCTGACAGATATTTTAATGAGATTATTGTGGTTGTTGTTGTGTTGAATGTTTTTGCTGGTGATGATTTGGGATACATTTGGTAGCATGAGAATGGCTCACTTCCTGGCAATTATCAGTGGATATTGTGTTTCTAACAGAGATGTGAGAGATAGCAGGATAGACCCTCGATGATATGTCCCAGTTTCCTCATACATCAGGCACTGAGGGTTGTTGGGCATCACTTGACGGCCCTCTGCGACAGTTCTAGTAGTCCTTTTACTTTCATGCGTCACTTGTGTCTAGTGTATTCGTGTCAAAAAAAATGGTTCAAATGGCTCTGAGCACTTATGGGACTTAACATCTATCGTCATCAGTCCCCTAGAACTTAGAACTACATAAACCTAAGTAAACTAAGGACATCACACAACACACAGTCATCACGAGGCAGAGAAGATTCCTGATCCCGCCGGGAATCGAACCCGGGAACCCGGGCGTGGGAAGCGAGAACGCTACCGCACGACCACGAGCTGCGGACTTTTCGTGTCACTCGAGAGAAATTTTAATACTAACTCAGAGTTTTTGCTTCCTGTGCGACGTTGGGAGTGGGGGCATGGTCATTCAGTCGGAGTGATGGTCACGTATATAATACCAATAGTTGTAATAAACGCACATTATTCGGTATTATGCTGCAAATGTCGAAGACACCGGGGATATGTGAATAGTGGAACAAATGGTTCAAATGGCTCTGAGCACTATGAGACTTAACATATGTGGTCATCAGTCCCCTATAACTTAGAACTACTTAAACGTAACTAACCTAAGGACATTACACACCTCCATGCCCAAGGCAGGATTCGAACCTGCGACCGTAGCGGTCACGCGATTCCAGACGGAAGTGCCTAGCACTGCACGGCCACAACGGCCGGCAATAAGGGAACAAATTAATTTCATTTTGTGTAAATATTCATCACAGGTCTGTTTCCTAATCGATACAATTGGCTTGAGTGATATGGTAGATAATTTACAGCCACATGTAAAGAACGTAGTATTTTTATTTAGATGTTTTGAAAGGAGAATCATTTCAGTCTATAATTTTTGCAGAGTTGAAGCAATAGCTTTAATAAAATTCAGGTCTTACGGTGTAGAGCAATATAATGTCATTGGCGGTAAAAGACTGCTTTTCACAATATATATAAATGGCCTAGTAGATAGTGTCGGAAGTTCCATGCGGCTTTTCGCGTATGATGCTGTAGTATACAGAGAAGTTGCAGCATTAGAAAATTGTAGCGAAATGCAGGAAGATCTGTAGCGGATAGACACTTGGTGCAGGGAGTGGCAACTGACCCTTAACATAGACAAATGTAATATATTGCGAATACATAGAAAGAAGGATCCTTTATTGTATGATTATATGATAGCGGAACAAACACTGGTAGCAGTTACTTCGGTAAAATATCTGAGAGTATGCGTGCGGAACGATTTGAAGTGGAATGATCATATAAAATTAATTGTTGGTGAGGCGGGTACCAGGTTGAGATTCATTGGGAGAGTCCTTAGGAAATGTAGTCCACCAACAAAGGAGGTGGCTTACAAAACACTCGTTCGACCTATACTTGAGTATCGCTCATCAGTGTGGGATCCGTACCAGGTCGTGTTGACAGAGGAGATAGAGGAGATCCAAAGAAGAGCGATGCGTTTCGTCACAGGGTTATTTGGTAAGCGTGATAGTGTTACGGAGATGTTTAGCAAACTCAAGTGGGAGACTCTGCAAGAGAGGCGCTCTGCGTCGCGGTGTAGCTTGCTGTCCAGGTTTCGAGAGGGTGCGTTTCTGGATGAGGTATCGAATATATTGCTTCCACCTACTTATACCTCCCGAGGAGATCACGAATGTAAAATTAGAAATTCGAGCGCGCACGGAGGCTTTCCGGCAGTCGTTCTTCCCGCGAACTATAAGCGACTGGAACAGGAAAGGGAGGTAATGACATTGGCACGTAAAGTGCCCTCCTCCACACACCGTTGGGTGGCTTGTGGAGCATAAATGTAGATGTAGATGTGTGTAGAAGTTGATAGATACCCTTACCACAATTCACCCTCAGTGTATCCCTGTATCCCTCAACACGTCAGATATCTCAAATAAATGCACGCGTAAATAACTGACTACTAATATGTTACGCAACAACAGCACGTTAGGTAAGGACGGTGTAAAATAATTCCACCTACTGCAGTAGTTCAGCACAGTGGCATCGGAAGGGGGGGGGGGGGAGGGACGTAGTTTTTCATCATGCTGTGAGTTCCACAAACCATGACGAATTGTTGCTGTACAAAACTCACGGCTACAATGATCCATGTGCAAGCGTGTTTCATATCTTGGTCAAAACACTTTCTCAAATAGCTGCGTTTTCTACTTTGGTCACAAAGATGTATAATATATTGGATATGTAAGCCTCTAACTAACAAATTGTTTCGTGTCCTCTGCCAGTAACGATTCTGTGACAACCTGCAGTTGACGTCACAACATTCTCTCAACTGATGCTGAACGTGTACAGCGGTCACAGTTTTCACGCTCCAGGAGAGCAGCTGTGTGTATGTGGTGACTTGCCTTTACGTTTGGAACATAAGTTCGTTGGACTTCGCTATGTGTTTCACTGATACTTTAAAAAGAGCAAATTTGATTTGTGTATCGGAAGAGCGTAATACATTGAGAACTCTAGAGTAGAATTTTATTCATCAGGGCTCATGCTAATAATAATTCTCTACAACCTTTTTTGTTCCAAGTTACAAGCGAATGCTAATCCACCATTGCTGCATCCATGCTGTGTCGATGTTTGGTATTCCTGCTACTGCAATGGTGTCGATGATTTGCAAGGCATACTGACTGACCAGCAGAAGTTGCGTTTCACATGATTAAATCTCCTTACATCCGTGATGCTTTTTGGAGTGAACGCCTTTATATTCAAACTCAGGATACGCTCTAGTATTCTGAATTAGACAGTTAGCAAAGTGGCTCAATGAATAAGACACTAGACTCCTTGTTGGAATGGACGGCGCTTCAAATTCTCGTCCGGTAATGCCGATGTTTTCCACGAGTGTCGGGATGATTCCCTTGAAAGGACACGGCCGATTTCCTTCACTGTTCTTCCTTAATCTGAATTTGTGCTCCGTCTTAGCGACCTCGCTTCGACGGGACGGTAAATCCTAATCTTTCTTTCTTCCTTCTGCATAAGACAAAGATTGACGATATTTTTTATCATACTTGTGAATGAGAAGAATCTACGCTTTATTTCCGATTGTTTGGGACTACCTGCTTAGTTAGAGACAATCGATGATTTTAAGCTTACTACGGAGTTTATTACAATGTGTACACAGTAAGAACTAATAGAAATTTTGTAATGACACGTTACAGTGCACTCACATTAAGAAAGGAATAGGGAAAAATGTGTACAATGGCATGCAATTCTTTTTCCTCGGGATACATTGTGCTGCGTTGTTGCTTTCCGGAGCAGTGTTTCGAATTAGCTGGCCAATCTTGATGCTTCCTTTGACTTTGCTGGTACTGCTACAGCATTGCCGAATATGCATCCTCACTCGTTTTCGTCAGCCTATGACCACTCACTGTCATATAGATCAAATGTTTCAAATTATTATTTCACTATTGGGGACGAAATTTAGTTCGCGCAATGAAATATTTTTAACGATCAATGCTGAGCACTGCGCGAGCTGTGTCAAACAGTTGACGTCTAACAGAGTTGGACTGTAACTGAGGTGGCCCATCCAGCGGGTAAGACGTTCGAGACTGAAGCGAACGCGCTCTGATGCGGTAAACTGTTTATACAGGGTGAGCGAAGAAGGAAGGTACATGCTTTGAGACGCGGTAGTGTTAGTGGTTGTGAACAGAAAACTTCGTACGGACATATGCCATATTTCGAATGGTTTCCGAAATAGAACACGTTTAATATCACTTTTGTACGTTTTTCTTTAATAACTCGAAAATCGCACACTCCAACGAAAACGTGTCTCGGTACACAATTAAACTAAATAAAATGTACTGATAATTCTAGAATTTCCGAAATGCTTTTGCAGCAGCCGCTTCACTCTCTGTTCAAAGAGCCGAGGAGCGCCATCTTGATCCTACCCATGCACCCAAGCTGCTGAAGCGCTGGCATGACGTTGGTGCGCATGGTGTGCAAACCTCTATCATATATTTACCATTGACGACACAGGCAACAGAACTGCAGGACTCATCTCCTCGACAAAATACGACCCTACAATAAACGATGCCCTTAACCGGCACGCCACAGTCACCTTTGAAAAATGAAGTGGTACATGTTGATATGCGTACGGATTTTCCGTTGCTCATATTCTGCATTTGTGCGTATTTGGAAATGGGCTTCGTCTGTTCACAGAACGTTCCATCGCCATTCATTGTCCAGTTCAAAGCGAGCAAGAAATTCCATAGCGAACGTTTGTCTTGCTGTCATGTCACTAACAAGCAACTCGTGAACATAAGTGGTTTTTTATGGATACCAATGCAGGATGGTTCTTAGGATTTTATGCAGCGTTCTCGCTGGCATGTCCAACTTTCGGGCAATTCCACGTGCAGTGCATGTTTGCACACCATCGCTCGATCCCTTTTTACAATGTTGGGACCACATGTTCGACAGAAGTCGGATCAAATGCTTTCCTCCCCCTACCACACTTTCAAAAGAACCTGTGTTTTCGAATCTTGTAATCAATTTCTCCAGACCCTTAGCAACATCGGACCAATCCCTTTTTTTTCCACAACCTTGAGTGCTCGGAACTTCAGCAGGGCTATTGGCGGACAGACACCGTTCTTGTAAAAGAGCTTTACCAGCAGCACGCGATCCTTCATATTGCAGAGTCATATTGAACGTCCCGAACGCAAACTGAGGAACTGCCTTGTTCCGCGCATCTGTTGGTGTGTATATTTTGACGCTTACTGCGCCACCTATTGGTCAAATTTTCGTAATTCTTTTACCCCATAACGTTTCCCCCAGTGTCAAAATTGCTGTTCCAGTTTGACATCATTCTGATCAGTGTTTCTCATTCTACAGGATTTTGAAACTGGAGCTTTAATTGTGGACCCCTTATGTATGTGGTCGATATTAGCACACAACACTTTCACTAACACTAAAAATATGCACGTTTTTGCACTGTGAAGAAACGATGCCATCCCGCCGCTTAGTGAACATTGTTTTCATAATACGGAATGCATTAATTTTTTTATTAGTTTTGTTGGTAGCAGAAGCGCCTGCTATTGCTTTGAGGAGATCATATGTTCCCGTTTGTGTGTGTGTGTGTAAGGGAAACTAATAGGTCCTAACTCCTGTTTGTGTAAATTATCGCTTTACTATGATACCATGTTGAGCGATGTGGGCAGGGCTATTGCCAAGTTTATGTGATATTATTTGCAGTGTCAAGGGGAGTTGTTTTTTATCTACCGCACTCTGATGTGATAAAACTCATGGGATACCTGCTAATGTCTTACCGAACATCCTTTTGCCCGGAATAGTGCGAAAAGTCGACGTGTCATGGACTCATTATGTCGTGGGAACTTCCCTGGAAGAACATCGGGTCATGTTGCTCCTATTGCGGTCTATAACAGTGAAAGTGTTTCCAGTACGAGGATTGTGTGCACGAACTGGCCTCTCGATTATGTCTCATAAATGTTTGATGGGATTCATGTTGGGCGATTGCGTGGCCTAAACACTCGCTCGAATTCTTCAGAATGTTCTTCAAACCAACGGAGAACAATTGTGGCCCCGTGGCATGGTGCACTGTCATCCATAAAAAATCCGTCGTTGTTTGAGAACATGAACTCCATGAATGACTGAAAATGATATCCAATTAGCCGAACATAACCATTTCCAGACAGAAATCTGTGTAAACACAGCCCACTCCGTTTTGGAGCCACCACCAGCTTGCACAGTGCCTTGTTGGCAACTTGGGTCCATGGCTTCGTGGGGTCTGCGTCACACTCGAATCCTAACGTCGGCTCTTATCAACTGAAATCGGGACTCACCTGACCAGGCCGTGGTTTTCCAATTGTCTCGAGTCCAACCGACATGGTCACGGCCCAAGACAGGCGCTGCAGGCGGTGTAGTGCCGTTAGCAAAGGCGGCCGTGCGGGATTAGCCGAGCGGTCTCAGGCGCTGTAGTCATGGACTCTGCGGCTGAACCCGGCGGAGGTTAGAGTCCTCCCTGGGGCATGGGTGTGTGGGTTTGTCCTTATGATAATTTAGCTTAAGTAGTGTGTAAGCTTTGGGACTGATGACCTTACCAGTTATGTCCCATAAGATTCCACACACATCTGAACATCTGAAGCAAAGGCACTCACATCGATCGTCTGCTGCCATAGCCCATTAACGCCAGATTTCGCCGCACTGTTCTAACGGATATGTTCGCCGTACGTCCCACATTAGTTTCTGCGGTTATTTCACGCAGTGATGCTTGTTTGTTGGCGCCGACAGCTCTACGCAAATGCCGCTACTCTCGGTCTTTAAATGAAGGCCGCCGGCCATTGCGTTGCCCATGTTGAGAGGTAATACCTGAAATTTAGTATTCTCGGCACACTCTTGACACTGTGGATCTCGGAATATTGAATTTTCTAACGACTTCCGAAGTGAAATATCCAATGTATGTAGCTCCAATTACCGTTCCAGGTTCAAAGTCTGGTTTATTCCTGTCGTGCGGCCCTAATCACCTCGGAAGTCATTTTACATGAATCATCGAGTGCAGATGACAGCTCCATCAACGCCCTGCCTTTTACACCTTGTGTCTGCATTACTACCGCCATCTGTATGTGTACATATCGCCATCTCATGACTTTTGTCACGTCAGAGTATGCCGCGCTGCAGATATCACCACGTGACATAGACAGAGCCTGTTAAGACGATCTGTTCACAGAAGTTGCAACATTGCCCGGTATCAGGACTTGGTGGTATTATTTCTCGAGGTGAATTTACGGCGACTCTTGCTAGGTCCTGTTACGCTGTCCCCTGTGAATTGAACTATGACTAATTATGATGATGTTGTATTAATGAGAACAGTATGCCCTACCAATGGTCTCTCTTTTGTCTATGTTCCGTAAGCTGTGTGTGCAGTTAATCTCTGGACAATCAGGAGGGCTATTATTTCTATCTTGTTCCAATAACTGTACAATTTCATAAATAACAACAGAAGTTCAATCGTCTAATTGAGATGCTTTAACGTGGAAGATTTATATCTTGAACACATCCTGCGAATCATACAAAGGAAGGGTAAGGTTGCTTTTCCGTGGTATACTTCATCCTTGAAACATAAAGCATTGACAACACATACTTTCATTGTGACATGAACGGAACAGGATTCTCAATGTAATATGCCAGTGTTCAGTCTCTCGTCCTACAATAAATCGTGCATGTATGGAAGGTTGTGTTGATGCCGTTCGTGCTGATTGGCATATTACTCCAAGTGGTCTCGGAGACGAAAATGTAATTCAAGTCCGTCAACTTTATGGTCAGACCAGATGTCTGATTGTTTCTAAATATGTCTCATATCGAACAGTATCATCGCTAGACTGGTGAATGCGAGAATTATAGACGTTATTACCGTTGAAGCCAAGATTAGCAACGATACATCCTCGTTAAGATGATGGGGAAATGGAAGAACCTTATTGTCGGTCATCTCAATGTAACTATGCTGATTAACGATGCATTCCACCTGAAGCAGACATGTCTTTTCCCTGTAATTAAAACGTCAGAACTGCCGTAATCGATCTGCCTGTAGCTCGCATCACTCCTCTTCCGTCGTACTCCAAGAAGTTTATGTAGATGTACGATGTCCTTAACATACAGCCAGAAATGTTATTTTATTGATAAAATAGCTCAAAATAGGGCTTTTGAAGTTTTAATCGGTTCGCTGTAGATATATCGTTGGGCGTTGTATCTTGATAACTTGGTCGACTGAAGTGACGCTATGTAAAGTGAACATACGATGCAGCTCCTCCTGGAGTGTTCATTCACGTTGTAATCTGTAGCAATGACTGTTTTGCAACTCCATTTCTAGCCACGAGCCAGGCCATACGCCAACGGCCCTGGCCCTTCCTTATGGTGCTTCGGCTAAAATTTTGTCGTGAATTCGAAATAAACTGAGATTGCTGATCAGTCCGCACAGAGATACCTTGCGTGAAATGGGATATTTCCATTATGGCATGACCTTTGCTATGTGCAATGGTATTCACTCTGTTTCTTCACTTTGTCATATCACTCTTGTTTCATTTTACATACGACAAATGAGATAAATCAGCTCGAGAGACACAGAAATTGCACATGTATTCCAATACATTCGACACGATCTGCAAGCATTTGTAGCTAGTATTGACATTGACATGCCAGGTGATGAATTGTTGTCAAGTGAACTTATTTTGCGACCGACGACATGAAATAGTACGACTGCAGTGATCTCACTTTTTTTCCTTACGATGCTTAACAGTAGAGCGCTAGAAAAAAAATGTGTAATAGTAATTATAACGTTTTAGAACCACGCGGTGCTGAAACTTGACTCGTGTTTATGAACAAGCAGCGGTGTGAAGATGCCTCGCACTTCTATGGTGTAGTGAGGCACAGCATTATTTCAGAATAAGATTACAGGCGTTCGGTCTATAAGTTATTCGCTGTTTTTTTCTTCGTCGCTGCTGTTCTGTCATCCAGTAATAACTGATTTTTAAAAATACGAATTTTTATATTTATGTATATTTTTACCCGAGACCTTGCCTAACTAGTCTCCCACGCCAGGGCGCCGCCGCAGTCCACATTATTTGTACGTGAGCGTTTTACGGACGAGGAATATGCTGATGTGGTCATCTTTTATGCATGCGGGGCAGTTCAGGCTTCCGTGTCTGCGTAAGAGTCGCCTCACGTCACACCCCTACCATTTCTATCTTGTAACCAGGTGACAAAACAGCTTTCTGTGGAGTCGATCGTAATGATAAACGTCCAAAACATAAGTAACTAATGAAAACTGTATATCAGATTCTGGTTGAGAAATCACATTTACAAACCTTTCGCCAATTCCCACGAAAGAGAAGATTGACAACAGGGTGCTGCATAAGACGTGCTGAACACGTTAACATAATCTCCATCGTAAAATTCATCACGATGTAGCTAAAGTGCCACTGTAAGAGAGCCGTGGGTATCCCATGTTGTAGTCTGTTTGTGTGCTAAGTCTGTCATCATTATGACATTGTGTTTATAGGTCTGTGATGCATGGGCGAGTACATAGCATAAAATAAAAGACTTCACTGCACCATATTACTCTGCTATTCTGATACAATGGGTACGCTCACTCCTCGACCATGTTCCCCTGCACCTTTAGCTGCATTTGCGGAAATGTAATCGCCACACTGGCTGCTTATTAAGAGACATAATGTTCTTGCAGCGATAACTGTCTGAAATTCTGTTTCTACGAGGAATATTCACTTTTAGAATTTTACCAGCAAGTGGAAAGCTGGTGGCTACCGCTCCTGTTCACCAAAATGTGCGCCGACGCCCTTAGTTGAATTCCAGATCTGTTGGCAGTGCAGTATGTGGATGGGAGATGTAAAAGTGTCTGTGGTTACCCGACTAATGGGCGGAGACCTTAACTTCAATGGTTGCTCTGATGCTCATCAGAAAATGCAGGCGATGTGACAGTACCAAATCATACCCGTCTCTGATCTCTCTGCTTGAAACAATACAAACATAGCACTGCATTCTTCACGGCGCCGTGAGAGTAGTTTGCAGTTGTACGCGATACACAGATTCCTTAATTTATGAAATAGAGGAATAAGTCACCCCAAAAATCAAAATGCTGAATGAGAGGACTGTAATTACACCTCTTTGGGTCTACCAGTCAGCATTGCTACAGGACTATACTTTTCTTAAGTTTAATCAACACCTGACCACTAAGTCATCGCGCATATTTACCGCTGAGGATAGCTGTCAATTTCAAACTGTGTATTTACTAGTATTTTCCGAAGTGAATAGATAAGAGTGGACTAGGTCGTCTTCTCTTCGTGGTCATACGAGTTTTTTTCCTAAAAACAACATCAACAACTATTATACGGCAGATTAAACTTACGTGGTAAGTTCAGTCTGACAAAATTCAGTGCGTTTGCTCGTTTCAGTGAGAATTAACAGTAGTATAATTTGGCTAAACAACGTCACCTAACACTTCGTGCAGTGTGAATAATTCAATTTATTCTGTAGATGAGCTCGTCAAAATACCGGTATTCCGTTCTAATGACCAATATATTCGTCTACACATCAAACGTCTAGGAGTGATAGAACACGTCATGGGGAACAAATTTTGCTAGGGATAAATTTTTCGCTGACGCTTCCCGACGATATTAGGCGTCGATTTAATAAATTCAACAGTCCTGAGATGTCGAGATTTCACCAAACTACTACCATCTAGTAACCATTTGTGCTGCATCTGCATACTGCTATAATGTGGTGGAATTGTTTTTCAAGAAGAGAACATTAAGAATGAATTTCTCTAAAAAGGAGAAAGATATTTTTCCGCAATTAATAATAAAATGCCAGAATGAAATTTCATCTCTGCAGCGAAGTGTGGGCTGATATACAGCTTCCTGACAGATTAAAACTGTGTGTCGGACCGAGACTCGAATTCGGGACGTTTGCCTTTCGCGGGCAAATGGTCTGCCGACTACGCTATCCAAGCACGAATGATGACCCGTCCTCACAGCTTTACTTTCGCCGATACATCCTCTCCTACCTTCCAAAAATTGACACAGGGTCTCCTGCCAAAACTGCAACACTATCCTCTCTTGCAGGAGTGCTAGCAAGTCTTGCAAATTCAGCAGGAGAGCTTCTGTGTAGGCTGGGAGGCAGGAGAGGAGATATCGGCGGAAATAAAGCTGTGAGGACGAGTCGTCAGTCTTGCTTGGATAGCTCAGTCCGTAGGGCACTCGCCCGCGAAAGGCAAAGGTCCCGCCTTCGAGTTTCGGTACGGAACACAGTTTTAATCTGCTAGTTAGATAAGTAAAAGAATGATCCCTAGCGTCGCCAAGAAGCATCAGCGAAAGTTTTGTCAGTAACAAAAGTTGTTCCCCGCGACGTAATCTGTCACCGCTAGACGTTTGATGCAAAGACTTTGAAAGATCTGCGTAGGGCAGAGAGAGAGCATTCCAGCAGCAGCGACTGACCGCAAACGAGCCGCGGACAGCATTTCCCCGGCTGAAGCTGCAGGCGGCAGCCCGGCGGCAGCTGCTGCGGCTGTGGCATACGCGGGCACACTTGCAGGCGGCACTGCAGCGACCCCGAGGAGCAGCGGCACGAGAGGCACGGCTCCGCGGTCGCCACCACGCCGCCCTCCGGCACCGTGACGCCCTCGTGCCGGCAACCTGCGCACCCGGCCACAGCCATCAGATACTGATCGCTGTCTCCCTTACAGCTCACACTCTACAACCCTTACCGGTCCTTACTCCTTCCCTAGAACACTTATACGTAAATACGGGGTGGCGCAGATAAAACTAGACATTGTAAGTACAACGTAAACGCAACAAAATTGCGGAACCGAACAGCTAAAATGGACTTACCATTTATTTATAATGAAAAATACATTTATGTTGAAAGTGACCCTATGCAGTATCAATACAGAGCTGTGCACGTCTGAGCATATTCAAATACACCCGGAGTAATGTTCGGTAATGTTGTGAAATCCGGCAAACGTGGTGGCCATAAATGTTTGCTGATAGTTCGTTCCTCAGTGAAGACATTATGGACTCTTCATGGATACCTCAGACGTATGGCATGTTACACCATCTTGCTGGGAGAAACAGTATTGTCTTTCATATTCAGTGAGTTAAGCACAAAATGTACAAAAAATTTCCATGTATGCAACCGTGTTGAAGGTAGTGTCAAAAGTAACGGTGCAATAATGCGCGTCCCTTTTACACCGCACCAAATGCCGATTTTTTTCATCATGGAGTGGGTCTGTCGCCCAGCACCTCGGATTCTGTGAATTCACGTGACCGGGAAGATGAAAGTGTACTACATCACTCATGGTGTAATCAGAAGGGGCCAACAAACCATGGTTCATGTTATTCAAAAGCCACGTGCAGTAATCTGCATGTTTATTACTGTCAACCTTCCGTAACTGCTGCACAACCGTCACAAGATGTAGCTTCAACTTAATACTTTTTTCTGTACCCACTGGCAACTAGTCCTACTCTCATACGCCTGTTGGACCAATTTAAGTGTAGACTTCTTTGGGCTCTGAATAATCCGTCGGCAAATGTTTGCAACAACTTTTGGTGTACGAACCGAAGGAATTCTTTGTCTGTTCACATTTTGCGCAGATCTGAAGGTGCGGCAGGGGCTACTTTTAACTGAGCTACTCTGTGCAAACACGGTGCACACTGTTTCCTTATGATAAGTGCTAAATCGCAGAAGAAAGAACACGCAATTGAAACTTTGATACAAATGTGCTTTCAACAATCCAGAGATCGGTCGACAATACTTGATTCCGACAATTTTAGCTTAGTTTACAATTATGGTCGTTAAACAGCGACACATCTCTCCACATGGGGCATCATCAGTGACCAGAGGGACCACACATCGAAGTCCCCGCACCGAAGATACAGAGTTCGCGAGAAAAACTTTGCCTCGTGTGCTTCGAATGACGGCTTAAGAGTCACGAAATATTCTTCGCAGCACAAGAAAGTGAATAGATATTTCCGTATTCAGATTGGCTGCGTACGATGGAGTGACTTAAAAATAATGATTCAAATGGCTCTGAGCACTATGTAACTTAACTTCTGAGGTCATTAGTCCCCTGGAATTTAGAACTACTTAAACCTAACTAACCTAAGGACGTCACACGCATCCATGCCCGAGGCAGGATTCGAACCTGCGACCGTAGCGGCCGCGCGGATCCAGAAGGAAGCGCCTAGAACCGCTCGGCCACAACGGACGGCTAAAAATGAAAAAAGCGTAATTTATTCTCCATATTCACTTCACTGATGAGTTACAGAATCATTTTTAGGAAAAAATCCCTGAAATGTTAATTACCGACTTTTATAGCTCTAAAAAAAGTCTTATTAAGACCAGACTCGTTTCACTTAATTCTAAAGCATCAGCAGTAGTCGCTGTAACAGTGTGGTTTTTTTTTACCTTACAAGTTTGTTTGCTAGGGTCATGAACGCATCGCATGCTTTATTTACTACACTAAACATTTTAATCCTTATCATTATTAGTCATGGTTTTGTGTTGTTTGCTTCATTCTTATTGTACTTCTACGTGAATGTATTGGATATTCAGCACACCGCACTTTCACTGCACTAAATATTCACATTTCTGTGTTGAGAAGAACTACTGTCATCTCGCCATTTCGTGTGTTTCGTCTTGCTGTTGCGAAATGTGTTCGTTTTTTGTTTGTTTTGGTAGTGGTTGAAGTGACTGCTGTCTTTTCTAATCGGAAAATATAAACATTCACAGAGCGATAACAGATGCTGCCACCTTTACCAAAACAAACAAAAGACGACCACATCCCATAGTAGCAAAATAAAACACACGAAATAGAGAGAGCATAGTAGTTCTTCTCAACATAGAAACGTGAAATATTAAGTGCACTTAGAATACAGTGTAGTGAAGCCCAACACATACACGTGGAAGAACGAGAATAATTACATAAACAACAGTAAAACCGTGAATAGCGATAAGAATAAAAAATGTTTATAGTAGCAAGTAAAGCTTGCGGACTGTTCATGATCCTAGCAAACAAAATTGTAAGAGGAAAAAACCATATCGTTGCAGTGGCCACTTAAAATACTCTAGAATAAACCGAAACGCATCTGGTCTTAAATAAGACTTCCACGACAGTTGTAAAAGACGATAATTAACAAATACCAATGGCATATCTGCAACTGCATAAAAATAAGCCCTAAACAAAGAAGACAACACGTAATTTCGGTTGTGTTCCAACTAGAACACCATGCAAAGCCGTATTAAAAGAATTGTGATATTTTGGCAACTGTTTCACATTATTTATATTCATTAAAATCCTTTGTCGTAACCAGTATTTTTTTTCCCAAATAAATCTTCCACTCTGCAGAAGATTATGGGCTATAAAGATAATTCATTTACCTTCCAAACTCTACAGATGAATAACGAAACCGGTAATTTCTCCTTCATGTGCGGTATATGGGACGATGATCTAGGTTGACACTAACCGATATGAGTTGGTTCGTCTGCTCTGCCTATGTATGTCGGATTTTTCTGAAAAGGAATGAGGTTTGTCTGTCTAATGGGTGAGTTTCGAAAGGAGGGAGATCGGTGGCTATCGACATAATGTATATCTATGGAGTGAGCATAGGCTACTGCGCATGTTATCAACGTGAAACCGGGCTAGTCACGTGGATGATGGTACATCTCTACAATTTGCAGTAATAGCGAAACTTGAATATTACACGTATTCGCCTTGTTTTATCTACGTTTTGCACGTTTTAATGACATCTATGGTGCAGTACTGTCATTGCTACAGATCTAAACACAAGTTTGTGAAAGGATGATCAGTTACTTTTCGGAGGTATGTACAACAAATGCATAATTTTAAATGTCTTATTGGTGTGAAGTGCTTTATATGTTGAAAAACATCGAGACATTGTATTATAAAAGCTTGTATTGTGGAAATAATTTCTGCGATTTTATGCCCATGTATTTACGAGACAAGTGCTAGATAAATTTGCAAGTGTGTTTGAGTAAAATGCCAGTCATTGCACGTATACTGACGTTGTGTTCACATGCAGATGAAATTTATGCATGCCAGTGCTTAATTTCCTCCAATTCATGCAGGTTCTCAAACCCTTGTGTGTATCTAAATATCACTGCATGAGACAGCCTGTTATTACTCCAAAATTGGAGCATTGATCTTGTATTTTTTTTTTGGTGCGTAGTGTGTGGCTGTACTTTTCTGATGAGATAGTGAAGAAATGTTATTGATATTTTACTTTTTTATAAAAAGCAGAAGGGGTATTGAAAATAATAATGGACAAGTAGGTAGTTCAAATCGCTCACCGGACTTACGTAAAATTTTCATAGTTACGTAACATTTTGTTTCTTCATGACACTTTGGCACGGTCTTCAGTGCCATTGTAAGGTATTTAATTAGAACAGAGATTCGTCAATTTGAATAAATGCAATAGTAAACGCAAAAAAGTTGTTTGGTGTCACTTCTTATCCCGTTACGACGAAACGTAAATAATTTGGAATCGGAGTTATGTCACTGTGGCGAAAAAGCACATCCTTAAGCCAACTTCAGCTCCTCCAAATTACTAAGATGTCTATAAAAAGCCTATACAACGTTTCACGGTACTTCTGATGGTGATCTATCTTTAGCAGCGAAGTAATTACACTCAAAATACGTTAAGCTCTATAGGGGCTAAAATGCGCCGTCCGAAATCACGTGATTTGAGCTGCAGGAGATGATGTGAACAGAATTCTTGTTTTGCGCATGCGAATGCTCTGTGGTTGTGGAGAGAGAGGGCAGACGCACTGATACGGGAAGAACCTGAGCTTTTGAGGAAAGCAGGCAGCCAAGTGAATACGCCAGTGTTTACTTGATGGAAGCTATGCTGGTAAGAGCAGTTTCCTTCGTGCACCGATGACTCAAAGGTGTCAGCAGCGGATGTAATGTGCCGCAACCAGCCAGATACGTGAAGTACATTAAATATATTCACAATTGCGAATATTGACCAATATCAGTTACAGAATGTAATGACGACAGTGAAACTTTGTGCTGGACTGGGACTCGAATCTGGATTTCCCGCTTATTGCGAACGGTCGCCTTACCATTTGGCTATCTGTGCACGACTCACTGCCAAACCCAAAATTCCATATGTCGTCAACCATATGCCTACAGTTTGTATTCGTACATCCATTACGTATATTCCCATACAGGTGAGACCTTTCACTTGAAAGTCGCTTGCCCGTTGTCGGCGGATAAATACGATGTTGCAGTGTATGTTTTATTTTGAATTACGATGCAAAGCTCCTTTGGAAGTTTATAGGCTCATCGACTTGGAAGAACATCAGGTTATGGTGCGTCGGTATCACATTGCTCATCCTTGTGGTTGAAGGCTTGTCTTCTGAGAATTGTGCAGCCTTTGACTTAGAGACTAAATGCTTGCTTGAGTGTGTTGTGCTGGAGAGTGTCATGATGTGGGGGTTGTCGCTAATTATAGAGTTAATTGATGATCATTGATGTCAGGTTATATATTAATCACGCTGGTAAAGGCCGATTACGAATAGGAAGGTAGGGCAAAGAGTGAATTACTGTAAACAGTTCAGTGATAGGACTGTTGCAGTCAGACTCGACGGTAAACCAACACCGATGACAATCGTTAAAGCGTACATGCCGTCATCGCAAGCAGAAGATGAAGAGATAGAGAAAGTGTATGAGGATATCAAACAAGTCATTGCCGGCCGCGGTGGTCTCGTGGTTCTAGGCGCTCAGTCCGGAACGCGCGACTGCTACGGTCGCAGGATCGAATCCTGCCTCTGGCATGGATGTGTGTGATGTCCTTAGGTTAGTTAGGTTTAATTAGTTCTAAGTTCTAGGCGACTGATGACCACAGATGTTAAGTCGCATAGTGCTCAGAGCCATTTGAACCATTTGAACCAAGTAATTCAGTACATAAAGAAAGATGAAAGTGTAATAGTCATGGCATATTGGAATGCGGCTATAGGGTAAGAAACAGAAGAAAGGATTACAGGAGAATATGGACTTGGTAGTAGGAATAGAGAGGAGAAAGACTGAGTTCTACAATAAATTTCCACTAGTGATAATGATCTGTTCAAGAATCACAAGAGGAGGAGGTATACTAGGAAAATGCCGCCAGGTACGGGAACACTCCAGTTAGATTACATCATGGCCAGGCAGAGATTCCGCAATTAGATGTTGGATTGTAGGGCGTACCCAGGAGCAGATATAGACTCAGTTCACAATTTAGTAATGATGAAGAGTAGGCTGAAGTTTAAGATACTAGTCAGTAAGAATCAATGCACTAAGAAGTGGGTTACGGAAGTACTAAGGAATGAATAGATGCTCTTGAAGTTCGCTAAGGTTATAGATAATGCGATACTGAATAGCCCATAAAGCACTTCAGTGGAAGAGGAATGAACATCTATAAACAGGGCAATCACAGAAGTTGGAAAGAAAAACGTAGGTACAAACATGGGTAACAGAAGAAACACTGCAGTTGATCGATGAAAGAAAGAAGAACAAGAATGTTCAGGGGAAATCAGGAATAAGGAAATACAAGTCACTTAGGAATTAAATAAACAGGATGTACATGGAAGCTAAGGGGAAATGGCTACATAAAAATGTGAATAATTAAAAAATGAAATTATTGTCGAAAGGACTGACTCAGCATATAGAAGAGTCAAAACAAGCTACGGTGAAATTAAAAGCAAGAGCTGTAACATCAAGGACGCATTGGGAATTCCACGGTTAAACGAAGAGGAAAGAGTGCACTGCAGCCCTATTTGGGGCGGAAGATGTGTTTGATGACGTGATAAAAGAAGAAACTGGAGGGGATGAGACATATGGGGTACAATTTTAGAGTCAGAATTTAAAGGAGCTCTGGAGAACCTGAGATTAAATAAAGCAAAAGGGATAGATAACATTCCATCAGAATTTCTAAAATTACTGTGGGAAGTGGCAACAGAACGTCTGTTCACTTTGGTGTGTAGAATGTATAAGATTGTAGTTGTACCACCAGACTTTCGGAAAATAGTAGCCAACGCAATTCCGAAAACAGCATGGGCCGACAAATGCGAGAATTATCGCACAATTAGTTTAACAGCTTATGCGTCCAAATTGCTGACAACAATATTATCCAGAAGAGCTGAAAAGAAAATTGAGGGCCTGTTAGAAGACGATCAGTTTGTCTTTAGGAAAGGTAAAGGCATCAGATATTGTGGCTGACTGAAGGAAAATCGAGATACGTTCATAGGATTTGTCGACCTGAAGGAAGCGTTCGACAGCGTAAAATTATGAAAGATGTTTGAAAGTCTGAGAAAAATAGGGGTAAGCTGTCGGGAAAGATGGGTATATACAGCATGCACAAGAGCCAAGAGGAAACAATGAGACTGGAAGATCGAGAATGAAGTGCTTGGATTAAAAAGGGCGTAAGACAGAGAAGTAACCTTTCTCCTACTTTTCAGTCTGTACATCGAAGAAGAAATGGGGTAAATAAAGGAAAGTTTCAAGAGTGCGATTAAACTTCAAGGTGACAGGATGTCATCAGATTCGCTGATGACCTTGCTATCCTCAGTGAAAGTGAAGAAGAATTACAGGGTGTGATGAATGGAATTAACAGTCTAATCAATATCGAATATGGACTGATAATAAATCGAATAAAAATGAATGTAATGAGAAGTAGGAGCAATGTGAAGTAGAAGCAATGTGAAGTAGAAGCAATGTGAAGTAGGAGCAATGAGAACTGCGACAAACCTAACGTCACAATGGACGATCACGAAGCAGACGAACTTAAGGAATTCTGCTATCAAGGCAGCACAGAAACCCATGACGGACGAAGCAGGCAGGAAATAAACAACCCACTAGTACTGGCAAAAGGGTCGTTCCTGGCCAAGAGAAGCGTATAGGTATCAAACACTGGCCTTAATTTGAGGATGAAATTTCTGAGAATGTACGTTTGGACCAAAGGAGTGTATGGTAGTGGACCGAGGACTGTGGGAAAACCGGAATAGAATATGAAATGTGGTGCTACGGAAGAGTGTTGAAAACTAGGAGGTCTGATAGAACAAGAAAAGAGGAGGTTCTCCGCAGAATCGGCGAGGAAAGGAATATATGGGAAACAATATCAAGAAGAAGGGACATGATGACAGGACATCTGTTAAGACATCAGGGAATAACTTCCATGGTACTAGAGGAAGCCGTAGAAGGTAAAAACTATAGAGGAAAACAGAGATTGGAATACATCCAGCATATAACTGACGACGTACGTTGCGAGTTTGGCACAGGAGGGGAATTCGTGGGCGGGCCACATCAAACCAATCAGAGGACCGATGACTTGAAAAAGAAAAAGAAATGGCAGCTTGCGGAGACCCTGGTGGAAAGTGGTTGCAGTAGAAACTATTTGCTTTCTAAAAGTTGTTGCTGTTTCTGGTCTGTGATAACAAACTGTTTCAGGTGTAAGAGCTGAAATTGTCTTATATTTATGTGAGCTGAGGTAGACGGATGGAGCACATGGACAAGATGTATGACCGAGCGAGGTGGCGCAGTGGCTAACACATTGGACTTGCATTAGGTGGGACGTCGATTCAAACCTGCGTCCGGCCATCCTGATTTAGGTTTTCCGTTTTTTCCTTAAACTGCTTCAGGCATGTGCCGATATGGTTCTTTGAAAGGCCACGTCCGATTTCCTTCCTCATTCTTTCGTAGTCCGATGGTATCGATGACAACGCTATGTGTTCCCCTACCCCAAATCAACCAGCCAAGATGTGTGATTGTGCGGCGATCGTGACACAACCAGACATTACCAAAATGGAAGCGATGGCCCACTTCTGATTGTGTCAAAACTAATGTTGGCGACATGAAGGTCATTTTGTTGCCATTATCTCTTCTACAAGTCTAAACAATATTTGTATATTAACTTCCATATTCACTTGTATATTCCCATAAGTTTAAAGAGTTAGTAGTTGATTTGGTTACGCTTATTCTGCCTCGTGAGTAAGTGAGGAAAGAAGACAGCTGATTATTGGTGTAGGTTAATTCAGGTAATTGAAATTTCTAACGAAGAACAACAATTGAGAGGCTAGCATAAAAGGTTCAGATTTTAAGATGTTAAATTGTAAATTTTATTGTCAGTATTAGTATGGCTGTAATATGATTATTAAATATTGGTTTCAGAAAGGAAATAAATTCGTTGCAAGTATTTACGCCGCTTTGGATAATCGTATAGAGTGTTGATGTTGGGTTATCAGTGACCAAGTTGGAGTGACTTCGTAATTTTAAAGCAAATGTTTAAATTGGTAATTTTGTCCCTGCTCATTCGATCGTTCCACCTCTGTCCAATGTAGCCCAACTAACTGTTACAATCCTTTTATAGTACCATTGATTTGGAGGGTACAGCGACTGTCCTCCCCTATATCTCGCATTGAGTTGACATGTCCCGTCCGTTAATGATTTATGTCTGTACATGACGTGATCTAATTGAGCTAACCGAGAATTCGTCAGAGTTTGTAGTTGTACGGGGTCCAACTTCACATTATAATGTTTGTGTGCCCAGACATAAGAAGGATCCGAGTTTCCGTCGTTACAGTAATGTTCATACACTTGCGATTTACTTCACAACATAGTCGAAGCGGGATAAAATCCTGAGTATGTGTTCAGTATTAGAGAAGAGATAATATTTGATTTTGCTTGCGTGCACTTTCGACTTGTTGACAAGCGCAGCTTTACTAACTCTTCGTCAAGCTCTCATTGTTTCCGTAACAATATTATGATCAGTGCTGTAGATATCAGAACTAATGGTTCAGCACGCTGTTGCGATCGCTGATATTCCGCAAAAAACAAAGATGAAAAGCTACTAATTAAGTACTACGTCGAGTATTACTAATAACATTTGTTCGTATAGACTGAATTGTGGGTTCCTTGGCAGACAAACGCCATTCTTAAACACAAAAGAAGTATTACTCAGCTATTACTTGCGTTGATTGACTGTTCCGTCGGTTCTAGGTAGAATAATGAGTGAAAACACACACAACACTAATGTAATAATAAGTATTGTAATATATAATAACGAATCTTATTTGTTTCATAGACCGGTTTTCGGCTGTTATGCCGTTATCAGGTACACAGATAAGTAATTGGTGAAATTTTGTTGGATCAAAGATTTTAATTTAGTGCGTCTGCGGAGTATACCCATTTCAAGAGGTGGAAAATGTTAACGTAAGGTTTGAAAATAAAACAAGACGTATTATTTCTGTCTAAATGCGATGTGAGCTTATTTGACTAAGATAAAATATGTGGCGCATATGACTATATATACACCGAAGAGACAAAGAAACTAGTACATTTGCCTAATATCATGTAGGGCCCCGCGCGAGCACGCAGAGTGCCACAGCACGAATTGACATGGACTCCACTAACGTCTGAAGTACTGCTAGAGGCAATTGACACCATAAATGCTGCAGTGCTGCCCACAAATCCGTAAGAATACGAGGGGGTGGAGATCTCTTCTGAACAGCACGTTGCAAGGCAGTCCTGATACGTTCAATAATAATAATGTCTGGGGAGTTTGGTGGCCAGTGACAGTGTTGAAACTCAGAAGAATATTCCTGGAGCCACCCTGTAGCAATTCTGGATGTGTAGGGTGTCGCATTGCCTGCTGCAATTGCCCAAGTCCGTCGGAATGCACAATGGACATGAACAGATGCAGGTGATCAGACAAGATGCTTACGTACCTGTCACCTGTCAGAGTCGTATGTAGGCATATCAGGGGTCCCATATCACTCCCACACCGTTAAAGAGCCTCCACCAGCTTGGGCAGTTTCCTGCTGACATGCAGGGTCCATGGATTCATGAGGTTGTCTCCATACCCGTACACGTCCATCCGCTCGATACAATTTGAAAAGAGACTCCGTCCGACCAGGCAACATGTTTCCAGTTTTCAACAGTCCAAAGTCGGTGCTGACGGGCTCAGGCGAGGCGTAAAGCTTTGAGTCGTGCAGTCATGAAGCGTGCACGAGTTGGCCTTGGGCTCCGAAAGACTATATCGATGATGTTCGTCGAATAGTTCTCACGCTGACACTTGTTGATGGCCTAGCACTGAAATCTGTGGCAATTTGCAGAAGGGTTACACTTCTGAACCACTGAACGACTCTCTTCAGTCGTCGTTGGTCTCGTTCTCGCTTGCAGCAATGTCGGAGACTTGATGTTTTACCGGATACCTGATATTCACGGTACACGCGTGAAATGGTCGAACGGGAAAATCGCCACTTCATCGCCAGTCCCTTGGATCGTGAGCCGACTGTAATACCACGTTAAACTACTAGTTGTTGTTGTTCTGGTCATCAGTCCCGAGACTGATTTGATGCAGCTCTCCATGCTACTCTATCCTGTGCAAGCTTCTTCATCTCCCAGTACCTACTGCAACCTACACGCTTCTGAATCTGTTTAGTGTATTTATCTCTTGGTCTCCCTCTACGATTTTTACCCTCCACGCTGCCCTCCAATACTTAATTGGTGATCCCTTGATGCCTCAGAACATGTCCTACCGATCCCTTCTTCTAGTCAATACCTCCTCATTAGTTATGTGATCTACCCATCTATTCTTCAGCATTCTTCTGTAGCACCACATTTCGAAAGCTTCTATTCTCTTCTTGTCTAAACTACTTACCGTCCATGTTTCTCTTCCATATATGGCTACACTCCATACAAATACTTTCAGAAACGACTTCCAGATACTTAAATCTATACTAGATGTTAATAAATTTCTCTTCTTCAGAAACGCTTTCCTTACCATTGCCAGTCTACATTTTATACCTTCTCTACTTCGACCATTATCAGTTATTTTGTTCCCCAAATAGCAAAACTCGTTTACTACTTTAAGTGTCTCATTTCCTAATCTAATTCCCTCAGCATCACCCGACTTAATTCGACTACATTCCATTATCCTCGTTTTGCTCTTGTTGATATTCATCTTATACCCTCCTTTCAAGACACTGTCCATTCCGTTCAACTGCTCTTCCAAGTCCTTTGCTGTCTCTGGCAGAATTACAATATCATCGGTGAACCTCAAAGTTTTATTTCTTCTCCATGGATTTTAATACCTACTCTGAACTTCTTTTTTTGTTTCCTTTACTGCATGCTCAATATACAGATTGAATAGCATCGGGGAGAGGCTACAACCCTGTCTCACTCCCTTCCCAACTGCTGCTTCCCTCTCATGTCCCTCGACTCTTAGAACTGCCATCTGCTTTCTGTACAAATTGTAAATAGCCTTTCGCTCCCTGTATTTTACCCCTGCCACCTTCAGAATTTGATAGGGAGTATTCCAGTCAACATTGTCAAGACCTTTTGTAGAAACGTAGGTTTGTCTTTCCTTAATCTTTCTTCTAGATGAGTCGTAGGGTCAGTATTGCCTCACGTGTTCTAACATTTATACAGATCCCAAACTGATCTTCCCCGAGGTCGGCTTCTACCAGTTTTTCCATTCGTTCTGTAAAGAATTCGCGTTAGTATTTTGCAACTGTGACTTATTAAACTGATAGTTCGGTAATTTTCACATCTTTCAACACCTGCTTTCTTTGGGTTTGGAATTATTATATTCTTCTTGAAGTCTGAGGGTATTTCGCCTGTCTCATATATCTTGCTCACCAGATGGTAGAGTTTTGTCAGGATTGGCTCTCCCAAGGCTGTCAGTAGTTCTAATGGAATGTTGTCTTCTCCCGGGGCCTTGTTTCGACTCAGGTCTTTCAGTGTTCTGTCAAACTCTTCTCGCAGTATCATATCTCCCATTTTATGTTCATCTACATCCTCTTCCATTACCATAATATTGTCCTCAAGAACATTGCCCCTGTATAGACCCTCTATATACCCCTTCCACCTTTCTGCTTTCCCTTCTTTACTTAGAATTGGGTTTCCATCTGAGCTGTTGATATTCATGCAAGTGGTTCTCTTATCTCCAAAGGTTTCTTTAATTTTCCTGTAGGCAGTATCTATCTTACCCCTAGTGAGATAAGCTTCTACATCCTTACATTTGTCCTCTAGCCATCCCTGTTTAGCCATTTTGCACTTCCTGTCGATCTCATTTTTGAGACTTTTGTATTCGTTTTTGCCTGCTTCATTTACTGCATTTTTTTCTCCTTTCATCAATTAAATTCAATATTTCTTCTGTTACCCAAGGATTTCTAGCAGCCCTCGTCTTTTTACCTACTTTATCCTCTGCTGCCTTCACTACTTCATCCCTCAGTGCTACCCATTCTTCTTCTACTGTGTTTCTTTTCCCCATTGCTGTCAATTGTTCCCTTATGCTCTCCCTGAAACTCTGTACAACCTCTGGTTCTTTCAGTTTATCCAGGTCCCATCTCCTTAAATTACCACCTTTTTGCAGTTTCTTCAGTTTTAATCTACAGTTCATAACCAATATATTGTGGTCAGAGTCCACATCTGCCCCTGGAAATGTCTTACAATTTAAAACCTGGTTCCTAAACCTCTGGTGGTTCATGGTGTGGGTTCCTGTAGTCATGTCCTAGTTCATGGACCACGGGCAACGTATGAGTGGCCAAGTAAGTGGTCCCGACAGTCGGGATACCAGCTACTTTGGAATAAGGCAGGGCATCTCGGACATATTCTGAGTCGTGGTCACCTTTGTGCTCATACGGCAAAGACTACCAAATCCACCGGTTAGTCCCTCAACCGTTAGGGGTAAAACTCAATGGGACTCGGGGCAAGTAAGGCTAGCAACCTGCTTTCCTGGTACTTTAAATATGATGCTGGCAACAATCAGAGCAAAATGGCTCGGACCTTTGGGGGTGACGGAGTCCCACCTCTAACTGACAAACCAGGGATTCATAAGATACGACTTGGCAAACAAATGGTAATGAGATGGGGAGCTATTAATATCAATGGGGGCTACTCTGGGAAGAAGGTAGAGCTGGCAGAGGCTGCAAGTAAGATGGGGCTGGACGTTTTAGCTGTTAGTGACATTCGGGTAAGGGGTGAGAAAGAAGAGGAAGTGGGAGAATACAAGGTCTACCTGTCAGGAGTCAAAGCAGGAATAGCACAATGGGGTGTAGGGCTTTACATCAGGAAATAAATGGAACGCAGCGTAGTTGCAATAAGATATGTAAACGAACGACTGATGTGGATAGATTTGACAGTGTCTAGCAAGAAAATTAGGATTGTGTCAGTATATTCGCATTTTGAAGGGACAGATCAAGATAAGATGGATAGTTTTTATGAGGCACACAGTGATGTACTTGTTAGAGTAAAGGACAAGGACAGTGTTCTGCTCATGGGTGATTTTAATGCCAGGATTGGAAATCGAACAGAAGGGTATGAAAAGGTTATGGGTAAATTTGGAGAGGATATGGAGGCCAACAGGAACAGGAAACAACTCTTGGATTTCTGTGCCAGTATGGGCTTAGTAATCACAAACTCCATTTTTTAAACATAAGAACATTCACGTGTATACTTGGGAAGGCAGGGGAACCAGATCTGTCATTGACTATATAATAACAGATCAGAAATTCAGGAAGGCTGTGAGGGACACACGTGTATTCAGGGGATTCTTTGATGACACTGATCATTATTTAATCTGCAGTGAAATTGGGATTGTGAGGCCGCAAGTGCAGGAGGTCAGGTCCATATGTAGGAGGATAAGGATAAGGAAATCAGGCACAAGTACATAACAGCGATCTCAGAAAGGTACCAGTTAGTTGAATGTAGTCAATTACAGTCATTGGAAAAGGAATGGACAAGGTACAGGGACACAGTACTAGAGGTGGCTAAAGAATGTCTTGGAACAGTAGTGTGTAAAAGTAGGAAGAAGCAAACAGCTTGGTGGAATGACACAGTCAAGGCAGCCTGTAAAAGGAAAAAGAAGGCGTATCAAAAATGGCTACATACTAGAATTCAGGTAGACAGAGAAAGTTATGTTGAAGAAAGAAACAAAGCCAAACAGATAATTGCAGCATCCAAGAAGAAATCTTGAGAAGACTTTGGAAACAGGTTGGAGACTATGGGTCAAGCTGCTGGAAAACCATTCTGGATTGTAATTATCAGTCTTCGAAAGGGAGGTAAGAAGGAAATGACAAGTATTTTGGACAGGTCAGGAAAACTGCTGGTGTATCCTGTATATGCCTTGGGCAGATGGAGAGAATATTTTGAAGAGTTGCTCAATGTAGGTGAAAATACGATCAGTAATGTTTCAGATTTCGAGGTAGAATGGGATAGGAATGAGGACGGAAATAGGATCACATTTGAGGAAGAGGAGAAAATGGTCAATAGATTGCAGCGCAATAAAGCAGCTGGGGTGGATGAAATTATGTCGGAACTCATCAAATACAGTGGAATGTCAGGTCTTAAATGGCTACACAGGATAATTGAAATGGCCTGGGAGTCGGGACAGGTTCCATCAGACTGGACAAAAGCAGTAATCACACCAATCTTGAAACATGGAAACAGAAAAGATTGTAACAACTACAGAGGTATCTCTTTAATTAGCGTTGTGGGTAAAATCTTCAAAGGTATTGTTGAAAGGAAAGTGCGAGTATTAGTTGAGGACCAATTGGATGAAAATCAGTGTGGGTTTAGGCCTCTTAGAGGTTGTCAGGACCAGATCTTTAGCTTACTGCATATAATGGAGAAGTGTTATGAGTGGAACAGGGAATTGTATCTATGCTTTATAGATCTAGAAAAGGCATATGACCGGGTTCCTAGGAGGAAGTTATTGTCTGTTCTACGAGATTATGGAATAGGAGGCAAACTTTTGCAAGCAATTAAAGGTCTTTACATGGATAGTCAGGCAGCAGTTAGAGTTGACAGTAAATTGAGTTCATGGTTCAGAGTAGTTTCAGGGGTAAGACAAGGCTGCAACCTGTCGCCACTGTTGTTCATATTATTTATGGATCATATGTTGAAAACAATAGACTGGCTGGGTGAGATTAAGATATGTGAACACAAAATAAGCAGTCTTGCATATGCGGATGACTTAGTTGTGATGGCAGATTCGACTGAAAGTTTGCAAAGTAATATTTCAGAGCTAGATCAGAAATGTAAGGACTATGGTATGAAGATTAGCATCTCCAAAACGAAAGTAATGTCAGTGGGAAAGAAATATAAACGGATTGAGTGCCAAATAGGAGGAACAAAGTTAGAACAGGTGGACGGCTTAAAGTAATTAGGATGCATATTCTCACAGGATGGCAACATAGCGAAAGAACTGGAAGCGAGGTGTAGCAAAGCAAATGCAGTGAGCGCTCAGCTTCGATCTACTCTCTTCTGCAAGAAGGGAGTCAGTACCAAGACTAAGTTATCTGTGCACCGTTCAATCTTTCGACCAACTTTGTTGTATGGGAGCGAAAGCTCTGTGGATTCAGGTTACCTTATCAACAAGGTTGAGGTTACGGATATAAAAGTAGCTAGGATGATTGCAGGTACTAGTAGATGGGAACAATGGCAGGAGGGTGTCCACAATGAGGAAATCAAAGAAAAACTGGGAATGAACTTTATAGATGTAGCAGTCAGGACGAACAGGCTTAGATGGTGGGGTCATGTTACACGCATGGGAGAAGCAAGGTTACCCAAGAGACTCATGGGTTCAGCAGTAGAGGGTAGGAGGAGTCGGGGCAGACCAAGGAGAAGGTACCTAGATTCGGTTAAGAATGATTTTGAAGTAATAGGTTTAACATTAGAAGAGGCACCAATGTTAGCACTGAATAGGGGATCGTGGAGGAATTTTATAAGGGGGCTATGCTCCAGACTGAACGCTGAAAAGCATAATCAGTCTTAAATGATGATGATGATGATCCTAAATCTCTGTCTTACCATTACATAATCTATCTGAAACCTTCTAGTAACTATGTATATATTGATAATATGCCATTGTAGCAGCAGTAACCGATGTAACAACTGTATCAGATCTTTGTCGTCTTGTATAGGCGCTGTCGACCGCAACGCCGTATTCCACCTGTTTAAATATCTCTGTACCACTTTCTTTGGCCCTTTAGTATAAATTACAGTAGTTGTTCATTGAAGAATTAACTTTGATGGCGTATTCGAAAGGTGTGGCTGAACTAAAATAGTAGGTCCTAAATTACAAATGTTCAAAATGTGTGTGAATTTCTTAGGGACCATACTGCTGAGGTCATCGGTTCCTATGATTACACACTACTTAATCTAACTTAAACTAACTTATGCTCAGAACAACACAAACACCCATGCCCGAGGGAGGACTCGAGCTTTCGGTGGCAGGGGCCGCGCAATCCGTGACATGGCGCCCCTAACCGCGCGGTCCCTACATTACAAATAGATTAGATATGCTAGAGGTATTAAACAGGTAAGTGAAACAATTGTTACCATACAAAGTAAAAAGTTTTAATACAACAAGAAAGATTATAGTAACTGAAATAAAGGATAATGGGGCATGTAAGTAAGAGGGGTAATCTGCAGCATGGACTAGATGGGATTATGACTAGTATCTGCAGTTAGAAGTGCGGGTATTGGAACTGTGTCTGGTGACTCAGTTCTAAGCTCAGAAAGATGGTCATGTGTTTATTAATTTCCATTATTTCAATACAGTTCATCTTCGTTCTGTGGCGTAATAATCGAAGTTTCATCTTGTAACTATGGCTTTCTGTAAACTTGTGATCTGCAAAACTAGAGTCTCTTTTCCTATGTTTCAAACTTCAGTGGTGTTCCTTCAAGCGGGCGCATATTGCCCTGCCAGACTGAACTATACAGAATTTGTCACAGTTACAATTAATTCTATATTTTCCGCTCTTTTCCAAAGCTGGAGTGTTGTCTTTACGATTAGGAAAATGTGTTCAACAGTGTCGAGTACATGAAATGAAGTTTTTACGACCCTGAATGTAAGCTTTCTGGCTACATCCAATGAGACTTTTCGTAAATAAGGAGTTGTGCACCATTTATTGTGTTCTTGAGGATTTGGGTCGAGAACCGGGTAAAGAAGAGAGTACACATGTTGCTACTGTTTTTTTGTACATTGTTGATTCCACGAAGGAAGGAGGGTAGCCATTATTTGATGCTACTTGTATGATTGCATTTAACTCCATTTTGGTGTTGTTTTCAGTCATGGCAATGGATGTTAGGCGATGTATCATTCAATGTAAAGTAACATGTTTATGGGACACTGAGTGTTGACAATTGGCTGGTATTACAATATCTGTGGTGGCACGTTTCCTCTATATCTTGAAAATATTAATATGATTATTGATGTGTATGGTTAGATCTAAATAATTACTTATCTTTGTACCAGATGATGGTATAACAGCCGAAAACCGGTTTGTAAAATAAATAATAAATTATGTAGAATATTACTCCAGTATTGTCTTTTCATTCATAATGAGCTATTACTACACATGTTATACAGATTAAAGCAAATAAAAGCGTACAAGTGTGTGTACAGATGCAGATGCAGACAGTCGACTAAAATTTTGTTTCTCAGGAGTACTGTTGTGAGGGATACTTCACAATTCCGTTAGAATTTTCCTAAATAAGGAGTTGTGCACCATTTATTGTGTTCTTAAGGCTATGGGTCGAGAACCGGGTGAAGAAGAGAGTACACGCCACCAGATTTCAAAACAGCATATGTCGAATATCGTGTGAATATCAAATTGTATGTGCCGTTACGGAAATCATGATGTGGGACTCTGCAAGTACTGGTACAGAATCACAGAAACTATCAAATCTAGAAATTGTAGCTTTTCGAGGCGCTTATACCGTTACGGAAAGGAGAACCGAACACGAAGTCAATCGACCGTACTCTTTCACGTCTTACAGAATAGTGTTGGTTTTAATCTTAGACCTTTCGCAGATGAATCAGTTATTTGTGAGGTATTATTATGTGATCCGATGAAAATTATAACAATATATAAAAAGGGAAGCAAGCTTGATGCTTGAAATCCCGTGACCGACATGAACAGTAGAGAGGTGGGACAAATTATGATTGCGTAAAGGTGGGGAAAGAATTCGACCGTATCTTTCCAAAGGAAGAATTCCCACATTCACCGTTTTCAGTTTAGGGAAACCGTGGATAGCCAATCGGGGATTTGAACCCCATTCCTCTAATGTCTTAACCACTGCGCCATCTCACCTGGTAACAATATCCAAAACTAACTGAACAAACTACGTATTAACCTAGCCATTAGTACGTAATAACCAATATATCCAAAGAGAAATTCTGGCTGACGGTGAGAAGTTTCGACAATCTTTCTTCCCACCTACCATCCAGAAATAGAATAGGTGGATGTTGGGGAGGGAGGGGGGGGGGGGGGGGGGGAGGGACACTTCATACTGTGTTCCCTCCATCAAATATCCCACAGTGGCTTGTGAACTACAAGTGCAGAATGCAACTTCACAAATCACGCACACGTAGTAGTGTTAGACTAAATGATTAATGAGACTCGGCAACTATCTGTCACGCTGTTTAAATATGAAGTGAATTAGATAAATTCATTCGCACTTGAAGCAAGTGATTAAGCTTCGTTGAGAGGATGCTGGTAAATGAAGCTCGTTTGGAAGAGAAGTTGCTGATAAAGCACTTGTACATTATATATCAGAGTGCTGCTGAAGTATGACAGGTCCTTAACAGACTGTACTTACATGCGACAAGTGGCGTATACAGACGGCTGTATAAATGGCAGTAGGCGTGCTTGATTCACGAGTTATGTCATTGACATGCTGAAAACTACTAATGAGACGCTCGTAGAACGACGCGTGGTAATTCGAGGAAATCTACGTGGGAAATTCTTCGAACCGCTTTTTGGAATGAAATCTTCAAACGTTCTTCAGACCCTTAACGTATCGCCCAACGTTTCACAACGGTGAGTAGAATGGTAAGAAATCTGTTGTATGACGCGTTAAAGAACCGCCTAGCTGACACCGATTTGCTGAGTGTAGCTGTAGGCTTCGTACTAATATTCCGAGTAACAACGAAGCATAAAATGCAGAAAGTGTGAGATCTTAACGCACTTGACGGCAGCCTCTCGTTGTTGGATGGCTGCATGGCTATGACCCTACAATATAGTGCGCTTCGTTAACGTCGAAGCAAAATATATATATCACAGTCAACATTCCGACGATTAATTTGATGCAGTCATCTATGCCAGTCCATCTTATGGCGGTCTTTTCCATCGGCAGAATTCCTGCTCTCTATATCCATTCAAGTCAGCTTACCACATTAAATCCTTGGGCTCCTTCAATAGTTTCTAAGTGTCCACAGTTCGTAGCTCCTACAGTCCTTTCCATTATAAAATTCATCTCCCTGTGTTTTAAACCTGATAATTTCAGAATTATAAAAACTGAATTCCGATCAAAATTCCCAACAATGTATTTTCTACATTCGAAAATGCTGTAAATGTGAGTTAATTTTTATTGAGCTACCCTGAAGCGCCAAAGAAAACGGTATAGGCATGCGTATTCAAATACAAAGATACGTAAACCGGCAGAATACGACGCTGCTGTCGGCAACGACTATATAACACAACAAGCGTCTGGCACAGTTGTTAGATGAGTTACTGCTGCTACAATGGCAGGTGATCAAGATTTAAGCGAGTTTGAAGGTGGAGTTACAGTGAGCGCACCTCTCCGAGGTAACGATGCAGTGGGGATTGTCCCGTACGACCATTTCACGAGCGTAGCATGAATATCAGGACTCCGATGAAACATTAAACCTTCGAAATCGTTGGGGTCGGAAAAGATCCTGCAAGAACGGGACTAACGACGATTGAAGAGAATCGTACAACGTTACAGAAGTGCAATCCCTCCATAAATTGGTGCAGTTTTCATTTGTGGGGTATCACCAAGTGTCAGCCTGCGAGCCAATCAACGAAACATCATCGATATGTGCTTTCGGAGCCGAAGACCCACTCGTGCACCCTTCACGACTGCACTACACAAAGCTTTACACCTCGACTGGGTCCGTCAACACCGACATTGGACGATGACTGGAAACGTGCATGGTCTGACGGAGACTCGTTTCAAATTGTATCGAGCGGATAGACGTGTACGGGTATGGAGGCAACCACATGAATCCACGGACCCTGCATGTCAGCAAGAAACTGTTCGAGCTTGTGGAGGCTCTGTAATTGTGTGCAGTTGGAGTGATATGGCAGTTCCAGCAGGACAATGCGACACCCCACGCGCCCAGAATTGCTACAGAGTGTCTCCAGGAACTCTCTTCTGCGTTTAAACACTTCCGCTGGCCACCAAACTTCCCAGACATGATCATTATTGAGCACATCTGGGATGCTTTGCAACTTTCTGTTCAGAAAAGATATCCACCCCCTCGTACTCTTACAGATTTGTGGACATCCCTGCAGCCATTATTCGAGTCCATGTCACGTCGTGTTCCGACACGTAGGCGTGCTTGCGAGGGCCCTACATGATGTTATTACGTTGAAACCGTTTTTTTGTCTCTTCAGTGTCATATCGTAAGCTAGGTCGCATGATCAGTATTATTTTGGTTCATAAACTTTTTTGTGGAACCAAAACTGATCTTCCTCTTTTCGGCTTCTATTAGTTGCATCTTTCTGTAAATATGTGTTAATATTTTACAATCATAATTTATTAAAGTAATGGCTTGGCTTGGCTGTCAACACCGGCCTCCGTTATATTCGGAATACTGTATTGTTACTAAGGTTTAAGGCTCTTTAGCCTGCCTCATATGTCCTGAATCCCAGGCTGAACAATTTTGACAGTTTTGGTCCCAAGGATCTTAATAATCCTGAAGGTATGTTGTCTATTGCAATTGCGTTGATTTGACTTAGTTCTTTCAGCATTTTGTCAAAGTGTTCTCAGTGTCGCTTCTTAAATTTCATCATACACTAGCGTTGTCAACAAATTGTCAACAATATTGTCACTATAGCCCTCCTACAAGTATATAACATCTTCTACCTTTCAACCTTCTCGTCTTTACCTAGTACTGGCTTGTCCTGTGAAATCCTGATATTTATACTGTTACTACTTGTTTCAATAAAGATTCCTTATTTTTCCCACAAGCGGCGTTTACCTTTCATGGAGTCATCCATGATTCTACAGTTCTGCATTTCTCTTCTGTTTTGTTGCTCTACAATTCCTGCCAGGCACTTTATGTATCTGTATTCTGTTTCCCTTTCTTCATTTTCTGCATTTTTAGATTTTCTTTTTCCATCATGTAGATACAATACCTTTTGTGTTATGCAAGGTTTTCTGCTGGTTCATGTTGTTTTCCTAGCTTTTTCCTCTATTGCCCTCACTTCTTCATATCTCAAAACTTCCGATACACATTCTGCAGCATTCCTTTTAGATAATCGTTACCTAATTCTCTGTTTGTAACCCTCGACAATCTCTGTGGCATACTTTTTTAGCTTTTCCAGATGCCACCTCATTAATTTCCTTCGTTTTTGCGATTTCTTCTGCTTTACACTCCACAGGTAAAAATATGGCCCTAATCCATATCTATCCTTGAAAAGTTTTTTTAGTGTAGAAGCTAATCTCTAAATCTCCTTCTTTTCATTATGCCTTATAATCCATTTGTAAACTTCTGGCATTCTGTACATATGCAGCTTTCTTACACAGTCCTTAAATCAAACGTTAGCGATACTTAAACCGTACTCTGTGCAATATTCTACCAGGTGGCATTCCCTTTTATTCTTTTCCCCCACTCTACGTCCGTATATTATTTTCCCTTTTCTTTATTCTCCCACTGTGAAATTCCAGCAACTAAACATTATTAAATTTTCATTTCTCTTAATGCCTCTGATAATGTATTTCATCTTGTCATACATTTTTGCGTCTCTTCACGTACAGTGCTAGTAGGCATGTCGCAATCGATCTTCACTAATTCCTACTGTAGCTGGCTAATTCCTGCTATGTGTATCCGACTTAAATCTATGTGTTTTCTTGTTTCTCTAATTACCTACGCAATTAGAAGCTCTATTATTCCACGCTGTGACTCGTAGAAATCAGAAACATTCTCCTGAAATGTCTCTGCCCGGAAATCCGAAAAGGAGAGAGGAGGAGAGGGGTGGAATACTGCCTGCGGAGCATTTTATCCATGAGGATGCCACCAAGCCCATTAACTCATACTGTAGAGATGCATGTTCTCAAGAAGACGACGACTGTAACTTCCCCTTACTTTCAGCAATACCGCAGTACCAACGCATCAAGCTTATGTCGGTTGTGGTTACAGTACCTGATAAATCAGTCATTCAGACTATTGCCCCTGAAACAATTGAAATTTTGCTACCTTAGTAACCAGTTAGTAGCCCGGTGTCTCCATAGATACCTTTCGGACATACCGATACCCACTGTTCGGCTACCTGCGTCGGTGAGATACACGAGCCACTCCACAGCGTTAAGGCCGGAGGTTCGTGTGGGGAGCTTAACTTACCACACTTAAAGAGCAACAAAGGAAGCGTTATTCTAATGTTTGAAGAAAATGGTGCATACCGATATGACGTAGAATGAGTCGCATGAATCCAGTTGTAAATTAAACTACTCGAAACTACGTATTAGTATTAAACCGCTGGAAAACTTGAGAAACTAGAGTTCGTGGATAAATATTGTTTAGAAAACTATTTTATAGCAAGCATATTACGTTCGTCTACAACCGCATCCACGGGGACTTAATATTGCAGTTGCCACACACATACTGGGAGGAGCTTTTTCTGCTTGTGATATATAGACTAAATATTTGCAGCTTCTTGGTAGAACGGTTGGGTATGGCTGTAAGTTCATTCATTGGCACTTTTCCAGACATTGTTTACCAAATAAGCCATACTGCTGAATTATAAATCGCGTTAGAGAGTTTAACTATGTTGTTGTGATCTTCTGTCCGGCGACCGGTTTCATGAACCTCTCCAGCTAGTCTATTCCGTGCAAGTCTCCTCATTTCTGCATAACTACTACAACCTACGCCCATATGAATATGCTTATTATGTTCGGCCCTTGGCCTTGCTCTACAATTTTTATCTCCCAAGTTTGCATCCAATTACCAAACTGACAATTTCTTGATGCCTCAGGATGCTTTCAACCAATCCCTTCTTTTGCCAAGTCGTGCCATAAAATACTTTATCCCCAATTCTGTTCGGTGCCTCCCTCATTAATTTTTCGATCTACCCATCTAATTTTCAGCATTACTCTGTAGCACTTCATTTCAAAAGCTTCTGTACTCTTCTTGCCTGAATTGTTTATCATCCACATTTCACTTTCGTACCAGGATATGTTCCAAACAAATACCTTCAGAAAAATTTCCCAACATTTAAATTTGTATCAAATGTTAGTTAATTACTTTTTTTCAGAATGCCTTTCCTGTTATTGCCGTTCTATAGCCTGTCTACGATTATTGTTTTTATAGCCTTCGGAAAACTGGTTTGATGCAACTGTCCATGATACTCTATGCTGTGGAACGCTATTCATATCCGAATAACCACTGCCGCCTACATCCTTCTGAATCTGCTTAATGTATTCATCTCTTAGGCTCCCCACACTCCCTTACAGTACTAAATGAGTGGTCCGTTGCTGTCTCAGAATGTGTCTTACCAACTGACTGCCTATAACCAGGTTGCGCCACAAATTTCTTTTCTCCCCATTAGTTACGTGAGCATTCTTCTGTAGCACCATATTTGAAAGGATTATATTCTCGTCTTGTCTAAACTATTTATGGTCCTTGATTCACTTCCGTACATAGCTACACTACATACAAATACTGTAAGGAAAGACTTCCTAACACTTAAATCTCTACTCGATGTTAACAAATTTCTGTTGTTCAGAAATGCTTTTCTTGCCATCGCTAGTCTACATTTTATATCTCTCTTCCATTGGTCCTCAGCTCGTGGTCTAGAGCTCTGGATCACGGGATCCCGGGTTCGATTCCCGGCCGTGTGCGTATTTTCTCTGCCCAGGGAGTAGGGTGTATGTGTTGTTCTCATCGTTTTTATCATCATCATCATCGTTTGTGAGAGTGACTAAATATGATTGTGAAAAGAAAATTTACAGTGTAAAAATTGGGACTTTGTACGGGCAGTAATGACCGCGCAGTTGAGCACTCCACAAACCACATATCATCATCTCTTCCTTGGTCATCATCATTTATTATGCTGCCCAAATAACGAAACTCATCTATTGCTTTAAGCGCTCATCTTCTAATCTAACTCCTTCAATATCACCTGCATTAATTCGAATACATTCCAGTTACCTTGTTTTGCTTTTGTTGACGTTCTTCTTATATCCTCCTTGCAAGACACTGTCAATTCCGTTCAACTGCTCTTTCAAGAACTGTCCTATCTCCGACAGAATTACAATGTCATCACTAAACATCAAAGTTTTCATTTCTTCTCCCTGAACTTTAATTCCTTCTCCAAATTTTGCTTTGTTTTCCTTTACCGCTTGCTCAATATACAGATTGAATAACATCGGGAATAGGCTACAACCCTGTCTCACTCCCTTCTCGACCACAGCTTCCTATTCATGTCCTTCGATTCTTATAAGTGTCGTCTGATTTCTGTACAACATGTAAATAGCCTTTCACTCCCTGTATATTAACCCTGCTATCTTCAGAAGTTCAGAGTATTCCTGTAAATATTGTCAAAAGCCTTGAGTCGAAAAATGCTATAAATGTAGGTTTGCCTCCCCTTAACCTTTCTTCGAAGATAAGTCATAGGGTCAGTAGTGCCTAGCATGTTCCTACATTACTTCGGGATCCAAACTGATCTTCTCCCAGGTCGATTTCTACCAGCTTTTCCATTCGTCTGTAAACAATTAGTGTTAGTATTTTGCAAACATGACTTATCAAACTGATAGTTTGGTGATTTTCACACCTGTCAGCAACTGCTCTATTTGGAATTGGAATTATTGCATTCTTCCGTTAGTCTTATGTCGCTTCTCCTGTCTCATAGAATTTGCACACGAGATGAAAGAGTTTGATCATGGTTGGCTGTCGAAAGGATATCAGTAGTTCTGATGGAATGTCTGCTCCCGTGACCTTGTTTTCAATTAGATCTATTAACGCTCTGTGAAATTCTTGTCGCGCTATCATATCTCCCGTTTCATCTTCATCTATGCCCTAACCCATTTCTATAATATTGCCCTCAAATACATCTCCCTTGTATAAAACCTCTATCAACTCCTTCACTTTTCAACTGTCCCCGTGATTATATTCTTTAAACTATTAGTTTAGTGGAGCAATGCGCCCTTTTTGTAATGTGAATGTGTTTAAGCTGTTGGTGAAATAAAGCTTAATTTTATCAATTTATGTCAGTGTTTCCTCCGAGACGTATTACTTCGTATAATATAGAACAGCTGCGATCAGTCACAATCGTGATTTTATTTCAATTCACGATGCATTTCGAGCTCTGGAGATTCGTCTTCAGGTGCATTGATAGTCTACATCGATTATTTTTCCACATTTAGGTCAATTTTGTTTCAGATAATATTACAATGTTATACTACAAAGCAGGCACATCGTGAATATAACATTACAAAAGTAATACAAATCGTAAAGTAATTTACTGTTTCCAGTATTTTGAAGCACAATATGAGTAAACATGTTGATGTATATATTTATACAGTTATTGTACAGCACATTTTGTAAAAACAAGTGAACAAGTCAAAAAATTTCAAATGTAAAGATGCTGCATTCCTACGAATACACAGGTGCTATTATTACAAAGGAGATACAAATCCATTACATGAGGGATGAATGAAAAGTAATGCCTCCACCTTCGTTAATTGGGTTTGGATTGGAATATTTTAATGAATCAAACGCAAAAATAATCCTTAAAAAGTGACATTTAATTACCAATCTTCACTTTTCCGCATAATCACCAGCCAACTGGATGCATTTCTGCCAACGATGAACAAGTTTCCTGAAGCCGTCACAGAAGAAGTCGACACTCTGTATTTACGCAACCACAGTCTCACAGTTCTCTCAACGTCTTTATCAGAAGCATAGTGATGCCCCACCGGTCGTCTTTCATTATCGGGTCACAGAAGGAAGTCTGTGCGCTTTCATTTCAGGAGTCAGCATCCGGGGGTACCCATCATGCACAGATCTTGCGATAGCCAAGCAAAGCAATGATGTAACCCTCACGTTCTTGTGAAATGCCGATTGTGCTTGCAATTTCTCTCTGAGTGATAAGACGATCGTCCTGAATCAATCTGTCAACATTTTGCTTGTGAGACTCGGTGTTTGCTGTCACAGGACGTCCAACTCTTTGTTTGTCACACAGGTCAGATGTTCCCACCTCAACACCTTTAAGCTTACTCGCCTAACGACGCACAGTACTCACATCAACACAATTACCATAAACTGCTTTTATTCTCTGATGAATCTGCTTTGGGGTGACACCTTCTGCTGTCAAAAATTCAATGAATGCATATTGCTTAAATCGCATTGCCCGACCGCCTGCGCAGGGTTCCATACTTAACGCTGAAAAAATACAACTCTTCAATGCTAAGGCTTCCCGCCAACTGGAGCTGTAGAGAAGAGGCTATGGAACAAGCCAGTACCTGCTGCATATCAGTGATGCCAAGTGTTGAAGAGTTACGAATATGGAGGCATTACTTTTCAGTCAACTCTCGTATTATCAGTTATAAAGAGTGTAATTTACAAAACAAATATTTGTGAATTAAGTTATCAAATGATTGGACTATCGAATATTTGTTTCTTTAGGAAAAAATAAACTTTTAAAATTACTGATAGAGCTATGGGTACTTAACTTTATTTGTCCATTCAATACGTTTTCAGAAGATTTTACTTTATTATTTCTAATTGTTTTAGCATGATTTTCTGTGTAGAGTACAGTTAGGCTGTTGTGAATGTCACAAAGTCTGTGTCTGTTTTGATACATGTAGATCACGGTTGCGGATTTGTCAGTGGGGTTTGTATCTCCTTTGAATTACAGCACATGTGTATTTGTAGAAATGCAACTTCTTTACATTTGAAATTCTTTGACTTGTGCTAGCAAAATATGCTGTAGAACGGAAAGTGTATATATGTTGATAAACGTGATAACTCATATCGTACTTCAAGAACCATGTATCCACCACTGGAAAAGTAAGATATTTTCGATTCGTATTAGTTTTGTAAACTTGTATTTACAATGTACCCACTTTGTAGTATACCATTGTAATCTTATTAGAACGAAGATTAACTTAAATCTGTAAAAATAATCGCTATAGACTATCAAAGCAGTTGGAGCTAAGTCTGCAGTTCCCGAAATGCATTGTGCATTCACATAAAATCACGATTGTAGCTGAAGGCGCTTGTTCCTTGTTGCTTGTTACTTGTCCCCAGTAGCTGAGTGGTCAGCGCGACGGACTGTCAACCCTAAGGGCCCGGGTTTGATTCCCGGCTGCGTCGGAGATTTTCTCCGCTCAGGGACTGGTTGTTGTGTTGTCCTAATCATAATCATTTCATCCCCATCGACGCCCAAGTTGCCGAAGTGGCGACAAATCTAAAGACTTGCACCAGGCGAGCGGTCTACCCGACGGGAGGCCCTTGGCACACGCCATATACACTCCTGGAAATTGAAATAAGAACACCGTGAATTCATTGTTCCAGGAAGGGGAAACTTTATTGACACATTCCTGGGGTCAGATACATCACATGATCACACTGACAGAACCACAGGCACATAGACACAGGCAACAGAGCATGCACAATGTCGGCACTAGTACAGTGTATATCCACCTTTCGCAGCAATGCAGGCTGCTATTCTCCCATGGAGACGATCGTAGAGATGCTGGATGTAGTCCTGTGGAACGGCTTGCCATGCCATTTCCACCTGGCGCCTCAGTTGGTCCAGCGTTCGTGCTGGACGTGCAGACCGCGTGAGACGATGCTTCATCCAGTCCCAAACATGCTCAATGGGGGACAGATCCGGAGATCTTGCTGGCCAGGGTAGTTGACTAACACCTTCTAGAGTACGTTGGGTGGCACGGGATACATGCGGACGTGCATTGTCCTGTTGGAATAGCAAGTTCCCTTGCCGGTCTAGGAATGGTAGAACGATGGGTTCGATGACGGTTTGGATGTACCGTGCACTATTCAGTGTCCCCTCGACGATCACCAGAGGTGTACGGCCAGTGTAGGAGATCGCTCCCCACACCATGATGCCGGGTGTTGGCCCTGTGTGACTCGGTCATGTGCAGTCCTGATTGTGGCGCTCACCTGCACGGCGCCAAACACGCATACGACCATCATTGGCACCAAGGCAGAAGCGACTCTCATCGCTGAAGACGACACGTCTCCATTCGTCCCTCCATTCACGCCTGTCGCCACACCACTGGAGGCGGGCTGCACGATGTTGGGGCGTGAGCGGAAGACGGCCTAACGGTGTGCGGGACCGTAGCCCAGCTTCATGGAGACGGTTGCGAATGGTCCTCGCCGATACCCCAGGAGCAACAGTGTCCCTAATTTGCTGGGAAGTGGCGGTGCGGTCCCCTACGGCAGTGCGTATGATCCTACGGTCTTGGCGTGCATCCGTGCGTCGCTGCGGTCCGGTCCCAGGTCGACGGGCACGTGCACCTTCCGCCGACCACTGGCGACAACATCGATGTACTGTGGAGACCTCACGCCCCACGTGTTGAGCAATTCGGCGGTACGTCCACCCGGCCTCCCGCATGCCCACTATACGCCCTCGCTCAAAGTCCGTCAACTGCACATACGGTTCACGTCCACGCTGTCGCGGCATGCTACCAGTGTTAAAGACTGCGATGGAGCTCCGTATGACACGGCAAACTGGCTGACACTGACGGCGGCGGTGCACAAATGCTGCGCAGCTAGCGCCATTCGACGGCCAACACCGCGGTTCCTGGTGTGTCCGCTGTGCCGTGCATGTGATCATTGCTTGTACAGCCCTCTCGCAGTGTCCGGAGCAAGTATGGTGGGTCTGACACACCGGTGTCAATGTGTTCTTTTTTCCATTTCCAGGAGTGTATATACTTGTTTTACGAAAGAAATAAGGGTTTGCGTTTCTAATTACCGGGCTTTTATATGTTGCGTCTGCATTTGAAGTTTGCAAAATAACGAGAAAAAACATCGTCTCTAAAGGTGAGAAGAAGATATTGCATTAAATTAGCCTGACCCTGCTTCAGTTGGACTGTCTTGCCTGTGTCATTCTCCCACTCTTTGTTTTTACTGTTGGCGCGAACGACTTCTTTTCTCACTTTGTTTCGTGTTCGATAAGAGGCAGCTAGGCGCAGTTCGGTCGCATCACGGAGTAGGTGCATTGTTCTGGGCGGAGGCTGGCCTGGTGGTGCGGAGGCGTCGACTCGGCGTGACTCGGCAGAGCAGCGCCAGGTGCGCCGTAGACAGCGCGCCATTCACCGCGCCCGCGCGCCGGTTTTTACTGCCTGGCCTCAATGCGAACGGCAAACACGCACACGCCCAGTTGATATGGCCACCTGGCCGCCGCTCCGCTGTCCGGCTCCAGCCCAGTGACTAATCACCGCAGTGAGTAAACACTATCTGCGTCTCTCGGGCTTTTCCCGATCGCCGACCCTTACCTGACGTCGCTCCGCCTTCCACCAGCAGTGCATTTTCACACACAGCTCTCGAAAGTACTGGGTTGGCGTGTAACATTGTAGCGTTTTAGTTCTACATGTTGGTATTCGGATTTATTTATCTCTGGCTATTTTCTGATTGTAGTTAATTGTCGGTGTTTGAGTTTACATATTGTCATTTTGTCATCTGGAGATAGGGACTAGAGCTGTGAACGCTAGAAAATGGAGTGCCAAATAGAGAAATCGGAGCATAATCTTCTGTTTGATTTCAGTAGAGGGGTGACAGCAGCGGAGGTAGCCAGAAACATTTGCGTCGCGTATCAAGATAATGCCACTGGAGAGAGGACGGCGAGAATTCGGTTTTCTCGTTTTAAGGAGGATCTTTTTGACATTAACGACTCTCCACGTTCACGAAGACCTTCGGAGTTTGATGAAGATCGTTTAAACGCATTAATCCATAATGATCCACGTCAGTGTACTCGAAACTGGCAAATGTGATCAACTATAATCATTCCACCATCATGCGACAGTTATATGCTTTGTAGAAGGTTAAAAAACCGAGTGTATTGGTATCGTGTGCTGTAAGCCAAAATCTTAAAAATCTGTGGGTGGCCATAAGTGCATCTCTGCTTGCTCATCAGTTGGTTCTTTTATTTTTATTTATTTATTGCCAAATTAGAGACCTGTTACCTGATGTTTAAAACAGGTCGTACATCTTACAATTTTTGTTTTTCATCTTTTTACAGTTTTCTTTCCTTTTGTTTTACCTAAAACATTTACAAAGAATGATACTTTTCAAAATAACAATAATTTAAGGTTGAAATATAAATAAAATTTTATTGTTTTTTTTAATAAGAATGTAAAAAGAAGATAGGATAGATGAGAGATTTGTTAGTGCCATCACCAAATGTGACTGGCGGTGAATACCGAGGAATGGTTTCTTCGCCGGCCGGTGGGGCCGAGCGTTTCTAGGCGCTACAGTCTGGAACCGCGCGACCGCTACGACCGCAGGTTCGAATCCTGCCTCGGGCATGGGTGTGTGTGTTGTCCTTAGGTTAGTTAGGTTTAAGTAGTTGTAAGTTCTAGGCCTCGGACATGGGTGTGTGTGATGTCCTTAGGTTAGTTAGGTTTAAGTAGTTGTAAGTTCTAGGGGACTGATGAACTCAGATGTTAAGTCCCCTAGTGCTCAGAGCCATTTGAATGATTTCTTCGAGCCGTTGACCGCCAGTCACACACACACACACACACAAATGATTATTAGTAGAGAAATAATGTTGCTTATCCTATTTATTACTAACCCTATCTATTAACTACTTTAGGTGGCCGTCCATGTACAGCATTTGGTGTTTTCTTGGCTAGATTGCCAGCACTTTTGCTTATTTACTGTCACATCTCAGCTTCCTCCTCCTGTTCCTATTCATTGTCACTGTTTTCGCTGTCTCTGTGGGTATCGCTGTCCATCCTCTGGAGATTGCTCTTACGCTGCACAAAGGCATGACTGTAATGTCGTGTCCGCATGTACTCTTCATCTGTTGTTTTTGAAATACTGTTTGTCAGTGCGTTTAATTGTGCCCATTGTTCTTCGTCTCTTACTGCTGTGCATATATATTTATGTGTGTGTCTGTGTAGTCTAAGTGTAGTGTATGTCTATTGTTCGCGCATTGCCCGCAGAAAAAGATAGTGTGATCCGGGGAACCTTCTTCCCAGCACGTGCATGTAGGCGTCTGCCTCAGACTCACGCGCTTTAAGTGCGTGGGATAAGGTCCGCGTCCGGTTAAGAAATGTACCGTACCGCGGCTGGGATCGATATGTCTCATTCTCAACCGCTTCCTTTTGTCAGGGAGGAAGTCGTGCAGTCTACGTCCCCTACCACTTACATCCCACTCACCTTGCCATGTTTCCAAACGCCAACTTTTAAGGTGACGTATCGTCTCTATGGGCACACCGGTTATTGTGTGTACCTTATCTACTCTCCCCAGCTTTAACCACTACCTTACAGCTCTGTATTTGATCGTGATATCTATGGGGCATATTCCGAGCACCACACACAGTGCATCCGCTGATGTGGTACCGAAGGGTCCAGATAGCCTAAGTAGGACACTTCTCTGCCCTCGTCTGACGGATGGTTTGTTGCTGACCACGTTCAGTCTATGTGCCCACGTGCTACCTGCGAACGACACCGACTGTTCCTATCTTGTGCTGTTACTAGTAACAAGAAATGCTGTCTTTATGCTAAGTAATGAGAAGGAAGGAATGGCTGAGCCCAAACAAAGCAGCAATTTCCCATACAGATGCGTGCGCGCATCCACAAAAGATGTCATGCATCTGGTGGAACAGCGACGGTGTGGTGTACTACGAATGGCTTTTCCATTACTGCTGACATTTATTATCAACAACTCAGGCGTCTTGCAGATCCAGGAAGATTGAATGCTACTCCACGATAGCGCCCACCGGCTTTCTGCTAGACTGACAAAAAACACTATGCAGGAGATGGGTTGCGAAGTCATTCCGCACCCACCTCAGCCACCTGACCTTGCGCCCTCAGATTTTCATCTTTTCCGTTCACTGTCGGACAGCTTTCAAAAAGCTTCCTTTCCAGAAGAAGATGCGCTCCGATTATATCTCGGCGAGTTCTTCGCCTGAAAGAAACATTATTTCTACAGTAGCGGAATCGGAAAATTACCCTAGTGTTGTCTGACTGCTGTAAGTAGTGAAGGTGAATATATTATTGAAGGCTGAAGCCTGTGTTATGTGTATCTGTTATGTTTATTAAACTTACGGAAAAACACTATGAACTTATACACCAACCCAGTATTCTCAATTTTTTCTATTAACGTCTTTTTGTTGTTAAAGTAGCACCATTGAATGGCTTCGACTTCTATCGACAACACTGTACAGGATGTGGCAGTATCTTGTTACCTGTAACATGACTTCAGCTGCCAGTGATACGAAACAGAGAATTTGATAAATTGCTAAATTTGCATATGTCTAACCATCAACATAAAATCAAATGATCTTTCTCATTTTCATTGCTGTGCGTGCATAAACTGAAGTATAAAGTTAGGGATTCTTTCCTTCCTTCAAGTGTCCGTTTGTGTTCTGTTGATGACTGTGTAGAGTCTCTGTTCAGTGTACTGTTGTGATTATGTTCTGTATACTTTGGAAATAAAGAGGAGACCCACCCACATAGCCAAGGCTGGTAACGTATATGAATGCATTGGCTCTCGACCTTGGAGTGGATCATTCTAATTTTGTCAATGGGAGAAATCACCAGTATTTGGTCCACCGCCATGAGCAGGACAGATTGAACGTGAATTTGTGATCACAAAAGTTGTGCCAATGTCTCGGGCTAAATCACAAATGCGTCCAAATGGTTTGCTAGCATAAGGTCCTCTGAACTATGAACTGACTTTTTCGACGTGATTCCGGAGGCGAAGGTGCTAATGACCTATGGAACAGAGAATTATCTAACCGACACTGCTAACGGGGTTCCGTCTATAGGATAGAGATATTAAGCTCAGGTACTAGCTGATACCTCGTGCAGTTATTCTGTATAATTAAACTATATTTCACCACTGGATTTAATCTATTCCTTTTTTGAAAGAGTAGTCTCATCGTGTCTGTTACATTCGTGATGAAGAGGGACCGTGAAAGTGTGCTAGCACATAGAATAACAGACTGTCTAGTACGTGGGGCGTTCCATAAGTAATTCAACACATTTTTATTCGGGATTCCAATACATCACGTTATTCCCGACTGTTTTGACTACAAAACACTATTTTTAACACCGTGTTTAATAATGTTATCCATTTTTCCACGTTTGTTGGCCTAAACAGCGATACAAATTCTTTGTAATTAACTAACATGGGAACAATGCCCAATACTAACCTCACTAATACTCCTCTACATAGACATCTACACTGAGCAAACCACTGTGAAGTGCATTGTAGTACATATTAGCATTCTTCCCATTAAATTCGCTTATGAGAATGAATATAGGTGTCTGGCGAATTGCCTCTGTATGCTCTCTAACAATTTGATCCTGCCTTCACGACCCATATGGGAGAGATACATAGATTTCTGTAGTACATTCATAAATTTCTTACTGAATATTGGGCCTTGAAACTCTCTATGCCAGCTTTCGGTGGAAAATTGACTTCTGTCTTCAAGTGTCTGCCGTTCCGGTGTTTCAGAATTTCTGTTACGTACTCCTGTTTGTTAAACAAGTATGTGTCTACTCGTGCTGATCTTCCTTTGTTACGTTCTTTTAATACTGTCTTGTGTAGATCCGTAACACTTGAACATTTTCCTAGTCGCATTAGTGCTATGTAAGCAGTCTGCTTTGTAGACTGACTGCGTTTTTCCTTGCTTACTTCTGGACTTTTTCAATTTCATGTGTCATTACGATTCGATGACGATCTTCAACTCCAGAACAGTACTCATAGTTTGCCCTCCCGAAAGTTATGTAAGCCGGTTGCTTCCAGCAATCCTCCCAACGAAATTCAGCTCGACATTGTTATTTGCCCCGGCGAGGTTCACGAGGTAGTTCTCTCTGATATTTCTGTGGGCTGTTCCACCAAGAAAAGAAAAGAAAGCTGTTTTACATTTAAACGAATAAATGCATAAAGCTGGAAGTGCTCTACCGTCCCACTGTTTATACTACCTCAGAAGACTGATATAAGTATGAATCTCTGCTGAAAATTTAATGGAAAAGTAGAATGAGGACTGTGAAAACCCATTCAATGAAAAACGCTCAATGACTTACTTTTGCTCTTATAGTTCTGTTTTCTAAATATTCTTACTGCTTCATAAACGAAGTTACGCAACAAGCAAATTCTGAGTATTTTGTCCAGTGGCAGTAGTACCTAAAATGTACGAGTGAAGCATTGCTCAGAAAATAACACGTGTACCAGTTTCATAATTCGTGAATTTAAATATATAAAACAGAATATTTGGAATGATTGAACGTTAATTAAGTTCCGTAAAGGCAGTGCTAATTTTTGCAGGAATGGCACAACTATCTAAAAAATTATCAACTGAAATTCACGTTTTTACACATTCAGCTGCATTCGTATCCTTATGATGCTTAAAATGGTTTTGGAATAAGTATAATCATTTTCTGCATTTATTTTCGCAACAAAGTGCTTAGTTTGCGACTCTGAGTCAGAAACAACTTAACACTTCAAGGTGTTTTGTTAGTCTTCCTGTACTTTGTGAACTCTTTCGTTTCAATTCGTAAAGTTTGCTGCATTCGAATAATGTACGAGATACCAAGAGGTGGAGGCGAATATAATTCAATTACCTTGTCGAGAAATGTTGAGCGGACATCTCAGGAGAGCCGTTGTTTATCGGAAGAGTTCGGACGTTAATAGCGTGGCCATGTCCACTGTATGGCCCGGCTGGCGGAGTCATTAATTTCGTCCCAGGCACTTTTATCCCTATAAAACCTAGCAGACAATGACGCAATACGTGTTTCACGCCTCTTTCTGCTCGTTAAGAAAACACTATCATCTTTCTTAGAGGTTCGTTCTCACTGGATTTCCGCCATAAAACACGGATGTAGCGACGTTGCAGTTGCGTAACTGCCGTCTATTTGAATATCTATTGTTGAATTTCTAATTCGCATGCGGAGTGGCTCCTAACCACCCTTACACGCTATATATACTGTTCTACCGTAATTACTTATTACAGGAATTTTGATCGAAAGAGCTGGTTTCACCGATAATTACGAATACAGTATGCGCTTCCGAATGAAAGTATGAGCTCTGTAGACTGCGAAACTCTGGCGGTTGATGTAGCGCTCCTTCAGAGTGCAGCATAGAGTTTTACTTTGTTGCATAATTTTTAGCTGTCTAGCTTAACGCCACCCAGGATGTCACAATAAATTTAATGGAAGGCCCCCCCCCCCCCAACAAATCTAAATTTAAATGACTTTTCATGCTTTCTTTTGCACCAAGCGAGGTGGCACAGTGGTTAGCACATTGGACTCGTATTTGGGAGTACGATGGTTCAAACTCGCATCCGACCATTCTGATTTAGGTTTTCCGTGGTTCCCCTAAATCGCTTCACATAAATACCGGGACGTTTCCTCTGAAAGGACACGGCAGACTTCCTTCCCCATCGTTCCCTAATCCGATGGGACCGATGGTCTCGCTGTTTGGTCCCCTTCCACGAATCAACCAAATAACTATGCTTTTCTCCAGAATGAACTACTGAAACTTATTTCTGATACTGAAATACAGGATAATTTTGTTAACCGCTGTATTTTAGGTAATATAGAAAGTTTCCAGAATATTTGGAGGTGGACTCAAAAAAGTCCGTAAATTGGAAGTACGTCGTGATCACCTCTTACCCACAGTATCGATGATTGGGTTCAGTCATTAGGACAAACAGGTCACAGTTTTCGAGAAAACAGACCTAAATTTCATAAAGGTGTTCTGTGTTAATAGCCGAAATAAGTGTCATTTTCTTCGGCAATGAACATCTGTGTGAAGTGCTTTCCAAAACCTTGACCGACAATTGCCGCACTCTGTTACTAATTATTACACTAGTTTAGTCATTGTACAAACAAGTCATGTAATTACAATACAATGGTAATCTGTATGGGTTTATGGAGAGCTGACCACGTTCCTCAACAAACTGAGGACGCTAATGGTTATACTCTTGCGGGTAAGGATGTTGTATTGTGGTGCGTTTCACATGTGGCATCCAGGCTCCAGTGTTATTTTCAGTCTGCAGCAGCAAAATTTCCCCTGTAGGCACAGGAGCCATTTGAAAATAAGTGTTAGCAACTGTGAGATCATCTTTTCGGAGAGTAATAGGCATCGCAAAGAGGAGGACTCCTAGAGGTTTTAAAACTTTTAAATCCCCGTAGAGTCAGCCACATCATTGCAGATTCACTAAACGAAGCAGACTAAGCAAACATAATTGCGAAACGGAAGCTGATATTTCTGATCAACATTATACATGCTATCTGATGCAATTGTCGCACTAGCACAGATTGCGTCGGAAATTGCCAACGAAATAAGTTACTGATATTGTTGAAAATACACACAGAGAAAGATTTATTAATCATTACCCTCAACTTGACATGAAACCAGTATAATTGGAAATTAGTAAGTACCGTTTAGGATCGCTGTGACTCGATGTGCAGTTCACCCCTGTTAATTATAAAAATGCACTGAAGACCTCTATAGTAAAGTGACCAGTTCATTAGGTATTATTATTCTAACAGTGTTTTTTGTCCCTACATTCATAATTTACATTGATTAGTCCAGAACTCTTTGCGGAAGGAACATCAAAGATTGGATGAGTTCTTCAGAGAGACATTGATTGTCAGTTTATTGTCGCAATGCGGTACCTCTTGCGAAAAGAAGAATGTGACGGGTAATTTATTCGTTTTTGTTCCTTTTTTTATCGCGGCAATTTTCATTTCGAATTACATTTAGCATATTTTGTACGTAATGTGCTGGGAAAGAAAAATTCCACATGTTGGCTATATTTTAAAAAAAAAGTACTGCAGACACAATTTCGCCTTCAAATAGCGTTACCAACCGTCCGGCTTATTCCGGACATGTCCAGCTTTTCGATGCTTTTTTTTTTTTTAATGTCCGGTCGGAATTTTTTTTTTTTTTAGAGATGTCGAGCTTTTTGGTAACATAGTTTTGATAACATAGTTTCATTTCATCATGTGACGAATTTCAGTTTAGCGTAATTGGAGTGAATTATAAGCTGCACACACTTGGCTTTATATTTTTTCACGAACTGTCGGAGAGAAGTTGAATTTATAGTCGACGTATATGATACGTCGATTCGAGGTATTGTAGTTTATCTAGCATTGTCTTGATACAAAAACTCGTTAGTTAATGTCTGATTTGAAGTATTTCTTCTTCTAAGTTAAATAGTAGTGACAGCAGAACAAGGCAGTGCAAGTCCTCAGTCAGATTAAAAATAAAATACCAATTCTTTTTTTTTTTTAGGATGAAACGAAAGTGCAGCTAAATGTGCAGTATTAACTTCGGTTGTTCTACACAAAGGGGAGAAACCGAATGTGTATTCTGCTCTCATACGACAGCTAAACGAAGCCATAATTGGAGCTGGATCCCCTGCGCGTATATTGCATAATACTTTGCAATGCAGGACCGATTCTCTTCATTTTGATATAGAATGTGTATGAAGTACACACAGGGGAACAAAGATCTCTCCATATTTGTGGACATTACCAACAGCTCCTGAAATATTCAAGGACGGAACGGCTATCGTTGTATCCAGCAATAGAAAGGATTGTGCAACGTACACAGCATTAAATACATCCCCTCTCCGGACAGGAAATCTGTACCTAGTACAGTTAGAAACTTTCTACTGAACGAATTTTCGGTGCGATATCTCCTGCCTCTCCTAGGCCATGCACATTTTTCATTACAAAATGATGTCTGTTGAAAAGGAAAACAATTCTGTTGTAGAAATGAATGGCCTATTAGAAACTGTATACATTTCTCTGAAACAGACAAACTTGAGAATGAGAATAACTTTAGCTTTCTCAGAGTCAGGCAAGCTTTGAATTCCTTTTCAGGAGCTGGGTTAGAAAAAAAGTAGTGTCCTGTGTACATGTGAAATGTATCTAGGTTCTATGAAACTTGCCCTGAATAACTAGAAAAATTGATGCAGCCGATGGAAGAACTGACGTGCTTCAAATGGCTTAAAGTCAGTGCACTGGCACGTTCCATGACCTTGGAGATTTGCTCAATTTGATCGTACGGAACTTGATGTGTAAATAAAAATAAATAATAAAAACTTGAAAGACCTTAGCTTTGAGGACATTCTTCCATGTATTCACTAGTTACATATCAAAGGTGTGAAAATAGATGATTTGAAATTGTTTAATCAGTTCTGCAACATCAAGAATTGTACCAAATGTACAGTGATGAGCGAAAACTCTGAACTATATCAACAGTTTTGCTCTTTGTTTAAAACGTGTCAAATTGTCGAAACATTTTATAAAAATTTTTGAAAATGTTCCCATTTGTCTTCGCTATTCCTGGTAGTAAAGTATCTACTGAACGTGTATTTTCTCTAACAGGTGCACAGGTGGATAAAGGGAGGAACCGTTGTTTGATAGATTTGGTCAAAAGAATTCTACTGCTCAAGTACAATTTCTAGGGTATGTCTTGTGAGGAATTTTATAAATGTATTCTTCAAGATAATAATTTAGCTCTTCTCTCAGTAGTACATTGTAATGAAGAATACAATTTCAAAGGATACAGCATTGAAAAATACTGAAAATTCCTTTACGGTGATTGTATTGTATTAGTAACAATTAAATACCGTTGTTTAATAGTGTAACAGATTTTCAGTGTATTAATTTCTGCTCATTTTGAGATTTGAGTATGTTTATTACCCCAATGTAAAAAAATAAAAACAGTTTATTGATTCTAAAATTTTCAGGCTTCTTATGAAAAATATCAGGCTTTTTGTTAAGCACCGTCCTTGATAGCTTTAAGTTGGTAATCGTACCTTTAAGTAGACCAGATTCCAAACCCATTGGTTTTCTTTTCTTGGTTCCCTTTTGTCTCTCCCAGTTCAGTAGTACATTAGAATAGTGCAATCATTGCAGATTTGGAAAGCGCGTTATATAAAACGGCGTTGTGACACTGCCGGAGGATGCAAATGAGAAGGAGACAGACTGCTTCAAATACTGGAAATAAAATTTCATACTAGCGAAAGCACTGTTACTTGAAAAAATGAAGCATTTCTAGTGGTCTGCAATAACTAGATTTGAACGCCATGAAATAGAAGCAATTATACGAATTAAGGAGTTCCTTAGGCTGAAATACATGTGACTTCTGTCATACATCGACTGAGTTACAACAGAATTAGCCGATTCACTTTATTATGCTATATCCATACACTGAAGTGACAAGGTCATGGGACAGCGATATGCACATACACAAATGACGGCAGTGACGCGCGTGCACAATATATAAAGGGGCAGTGCATTGGTAGAGCTGTTATTTGTACTCAGATGATTCATTTGAAAAAGTTTCCGACGTGATTATGGCTGCACGTCGGGAATTGATACATTTTGAACGTGGAGTGGTAGTTGGAGCTAGGGACATTACATTTCGGAAATCGTCAGGGAATTCCGTATTCCGAGACCCACAGTACTAAACGTGTGCCGATAATACCAAATTTCGGGCATTACTTCTCAGCACGGACAACGCAGTTGCCGACAGCCTTCACCTAACGACCGAGAGCAGCGGCGTTTCCGAAGAGTTGTCATTGCTAATAGACAAGCAACACCGCGTGGAATAATCGTAGAAATCAATATGGGATGTACGGCGAAAGTATCCGTTAGGACAGTGCGGCAAAATTTGGCATTAATGGTCTATGGCAACGCCCCGTCGGAGTTTCGAGTCCTCCCTTGGGCATGGGTGTTTGTGTTGTCTCTAGCGTAGGTTAGTTTAAGTTAGATTAAGTACTGATTAAGCTTAGGGACCGATTACCTCAGCAGTTTTCGCCCATAAGATCTTACCATAAATTTCCAAATTTCCAGTCTATGGCAACAGACGACTGACACGAGCACCTTTGCTAATAGCACGAGATCTCCTGCAGCGCCTCTCCTGGGCTTGTAACCATATCGGTTGGACCGTAGGCGACTGGAAAACTGTGGCCTTATCATATGAGTCCCAGCATCAGTTGGTAAGGGCTGATGTTAGGGTTCGAGCGTGGCGGAGATCCCACGAAGCTATGGATCCATTTGTCAACAAGCACCGTGTAAGATGGTTGTGGCTCCATAATGGAGGGCTGTGTTTACTTGGAATGGCCCGGGTTCTCTATTTGAACTGAACCGATCATTGACTGGAATTGATTATGTTCGGCTACTTGGAGACCATTTGCAGCCGTTCATCCGTCGAACATTGATGGAACATTATCGAAGTGCCAGTTCGTGCACAAAATCTTGCACCAGCAACACTTTCGCAATTATAGACGGCTGTGGATGCAGTATGGCTCGATATTTCTGTAAGGAGCTTTCAAAGACTTGAATCCATCTCAGCTCAGTTGCTGTATCATCCCGGACGAAGGAGGTCAACAAGATATTAGGAGGTATTCCATAACTTTCCTCACCTCATTGTATTTATGAACAATGGAAAGGTCCGTTGATGTGATCAGAATTATTGCATTATGTTTCTTCGTTGCAGAGTATTTCGGTAATTAGGATATACTCGCATTTCTGCACGTCTTCAATGCATTAAGCCGCCTTCCCAAAGGTGTGCGTCTGCCACGAGCGTAAGCGCGGGCAGTGTACGCTTCGTCGTAGCTAGCCGGCGCGGCGGTCTGCGTCCAAATCCGCCAGACAGGTCGACGGCGCGCCGGGCCCGTTGCCGGATGAATATTCATCGGGTCGACTGCTGGCAAGAGAGAGGTAGCTACAGTGTTGACCACCTTGTTCTTCCCCCTCTTCGCCTCTCCCCATCTCCTCCCGCTTCGCAGCCGGCAGCTCGAGAAATTAACTGGAGCCTCTTACCGAACGGAACAACTACTTCTTGTTCGTTTTCTTCTTCCTTCAACTCGTTTTTCTCGTTGTTTTTTGTGGCTAAGTTGTCACCCGTTCGTTTCTCGGGCTGTCACGGCCCGCCGATATTTACTGCCCCATTCATTCCTCCAAGGCCTTTCATTCATTTTCGCGTCTGTTTGCTCATTCACGCCAGCGCCTCGCGCCGCGTTCACGTTTCACAGTCCCATTGAGGCAATAAAGGCGAGGCGAGGCTGTGCTTATTCCAGGTGTGAGTAACTGCAGCCAGACTGCGAGTTCGCGCTTTATGCGCCTTTGAGCGGACGCAGTTCGTCATTCTGAGCTTACATTGCACTGCAGGAAATCTTCACAAAACACTATGCACATCACAGAGTCGTGTTATACAGCTTTTATCAACACCAGAATGGTGAGAATTTTTACGACACTTCCTCGGCTAGACGGAATTTCACATGAATATCACCCGATTCTTTTTTCAGGACGTATCTACAGCTTATTACTCTGCTCCAACCACTGCCTTTAATATTCACAAGCGATGTTTTTAGATTCCATTCACGAGTTCTGTGTAGAAGGAAATGATACCTTAATCACCAATATTAACTTGATTTACTTTATCAACATACGACAAAGTCTATCCTCATTCAGTATTATAACTGATACATACGCGAGTGCTACATGGTCCGTTTAATTGCGTGGTTGAAAACGCACTTTCTTTCACATTTCATGACTTGTTTCAGTTTAAAAGTTTTGTTCTACATTCTGGAATTCTTTAGAAACAATGACTCTAAATGAGGTACTTGTGTCGTTGTAGTTTTAAGACACTCTCTTCCTTCATATGCACGACTAGAATTTAGAAGAACATTGTCTTTGAAGGAAGGAACGAAGGAAGAAAAGAAAATAGGGTGTAAAGCTGTGCCAACTGCAAGGTCACTGGAGACAGGGCACAAGATCATTATAGGAAATCGACCGGGCTCTTTCAAAGGTAACATGGCGGCGTCCGCCTTTACAGTGTAGGAAAACCACGGAAACATTAGTGTGTACTATCAGACACACATTACAACTCCCCTCCTCGCGACTACGAATACAGAGAATCAACCAACATGGTACCTCGCTCGAACTGTTTTCTTCATGAATGCCTCCGTAAAATTTTCGAAAAGATCGTATATAATTGGATTTCAGAAAGGACTGAACAGGTTACATGTAACTAGTTAGATGATGTACTTGACCTAATAAGGCATAAATTATTACTACTGGGAAGGCTTTAGATGGCGTGCATTGTAATATCTTCAAATAAAACACACTGGCCTGCGAATCTTAAGGATAAATGTAACTTTCACATGACGTGTCACTGCCAAGTAACATGGCTCGATGGGACTTGGACCATACATGGAAGGAGCTGTTACAGTGTAGTGCAGAAGTTAACTGAAAGAAATACACAATGAGACGAACAGGAATGACACTTTTATTCAAAGCCATTAATTACACTGAAGTCACCATGAATATGATGATCTATTGGACTTTACAAAGTGCGGGACACTGTGCGAATAGGGTGTTTTCCCAGTGGATCAGGGCCAATTCTAAAACAATCAAAGGTATGACCTCAAGATCATAAAGTAACTTAATGCCCCATCCAGACCTCTCGAATAATTCTTTGCGATAAATTCAAGGTGACGATATAACCTGATACGTGTCACTCCCCCCTGTTGTGCAACCTGCACCAATAGGACCGCTGTGTGACATAAAAATTGCGGAAGAATGAAAGTCATCCTCCTCCTTCTCCTCCCCTACCCCATTGATCTAGGCCAAGAGTATAAATTAAAATGGCGGGAATTTTCTCTGTTGCAGTTGGGTGAACCTTGTCATTTGTGGTCTGCATGACAGAAATACCCGCCAACAACCATGATGGAAGCATTAAATCTGTGTGTCTTTACGTGTACAGTGGCAAACAATGAGCGCTGTATATAACGAGCTGTCCATTGACAAAATCAGTAATTGTGTATCATATGTCATGTTGATTCCTATAAGGTATACCTAAATCTTATTATCTTGCACAGAGAAGTCCCGGTTGAATGTTACATAGCCACACATACACATTTTGTTAAAAATACCAACCAAATTCTTGTGTTAAGTCCAAATCCACAAGCAAACTCTTTTCTACACAAAGCTGTTGCAATACCGCAGACAGTTTGTCCTCCTTAAATCGACCAACTGCACTTCGTGTGGATTTCTTATATTTCCTCGAAATGGTTTCAAAAATGTTAAAATGTGTGTGAAATCGTATGGGACTTAACTGCTAAGGTCATCAGTCCCTAAGTGTATACACTACTTAACCTAAATTATCCTAAGGACAGACACACACCCCCATGCCCGAGGGAGGACTCGAACCTCCGCCGGGACCAGCCGCACAGTCCATGACTGCAGCGCTTCAGACCGCTCAGCTAATCCCGCGCGGCAAATGGTTTCCAGTGCTTCCTTCCAACCTTTCTCAATATGTCTCTTGAAGCTACAATACTGCTCCCGTGTATGAGAAATGGTAGTTCGGTCATGACACCGGTCATGACACCCTGTCACTTAGTCTGGTCTTGCCTATATTGAAGTACAGACATGTGGAGTCATCTCTCTCCTTGCATTGAAACCCCACAGCTTCTCCCACAAATTACAGTTTCTTCTACTCCATAATGCCTTTTCTAATTGCATCTATAAAATTGGTGTAAAATTACAAAATTAATATGATACGTTGCTAGTGTGACATGTGGCTGTAGGCAAAGACTTATAGTCGATATGTTACGGATGGTTTTAATCAGATGTTTTGCCGTGCTATACCCCTTGATACAGCGTAAAGACATAATAGCTTAGTGGAGTGTACATGTTGTCTCTGGGATGCTGAAATAGGTTTTCCAACAGTTAGTATCTAATACCAAATTGCAGAGGATTGATATTTGCTAAATGGATCGTGACACAGGTGTATGTAACGTATTGCATAGAAACTGAAGAACCTAAGGAACACCTGCCTAATATCGTGTAGGGCTCCCGCGAGCACGCAGAACTGTCGCAACACGCCGTGGCATGGATTCAACTAATGTATGTAGTAGCGCTGGAAGGTATTTATTTGACACTATGAAAGCTGCCGTTTGTGGCACAACTTGACCAGAAGAAGGGATCGGTTGGTAGGACATATTCTGAGGCATCAAGGGATCACCAATTTAGTATTGGAGGGCAGCGCGGAGGGTAAAAATCGTAGAGGGAGACCAAGAGATGAATACACTAAGCAGATTCAGAAGGATGTAGGTTGCAGTAGGTACTGGGAGATGAAGAAGCTTGCACAGGATAGAGTAGCATGGAGAGCTGCATCAAACCAGTCTCAGGACTGAAGACAACAACAACAACACCAACATGAAAGCTGCAGGGCTGTCCATAAATCTGTAAGAATACGAGGAGGTGGAGATCTCTTCTGAACAGCATATTGCAAGGCATCCCAGATATTTTCAATAATGTTTATGTCTGGTGGCCAGCGGAAGTCTTTAAGCTCATAGGAGTGTGCCTGGAACCACTATGTAGCAATTCTGAACGGGTGGGGTGGCGCATTGTTCTGCTGGAATTGTCAAGTCCTTCGGAATGCACACAGGGCATGAATGGATGCAGGTGATCAGACAGCGTGCTTACGTATGTGTCACCTGTCAGAGTCGTATCTAGACATATCGGGGGTCCCATATCACTCCAACTGCACACACCGCACACCGTTACAGAGCCTCCATAAGCTCGAACAGTCCCTTGCTGACATGCAGAATCCATGGATTCATGAGCTTGTCTCCCTACCTGAACACGTCCGTCCGCTCGATACAATTTGAAACGAGACTTCGTCCGCCCAGACAACATGTTTCGTCATCAGCAGTCCAAAGTTGGTGTTGACGGGCCCAGGCTAGGCGTAAAGCTTTGTGTCGTGCAGTCATAAATGGTGCACCAGTGGGCCTTCGGCACCGAAAACCCATATCGATGATGTTTCGTTGAATAGTTTGCACGCTGACATTTGGTAATGGCTCAGCATTGAAATCTGCACCAATTTGTGGAAGGATTGCACTTCTGTCACGTTGTACGATTGTCTTCAGACGTCGTTGGTCCCGTTCTTGCAGCATCTTTTTCCGGCCACAGCGATGTCGGAGACTTTATGTTTTGCCGGATACCTGATATTCACAGTACACCGATGAAATGGTAGTACGGGAAAATCCCTACTTCATTGTTATCTCGGTGATGCTGTGTCCCATAGGTCATGCGCCGACTATTATGCCACGTTCAGACTCAATTAAATCTTGAAAACCTGCCATTGTAGCAGCGGTAGCCGATCTAACAACTGCTCTAGACACTTGTTGTCTTAAGTAGGCGTTGTCGACCGCAGCGCTGTATTCTGCATGTTTACGTATCTCTGTATTTGAATACGCATGACTATGCCAGCTTCTTCGGCGCTTCATTGTAAATAAATGATGAGACCCACGCCCGTTCTATCACACTAATAGTGATAAATCGCTGTATATTTTTTGCTGGGGCTTGCGGAGCACATTCCTCCTCTTATACCCCATGGCCCTCTATCAATGGACTTCACGTGATTTTATCAATAGTGATGTCCATATGTGGACCAAGTGTACATTAGGGTTGCTTCCCACAAATGTTATTCCACAAGTCTTAAGAAAAGAATAAATGTATTGAACACAGTTGAACAATACACTATTAAAGATTTCGTTCTGCAGTTTGTCTGTTTGGATGGAAATAAGACACATGGGAGTTGACTGGTGTTATTGTGATGTACACTTATAAACAACCATTCGTTTGCTGAATTGCTAGGAACACTAATACTACTACACATAAGAATATGTGAAGAAAAGTTACTGAGATCCACTTAGTCCTCATCCGTCGAATTTATGGTGAAAATCCACTCTAGATTGCTTCAGCTTGTTACTTATAAACATTTTACAATTACAAATACGTATGACTCAGAGCTCACTCGTAATGTGAAATAATACCACATCATTCAGAATCCAAATAAAGAATATGTACCTGACTTACTATACTCCACCAATCTAACATTAGTATTAAAATATTCGACGGATGAGGACCAAGGGGATCTCAGTAACTTTTCTCCACATATTATTATGTGTAGTAGTAGTAGTAGTAGTGTTCCTGGCAATTCAGCAAACGAATGGTTGTTTATAAGTGTACATCACAATAACACCAGTCAACTCTCCCATGTGTCTTATTTCCATCCGAACAGACAAACTGCAGAACGAAATCTTTAATAGTTTATTGTTCAACTGTGTTCAATACATCTATTCTTTTCTTAAGACTTGTGGAATAGCATTTGTGGGAAGCAACCCTAATTCGCTAATAGCTATATTTCACGGTCCTACATTGAGAAAAATACGTTTTTTCCAGCTTTAACATAACACTTATAATATGTCAATTAATGCCTTTGTTGGGGTCTGTATTAACAACTTCAGTGTAGTTTACAGGTAGAGAATTAAAACTACAGCCGGACAGAACATAGTTTATAACCTTTTCTCGATATTGATTGTCTGGAAGGTGTACTTCTACACCAGTCAACTTTCGTGTGTCCTCATTAACCCCCTCCCCTCTCCAGTAGACAAACTGAAGAACGAAATGTTTAATAGAGAATGGTTGAAGTCTGCTCGGCACATTGGTTCTTTTAGATATTGTCTAAGTCGATACAGACTTTTAATGCGTGGTACATCAGATTAACAATTTCCTTGATTGAGAAAAAGACCTGTTTCCTCTAGCTAAAGTATAGCACTTATGGATAATATCCATGTCGTCTGTGTTGGAGTAGGCATTATCAGAGACTGTCTACACTATGCCTGTAAGTCTCCATTTGTAGTACAGTACTACCATTAACTGAATATTTCATTAAAGCTACAGTCTTCTACAGCATGCAAGCTTCCAAATTCCATCCTCCTGATTTTCAGATGCAGTTTCTTACGACGAATAGCCAGTATTCCAGCAGAGCGGTGTAATCGGATGTCTAACACAGATTTCCACATTTCTTACAGCCAATTAATTAAAAACTGTAGGTAGACAGAGCATAGTTTAGAACCTTTCCTAGGTCCTGGTTGTCTCTAAGGTGTACCTCTACACAGATCAACCTCCGTGTGTTCTCATTGCCCCAGTAAACAAACTGCAGAATGACAGTGGTGCTACTATATGTTTTATACTCCAAAAAAGCTAATCTTAATTCGGCAATATCCAAATTTTTGCTGGTGCTGTTGTGGAGAGCAAATTCCTGGATTGAGAAAAAGATAAGGTTCTCCAGCTTTGATGATTTGGCACTTATGTATAACACTTATGCGATCCAAGGTGATAGTCGTACACGTGAAGCTGTGGCAATAGTCCAGGCAGTCGATCCATTAGAACATTAGATTTAATGTCGGCCAGTTCCACATGTAGTAAGAGTATATTTGTTTGTTTAGATAATACATCAGGAGGAAGAGAGTGCCAAAGAATCTGAAAATGACCTAAATTCAGCACACACGACAACTCACCGCTTTGGCAACAGTCATTTAAGAAAATGGACTGGTCTCTGTTCCGCCAACGACCGACCAACGCGGATTTAGTGCCCCCCTAAGTCTACTTGCTTTTCCAGTACAACACAGTTTTCGAAATCAGTGTGATGACAGAGACAAGGTGAAAATAGCTATGAGAAATGTGTCTTTATGGCTTATTTCAGCTTTCAAGATAATTGGTTGTATTTTGTAATTATGATAGTATAAGTAAATAAATATGAACAAGTGAGATAGGCAATATCTTTGCGCCATATTTGACAAGAACACTAAAATAATGCCTGAACAAGTGAGATAGGAAGGGTATATCTCACTTTTTCAGGCATTATTTTAGTATTCTTGTCAAATATGGCGCACAGATATTGCTTTTAATCGAGACTGTGACGATTAGATCATTTAGTAAATAAGTTAAGATAGTTATTTTGTGTTTATTTCAGTAACGCCGTAGTACAATCAGAATTTGAAGGAAATCATACCAGCGTGTAGTCTTAGTCAAATGTACGTCAGGAGCAATTACTCCTTCATTGGGTATAAATCTTTCAAAACGGAAGAAAATCTGTAATAAAGTCCAAACGAAAAAAATCGATCGTCTCACTCAAAACTCGAGCTTTCGAATCAGTGTGCAAAGCAGACTAATATAAGTCTTCAAGTGTGAGCTTTTACCTTCATCAAACTCTTAGGAGCCTATTACTTCACGAAAGGATGTTAATTGAGTAATGTTCAATAATATTCTACTCATTGTGCTTTTTTGTGTACTTTTCGTACCCATAGAACTTGTTTTAGAACTGAACTTTCTAACAGCATTTTTTAAAATTTTGTTATCCCATTCCTACCTTTATGGGCAGGGTTGGCCATTGTATCATCTTTCGCTCTTTTCACTAAACGTCAATGAGCAATGGTCGAGGATATAAAGTTTTTTTTTTCTTTTTCTTTTTTTTTAATTAAAGCCTACAACTACTGTGACCGTGACAATTTACAGTTCCCATCTGATAATGACATGCGATCTTGTCGCGTGTTGTTACTGGATACTTATCGTATGTACCGGAAGCTTACTTTTTTTGTCAGTAGTGACTAATATTGTAACTGGACTGATTTCTTAAAAGTAATGTTAATCTTACACTAGGACTCGCGAAACGGAAGCTGAACCTACACAGTCACGAGAACGTGGTGAGCTGTGGAATCAAGTGATAATGAGTGTTTGTCGAATTTTTCCCGTCGGCTAGAATATTTCAACATTTTTTGGGCGTGAGTCTGTGACAAAGTTAATTCTACTTCCGGTGGTGAGCTCATCTCCCCCAACTTCCGAACTAATTCGTCCAGCCAGTGGCGCGGATAGTTTACAATTTGACGGACACCCGAACTACGATATAATTGTGTTTTAATTTGTTGTAAAATTTTTGGTTGGTTTACCCCAAGTGCAGAGACTGTTATTCATTCTAGAAAAGCAGCAGAAATGCGAATATGAGTAGAAATATAAACTGACTTTTAACAATCTAAAGGAAGTTTTTGAATTACTCAGGTGAGCATGATGAATCACGAAAGGCTTATTTTAAAAAGTTTTGAGGAGGCTGTCTCCTTGCAGAGACATGAGTCGAACATCACCAAGAAACCGCAATAGTAAAATGTGAACACAGTCATTCTTTCAATGTGTGTGTACTGCATATAAATGCTGGTGGTTTGGGTCTAAGTAAGACGCGTACACTACGTACTTATCTCTTATTGGTTGGTTGGCTGATTTGGGGGAGGGGACCAAACAGCGAGGTCATCGGTTCCAACGGATTAGGGAAGGATGGGGAAGGAAGTCGGCCGTGACCTTTCAAAAGAATCATCTCGGTATTTGGCTGAAGCGATTTAGGGAAATTGTGGAAAACTATATCAGGATGGCTGGACGCGGGTTTGAACTGTAGCTCTCCCGAATGCGAGTCCAGTGTGCTAACCTCTGCGCCACCTCGCTCGGTCCTCTTTTTGAGATAGAGACTACAATCACAGATATACATATAGAATCTAGTGAAATCTGGATTGTGCAGATAAGCCATTTCGTTTATCCTGTTTGTCGGACCTCAGTGCCGGCGAATCAGTATATTTTAGGACAAAAAAAGTTATGACAAAAAAGCCCGAACATTGTCATCTTCGCGCAATACAATTGAAGCTAATCCATCATTTTGTGTGTGCTTAATATTTTATTTCAACTTAGGCTTTGTTACATAAGTAAGTGATAGGAGCGTGGACTTAGCACTTTAGAATAGTTAGCTCTCTAGTGGTACCTGGCTGCAGGAACAGCATTGCAGCTGCCAGCTTACCTCAAGGTTATGTGTGACCGTAGGAGCAAAAAGGCAAATATGAAGGCTCTCGTTTCCCTTGCCAGAAAGCCCAACTGCATATTAACGTAATTGACCAAGCCGTTTGTTCGCTGACCATCGTAATCCCACTGCGTTTTAATGTGTATGGACGTAATCCTAAGCAAGTGCCAACATTAACTCCGATGTGTTGTTGTCACGCGACAAGTGGTAGTGTTTTCTCTTTGTTTTTGTTACTGTTGCTCTGGCTTTTTCACCACAGATCGGGCAAAAAAGAACAGCATCAACGCAAAGAACTCATAGCCAAATCAGTTTACTGCCTTTAGTGTTAGTGGCAAGAGCAAATACCGTGTCACCTCGTTCGGAACTTGTATTTAATATGCATTCCGCTTGCCTCAGACAAGTTCTTTCACGCGATAGTTGTAAATGATTCATATCACTTGTAGCACTGAACACCGACTGTCAGAAAGAATCTGGAAACGCCCAGCCTGTTTTCGTCTGATTACATATCAATTCTCAAGTTAAAAAAAAAAAAAAAAAAACCTCATGTACTGTCCACATCGAAAATATGTAACGTCACTAGTCTGAAGTATCCATTACGATCGTTACACTGTCAGATGTCCGCCGAGATGGTGTCTGAGTCGGAATCCAGACTAACTAGTTCTCCCTCTTCCCAGAGGTGTCATTCGCATATTGAATCTAGCTTATTTCCTTTCTTCATTTTTTCTGTCAACTGTACATAATGTTTGTATTTGAATGTTTCTCGTGAGTTATTCATATATTTATTATTTTTAACATTTAAAAAAATCTTTTACTCGCTTTCGTAACATGGGCCTACTTGGTGTACTGTACACTGATGTGACAAAAGTCGTGGGATACCTCCTAATAACGTTCCGGACCTTCTTTTACCCGATGTACTGACCTCTCGATTACATCCCATAAATGTTCGATGGGATTCATGTCTGGCGATATGGGTGGCCAAATCTTTCACTCTAACTGTCCAGAAAGTTCTTCAAACCAGTCGCAAATAGTTGTGGCCTGGTGACAGGGCACATTGTCATCCATAAAAATTTCATCTTTGTTTGGGAACATTAAGTTTATGAGTGGCTGCAGATGGTCTCCAAGTAGCCGAACATAACCATTTCCAGTCAGTGGTCGGTTCAGTTGGACTAGAGGACGAGTACATTCCAAGTAAACACAGGCCACCTATTATGGAGGCACAAATAACTTGCATAGTGGTTGTTGATGTATTGGGTCAATGGCGTCGTGGGATCTGCGCCAAACTGGACCTCTGCCATCTGGTCTTACCAACTGAAATCGGAACTCCCTTTTTTCAGTTATCTGGAGTCCAGTTGATAAGGTCACGACCCCGGAGAGGCGCCACAGACGATGTCGTGCTGTCGTCAAAGGCAATCGCGCTTCCGCCTGTTGCCATTGCCAATTAAAGCCAAATTTCGCCGCACTGTGTAACGAATACGTTCCTCGCACGTCCCACATTGATTTCCGCTATTATTTCACTTAGTGTTGCTCGTCTGTTAGCATTGACAACTCTACGTAAACGCCACTGCTCTAGGTCGTCAAGCGAAGGCCGTGAGCAACAGATTTTATGCCTTGTGTACGAGATACTACCGTCATCTGTAAATGTGTATACTGCCGCGTCTCCGCATCACCTTTAGCCCGAGTGTTATAGACTTTTCTTTTATTTCCTGTTTTCCTTTTACTCACGTGGTGAACGAATTAATTCCATTTGCAAGGAGGTTCTTCTTGCTTGTCGTGCAGTCACAGTCAAATCACACTATCCATCGAAATGTCTACGGACGCGTTTAGCTGCATGTACAATGGGGCTACCCAACAGACATCTGTTCTGTACAAATGAATCGAATGAGAGCTATATGTGCAAAAGCAGATGACTGTAACGTCCCATAACTCGATATTCCTAAATAGCACTCGCCTAGAGGAGCTGCTACATCACTTCAAGTTATTTTGGTAGAAAATACGAAACGACTTGCGTTGTACATAGTCGTGACTGAGCTGCTTAATAGCATTAATTGTAGCAAACACGTAATAGAATTAAATGAAAAACCAGAGACTGAAAGAAAGAAGTAGGTACATGGTGAACTGCAGAAGACAGTAATTTCTGTTCAAAAAATTGGCTCTGAGCACTATGGGACTCAACATCTTAGGTCATAAGTCCCCTAGAACTTAGAACTACTTAAACCTAACTAACCTAAGGACATCACACACACCCGTGCCTGAGGCAAGATTCGAACCTGCGACCGTAGCAGCCCTGCGGTTCCGGACTGCAGCGCCAGAACCGCACAGCCACCGCGGCCGGCACAGTAATTTCTGTCTTGAATTTAATTACTCTTGTTATTCATCCAGCCCTCACCAGTTTTCTCCAGTGGAAAGTTACTAATGTCTTCACTCCAGTGACCTCTTATTAATTTGGAATCATCAACCAGACGGAACAGCCTAGACATGAAACCTCCGAGATGGGAGGTCAGCAAAGCAGGCATGACTCTGCGCAGGTAACTGGCTTTTTCATCGTCGCAACAGATTCCAATAAACTGTGATCTCAACACAAGTGTGAGCCATAATCCTGCTGTATCATCCATTGCAAAGTTCTCAGTTCAACTCAAGATGTAGCCTGTCGCTTGGTGGGGTGACGAGTGGCGTTGTACAATCTACATCAGGCGTGTAGCTACCCAAGGAGACTATCGGGAACATTTCTCTTAATATCAAGAGTGAACTGCTTTTCTCCATCTCGGTTGTATTATTTTTGTTCGTAAAATTTAATTTGCACTAAATTCTGTGGCATTGCGCTTTATTGATTGGTACGAGATGAGAGTAATTGTCACATTTTAACTGTCGAAAAGGTACCAATCTAACAATCACAGTTGGACTACACCGCACCAGTCAGTAACATCTTTTAAAATCTCGGAGTTGTGTATAGCCCAGTAGCGACACTTAGTTTATCAGTGCTACCCCTAAAACGAAAACTTTTTTTTCCTATTTCAGATAAATGTTGATGTGCAGCGTTGCAACAAATAAATAAACACGAGGTGCAAAGTTGCGTTTAGGAAAATGTTGTTTTTAATAATTACTGAAATAATCTGCAACATATGTTCTTTTTATAAATGAAAAATAGTTGCATTCCATGTTTGTATGGCTTCTGAATGTACTTGAGTTCACAGTAGCACAACTTCTGCCGGTGTTACTGAGGCTCTGAATATGCCACGTTGCCTCACATTTTAACGCAGCATTGTTATGATTTTGTAATACAGAACCAGTGTTATAAGGGGGCAACATTGAAACACATCCGTACTGAAACTGACGCTTTCAGAACATTTGGGGAGCACGAACCACATTGTTAAAGATTAATACACTAATTTTTTTCATATATTACCATACCAGGAACGATACATTTGACTGAAATGAACGTTATACCCTGGACTGGGTGCATGATAGTTCACGAATGATTAGTATTGTTCAGATGTACTGTATGTCTGACAGGGAATTTAGTATGTGGTAAACTCTTTTTCGCAGATGTTGCAGTTATCTGCATTGAAATATTGCCTGAAAAACCCATCTCAGGTATTCAGTCTGATCTTGATAAGATTTCAGAGTGGTGCAAAAAGATTGGCAAACTGCTTTAAATGTTTAGATATGGAAAATTATGCGGTCGACAAAAAGAAAAAAAACGGTAATGTACTATGACACTACAGCATCAACGCATCACGACTGGAATCGTCCAACTCAAACAAATACCAGTGTGTAGCACTAGTAGGGCCACGAAATGGATCGATCACCTACAGTCGTAGGTAAAGCAGATGGCAGACTTCGGTTCATTGGTAAAATACAAGGGAAATACAATTAGTCTATGAAGAAGATTAATTACAGAACACCAGTGCGACATCCTAGAATATCGCTGAAGTATGTGGAACCTATACCAAATAGAACCAACATAGGAACTGAACATATACAGAGAAGAGCAACCCGAATGGTTACAGATTTGTCCGACCCATGGTAGAATGTAACAGACACTGAAGAAACATGTGGCACCTATACCGTTTGTCGTTGATGTGACAATAACACTTTTGTGCCATCTAAGTAAATATTAATATATTATTATTCTTGTTGATGTTTGTGTGTGTTTCTTTCATTGAATGTGATTTAAAGGTATATTTTTTGTAATTCAAATATCAGAAAAATACTTTTAATTTCGCTGATTCGTGCATAGAAAATGGATGGTTAGAATTGTAATAGTTAGGACCGGAAACAAAAGGAAAAGGTTTGAGGGCGCGAGGTTGGAGTGAAAGAGAACTTCAGCGAGACAGTATCTGACAGCCGAAGCGTAAACATACTGGAGTGGAGAGTGATTCAACAGTCGCTTCCAACTTCATATAAAAGAGTCTCCGATGGAAGAACTATCAGCATATTGCAACGTAGCATAATTGGAAATGTAAGATATCTGACAGTGACAACAAGAAATTTGATAGTTTGATTCGTATGAAGACCCACGATTGCGAAATACCTTCGAACACCATCGCCGCAGCAAATCATCAATTCGACACTTCCAGGCATGTACAGATTCTTTAGAATTGTAGAAGTGGATGAAGCAGTCATTTCATTGTGGCGTGTCAATATATTTTCAAAAACCTGATTTTCATTTGTAACAAGAATAGCGCTTATCTAAGTCACGGACCCCGTGTTCGGCCCCTCCCGCCGGAGATCCGAGTCCTCCCTCGGGCATGGTTGTATGTTTGTTGTTCTTAGCATAAGTTAGTTTTAAGTTACTATAAGTAGTGTGTAAGTCTAGGGACCGATGACCTAAGCAATTTGGTCCCTTAGGAATTCACAAATATTTGAATATTTGACTCCGTGTTAGGGTCCTGTCCCTGTTCATGAAAGTTTCTGAGTACCCATAATTGTTAAGTTAATATATTTTGTTTCTGATAGCATTATTAATTAAAATGTTCCAAGATTTGAGTCAAAATGTTAGTTTAAACCGTCCTCAGCTCATAAATCTATCGACGTGGTCTAAAAACTACATTGCTACGGGAAATAAAATCCTCTCTAAACTCCGTCCGAACAGACTTCAGAAGGCCCAACGGTACCGACCGACCGTCATGTCATCCTCAATTACGGGCTGGATGCGGCTGTGGAGGAAGACGTGGTCAGCACACCGCTGTCTTGGCCGTAGTGATCTTTCGTGACCGGATCCGCTACTTTCTACTCAAGTAGTTCCTCAAGTGGCCTCACAAGGGCTGAATGCACCCCGCTTGCCAACAGCGCTCGGTAACCTGGACGGTGAACCGGATGCAGAAAACAGTCGATTTAATTTTTCAACAGCTCAGAAATTACTTTTGTTTAAATTAGTGCTACAGAATTTGCCACATGTGTTTTGAGTTTACGTGTATGTAAAATACTATTAAAAGTGTTTTTGAACACTACTACAGTCCTAGGGTACCCTTATTCTCGAAATTGGTTTGATTAGTGATTGATTAATTTTCATTAAAGATGTATTTTGTTTATTAAGCTGGTCAGTTAGTAAACGTTATAGTGTCGGAAATTTTATTACTTTGTTCGTCCTTAACAGTAGGGAACATTATAAAAGTTGTGATTGAATGACATTACTAACATGTTCCCACCTAATTCCAAAAGCCGGCTGCGGTGGACGAGGGGTTCTAGGCGCTTCAGTCCGGAACTGCGTGACTGCTACGGTCGCAGGTTCGAATCCTGCCTCGAGAATGGATGTGTGTGATTCCTTAGGGTAGTTAGGTTTAAGTAGTTCTAAGTTCTAGGGGACTGATGACCTCAGAAGTCCCATAGTGCTCAGAGCCATTTGAACCCATTTGATTTGTAATTCCAAAATTTAGAGTTTACATTTTATTTTTCATTTCTGAATGTAAAAAAAGAGTTATTGGCAACTTCTCTGAAGTTATTTGTCTGATTTGGACTGGTGATCGTTTTTTATCCTGTTACGTACTACTCCTATTGCTTAATAAACTTTGGTTCGAATCAAGTTTACAGCTTCATTCTCTCTTTTTAATATAGTGCTATGTTCGGAAACGAACTTAGCAATGTGATTGCTTTAATCCCTTAGACACACGACCACGCTCATTTAATTATAGAGAGTATTATAAACTGAACTGGCAGATACTTCAACACAGACGTAAACTATCCCGAGAAACCCTACTTAAAAAGTTTCAAGAACCAGCATTCCAAAATGAATATAAGAATAGACTACAGAGTACCACATACCGCTCCAGTAGGAATCGTGAGGACAGAGGCATTTAAACATTCTTCTCGCGATCCATATGTTAATAAAACGGGAGAAACCCTAATGTCCGGTACAATGGGAAGTACCGTCTGCCATGATCTTCACAGTGATTTGCAGAGTACGAATGTAAAGGTAGATGTCAGCGTCTGCTGGAAACAGAGCCAAGAAGATCTTGCAACGTTTTTGGAGAATTTATCCTTCACATGGTTTGTATGCGAGTTCACAAAGTATCAGCATTGATAGCTGGATGATAGTGTCGAAGAAGACACGACCAACTACATCTAAGACATAGTCGAAGAGGATCTTGTCTACAGAACGCGCTCTACGTGCACTCCAAGAAGATACTGGGCGCGGTGGGTGATGTAAATAGCAGAAGCAAGGAAAGTCGCAAGGTTGTAGATGACTTCAAACTACTATTCATTTGTTTCGTGTCCTGCCAAACTTAGACATGTCGCTACTCTAGGTTGTCTTGGGCTTGATGCGTATAGTCTATGATCGATTACTGCTTTTGGAGTTATTTTTAATGTATGTTGAGGCAGAAGATCGTTTTTTACGCACATAACGTCTACTTTTGTGCACAAAAGCAGACAACAATGTAAAAGGAATGCCGTCAGCTAACAGAGGTAGGCCAGTTTGGCTGTGACCGGAAAGCTGCCGATATCGTTCGTGGTTCTTCGATTTGTCTAGATTTAGCCACTGTCATCCGTCACTGCACCGTGTCTTTCTGGAGCGCTCGTATAGTAAAGCTTAGAGAAGCGGTGGCACCGCTCGTTCTCTAAAGAACACAAGCACTTTCCTGCCCATATGCAGCTGGACATTGCCCTGTTGAAATTCGATACGAGGGGAGTCGATCTCTCTCTCTCTCTCTCTCTCTCTCTCTCTCTCTCTCTCTCTCTCTCTCTCTCTATCGCTGACACACACACACACACACACACACACACACACACACACACACACACACACACACCTATACAGTTTCCACTTCTTCAGCGACTGAGCTTAGCGTGACACTGACTTGGATTTATTCGATCCATTAGTTCTTGGTCCTGCATTTTCGCGAATATCGGTGCGTGAAGTTTCGTTTATCGTTTACCCCGGCCAGGTGTGAGTAGGACTCCCTCACTGAGGGTTCCGTACAAACTTAACTATGTATGCAGGCAGTTCACTATTCTGCGAATCGAGAATCTCGACCATTTTTGCCTGTTATCTACTCTGATACTGACAAGATATCAGTCAGCAATATAAACGTGACATAACATATTCAGCAGGCAGGCGGCCATTAGTAGAATAATCAGCAGTTCTGCATTCAAGCGGACTGCTTCGTAAAAATCAAACATCAAGTAAGGAATTACTTTATTGCTCATATCACGTGTTTCGGAATTGATCCATCGTCAGATATCCAGGAGCGATTACTGCACGTAGATATCGCGTTTCAAGTTATATGTGAAACAAACAGAATAGTTTTCGAATTTCTGTTTCACATACAGCTTGAAATGACATATCTACGAGCAGTAATCTCTCCTGGATATCCAATAATGGATAAACTCCTAAACGCGTCGCATGAGCAGTAAAGAGATTTCATTCCTGATGTTTGACTTTTACTGTTGCGGTCCAGTGAGCACGAATGCATAATTACTGACCCTTTTACTTACAAGTTTGACGTTGAATAACCAATGACAAAGGAATATTTTATTGTGTGGTATGATTACAAATTATCACTTTTCGGGTTTTTTCCTTTCCTTTTGCTGTGAAACCTTTCTTCTAGCCAAATTTCATGATTCTCTGCCAACTGGAAGTTCCGTATAGGTATTGATGACTGAGTATGTGAGTATTAAAATACACTACTGGCCATTAAAATTGCTACACCACGAAGATCACGTGCTACAGACGCGAAATTTAACCGGCAGGAAGAAGATGCTGTGATATGCAAATGATTAGCTTTTCAGAGCGTTCACATAAGGTTGGTGCCGGTGGCGACACCTACAACGTGCTGACATGAGGAAAAAATGGCTCTAAGCATTATGGGACTTAACATCTGAGGTCATGAGTCCCCTAGACTTAGAACTACTTAAACCTAACTAACCTAAGGACATCACACACATCCATGCCCGAGGCAGGATTCGAACCTGAGACCGTACCAGCATCGCGGTTCCAGACTCTAGCGCCTAGAACCGTACGACCTAACATGGGGAAAGTTTCCAACCGATTTCTCATCCCACACAGAAGCATACCGACAATCCTTCTTTCCACGTACAATACGAGACTGGAATAGAAGGGAGAACCGATAGAGTTACTCAGGGTACCCTCCGCCACACACCGTCAGGTGGCTTGCGGAGTATGGATGTAGATGTAGATGTAGATGTAGATACAGAAACAGCGGTTGACCGGCGTTGCCTGATGAAACGTCGTTGTGATGCCTCGTGTAAGGTGGATAAATGCGTACCATAACGTTTCCGACTTTGATAAATGTCGGATTGTAGCTTATCGCGATTGCGGTTTATCGTATCGCGACATTGCTGCTCGTGTTGGTCGAGATCCAATGACTGTTAGCAGAATATGGAATCGGTGGATTCAGGAGGGTAATATGGAAAGCCGTGCTGGATCCCAACGGCATCGTATCACTAGCAGTCGAGATGACAGGCATCTTATCCACATGGCTGTAACGGATCGTGCAGCCACGTCTCGATTCCTGAGTCAACAGATGGGGACGTTTGCAAGACGACAACCATCTGCACGAACAGACGACGTTTGCAGCAGCATGGACTATCAGCTCGGAGACCATGGCTGCGGCTACCCTTGACGCTGCACCACAGACAGGAGCACCTGCGATGGTGTACTAAACGACAAACGTGGGTGCACGAATGGCAAAACGTCATTTTTTCGGATGAATCCAGGTTCTGTTTACAGCATCATGATGGTCGCATCTGTGTTTGGCAACATCGCGGTGAACACACATTGGAAGTGTGTATTCGTCATCGCCGTACTGGCGTTTCACCTGGCGTGGTGGTATGGGGTGCCATTGGTTACACGTCTCGGTCACCTCTTTGTTCGCATTGACGGCACTTTGAACAGTGGACGTTACATTTCATATGTGTTACGACCCGTGGCTCTACCCTTTATTCAGTCCCTGCGAAGCCCTACATTTCAGCAGGATAATGCACGACCCCAAGTTGCAGGTCCTGTACAGGCGTTTCTGGGTACAGAAAATGTTCGACTGCTGCCCTGGTCAGTACATTTTCCAGATCTCTCACCAATTAAAAACGTCTGGTCAGTGGTGGCCGAGCGACTGGCTCATCACAATACGCCAGTCACTACTCTTGATGAACTGTGGTATCGTGTTGAAGCTGCATGGGCAGCTGTACCTGTACACGCCATCCAAACTCTGTTTGACTCAATGCCCAGGCGTATCAAGGCCGTTATTACAGCCAGAGGTGGTTGTTCTGAGTTCTGACTTCTCAGGATCTATGGACCGAAGTTACGGAAAATGTAATCAAATGTCAGTTCTAGTATAATATATTTGTCCCATGAATATCCGTTTATTATCTGCATTTCTTCTTGGTGTAGCAATTTTAATGGCCAATAGTGTATGTTACCTCAATTGCGGTATCTTTTTGTTGCATTGGCTTAGAGGCTTCAATTTTCTACAACACAGACCTCAGCGTGTGACATAAATTTCAAATTGATATGTCTACCGTCCCTGAGAAGAAGGGTTTTGAACAGACGGACAACAAAGCGATCCGTTTTTACCGACTGTAGCACGGATCCCTAAGAAATGAATTAGGAAGTCAAGGAAATGTTATATATCTCGGTTAATTTACCGAACATTTAGAGAACATGAATAAAATGAAAAAAAAACATCAAGAAGCTATTCGATAGGAGACGTTACCAACAGGTAGTAGTGTTCATTCAAAACGATGGAACCTGTGTACGAAAGGAAGAATATCATGACGAGGTTTTAAGTTGGGAAATGTGTGCCCGAGCACATCAGAAGGCAGGTCATGAGGCGTTCCAGCTTGTTACAGAAGCGATCGGTAGTCGGGCGGTGGTCTGGGATCGCGACGGCTGATGACACAATCGCCTAAAATGCCCTCGGAACCCGTTTTCGCACGCGCCTGCGAGACGGGACTGGCCGGCTGCTCGTACTGCTGACGTCCGCTGGTGCTGCTGCTGCAGCAGCTGCCGTTCTGCGCGACACGCCCTTCCGCAGCCCTCCGGCGCCGACTCCCGTCCCAGTCTTCTGGACAGTAAACACTGAGTGTCTGGCAACGATACCGCCTTCTCCAACGTCGTTCATTAATAAAGAACGAATAAAATGCTTGCATCCCAAAACACAAATTCTGGTGTACATTAGATGCTGACAACTGAACAAAAATAACTGAAAACAGGATACTTGAGAAGATAAAAAAATTAAATAGCGTTTGCCAGCTAAAGATCTGCAACAGCCAAGTAAAAAAAAAAAAAGAAAAAAGAAAAAAAGGCACAAAGAGCTGCAGTCAAGCTCCAATAAGAAATATGATCATCATAAACAGCAAAACATGATTTACATTCTCTTCCAAAAGGAATGCAAAATGGGCCGTATAATGGAGATCACAGAAAATGACGCCGGATAAGATTCAGCGGAACAAGTTGGTGGGGCAATTAAAGATTGGGGGGTGGGGGTGGGGGGAGGGATACAAATAAGTCACCAATATTTTTACATAAGTTTTACTGAATATGTCTTCGACTACACTATAACATAATAAATCGAGTGTAAAATTCGTAGAAGTATTTACATTTGTGCACTCCTTCATAAAAATACTCAGGAAGGAAAATCACTAAGGAATTCTTTAAAAATTAGTTACTATCCAATAAAATTAGGCAACGAAGACTTGTAACAAAAATGTCAAATTATAAAAAGAGACGCTTGTTAGTCATTTACAAGTGTTAAATACACATTAGGCTAAATAATTTAGTCACAGTAAAAAAAAAAAAAAGAAAGATTTGGCTCCATTTGACATGTAATATCAGAAAGACTCCCGACAGTCACTACTCACAGATAGCACCAATGAAGTACGGTATAATAATTGTGTAAACCTGGTGCTGTATTATTAAGTCGAAATGTATCTGTTTTCGCATCACGAAATAAATTCGGACAAATATTAACAGGCTGCTTCAATCCATTTCTTACGTGCTTGAAGGCTTCAGCCTTTGAGACGCACGCGGTCCCATTACAGGTTTACACCAATCTCGGCGAAGAAGCGTGATATCGACGGACCCGAATCAACGGTCTATGAATCTATATTAGTGAAACAGGTTTTGACAACTATCGCCACCCTATCCTTGACCCGCGGGACAAGCTTAAAAGTCGCAATTCAGCCACCTTCTATTATTGCTTTGTATATGTACCGTAGGTGAAATGGCAAGGAAGAAGTACCTGTCGAGAGACCATAAATACCTTCCATTCCTGGAGAGGGGAAGCAGCCTTTTCAGTAGTTGCAGGAGCCGCAGTCTAGATGATAGACTGCTCTGTCCTCTGACATTAAATAACATGGTCTTGCTATGTGGGTACTGCGAATGTCGAACGGCAAAAAGCAAGGCAAAACTACAGTTGTTACTCTTTCCAAAGGCTGGGGCCGTGACAGGAAGTACGCGACTTATGCTCAAGAGCGTACAGGGTTAAAAACACAAAATCAAATAAGGGTATTGCAAGACTATATATAATAATGAATAGGGAAATAGGGATGCGGATAAGCCACTATGAGCAGCATAGTGAACGAATTATCGTAGTCACGATAGACACGAACCCAACGCCCATCACAGGAGTACAAGTGTATGAGCCCACTAGCTGCGGAAATGATGAAGAGGTCGAAACAGCGTATGATGTATGAAGAGAAAAAAAATTATTCGGATAGAACATTTAATTGTGATGGAAGACTGCACTCCATTTTAGGAAAAGGACAAGGAGGAAAAATAGTAGGAGAACTTGGATTGGTGGAAAAGAATGAAAGGGGAAGCCGTTATTTTGCATAGATGGTGATTTAATTATTACTAACACATGGTTTAAGAAACATATAAAACGTTGTATACGTGCAATAAACCTGGAGACACCGGAATATTTTCAAGTATATTATGTAGCGATTTCGCAGTTGCTATTACAGACATATAGGGATAGTAGAGGGGACTTATTAGATAAAATTTCGATTCGAAATCAATGTCCAGAAATGTACGATTCGAATATAAAATAAATGTAAATTTCGGACTACTTCCAGATCTCCCGTTTCAGGATATACACTTAACTCAGAAGAGGGCGACTACAACAATGGCTGTGAGAGACTGGTACGTTCGTTACTGTAGGAGGGTTGACTGTGGTGCTCCACGGACGCGCCGAACTCTCAGCTTTGAAGAGGACATCTTTGGCCACGCGGAAGTGTATGTGACGAGGAGTGCTCGAAATACTGCCCAGACCATGGGCTTCTGTAGAGCATACAGGGCAAACTCATTGTCTCTGCTGTGTGTTAGCGTGAAGTGGAGATTTTAAGTGATCCGATCTTCAAACTTACTTAACATCCAACCAGTACATTTCCGGACATGGGTTCCTTACGAAAACTTTGTCTACTAAGGCCTCTCCTCAACCACTAGAAGCCTGTAATAGGAATTGTGAAATAAACTATGTAATTATAACATAGAAATTTCTAAACTAGATTTTAAACTGTAAAACATTTTCAGGAGCAGGTACGGACTATGACTATAATTTATTGATGATGAACTGCAGATTAAAACTGAAGAAATTGCAGAAAGGTGGAAATTAAGCAAATGCGATCTGGTTAATTTAAAAGAACCAGAGGTTGTTGTGAGAGCTATCAGTACGACATTAGACTACGGTTAAGAAACAGGGAAAGGAATACAAAAGAAGACAAATGGATAGCTTTGAGAGATGAAATAGTGAAGGCATAAGAGGAAACACTCGGCTAAACGATTAAGATTCGTAGAAATCTATGAATTTAACTAAAAGACCAAGATACGGAGAAATCTATGAATTTAATTGACGAAAGACGAAAGTATAAAAACGCAGGAAATGAAGCAGATCAAACTGAATACAGTCATCTAAAAATGAGGTTGACAGAAAGCGCAAAATGGCTAAGGATGTACGGTTAGAGGACAGATGCAAGGCAGAAGAAACCTGCATGACTATGGGACGGATAGGTGACACCCATAAGAAAGTTAGAGAGACCTTTGAAGAAAAAAGAAGCAGCTGTATGAATATAAAGAATTCGGATGACAGTCAGGCAATAAACAAAGAAGCGAAAAGAAAGAAATTTATAGAACAGCTACACAAGGAAAATGAATTTGGAGACAGTATTGCAGAAAGGGCAGGGAAAGAAGATCAGATGGAAAATAAAATACTGCGATAACCTTTGACTGCATTGAAAGACCTCACTCTATACAAGGCTCCTGGAATAGACAGAATAACTGAGATCCTTGGGAGAGACTGCCATGTGAAAACTATTCTACCTAGCGTACCAGATATAAGAGAGGAACAAAATACTCTCGGGCATCAAAAAGAACGTAATAATTTCAGTTCCGAATAAGACGGGTGCTGGCAGTTGTGAATATTACCGAAACGTCAGTTTCATAAGTCATGGGTTCAAAATAGTGATGTGATTTATTTAAAGAGAAGAATGGAACAGCTGGTAGAAGCCGACCTCGGAGAATATTAGTTTGGGTTTTGTCCTTAAGATCTATCTTAGAAGGAAGATAAAAGAAAGGAAAACCTACGTTTAGGGCATTTTTAGATTTAGAAAACCTTTCAAAATGTTGACTAGGACGTACTCTTTAAATTCATAACGTAGCAGGTATAATATACATGGAGTGAAACCAGACTACTGTTATAAGCGACGATGGACATGAAAGGGAAGCAGTAATTGAGAAGGGAGTGAGTTAGGGTCGTATATATTCCCGATGATATTTAATCTATACACTGAACAAGCAGTAAAGGAAACCAAGGAGGAATCTGGAAACTGAATTCAAGTTCAGAAAGAGGATATAAAAACTTTGAGGCTTGCCACTGATATTATAATTCTGTCAGAGGTGGCAAAACATTTGGAAGATCGTTGAACACAACGGCTAGTACGTTGCAAATGGGATATCAGATGAATGTCGATCAAAGTGAAGCAAGGGGAATGGAATATAGTCGAATTAAATCTGTCGATACTGCGGTAATTAGATTAGAAATTGACTGACTGAAAGCAGTAAATGAATTTTGTTTTGAGGCAGCTTTTGGAATGTGTTACTGCAGAAGAATGCTGAAGAGTATATGGGCAGAGTGGATAAATAATGAGGAGATACAGGATAGGGTTGGTGAGAAAAGAAATTTATGGCACATCCTGACTAAAAGAAGGAGTGGTTTGGTAGGATACAATCTGAGTTTTGTAATGGATGGAAGTGCGGGTCGACAGAGACGAAGGCTTGGCTACAGTGCTCAAGTTCAAACTCATGTAGACTCCAGCGGTTGCTCAGAGATGAAAAGGTTTGCGTGGGATAGACTGGAGAGCTACATCAAACCATTCTGCTGACCGAAGACCACAGCGGCTACAAAGATTAAAATAATACACTGATGTGATAAACAGTAGGCGAAAGTAACTTTCGGTGATGTGTATTTCACTGCCAAGTAACATAACTCTATTAAACTTGGGCCATACATAGGAAGACTGCTACAGTATCGTACAGAAGATAACTAAAAGGTTTACATAGTAAGTCAACAGAAATCGCACTTTCATTCAAAGACAATAATTACACGGAAGTCACTGCGTATTATGATGGTCCTTGGACATAACAAGAGGCAGAACATGGTTTTTAATAGGAGCTATGATAACCACGGACGGCAGTTCATGCTATGCAGTATGCTCTGTTGATTTCAAAAGCTTCGGCATGTTCTTTTGTCAGGACGTTTCATTCTTCGACCAGCGTAGATGACAACTCCTGGGTTATCGTTGATGATGTGGACCTGCTACTGTACGTCTCCCTACCACATTCCACAGGTGCTCGAAGGGATTTAAGTCGGGAGAACGGCCAGACTAGTCCATTCGTCGAATAGTCACTCGTTCCAAGAGCATTTTCAATTTCGCAGTCCGATACGGTCTAGGCCGAAAGCACACCCGGGGAAGGAGTCTAGTGCTACAAAAACGTTGACTGGTGAGTGCACCGTGCTCAAAGATTTCGATGTCAGTCTGTCCGTGCAACATTATGCCTTCCCACACTGTAATACCTGGACCACCAAAACGATCATGTTCCACAGTGTACCAGAGTGCATTACGTATCCTCATATGGCGAGATGAGGAAACATGTAATGCACCAGGAATCTTGTCGAGCATGATCGTTTTTGTGGTCCAGGTGTTATGGTGCGGGGATTTATAACTTTCCGTGGGCGTACTGACCTCTAAATGGAAAAACCTTGCAGCAGATCATTTTGGGTTCCATACTAATGTATAAACATGCGAGGCAGTATTGATCTCACATCTTATCTTGGAAATATGTTTAGATATGCACCATAAGTGTCCCACAGTGACTACGTGCATACAGAGGAAATCCTCGTCGCCATTTTTCTATCCTTCTCGGCGTAAGTAAGACACAGTTTATGATCACTGGCACTGGTGGTGAGTCAGACACCAGTGCAGCAAGCAGGTAGTTTCTGCGAACGATGACGACAGAGTTCAAGAGACAATGGTTGGCCAGAAGAAACGTACAGAGCGTAACGAAAGTCTTTGTAAGCGTGCTCAAACATTCCAGGGAGCGATCTGAATCGACAAACGTAAACACAGGCAAGGTCGATCACTCGTCTATCAATGGCACACAGTAGCAGCGGCGGTGCCGGCGACGCCCTCCGCAAGAACCAAACAGCAGCTATAGTATGACTCCCAAGTATCTCTGACCTTTGTTTCATATCGATCCATGGGCTGGGCAGGGAACGCAAAACACTGTAGGATACTAAATCCCTCCCCTCTTTAATCGGCATCTAGGGTCGGGAATAATCTGCGTTTGGCGAATTCGTTGAGGAGGAGGGGGAGAGAGGTGCCAGTTTCCCCACTAAAGGATACCACGCTATTTTCTCGTTGCGATCTACCAGGTCTGATATTGACTCTATCTATGAACTTACCGACCGATGGACAATTTCTGGGGCTCCACTTTGTCCTGCCTGCAGGAGATGGGGTGCTAGCCATGGGGAGAACAGTTTGGCCTCCAAGAGCACCTCAGTCCAAGAATGCTCAACCTCCATCGATTACTTGGCGAGGGATACTTGGGCAGTGGTGAGAGCCGGAAGTGTCTTAATGAGTGGAAATGATTCTATCCCCATTGGCTCCCATCGCTAGTCATAGGCGAAGATCTACTCGCACCTAAATTGAGGAGTGAGGTTGTAACCGTGGCAGGGATGCTGTTGAGTGGGATTGTACTGGGCGTGGTTTCGTGAGTCATGTCCGTCAGTTGCAGAAGGGTAGGGGGGAGAGGCGCTGCGGCTCTTCGCAGCCAGAACTAATTGGGGTCCCTGTCGCTTCTGGCCAGCCGCAATCTCAAAACTTTGCCGCTTCTTATTTGCGACGACTACACCTTGGGTCCAACCGGTGTTTCAGCCGGAAGTGCGAGACAATGCCGAAAGCGCAGGAGCATATGCGGGAGCCCACGTGGTGATAAGGCTGTGGGTGAGGGTGGTGGGTCTGCTGACTTGTTTGCAGCAGGTCAAAGAGCATCTGCACCTGAGTAAAATTTCAGCCGGACTACGTCCATTTACGTGGTTGGACTGGTAGGTTGAGGGAAATCTGGCTTTCGTGGCTGTTGTTACTGAAGGTAAAATCTTCTGGGTTGATCGAAATGTCGATTGTATAGAATAAACAAGATGCTTTTCGGCAACCCAGAAGGTTATGCCCCGGAGACGGTTATCATCTATATCTTCCGCGCCCGAGTTTTGAAGGTGTTGTTCAACTGCTCCCTTGCGAACTGGAAGGAAACGGGTAGTGTTCAGATGCTCAGTACCTTTGCGTTTATAAAAATTCTGAAACACAAATTATGCTGTGAACTGAGGACAGTTGTCAGAGACAAGGGTGGAAGGTGCCCCACTATTGCAAATATAATCGAGAGAGCACGGATGGCAGCTGCCACATATGGAAAGTTAGAAAGGACACCAAAAATTTGGAAATTTGTGGTAAGATCTTATGGGACCAAACTGTTGAGGTCGTCGGTCCCTAAGCTTACAGACTACTTAATCTAACTTAAACTAACTTACGCTAAGGACAACACACACATACCCATGCCCGAGGGAGGACTCGAACCTTCGACGGGGGGAGCCGCGCGAACCGTGACTGGACGCCTAAGACCCCGCGGCTTCACCGCGCGTCTGAAGGACAACGATTCTCTTTTGGATGGACTGGCGTAATCAAAATGTAACCTTAGTCTGGGACGGTCAGGCTATGGCCAACGACTTACGCACCAGGGCTGAATGATTGCGGGCGCAGGCCTGGCAATTCCGGACCTTGTGTTTTACAGTGGCGTCAACACTGGGCCACACGTCTGACGCCACACTGTTACCTTAATTCTGCACATTCTCAAGTGTGCAGTGGGGAGGAGCTTCAGCAAGCGGAGGTGGAACGAGGGGTTAATTACCACCCGGCTAACAATAAGGTCCCATCGGCTGTGTTAAGTCAGTGCCTTAGGGAAAAGTATGTGCATCATGTCGGTTCTGTGTCCTTACGTAGGTGCCCAAGCCTTGCGCACTGTGTAGCACACGACACCATGTGGACTAACGGATCATGGCCTATTCGTCTTTCTGCTTAATGGCCCATAATTGGGAATTCGTCCAGGCTGTGCAAAGGCAAAACACAGTACTTTGTGCCTGCCAGAGTCTGCATTTCGACCACGCGGCAAGCGGAAAAGTGCGTCTGCGTTTGAGTGCTGCTAGGACGGTCGATATTGGAACAAGTACAAAGGAGCAATGCCCATCGTTGCATTTGCTGCGTCGTCTAATCGGGAAGTTTTGAGTGAGGACCGAATAGCGAAATGAGAGAATTGTGATCGGTGATCAGCTGAAACTTAGTACCATAGAGAAATATAGCGCAATTCTCGTCACATATTTGTGGGAGAGCACAGCCTCAATGCCACAATCTGACACATTGGTGGCAAGCGTTAACAGTTTGTTTGAGTTGAAAGTTACTAAACAAGGAGCCGACCTGAAACATTCTTTAAGTATCAAGGAAGTTTCTGGCTCGCCTCTGAGCACAGGAATTTATGTTCTGTGAACACTCGAACAGAGACGAGGTCGATCACTCGTCTGTCAACGGCACACAGCAGCAGCGGCGTTGTCGGCGTCCTATGAAGCCCAAGTATATCTGTTCTTTCTTTCATATCGATACATGGACACTTGAATTCAGCTCCTTTTTTACGCAATTCATTATGTAGTTAGAGTATCTGGGCCACATGGGAAATCAGTTTCGCATAATAATTAACTCTGTCCAGGAACGACTGTAGTTCTTTGAGATTCTGAGAAGCTGGTAAGCTATGGACGGCGTGTAAATGATGCTGTGTGGGCAGGAGCAAGCTGCGGCCGTGGTATGCAGTCCTCTTATCTCTGACCTCTCCTCCATATCGATACTCGGGCTGAGCAGGGAATCAAAGTCATTGTTAGATACTAAAAACCAATTTGAATTGTCGAGAAATGTATGAACACGCAAGGCAATGTTGACTCTATGACCCTACGACTTCTTTCGGAAGAGAGGTTTAAGAAATTCAAATCTACGTTTATAACATTTGTAGATTTAGAGAAAGTTTTTGACAATGTTGAGTGCACTACGCTCTTCGTAATTCTGAAGATAACAGGAAAAAAAATGCATGGAGTGGTATGTTATCTGGAACCAGCATTGTAGCCAATCCCCAAGATTACTCAGTCTGTATACTGAGCAAGCAGTAAAGGAAACCAAGGAGAAATTTGGAAACGGAATTCAGGTTCAGAGAGAAGAAATAAAAACTTTGAGATACGCAGATGAAATTGCAGTTCTATCAGATACGGCAAAGGACCGTTTGGCTGCTTTGGGGGATCGTCATCGGTCCCATCGGATTAGGGAATGATGTGAAAGGAAGTCGGCCGTGTCCTTTCAAATGAACCGCCCCAGCATTTGCCTGAAACGATGTTGGGAAATCATGGGAAACTTAAAATAGGATGACCGGACGCGGGTTTAAGCCGTCGTCCTCCCGTATGCGAGTCCAGTTTACTGACTACTGCGTCACCTCTCTCGATCAAAGGACGGGGAAGAGAAGTTAAATAGAATGGACAGTGCCTTGAAAAGAGATTGTGAGATGGATATCAGCAAAAGTATAACAGGGGCAATGTAATGTAGTCGAATTAAATTCGGACATGAGACCCTAAAAGCAGCAGATGAATTGTGTTATTTGGACAGCAAAATAACGGAGGACAACTGAAGTAAAGAGGATATAAAATGCAGACTGGCACTAACGATAAAAGAATTTTGAAAAAGAGGAATTTGTTAACGTCTGTTGTAACTGTAAGTGTTAGAAAGTTTTTCTGAAGGCATTTGTAGCGTTCTGTGGAAATGAGACCTGGGTGATAAACATTACAGGCAAGACGAGAATGGAAGCTTTTGAAATGTGGTGTCGCAGAAGAGTAGATATGTGGATCGAGAAAATAGAAAATACTGAATCGAGTTGAGGAAAAAAGAAATTTGTGGCACAGTCTTAAAAGGCTCATCCTGAGGTATCAAGGAATCATTTATTTGGCATTGGAGGGAGTGTGGGAGTAAAAGAGACTAAATTGCAGAGGCAGAGATAGGACTCAATGAAGTAAGCAAGTTCGAAAGGGTGTAGGCTGCAGTAGTCACTCAGAGGTGAAAAGGAGTGCACAGAACAGACTAGCATAGAGAACTGCATGAAACCAGTGTGCAGACCGAAAATCGCCACCACAATAACAACAACAACACAACAGGAAATTTCGCGTGTGAGAATTGGTTAACAATTTCCAAGTGAAGACTTTAATATACGCGTAATTTTGTTCTGGATATCGAAATTGTCAGAAACTCAGTAGCATTCTAATAAGTTTACCATGTGCCATACAGTCCACCTGGAAAACGGTGTTCGCCGTAGAGTTCAGGAAAAGGTCGCAAGATAAATGTATGTACAAGGTGTCTACTCAAGAGTTCAAACATGGTTCAAATGGCTCTGAGCAATATGGGACTTAACATCTGAGGTCAGCAGTAGCCTAGAACTTAGAACTACTTAAACCTACCTAACCTAAGGACGTCACTCACATCCATGCCCGAGGCAGAATTCGAACCTGCGACCGTAGCGGTCGCTCGGTTCCAGAATGAGCGCGTAGAACCGCTCGGCCACATCGGCCGGCTACTCAAGAGTCGTCAGGCGCATTTTGTCTGGTGTTTCGGGAAATATTTGCAATTTCGTTTTTGCATTATTTCGCTGGAATCGGCCCAAACAGTACTCATCACGCCTTTCATGCGATGCCTAGTGTCGATGGAAAGCTTCGGTTTTTTTCCCCGCTACAGACAAAATTATTTTTATGCAATAATTCGTTAAAGCGGTCCCCGATTAGTCTAATACGAATTTCATTGCATTGATATGTATTAACAGTGACAGTATAACTCGAAAAACAAACCAGTACTCTAACAGCGAATGAACAGCACCACTGCTCCGCGGCAGCAGTCAGTGCATCCAGGGCGGTGATAAAGTACTGGTTATTCTTCGTGTTTTACTGGCCCCGTTAATTCATATAAATAAAACGAATATCGCACTAATGTAAGACCGCACCATCAAATGAGCCCGTAAAATTTCGCTTTAAAAATCATTTTGTGTGTAACGGGAAATAAATCGATGCTTTTCGTCGACAACGGGCGTCGCATGAAAGACTTGACGAACAGCATATGCTTGGCCTCACTCCAGTTACAAGATGTAAAAATGAAATTGCAAGTATTTTGCGAAACACTGCATAAAATGCACAGACGACTCTTTAGAGTGACACCAAGTATAAAATGGTCACTTTTTAACCTCCAATAGCCCATAAATAAAATATACGTATATACAAATTATTTTTTTACTGATTGGTACGTATACGTCTGGTTACTTTTCGACATAATAACCGTAATTATTGAGGCATTTGCTTTACCTGTGGATAAGCTTTCCAATACCCTCTATATAAAATGTTGCCGCCATTGAACTGAAATGAGTCTTGACGTTCTCTTCAAGTTCGTTGTCAGTTTCAAAGCACTGTTCTCCTAGCGTCTTCTTGAGTTCACGGAAAAGATGGAAGTACCCGGCGCTAAGGCGAGACTATATGGTAATCAAAAATGTCCTACTGAAATTGCTCAAAGAGCCGTTGAGTTGTACGAGCACTGTGAGGAGTACAGCACACCTGTTGTTTTGTTTTGAATGGGTCTCGGCTAGTTATTCCATACATTTTTGTTGTATTGTTCCCTTGTGCTTGCAGTAAAGGAATAACAAGTCTCACGTCCAGTCACAATTCATTGGTGGAAACATTGTAGGAAAAGGATATTGGAAAGCTTGTCCAGAGCTACGAGAGATGCCTAAGTCGTTATGTCGAAAAGCAACCACACGTTTGCATCACTTTTAGTACTAAAATAATTTTTGATATATTCGTTTTTTATTTATGCCCTGTCGGAGGTTGAAACAGGAACGGCCCCGTATACCGGGTGATCAAAAAGTCAGTATAAATTTGAAAACAGAATAAATCATGGAATAATGTCGATAGAGAGCTACAAATTGATACACATGCTTGGAATGACATGGTATTTTATTAGAACAAAAAAAAAGACAAAAGTTCAAAAAATGTACGACATATGGCACTTCATCTGATCAGAATAGCAATAATTAGTGTAACAAAGTAAGACAAAGCAAAGATGATGTTGTGCAGAGGAAATGCTCAATATGTCCACCATCATTCTTCAACAATAGCTGTAGTCGCGGAATAATGTTGTGAACAGCACTGTAAAGCATGTCCGGAGTTATGGTGAGGCATTGGCGTCGGATGTTGTCTTTCAGCATCCCAAGAGATGTCGGTCGATGACGATACATTTGCGACTTCAGGTAACCCCAAAGCCAATAATCTCACGGACTGAGGTCTGAGGACCTGGGAGGCCAGGCATGACGAAAGTGGCGACTGAGCACACGATCATCACCAAACGACGCGCGCAAGAGATCTTTCACGCGTCTAGCAATATGGAGAGTTTTTTTTTTGTTCTAATAAAACCCCATACCATTCCAAGCATGCGTGTCAATTTTTACCTCTCTATCTACATTATTCCGTGGTTTATTAAGTTTTCAAATTTATACTGACTTTTTGATCACCCGGTGTATTGAGCGATGGAAGATAACAACGGAAGTGTCTCTGGAAACCGAGTAGCGATGATTATGATGATGATGGTTTGTGGGGCGCTCAACACCGTGGTCATCAGCGCCCTTACAATTTCCCAGTCTTTCCATTTCCAGTCTCACTACATCTCGAATGATAATGAGATGATGAGGACAACACAGACACCCAGTCTCCGGCCGGAGAAGATTCCCTAGTAGAGAAAGCGCAGAGTGGCATGCGAGTACGTGGCCTTCTGTTGCCTTTCCGCGGTGCAGCGACAGGCGGCGCCTCGGACCTGTCCCAAGAGGCGTCACGTCGCGTGAACGTCCATAGGCCGGCCCGGTCTACGGCGCCAGCCGTGGACGCGATTTTTCGGTTGTTCACCTTGAAGTCTGGCCCTGGCGGCGGCGCCACACCCCTCGGTAAACAACGCCCGCCAGGAAGTCGTTGCCGCGATGGCCTCACCGCTAGCGGCAGCAACTAGTTTTAAAGGGAAGTGTGCGCATCCTCCTCTTGCTCTCGCCGTGCTGCTCCCGATTCGGTTCTCGCACTTTTTGTTGCCACTGCAGGATACCGTTTGCTGTCGTTGCTGCTCAGTACGCAGAAGTTTCTCAGAGAAGGCCTCTAACAGTGAACAAACGAGAAGTTTATAGTTTCAGCGGTACATTGAATCGCATACGCCAAGTGGCAACCAGATGATGTACAAAATGTTTACACTGCATCCATAAGCTGAAGCTTTATCATAAATAGAAATGTTTATGAGAATTTTCTGGCAGTCCGCTGAAAAGCTGCTGGCTACGTGAAGCGAATCTTTGTGACTGGGGAAATATGTGCTTTAATATGAAGAGCGCCCGCTTGGTGTTTAATAAGTTGACAGTGCCTTTTCGCCATTAGAAGAGAGCCTAAAGCATTATTAATGGAAGAATATGGTTTCAAAACAGCTTTATGTTTGTGTATATTGAAAGGGTTCCATTATATCTATTTCATGGTAGTTAACATATCTGTGTTGTTTAATGGGAGAGAGATGTGCTGACCAGATGCCCCGCCAAACCGGTCCTCATGACGCCGCAAGGCAGAGGATGACACTGCGGCCGCTAGACAACCCTTGGCCTTCACGGTCTAGCGAGGAGTTCGTTAACAATAGAACTAGTACAAGTGAAAATAGTGCTTATTACAGCAGTACGCCCCGAAGAGATGAATGCAAATTTCATTGGTAATATATTTTTATTGCCTAATACGTTTTTAACCACAAAGGGGTTACTAGTAGCTCACTGATCATTATTTTATATGCAGTGTATTTTAAATTTTTACTTGTAGAGGAAGACAGTACAGTAAAAAACACTGCTCTAACCATTCTGTTGACCTGTTCCCTAGCGTTTATCCTGTGGCACGAGTTTTGCCGTTTTCTTGATTTGGCTATTATTTCAACTTTGTGAGCGGATTCCCTTCCTGTCGCCGCAGTTGCCAGTTAACCTAAGGAAGCATTTGTCTCTGCATTGTGCAAACTTTGTTCTGTGCGTTATGTATCTTAACTGTTTCTTTGTCGTATTTTCTGAAGCAGAGATTAGGGACCAGCTAAGTATTTGACGAAACGAGTGTGGAAAGTCGCCTAAAAACCACAATCATTGTGGTCGTTAATCCACCAGGGGGATTCACATATCCTGTAGTTCGCTTACGTATCGCTCAGAAGGAATCAAATGCACGGAGGCGTACAAGCATTCATTCTTCCCACTCTCCATTCGCGAATGTAACGGAAAGAAATCTTAATATATGTTATAGTAAAATGTTCCTTATGTGGGTTCACGTATTCTAGATGCAGATGTTGACATAGTTGCAGATGCGTATGATATTTACACTGCTTTTCAGTAGAAGATTCGATTGCCACAAAAAATAAACTATTGTATCTTTTAATGTCTCGTGAAGTAGACTCTGATTCCTTTTTCATATATACACACGCACATGATGTGTCTGTTGAAATCAATGGATCTAATACCTGAATAAGGAGATCTAACGAACTCAGATCTGTCTTTGAAACTGACCGGGGCTCAATGCAACAGGGTAACAATAAACATGTTTTGTACCCGTGCTAGAAATCGTGTATTTCACGACTTACATGCAGGCTGAATGTCGACTTTAGGGCCTGTGTTGTATTTATTCAACAGGTATCAAGCGTCTTCTTTGGTGTATCTATCTTGCGACTTGTATCAACTGGGCTCTGACCATTTTCCCCTGTCATGTGTAACGTGGAGGTGAATTTTAACGACGAATGACAACCTCGCGCTGGGCAGTGATCATAATATTTTAACCCATCAGCGTATACAATCTATAAAAGCTCATTAGAAACTTCAGTGTATTTTATAATTCACGTAGACAGATTAGGGATTGGTAACAGTACATTGTGTCCACATTTTTCTTAATTTCTGTAAGTAGTTGTCCCTTTGTTGCACTTCTTAACTGCCTATTCCTGTCTTTAACCAATTGCATCTAGTGAGAAAAGATCAGATGACCTTCTTAGGGGTGCAATAACACCACAGCCATCGACCCTGCATGCAGGATAAGTTTCGTTCATGTACTAAGCCACGGGAGGGGGGATTGAAGTTCGAGCTTGTACTTGTAACGTTCGTCGTACTGGGAAACAGAAAAGACAGCACGTAAACTATCAGTTGATTTACTATCTTGAGCACCATTTCCGTTGTGGACGGTTTCAACTAGCTACATCTTACCCTTTTAACCTGCACAATACGTGGATATGATGTTCCAGCTTCAGAGGAGCCTGTAAAATGACTTCTTAGCGTTGGTCCGATTTCTTCTGAAGCACATTGTATACAATCTATAGCAGCAAAATTAATTTTGATAGACTCGAATGTGATGCGCGAAACATTTATCCGCCAGAAAAATTACAGTACTTGACATAAATTTGGTGTAGTTGTTTGCACTAATTTATACGCTTAACATAAAAGTGCATCTCATTGCTCGGTAATAGATACGCCCCTAAGTGCAGTTTAGTTATGTATTGCACCACGTGTGTAAATAACGCCGCCATTTTACTGCTGGCCGTCTGTTGTTAGCTGTCATACGACTGACTGGCCGACATAATCTCTCGACACGGAGAGTATCTTTCTTCCTTGCGCACCATTAAATGCGAGAGTTATTGAAGTACAATAAATTTCAAGCGGTCGTAATAATGAGCAGCCGGCGTCACCGCGAGATAAGGCCGCGCCGCCTGTGGGAGGAGAAGCTCGTTACACGCACGGCCAGACGGCGTGACTGGGCTCGCTCCGTGCCCCGGGCACTGCGCCCAACTCGCTCTCGCTCAGTACACTGATGTGCCAGCCGAGGCAGGGGCCGGTCGCACCTGTGATGCGGGTGTCCCTGGGGAATGGAGAACTGCCAACCGTGACGGGCAATGCTCAGAACGTCAGTCGCGCTGTGAGATGAACACTGTGAAGGTTGCATTGCATTTCATGAAACTTGTTAGTAACACTGTCAGTGTATTGGACCTATCGAAGCACCACATGCACCATTTACATTATCAGTTTGTGAAAACTAGTTTTGAAGATCTAAAGCTGCTTTATACCAATGCAGACTGCTTCGTTTCCTGGGTGAAATACTGCAATCCATATAAGGTGATAATGTTCCACCCCAATGAATTTAACATGTGTGCCTACAAAAGCGATAAACTGGAAGGTATAAAGCCAGCAAATAATATGGTTATTGGTTTGATGAAAGACAAGATGAATCGGTCACAGATTATGGAGTTTGTAGTCCTTAATTCGAAAAAATACACTTTCTGTACAGTGATAGGTGCCACTAAAAAGCAGGCAAAGGGTGGGTATCATGTGTCCTCAGTGGCTCTAATGGTTGGTAATTACTTGGAATGGCACTGCAGTGGTGCCAGTGTTTCTCTGGATATGGTGTGCCAAGTGACCATTCAATAATGGGATCATGTACTAGTGTATCACAGCTGAAAGTCAGCAAACTGTGCTACGATGGCAAGTATGTTACTTATGAGTACAGAATCAAAACCCTGCTGTACTCACAGGATCCTCTCAAGTGAAAGAGAGAGAGAGAGAGAGAGAGAGTGGGTGGGCGTATTTCTTTCTTGTGTGTATAAGGAAAATATGTGTGTATGCAGAATAGTATCACATGTTTGCTGTAGTGGAAGTAGGTGTGTATGTGTGTGTGTGTGTGTGTGTGTGTAATTTTTTATTGTGTGCATGTGTAATCCATCGAACTACAGACCTATGTCATTAACGTCGGTTTGCAGTAGGGTTTTGGAGCATATACTGTATTCAAACATTATGAATCAGCTCGAAGGGAACGACCTATTGATACGTAATCAGCATGGTTTCAGAAAACATCGTTCTTGGGCAACGCGGCTAGCTCTTTATTAGCACGTAGCAATGGCCGCTATCGACAGGGGAACTCAAGTTGATTCAGTATTTCTAGGTTTCCGGAAAGCTTTTGATACCGTTCCTCACATGGGGTATTGTCTCAGTTGTGCGACTGAATTCGCGATTTCCTGTCAGGAAGGTCGCAGTTCGTACTAATAGGTGGCAAATCATCGAGTAAAATTGAAGTGATATCAGGTGTTCCCCAGGGAAGCGTCCTGGGACCTCTGCTGTTCCTGATCTATATAAATGACCTGGGTGACAATCTGAGCAGTTCTCTTAGGTTGTTCGCTGATGATACTGTAATTTACCGTCTAGTAAGGTCATCCGAAGACCAGTATCAGTTGCAAAGCGATTTATAAAAGATTGCTGTATGGTGTGGCAGGTGGCAGTTGACGCTAAATAACGAATAGTGTGAGGTGATCCACATGAGTTGCAAAAGAAATCCGTTGGAATTCGATTACACTATAAATACTGCAATTCTCAAGGCTGTCAATTCAACTAAGTACCTGGGTGTTAAAATTACGAACAACTTCAGTTGGAAAGACCACATAGATAATATTGTGGGGAAGGCGAGCCAAAGGTTGCGTTTCATTGGCAGGACACTTAGAAGATGCAACGAGTCCACTAAAGAGACAGCTTACACTACACTCGTTCGCCCTCTGTTAGAATATTGCTGCGCGGTGTGGGATCCTTACCAGGTGGGATTGACGGAGGACATCGAAAGGGTGCAAACAAGGGCAGCTCGTTTTGTTTTATCACGTAATAGGGGAGAGTGTGGCAGATATGATACGCGAGTTGGGATGGAAGTCATTAAAGCAAAGACGTTTTTTGTCGTGGCGAGATCTATTTACGAAATTTCAGACACCAACTTTCTCTTCCGAATGCGAAAATATTTTGTTGAGCCTAACCTACATAGGTGGGAATGATCATCAAAATAAAATACGAGAAATCAGAGCTCGAACAGAAAGGTTTAGGTGTTCGTTTCTCCCGCGGGCTGTTCGGGAGTGGATTGGTAGAGAGATAGAATGATTGTGGTTCGATGAACCCTCTGTCAAGCACTTAAATGTGAATTGCAAAGTAATCATGTAGATGTAGATGTAGATGTGTATAGTGTATAAATGTCTGAACTGTTTTCACATTTTGTTTGTGTGTGTATGTATTATGCAGTTTTTTCACCTGCTGCTAGCCATCTCAGTAATTATTATTAGTGTCAAGTATTCTGCTTTCTCATCTAAAGAAAGTCTCTGTAATACTGAATCAGTGATATCAGAGAAAATGTAACATTGCACTTGCTATAAGTTATAAAATTATTGCAACAGCAACAACTGTACCAGGAAAAATGAATGAGAATTTTAAAGTTTAATAGTACCTTTTGCTGTAGTATTCTAACATTATAGCCGTTTGTTGAAAAATAAAAGTGGCATGTGAAATCTAATATATAGACTCTTTTTTAGTGTATATGTTGGTTTATAGCCATTATTATTAAAATATCTCTGAACATATTGCACAAAAATTGCTGCCTTGTTCTTATTTACAAAAATCCAGTGTATGTGTTATGCCTGTCCAGCAGATTAATTCCTCATAGCCATGGGCTAGCTGCTCCTCAAAGCGCTCCTGGCCAGCAGTAGTTATATGAGGGTATGTGTGATTCTACAAGTAACACATATGGTATGCATTGCACATGACATGTTAAGCTACTGTTGGTTGAAGGGTTTGCACATCTTATTATATATCACATGTTTAGCATCCATCAAGCTGTTGTGTGAGGAAAAGAATCCAAACCATTTAACCTAGACCTTATTGCCCCACTGTCTTATGAGACACTATGAGAAATCGCCTGATTCACTGCTTGTCTGCAATTCTTCTATATAAAAACTACCATCTATTCCACTACCATTATTCTAGGGTTTGTTTGTTACACTGTGGAAACTGTAAATATCTCCATTAAACAGTTTAGCAGGTATGATTTCTCAAATGACGTTTTATATTTAGAAATATGTACGGAATTGCCTACCTTAAATTTCTGCTTGAGTGGATTCACCATTTTAATACAACTGTATACCCTCATCATAAGCTCATTATCAGGTGGTTTTGTTTTTGTTGTTCCATGTGTGGTCGAATTATACTGCCCCATTATTTTCAGAAGAAATTTTTCTATTTCTATGATCCACAAAGATTAAAATGCATTCACATATGGATTTTTATCATTGATTTCAAATGTTTGATGAGACTTGTCTTCAACTGGGAGAATGCTGAATAGTGGCATGTTCCATACCAACCCATTACCATCTTGAAATATCTATTACAAAATTCACCACCATGATCAGTTTGAAAGTTTATGGGACATCAATTTGCCCCTCTCTGCAGCAAATGTTCAGACACCTGTGCAACTTCCTTCCCAGTCTTTGCTTTCAGAGGCAGAGCTCTGGCAAATTCTGAGTGTTTATCAATGAGCATTGAAACATATTTGAAAACTTAATTTGCTCATGAATATTGTCTCATATCTACAAGATCTACCTCTCATAAATTGTTCTTACCTTGAATTGTAATGTACCTGTGTGGGAATGTTTTGTGTGCAGGTTTGTGGTTTTGACTTATTGGCTCCATAATTACGCCATAATGCATCTTTCTAAGAGTCCTCAAATGATTAATATGATATCATTTATGTCGGTGGTATTCCCACCAGCAGCTCATGCCGTGAGCAGTCATAACCATTCTGTTATTTCATTTAGGTTGTCACAGTGTATATAATGCAAAGATCAGTTGTTCATTTTTTATGCTGAATGTCAGTTCTTTGCTTCTACTATTATAAAAGACAATGCAGGTGCTATATTATCTTTGTTTTTTTCCCCAATGCTCAGACTATTTATTTGTTCATCTGTAGCGTTGTCTTTCCTATGTGTATTAGTTGTACATAATGTTTCAGCATACATTTCTATCTCTTTTGGCGTATTCGTGTCGAGTTTTGGAATCTTTAAGGATATTAGATCAATTAAACTAGGCATTCTTTCAAATTCTCTATCCCCATGCGTTATTTTGTACTTGGTTAAACTAATAGGGTGCTCACCCAGTGTATACTGTTGACCCCTGCTGATCCCGTATATTCAATATAGTTCACTGTCACTGCCATGTTTAATGAAATCGGTAATAACGTATCTTTCTTCTTGTTCTCTTCTACATCCAACCAACTTTCACGTATGTGCAGGAGCTGTTTAAGACTTTAAGTCACACTCTTTATCGTTTCTGAGAGACAATAATTTTGTTCCAACTTCCCTAATTTTGCTCGTAGTTTATGCCAAGTAATCTTCAGCGCCTTGCTAACTTTGCTTTATGTCGAACATACTTTTGTAATAGCAGTAGTGATGTTTTTTTCTTTTTTTTATTTGTTGTATGTCAGTAACTAGTCGTGATTCATTCATTCATGTCCTCCATCAGAGATTCATAGAACTCAACTTTGTCAGATATTCCCCTAGGGAACCTGTTCAGTTCAATCCAATTCAGTCTTGTATTGAGGCTTTCGTTGATTGAGTTCTACCGATCAGGATTAATAATTTGTGAAGTGCCTACATTAATTACCTTCTACAAACAAGCTGCTGTTGTAATTTATATCGAGATTGATGATATAAAATAGATTTCATGAATCTACAATCTTTATTGGATACTTCCTTTCCAACTTTCATGTCAGAAATTTGCAAATATTGAGATTAATTAACGTCACTATGCCGTCAATATTATTCAAGGAAAAATCAGTATCGCTGATTGCTTGTTTATAAAATTGGTGGCCAGGGGCAGAAGTGTTTTTGCATGTTTGGTGTTGGAATTTGCAACAGTCGATAATGATCAGAGACTACGTTATTGTATGAACCAGAAGTTAACTGCACAATTTAGTTGTCCTGTAGGTAGACGTCTAAACCTCCTTTCATCTCTTGATACCTGGGGAAGCAGTGCAAGACAAGCATTTCGTCAAACGTCACTTTTTTTTTACCCACACGTACATACTAGCACCCGTGTGTAGTAAAATACAAGGCGAATTAGATGTATTCTTTTCCTCAGATAAACGTTCGAAGAATACATTACATAGCCAACAAGTAGAATCAAACTGTTGACAAGCCAACAAGTAGAATCAAACTGTTGAAAAGCGCCAGAAACAGAGAAAAAAATGTTTAAACTATGATTTTATGATCTAAGGCATTGTGCCTATTGCACATGACAGAAACTGAAACAATAGAGCACTTCATATTTCACGTGATTGTGCAATACTAGTTTGAAAATAATTTCGACTTGTCGTTCTAGAAAGAGAGGCATAGCAAAATAATTTTTTCAGTGGCTGGGTCTAAAATAAGAACGAATACAGTAGCAATTTGTAACACAAATAAAGAGCGCTATCAGGAATCGTAGAAAATATTTCCATGCATTATTAGTCTCACGTGGATGTGTTATTGGTGAATTTTGATAAAATACACGTCTACTGTACGAGTGTGTCTACTCAGGCAGCTCTAAAACGTGTGTGACCGTTCCTGATGTCAGGTTGTGATGGGGGTTCTGCAACGGAATGGTTTCCATTGGTAATCAGGTGTATTATTTTCTGTGATTGTCAGTTTAAAGCAACATATAATATTCGCTTGCCGAATGTTTATATTACCATGAGCAGGTTACGCTGTAGAGTGTTCTGTTTAGTTGATTTTTGAGATTAATGAATTCCTTCATACTTAGGAAATGTCGTTTATTTTTTCAATTGTACTATCAAAAACGAAGCTCTAAAATATTTAGGGCGATTTTTTCCACCGTGTAGAAACTAGGGATTGTTCGATGAGAGGATACGGAACAAAAAAGGGCTAATGTTCTTGCGTCCGCTAATGCATGGTTTCCATGCTAGAGACCATTTATTCAATCACACTTCGTTGGAGAGACTGCGGTCTAATATATGCTGTACCATCCAGCCACAATTACAGTATGCATGGGTTCCTCCTAGAGGGTGGTGCTGTTCTTCATGCGTCATTCCCTTGCGCCCTCTCCTGCCATAGTAATTGGTAATGTTGTGTCTGATTCACTTCTCTTGCTGACGCAGTTTGTAGTGGGTGTAATACAGTATTGTACACGACTATTCCGTATTCGAATAGAGAGCTTGCGAACATGGAGTTTACTTACGGAAAGACAAGTAGCAACAGGCAGCAAGGTTGTATCAGGAGACCTATCCCCGCCGTTAACATCAGCGTTCAGTAGTTTTTCGCCGTTTGTCTGAGGCAGAGTCGTCTGAGGAACCAGGAAATCATGAAGGATATACACGAAATGTTCGGATACCAGACTTGGAGGAAAATGTGATTAAAACTGTGGAAGGCGACCGCCATGTCAGTACCAGGCAGTCGGCCCGCCAGCACAGGGATAGCCAGACGACAGTGTGGAACATACTCCGTGACAGTTGTTACTGCCCTTATCACTTACAGCGTGTTCAGGGCTTACTAGTGACAGACTTTCCACATGGGGTGCAGTTTTGTTATTTCGTTTCTTCACCAGCAACCGTGGTTCCAAGATTTGTGTCATCCATCCTATTTAAAGAAGAGACCACCTTTACGTGTAGTGGTATCTTCAACTTTCATAACAGTCATCTGTGAGATAGTATGCAGAACCCATATTGTATGGTGACAGCAAATCATCATCATCTGTGCATCCCAGAATATGTGAGCCAGGATAATTGACGACCATATTTTGGGACTAATCGTCATTCCACATCGCCTAACAGGCCGGAATTATCAGCGTTTCTTGCGGGTGGCTTTGTCTCCCCTGCTGGAAGGAGTGCCATTAATGATTCGAAGGGTTATGTGGTCGCTACATGATGGTTCTCCAGCCCATTTCGCCGTTAACATCGGGACGCATCTCAATTGTGTCTTCCCTGGTCGACGGATCGGATGAGGGGGTCCAGTTACATAGCCTGCTCATTCAGCAGATCTCAAACCTTGCGATTTCTGGTTATGAGGCCATCTCAAAAGTATCGTGTATAAAGATACCATTCCAGATATGGAGACAATGTGGCTGCGTATTTATGCCGCCTTTGACACTGTTACACTGTTCGGATGCAGCCTGGCTGATGTGAACGTGCGAGACAGAACATGCCACGGCACGTACACGCATGCATTGAGGTACGTTGAAACCATTTTCAACACGTGTTGTAACTCTGATTGCATGTTACAGCGCGTATTGGACCGCAGTCTCTGTAATAATGTATGATTGAATAAATGGTCCCTAGCATAGAAACCAAGAATTTCCAGACATAAGTTCGCTAGAGCTTTCTCGTTCTGTATCCTGTCATGTGTCAATCCCTAGAGTTTGTAAACGGGGGAAACAATCGCCATGTATACACAATGTCTTATATTTCTTTCCCTGCTTGGGCCAAAAATGTCAAATTAGTAGCAGCATACACACCATTCTGTGCTCCATATGTAATTTCATCGACATAACTTCCAATTTCTTTTCGTGAACTCTTTTTGTTCTCGTGGCAGACAACATGTGATGTAAATGGAAGGGGGAAAGAAGGGTGTAGGTAAAGAGTATCTGCCTCACGTACGGTGATGCTTCACTTGAATGCAGTAACATTTTCATGTTTCGAACAATACATTTAAATACATGGATGATATAGCTAAAAGTGCTGCCACATTTATCACAACGTAAAATGTATAAACGTCATTACAAAAATGTATATGCGATTAACTGTTACGATGTGAAGCACATCGAACTTCATGGAAACTTAACGTACCGGTTTGAAAGAATCTCGGTGCAATGGATTGGGATCGTGAGTCGCAGTTTCTGTCTTAAAACAGCAAACGGATTTCCGTTGTTTCACGTTGTGGGAGATATAAATAATCTAGACAATAGCGAGCGCTAGCAGATGATTCATACCACGGGCGATGGTTTCCAGCATTAATGGCGGCTGTAGGAGGGTCCATCGCCGAAAACAACGGGCCATGGGACAGGTCGGAACGAGACCAGACGGAGACTTATTGTTGCACGATGTGGCGGGGGGAGGGGGGGGGGGGCATTGGCTACGGTTTTAATATTCGCAGTGGGGGCAGACGGTGCGTCGTGCGTCACGTAGGTCGTGACGTCCCCCCCTGGACCTGACCCCGCAGGCACAATCGAGGTGCAGCGCCACGCCAGACACTTCGCCGCTTCCTCCTTTGGGGATGGCAACCTATCGGGTCGCTCCCGGATGTTTGGCCTACGACTGCTCTGCGGCCGTGCTGGGCATCCCAAATCCTCTGGCGCCACCTCTCTCGTGTATCAGGAATATCTTAAGACTGAGGTTTACGGCTGTTGCACTATTGTCAGTCCGCACGATATTCATTGTTCTTGTTGCTTCAGAAAAACCTCTTGGCTCATCTTGATTTTTATAAACCGTAAGTAACAGCGGCCTCGTATTTTGAGTACGTGGGTGTTCATGTGTTCTAAAGAGGTGAATCATAAAAGATACACCCCATTGCAGAATGGATTTTGCGAAAACGCTGTCATCCATGCGCCGAACTGTTGATAGCAGGTTTGTTAGTTTTTCTATAACCCATATAAACCACAGGAACTGTGGTAATTTTTCCCTTTCTAATTTTCCGTAATAATAAGTAATTACATGCCAAAGTATAGATAGGAAGGATGCGTTGTGTGTAACTCCTCCTGCAAGCCATATATCAGCATTTTAACAGTTTGTTTTCATTTACTTATTTTAGATATATTTGTTGGCGTGAAATTGTCAACGTGACGAAAGTGAGGGATCAAATTTAGTGTGTGCTGTTCTGCATTTTCTGCTCCAACTATCTTTTTGAAGAAGCAACCACTTTAGACTCTGATGTTGGTTAAAGAGTCAGTTTATCACTCGTCAGTATCCATCCTATTTTACAGATTTCGAACTCGGATAGAGATCATAACGTTGATTTCTTTGCATTGTATCAGTGCGATAACGGTTAAATAACTTGCCTTTGAGGAAAGTAAAATCACGATTACGATACTTTTCATGCTCCGATATAATATGAAGGCGATGAGAGTCGTAATTTTGGAGTATCCTAATAGAACTAACAAAATCAGTATTTAAAAATGACTAATGTAACATCATCAGCATCGTGAAAATTGTTCAATAGATTTTATAAAACGATCTGTTTTATAGTAAGATTTTTTCTCTTCAGGATAGTTTTTATTGTGAAACCTCTGATGTAGACATGTTTTCTCTATTTTTACGCAGTCAAAGCAGGTTATATGAAGTGAGCCTTTTTGGACAAACAGTCTATAGCTCCGGATTCAGTTTTATAAATCAGGGTAGAATGATTTTGCAATTGTCAGAGAACTGAACCGTATTCGTTCATGCTTCCCAATTTACTTCTGCTGTAAAATAGCCGTAAATGTTTGGATCTCTTCATGTCTGTTGCCAAACGATAACGCTCGCATGCGACGGAAGACGATTTAATTTGCATGACATTGGAATTCGCTGCTGTAATCTCGCTACGACTTGGCGTCAGTGCCACTTGGCTGTGTTTCCATTCTCGCAGGGTCCTCACAGCTCACATCGTCCTCCTAATTTAAATGTTTTATATATTTCACATGTGCACATTACGAGATACATTTCACTCGCAGGAACGACTATTGGCTAATTCACATTCCGTTTTGGAAATGGAACGTTTGTCGTCATACATGTTTTACATGTTCAGACCTGGGTGAACTGCAGGAAATGTGTTCATATGTTGGTCGAAAAAAATACATGCTCGCGGTAGATGCCCAAAAATGGTATACGACGATTACAAAAGGAATCGCTTTCAATAGCTTCGGGATTTTCTCGCTTGTTATGGACGCGAGGGTGCAGGACTTAACACTTTCATGACTAGAAGTGTACCTGAGGCGCTCATTACGCACGAAATTGAAAAGGCAATCGATGCACTGTCAGCTTACGGTAAAACGGATTTTACTCATCAGTTAGCAAGATAAAAGCGCGGACGAAGAAGGAGAAGAAGAAGAAGAAGAAGATGTACAGCATCTTGGCTGAGGACGACATACACAGAGGATATAAAAAAAGTATGTAGAAATAAGCAGGGGAATTAAAAAATTATTAACAGGCAAAATGAGAAGGAGCCTCGAAAAAAGTGATGAACTGAAGAAGAAATTTGAAAGAAGAGATGAATATAATAGTCAGAGACTGAGAAAATCATTTGAAGACTCTGCTTACAGAAGAAAGGGAGACAGATATAAGGACACAGAACTTGATTTCGAGAATGAATTATCTGTGAAAAATACCCAGTAACTATAGCAGTAGTAGGAATATCTGTGGAAGGAATGGAAACTCTCACGGTTCATGAAACAAATGGATATAATTAGTGAAGTACGGACCGAATGTGTTATGAGAATGTTTGAGTAAGTTGTTTAATGCATGCATGTTAGAGGAATAAGAAGTGTCCAAGAAATGGAATTTGACATATACACTCATGGAAATGGAAAAAAGAACACATTGACACCGGTGTGTCAGACCCACCATACTTGCTCCGGACACTGCGAGAGGGCTGTACAAGCAATGATCACACGCACGGCACAGCGGACACACCAGGAACCGCGGTGTTGGCCGTCGAATGGCGCTAGCTGCGCAGCATTTGTGCACCGCCGCCGTCAGTGTCAGCCAGTTTGCCGTGGCATACGGAGCTCCATCGCAGTCTTTAACACTGGTAGCATGCCGCGACAGCGTGGACGTGAACCGAATGTGCAGCTGACGGACTTTGAGCGAGGGCGTATAGTGGGCATGCGGGAGGCCGGGTGGACGTACCGCCGAATTGCTCAACACGTGGGGCGTGAGGTCTCCACAGTACATCGATGTTGTCGCCAGTGGTCGGCGGAAGGTGCACGTGCCCGTCGACCTGGGACCGGACCGCAGCGACGCACGGATGCACGCCAAGACCGTAGGATCCTACGCAGTGCCGTAGGGGACCGCACCGCCACTTCCCAGCAAATTAGGGACACTGTTGCTCCTGGGGTATCGGCGAGGACCATTCGCAACCGTCTCCATGAAGCTGGGCTACGGTCCCGCACACCGTTAGGCCGTCTTCCGCTCACGCCCCAACATCGTGCAGCCCGCCTCCAGTGGTGTCGCGACAGGCGTGAATGGAGGGACGAATGGAGACGTGTCGTCTTCAGCGATGAGAGTCACTTCTGCCTTCGTGCCAATGATGGTCGCATGCGTGTTTGGCGCCGTGCCGGTGAGCGCCACAATCAGGACTGCATACGACCGAGGCACACAGGGCAAACACCCGGCATCATGGTGTGGGGAGCGATCTCCTACACTGGCCGTACACCTCTGGTGACCGTCGAGGGGACACTGAATAGTGCACGGTACATCCAAACAGTCATCGGACCCATCGTTCTACCATTCCTAGACCGGCAAGGGAACTTGCTGTTCCAACAGGACAATGCACGTCCGCATGTATCCCGTGCCACCCAACGTGCTCTAGAAGGTGTAAGTCAACTACCCTGGCCAGCAAGATCTCAGGATCTGTCCCCCATTCAGCATGTTTGGGACTGGATGAAGCGTCGCCTCACGCGGTCTGCACGTCCAGCACGAACGCTGGTCCAACTGAGGCGCCAGGTGGAAATGGCATGGCAAGCCGTTCCACAGGACTACATCCAGCATCTCTACGATCGTCTCCATGGGAGGATAGCAGCCTGAGCAGCCTGCATTGCTGCGAAAGGTGGATATACACTGTACTAGTGCCGACATTGTGCATGCTCTGTTGCCTGTGTCTATGTGCCTGTGGTTCTGTCAGTGTAATCATATGATGTATCTGACCCCAGGAATGTGTCAATAAAGTTTCCCCTTCCTGGGACAATGAATTCACGGTGTTCTTATTTCAATTTCCAGGAGTGTATATTCCAGTTTATAAGAGAGACAGTAAGAAGTAAGTGGAAATGATCGCGAAGTCAGTGATTAACAGTTTGGCTGGGGCCTAAAAGACATGTTAGAGAGGACTTCAGATGGGAAGATCCGCAACATTTTTACATAAAGGCAACTAACGGCAAAAAACTTGAAGAGACTGGATAGGAATCTGATTATCCATTTACTGTTCATAGATCTCGAGATGGCATATGACACAATGCCACTTAAGAAATTACAAAAGCATTGAAGCAGGGTTGCTGCTTGTCTTCTGCATTGTTTGAAATATACAATCAGAGGCCTTAGATTTTTGGAGCAGGAAATGCGTAGGATTTTAGATGAAGGATCAGTGTATGTATACCTTGTTCTTCGCAGATGGTCAGGCAGTTGTTGGTTTTTGACATAGACTTAGTCAGAAGATCGTGCAGAATATCTCATCGAGACCATTTAAGAAATACAACGATTGATAAAATGACTCAGACGCAAGAAAGTGTCACAGACAGAATAGAAGAATAGCAGCTCTCCTGGTTTAGACGTATAATGCGAATGACAGATGACAGATGGCTAAAGAAGATCTAGATGTACCATCCTCAGGGAACAAAGAAAAGAGAAAAACCGATTATTGCCTGCTTAGGTGGGAAAAGAGGGGGGTGGGGAGGGAGGAAAGAGGGAAGATAGAAATCGATAGTGTCAGATAATATGTGGAATGTAGTGACAGCTGTAGGAACTCATAGTAAGCATCTAGCAAGAATTTTGTACCTCTCAACAGTTTTCTACATCTACTCACCTGAATATGTGTGGTGGAGGTCACATCATTATCTTTAACTGATACCCCCTTCCATGTCCACTCCTGAATGACACATGGGAAGAATGACTGTCCATACGCTCAAATTTCACGAAATTGTTCGTTGGAATAATCTCAACCTACCTGCTCAGTGCACCACGTGACACTTTTTTATTTTATTTATTTATTTATCTTTTTTTCGATGAGATGTATTGAAGTTCCACGATTAGAAATGTGAAATATCTCTAACCTTACTTTCAGTACACACCTTACACTATGTGTCTAACAGATCATCCCTGAGGCTACTGAAACGTGAGTTGGGAGGAGTGATTATCCGATCTAGGTTGTATCTGGAGCAATGGTTCCACGTTAATTTGAATCTGACTCGATAAATGATTGTGCCTTGTTACATGATCGTAGCTGCCAGAAAAGCAACAATTGGCATCGGTTGCAAGTTATCACGGGAGACATTGGCAAGCCCAGTGGGCCTGAAGTATTGATCTTTGCCTGGGGTCAGCAGCTGATGGGCTGGCTTTCTGTGACTTCTTAAAGTCGTTGAAGCGGTGATTCATAGTTCTGAATGTTGCAATCGGGCGCTATCAGGCTCGCTTATGTATTAGAAACTATCTGTTGACGTCACGAAGTCTCTCAGTCTCATTAAATAGGAAAGAGTAACGCTATAAATCTTGTCAGGAGACGCCACTTGGCAATACGAGAATGTTATTACCAGGAGAAAGATCATGATCAGTGAGAATGTATACACTGAAATCAAGAGCCTATCATTCTACCTCTCATGTGTGACTTACTGACAAGCTTCAATATTTAAACAGTTACGGGATTAACTTAGAGCTCACGATATCGAGGGATCGGTCCGGAGCCCTCTTGCCGAATACAGGCGCGTCATCGATTGGCCTTCCAGGCGGGGGTGTCATTTGTTATTCTTGCATGTTGTTGAGATTAGCCACAGTGATCAACAACGTTATTCGTACAGCAGAAGAAGTCCTAAAAGTTTCTGCAAGTGAGTCGTACGCGTGAGAGAGTGGAACTATAATGTTTTTAGGCGAGTATTGAGTCTTAGTGCGTGCGCTCGTTATTGGTAGTGAGAGAGCTTGTATTAAATCGTGTACATGTTAACTGATTGGCGCTGAGGTTAATGAAGAGACGGGCTTGGCGATGTGGAAGGAAAGTAAATGAACTGTATTTTTTTCGTGAAAACTTGAGAATTTTCGGCTTTTGGTGAAGTTCTTGGCCTGTATATTTCAAACTGTTATCGTATTATCTCATAGTTCAAAGCGATGCTAGCGACTCTTGACTCAAATGGCTCTGAGCACTATGAGACTTAACATCTGAGGTCACCAGTCCCCTAGAACTTAGAACTACGTAAACCTAACTAACCTAAGGACATCACACACATCCATGCCCGAGGCAGGATTCGAACCTGCGACCGTAGCGGTCACGCGGTTCCAGACTGAAGCGCCTGGAACCTCTCGGTCACATCGGCCGGCGCTGGCGCCTCTTATTAACCTTTACAAGTGTGGCAGTGCCTAGATTGATGCAGATCCACCGATAAGACTTCCTTTGTTAATGTGTGTTGTACCAAGTCGTATGATTTGTCTTGCCCACCTCACATCGAAGCAATTGTATCCCGGCCGCCGACATGCACGACACATCACGTGTCGCCATGGGATCGTAGAGGATAAGATCATAAATTCTAATCATAACAGACCTTGTATCTGGCAACAGGGAAATCTTCCACCTGTCTGTCTGTAGAGACGGACATACTATCGCTAACGCCAACATTTTCAAATTTTAGAGTTTTGAATCGTAAGCGGTGTTACGGCGTTCTAGGAAGTGTCTTCCACAAAAAAAGAAGAACTTTGAATTTTTTGTAAAGCGAGCGTCGTTCCAATGTGATGGAAGCAGTAAGCCAACAGCTGTGTCCGCGTGCATCAAGGACGACTGCGAAGATGGTTAGGACGCGAGAAGTGAGCGTATGGTCGGGCTGTAGTGGGCCGCAGGATCCGCCCACGGCGGGCGGCGCGTCACTGGCCCCCGGCCAACGTTCTGTGAGCGCTGCTCAACAGTCGCTGCAGAGGAAACCGAGACAGTGCAATGTCCTGCCACTAACAGCAACTCACATAAACAAAGAACAGTCAATTATATCTTTCATTTGTAACCCTTCCATAATTTCGCAGTCATCACATGGCATATTATATCTACGTCTACATTTGTGTACAAATTCTGCAAACAACCGCGAAGTACGTAGCGAAGGATACGTTCTATTGTACCAATTATTAAAGTTTCTATCTTTCCATTCAGGTATGGAGCGCAGGAAGAATGGTTGTTTGAATTCTAACCTTGTCCTCGCGATCCCTGTGTGAGCGATACGTAGGGGATTGTACTATTTCCTAGAGTCATCATTTAAAGCTGGTTCTTGAAACTTCGTCAGTAGACTTTCTCAGGATAGTTTACGTCTATCTTCAAGAGTCTCCCACGGATCAAACAAACCTATGATCATTCGTGCTGCCCTTTTTTTGTCTACGTTCAATATCGCCTTTTAGTCCTATTTGGCTTTGTTCCCTCACACTGGAGCAGTATTCTAGAATGGGTCGCACTAGTGGAATGTAAGCAATCGCTGTGGGGTCTCATTGCGCTTCCCCAGTTCAAATGGCTCTGAGCACTATGGGACTTAACATCTGTGGTCATCAGTCCCCTAGAACTTAGTACTACTTAAACCTAACTAACCTAAGGACATCACACACATCCAAGCCCGAGGCAGGATTCGAACATGCGACCGTAGCGGTCACGCGGTTCCAGACTGAAGCGCCTAGAACCGCACGGTCACACCGGCCGGCGTGCTTCCCCAGTATTCCAGCAATAGACCGAAGTGTTCTACCTGCTTAAGTGTAGATATGGGAGCAGCTTTTACGTGAAACTAGTGCTGTGTCTGTGGTAACTAGTCTGTGTAATTCAGCAGTTAAATATTTCTAAACATAAAGAAACAGAACAATCGATCAGAGACTTTACATATGTATTATGTATTGGTTTTACTATTTGTATTATGAATTGTTATTGCTATAGAATAGTCAGCACATCAAAAAAAAAATTAGCCACTGCCAGAAGTACCATGTAACATTGGCACTAGCTATTATAATGGCCTCAGTTCAGCGAGTGAGAGTCCGCAAGTTTCTTTATGTAATATCCAGCTAAATCACTCACTGTTGATTAGTTCCCGTAGAGCAAGCAATTTGCGGGGATATTGATCGTCACATTTCACATGCTGTTACAAACGGTCCCCTACATTTTCTGTGGGGTTACGATCGCGAGATTTACAGCGTCAATTGAAGATTGCCTGATAGGGGGCCCGAGGGTTCGACAAACCTGAACGTACGCTTGCACCCCTGTGAATATGGCTGTTGTCATCTTGGAAGATGGGAGTGTCCGCAGCACACTCATCATGAAAATCTAGGAGGCAATGCAACACTTGGTCACCGAGAATTTGTCTCAGGAACTCCTCACTAGGCCGTCGTAGTACTTGATGCTACATCATTTGTAAAGAAGCAAACTTACGACTCATCGGATCACACGCTTCTAGTTAGCTTCTGTCCAATTTCTGTGTTGTTGGGCAACTTCATGTGTGTAAATCCCTTTTGTGAAGTACCCGACTCAAATATTTTTATGACCAATGATTTCCCACCATGTTCCACGGCTGCGAGCGGTACATCATTTTTTGTAGACACGTTGTAAATTCCCCATTGATACATTATCAAAACAGGCAGCTTCATTCAAGTATACGGTCATGGCTACGTCGAAACAGAATGGCTCCTTTCTGCCATTCTCTCACGTCTCCATGATGACACTCGTTACTGTGCTGATTCTATACAACCATTTGGCACATATTCGTACACCACTTCACAGCTACGCCCTACCTCAGCGTTGGTACTATTTCTACTCGATCTACAGTGATACAAATGGATCTGTGTACTCTTTTAAGGGGTTTGCGGTGTGTCATCCGGACTTAGGGGTCGGGTCTACCGGGTTTTTATTCCACTGTTCGCTTCTACGACCCCCCCCCCCCCTCCCCCTCTCCCCCCAAAAAAGTCACTTGCTGTCTCTCTTATGTTTAGTCTGCCACAAATGGCTTGAACTTGAATAATAATGAGAATAAAATATATCAAATGTTTTGGTGTGATGATAATAACTTGTTTACGTCAGTGATTAGTGCAATACTTTTGATATTAGCGTTACATCTGTGCACATTTTCAAATATGATCTTTTCCTCTCCATAGAGCGTACTTCAATGCCATTCACGCAAAATTGTACGAAATTTGTTTACTCATCCGACTTAAGTTTGTTACGACTTTTCATTGTAAATGGTATCATGTCAATATAGCTCAGGCAGTTATTTCCTTTCGTGTGGACTCGTTAGCATGTTACCATCTGTTTTAGATAAGTAACGGGTTATAAAATTCACTGTTACACTATCTTCGCACTCTTTTGTGTTTCGTGTCCACGATACTCGGTCCCCTTCCATAGATTTCAGGAAAAACGTCCACTTTTTGTAAATTAAAGGAGCGCTTATTACAGGAGTTTATGTTTCAGAGATATCTTTATTGTTTGACATTGTTTGTAGTATTCATTTATCTTACTTTTAACAGTTCCACGCTGATCGCAAGGAATCTCGTTCTTGAATTCTTTTGCGATACTTTTGTCCGGTGAGACTTTTCCTTTGATCCAGTGTGTACTTCCAAAGAAAGTAAGCAAATTTACACGTTCCGTTTACGAAGTTCGCTGTAGTCCTATATTCTCAAAAATTGTTACTCTTTGTCAGATATTAAGGAGATGTTTAAATCTGTAAGCAGCTCTTCGTAATAGATGCACTTCTGATGAATCTGCCACCGTAACTAAATACACAACCAGAAACTAATGCATTCAAAGAATCTTTTAAAGAACGTCTCTATGGTGCGTGTAGCCGTGTACGGTTGAGTTAAAAGCCACTTCGCACCCCTAGTTCTCCATATTCACAGTGCGCTGGACGCAACGTTGGGTACAGGAACTCTTCGCATTCGAACCACTGTACCGGGTGCCGTAAAGGAACCCACTGTGAAATGACATCAGCGTCGCAGTTAGCAGGCACCGCGTTTCCCCTTTGCGGAGGCTGTGGACATTTTTGTCGGCTGCTGCGACTGGACGAGATGCGGGGCTGTCTGGCAGGATGGGATGAGCCGGAGACGTGTGGGCGATCCAGCGCCTGCGCACGCGCCCTATGGCCTCGACTGTGTCACGACGCACAGCACCGTGCCTTACCCCACTTGTTACTCATTTTACACCTAGACTGACGAGAGGAACCGGCAAGTACGATAACCCGATTTCCGAGAAACTTCACTCAGTGGAAGAGGGGTCACAACAAGCGAACACATGTCTCGGCTTATCTGTAGATACTCGACAGTTTCTAAAAAACGACGGTCGAAGTTTTCGAAGTATTTCCAGGTACTTTACGTGGCTTTTACTGCGCGATATTCTCAGACGAAATGGTGGTACAGTGGTTAGCGTCGTGACTTTTTCATTTTCTGTATTTCATTTATATACCCATGTCTGTGGAAGATAACTACATGAATGTTTTCCAGTGTATAATAATATAACGTTGTCCTTATTCGTCTACTAATTGGAAGTCAGATAAATGAATTTCAAACAAATGAGAAAATTGTTTGAAATTGTTTTCCGTGAAGTTCCTGCAGTAAATCTAGATTCATAATCAATTTCACCTGCCAGTTTTCGGACAAGTTATCCGTTATGCACGGTTTGGCGCGAAACTATTTGCAACGTTCAAAATCTTAATCAGTGTTAACGACGTGTCTTTCTCGTGTTGAGATTCATTCGAAGAAATGTAAGTATGAGAAACTAGTCTTCTCGTGTTTCTCTTGCTGTCCGAAATATCTGTTTCAAATGTTTCTACGGTCGATATCATCCAACGGAACGCCCCAAATCGAAAAGAAACGAAATTTCTTAAATGGTACTAGGACTTTGTTAAAGAGAAGGCAATAGTTTCAAGCAGATAACCTGTCAATTCTTTCCGTAATATTCACAAAAATCATCATCAGACACGTCCACATTTCAATCAGGCAAAGGAAAAGGCCGACTTTAGAAGTAGACTATTTAGAAGATGTGAGAAAAGTTATAGGATGGACCAGTCATTGTGAATTACCACTTTTCTGAGATTCATAGATTTTGAGGAAGCTTTTGACTCTCTAACAACAAAATCTAAGCTAAGACCGATGTTAAGAGCGTTTGAGAAAGAACTTAGCGACCCGTCATTTGTGACTGTACTGAAGAATACATACACCAAAGCTGCATCTTAAATTAGACGTCGTCAGGATAGTGAGAAACCTAAAACTGGAGGAGGAGTCAGAGATTGTACTTCACTAAAAATATTGTCAGCAATCCTAAACGAAATTTTCAGATCTAGAACTCTAAGACACTCATATCTGCACTAAGTCGCTAAACGGATATTATAATTCTGTTAACGTTGGTGAAAACCACAGATTGACTTATGATTACTAATTCATTTTACGAGGCCTGCTGTGTTCTGCATAATGTACACGTTCCATAGCTTTGTGGGGCAGTAGGTACTAAGGGGGATCATCATTTGCCTACCGTTTTATTCATTTTTAGAGACCGAAGCGACGACTTTCAGCTAATGCTGACAAAGTGTTTTAGGAGATCAGTCCCCTCTTCACCCTCCAGGACTGATGCAATGTGTCCAGTCTGTCGGCGTGTATAGTAAACTATGTGTGCAAGTGTTGGAAAGTGTTTTAATTTTTGCCTAAGCTGTATCTGAGACAGAACATGGGAATCAGGCAGATATTCACCTAGGAAGTGGGAAACCGCCTGAAAACCACATCCAGCTTGTATGGCACACTGACACTTCGTCGTTAATCCGACGGGCGGATTCCATTCGGGGCCTGCTCATCTCCGCGACACAGAGACGGTCGTGTTAACATGTATGGCTACACGCAACAGAGCATAAATTGCTTCATTATTCACTTTGCAGCAATAAACGAACTAATCGCTGCACAATACGACAATAACTATGTAACGGCTACTACACCCCTGTAGGGTATATAATGTGTTATTATTATTATTACTATTATTATTATTATTATTATAACGTCCGCATCTCGTGGTCGTGCGGTAGCGGTCTCGCTTCCCACGCCCGGGTTCCCGGGTTCGATTCCCGTCGGGGTCAGGGATTTCCTCTGCCTCGTGATGGCTGGGTGTTGTGTGATGTCCTTAGGTTAAAAAAAATGGTTCAAATGACTCTGAGCACTATGGGACTTAACTACTCTGGTCATCAGTCCCCTAGAACTTAGAACTACTTAAACCTAACTAACCTAAGGACATCACACACATCCATGCCCGAGGCAGGATTCGAACCTGCGACCGTAGCGGTCGCGCGGTTCCAGACTGTAGCGCCTAGAACCGCTTGGCCACCCAGGCCGGCAAGAAATTGTTGCTAGAAATAATTGCCACCAGTTGGTTCATTAGTTCATGGTTTAATAAAAAAAACTACAAAAACTAAAGTATGTCTTTCCTTTTAAAACTGAAAGCGTTCAAAAAAATTCTTTTTCGTGCATAAGTTTATTTGGTCGCGAGTACAAATCACAGTGGGGGAAGGGAGGGCGTAGGGTTGTAGCTGATGTGTGACTGCATTCACCGATAACAGTCTCAGAAAGGTTTGGTGCCAGTGCTGTAGAGGAAGAGAAGTCAGATAAAGATCAAACTTGGGAGATGGTTGTGGACTATTAATCTGGTATGCCATTGACACCAGTATCGGTTACAGCTGCTTTTGCGCACTCGATTATTTGAGCGCAATTCTGTTCCGCTTTTTCCTCCTGTCACTGCGGTTACACAAACATTTTGGGTATGAAAACCCACAAAATCAATGAGATATAACTTACTGCCTATACCCTACTTCCGTAAGAATGAAAATATGTGTCGTCAGCAAGTAGATGATACCAACCGTGCACAGGCAGGGTGACGGCTCCAGCGAGCGACCAAATGGTGTAAATTGCCCTGAAGATGACCCCTATCGCGGGTTGAAACTGGTTGGCGGTGAAATAAATAATGCGATTGTGACTGTCACTTTCAATAATTGATTATAAGCAAACTAATCGCTGTTATCTCCACACAACTACGTTGTCTGAAAATTTAAGTAGATGAGGTTACAAAACCACTTCTAGAGCAACTCGGGAAGGGCATCAGATAGGGATATCGAATGAAGTGACATATTTATACCGCACGTGGTGGCGCAGTGGTGAGACTGCTCTCGCATTTGTGAGAAATCAGGTTCAAATCCCCGGCCGGTCACGCAGGATTAGGTTTCACGGTGGTTACCCTAAAACGCTTAAAACAAATACTGGAATGGTTCCTTCCAAAATGAACTGGCCGATTCCCTTCCCCATGGTTTCGTAATCCGAGATTGTGCCCCCTCTGTAACGGCCTCATTGTCGACATGACGTTAAATACTAATCTTCTGTACTTTCTAATGGTTATGACACCTGCTCAGATTTCTAAAGAAGTCTGTTTCATACTCGAGTCTAGTTGTTTTGATTTGATTTTGAAATGGTTCTGTTAAATCGCTACTAAGAAGATGCCGTCAAGAATATTACGTTCTTATTTGTCCTCGCTGGACAGAGTCAGTCCTGCCTTTGTAATCACATCACTGCCAGCCTGAGTTAAAGAAGTACATGAAACAATAGACCTATAGGAATAATCAAAAATAGTTTTAAAAGTACATCTTTCAACGTTTCCAATAATTTTAGGAACACGAACGGTCGTCAAGGCAACACAGTTACTTGTATGTTACAGCTATTCTCAATTTCTATGCTTGAAAAGAAATATAAGACAAAATTTCTGTGTTATGCAGGACACAATTACTTTATATGAGGTGTCCCAGAAATTAAACGCCAAATTTCTGGAGGGGGGGGGGGGGGCGGGGGTGGCTTGAGGAGCAAATCGAAGATTCCGTATCCGGAAACGCCATCCAATGACGCTACGGAGCGTTGAAGTTATAGGTGCCAGCGCCTTCCACTAGGCCATTTCTGCGGCGCAAACGTGACCCTGTACGCTGACGGACCGTAGACGGAAAGTCTCGCTATGTTATTTGTTATTCAATGACCGCGACTGATTGCCACACTCGGTGGAGAAGGTAGAGCTAGCTGCTGTGCAGACAGGTCTGGTGTCCTGTGAATGTGGTGCTCTGTTGCGTTGGTGGATGACGGTTTCAGCTACAGTTTATGTTTCTCTTCTATACTCATCAACAATGGAGATATTAGAGGGTTCCACGAGGAAAATAAACTGCAGGTGGAAATCCTTTTCTGAAACCATTATCCACTGAGGCAATATAGCATCACATTCATTGGCAATAAGGCCTTTGTACGCAGCTACTAACTCCATTTTCTTTGCTGCCGATAGTGGCAAGCACTCGCGATCACTGAATAACGTACAACATTTTGAAATGGTTCCGTCTACGGTCCGTCAGTGTATAAAGTCACGTTTGGTGACGTCGCCAATGTTCACGTTCCCGCATTTACCGCACGCACTTCGGAAAGACAAGAATGCCACAATAATCCCTTACCTACATATCGATAATTATATTGTAAGTAGGCTGTTTAGGTGTAAGTAGCCTGTTTAGGTTTTTATGTTGGTAACCCCACGTAGCGCTCTGTCTGAAAATCACTGACTGTGCTGTGTGCAGTCTGTGGCTGATTAGCATTGTTGGAATATTCGCTATTGTAGTGTTGGGCAGTTGGATGTGAACAGCGCGTAGCGTTGCGCAGTTGGGGGTGAGCCGCCAGCAGTGGTGGATGTGGGGAGAGAGATGGCAGAATTTTAAGAGCGGATGATCTGGACGTGTCTCCGCCAGAAAGAGTAAATTTCACCGTGAATTCATTGTCCCAGGAAGGGGAAACTTTATTGACACATTCCTCGGGTCAGATACATCACATGATCACACTGACAGAACCACAGGCACATAGACACAGGCAACAGAGCATGCACAATTTCGGCACTAGTACAGTGTATATCCACATTTCGGAGCAATGCAGGGTAGTTGACTCACACCTTCTAGAGCACGTTGGGTGGCACGGGACACATGCGGACGTGCATTGTCCTGTTGGAACAGCAAGTTCCCTTGCCGGTCTAGGAATGGTAGAACGATGGGTTTGATGACGGTTTGGATGTACCGTGCACTATTCAGTGTCCCCTCGACGATCACCAGAGGTGTACGCCCAGTGTAGGAGATCGCACCCCACACCATGATGCCGGGTGTTGGCCCTGTGTGCCTCGGTCATATGCAGTCCTGATAGTGGCGCTCACTTGCACGGCGCCAAACACGCATACGACCATCATTGGCACCAAGGCAGAAGCGACTCTCATCGCTGAAGACGACACGTCTCCATTCGTCCCTCCATTCACGCCTGTCGCGACACCACTGGAGGCGGGCTGCACGATGTTGGGGTGTGAGCGGAAGACGGCCTAACGGTGTGCGGGACCGTAGCCCAGCTTCATGGAGACGGTTGCGAATGGTCCTCGCCGATACCCCAGGAGCAACAGTGTCCCTAATTTGCTGGGAAGTGGCGGTGCGGTCCCCTACGGCCCTGCGTAGGATCCTAAGGTCTTGGCGTGCATCTGTGCGTCGCTGCGGTCCGGTCCCAGGTCGACGGGCACGTGCACCTTCCGCCGACCATTGGCGACAACATCGATGTACTGTGGAGACCTCACGCCCCACGTGTTGAGCAATTCGGCGGTACGTCCACCCGGCCTCCCGCATGCCCACTATACGCCCTCGCTCAAAGTCCGTCAGCTGCACATACGGTTCACGTCCACGCTGTCGCGGCATGCTACCAGTGTTAAAGACTGCGATGGAGCTCCGTATGCCACGGCAAACTGGCTGACACTGACGGCGGCGGTGCACAAATGTTGCGCAGCTAGCGCCATTCGACGGCCAACACCGCGGTTCCTGGTGTGTCCGCTGTGCCGTGCGTGTGATCATTGCTTGTCCAGCCCTCTCGCAGTGTCCGGAGCAAGTATGGTGGGTCTGACACACCGGTGTCAATGTGTTCTTTTTTCCATTTCCAGGAGTATATATATATATATATATATATATATATATATATATATATATATATATATATATATATATATAATGACTTTTGAACACTATTAAGGTAAATGCATTGTTTGTTCTATATCAAAATCTTTCATTTGCTTACTATGCCTATCAGTAGTTAGTGACTTCAGTAGTTAGAATGTTTTATTTAGCTGCAGTATTGGTGCTCGCTGTATTGCAACAGTTCGGGTAACGAAGATTTTTGCGAGATAAGTGATTCATGAAAGGTACAGGTTATTGTTAGTCAGGGCCATTCTTTTTTATGGATTATTGAAAGTCAGATTGCGTTGTGCTAAAAATATTGTGTGTGAGTTTAGTAATGACCAGAATAAGTAAAGAGAGAAATGTCTGAGTATGTTCAGTTTTGCTCAGCTGTTTGAAAATCAAATAAGTAAGGGGTTTATCAGCACAATCATTCATAAATTTTCCTGAGGGGAGGTTTCAATATACACGTATCGGAGTCGCACTACGTTTCACATACGCTACAGCAACGCCCTCAAACGGAAACATTTTGATCGCCCGCTTATATTTCCAATAGTTTTCAGCATCACAGGATGTCTTTCAACACATTATTCTTTTAGTGATGGCTGGTCTTTAAATCTCATTTGCACAATAATGAAGACGCCATTAGGAGATGGTTTCGACTAGTTTATATGCACTGGTGAGAGACAAAAAATTGCAGACACAGCGTTGTTGTTAAACAAACATTTTAAGTAATGCTCTTTATGAAATGATTTATGTAGACTCGAGCTCCTTTTCGTGAGTCTCTTATAAAGAAGGAAGAGTGCCTAACGTTCTTACGCTGGTACAGAACAATGGCTCATTGCATTACGCATGTAAGGCGATTTGTGGCGGTGCGCCGCCTTGGAATTTGACTGGGCATTCAGCTTCGTGGGTGGCGGACGGAGTACTGCATTACCTGTCAGGATCGGTCAGATGTTAGGCTGCAGACTGCAAGAAGTGGCGACGCAATGTCTTAATTGAAGGCTACTCCCCGTCTCCGCCCCTTCCTTCCCCCCCCCCCCCCCCCCTCTCTCTCTCTCTCTTTCCTTCCTTCTGTGAGCCTCTCTCTCTCTCTCTCTCTCTCTCTCTCTCTCTCTCTCTCTCTCTCTTCCTTCCTTCTGTGAGCCACCACAGATGTTCTCAAGGACATTTTGCGTTACGTAAGGTTTCCTGTCCAAGCTGTCACATGAGCCAAGTCTACGTACGTAGATCCGGTAATTGTAACGTTGGAAATGTTCAACAACTCATCTGCCATCGTGACTCGTATCAACTGATATCGCAGGTGTATGTGCTAAGAATTTAAATGGCAGCGGCAGGAGTGAGGAGCATAGCTATTTGAGGTGACATTGTATATGACCGTTTCGTTGGATCTTACCGTATGCCGATCACGCTCGGGGAAGAATTGTTACTGAATATCCCGTTAGCAGTTGGAGAATGACTATGTTTATAGCACGCGGGTGCACCAACGCATTCTGAATTTTTTTTATTACGAACTGACTGCATGATATTTTCCTCTATCAGTGGACTGAGTGTAGTGGCTCGTGGCATACCCCATCATTATCTCCCAAATCAAAGCCCACGGATTTCATTTCGTGTAAGGATAAAAACGGGTGAGCGTCACACATTCTTAAAACAGCGGAGCAAATTTACTACTGTAGAACATTACCTTGATACCGGCCACCCTATGGAATATAACAACACAGAGATTTTAGCGTGCACTTCCAGCTTTTGGGATAATGTTACTAACGAAACAGATGAGATTAAATTTACACATGATCTTATAGAGATGGTAGTTTGTGACTAAATTCTGCTTGCAGTCCTGCTCTGTCCCATGTCGAACAGAAGGAATAGAGGGACAGAGTTAATGTTACTTGCTCACCCGTTGGCAATTGATATTTACGATTGTAACTTCTGAAGTCATCATTTTATCGTTTTTGTTTGTGTAGTGGCGCTAGTTGTTTGCGGTGTGTGTGTGATTTTGTGTGTGTGTATGCCGTATCATGTTTTTTTCTCTTCCTATTTTCACCTTAAAACTGACGGGATGTTCGCCTGTCGAAATACCGGGGGTTGCCTAAGACATCACCCGACTGCACCTTCATAAGTTTTTTAAATGGAAAGTACACGGTTTGGCAAACGTGATTACGACTGTAATAAAAATGAAAAGTTGAACAGAACATGTATGCGATCTAATGAATGATAGAGGGGCATGGGTGTTAATTACCGCTTCCCTAAAGATGATAATAAATTGAGACGTATACCCGAAGGAGAATCCGTAGATTACATGCAGAAGCAGCATGGATGCATTTTGCACTAGTTCTAAGGCAAGAAGAAATCTAGGGGCCTTTCTGTAACATTGGGTGCCAGGTGGCTAGCTATAGTGACTAGTGAAAACAGTGGAAGTAATGGATGTATTAAATTGTTTTTGGCCTTTCCTCACGGAATAGCGTCGCTGAAAAATAAAAAGGACAACAGTGAGCATATATTTCCATACTATAAGTTGCTTCATTAGTCAAAATATTTTACAAATGTACTTAAATTTCGACAGGTTTGCTGTTACATTTGTTCTGATTCAGTGATCTTAATAGTTGACATCGCCCTTCCTACTTTCTGTAAATATTTTATTATATCTGTCGGTTCTAGGCGCTACAGTCTGGAACCGCGCGACCGCTACGGTCGCAGGTTCGAATCCTGCCCGGGCATGGATGTGTGTAATGTCCTTAGGTTCGTTAGGTTTAAGTAGTTCTAAGTTCTAGGGGACTTATGACCTTAGAAGTTGAGTCCTATAGTTCTCAGAGCCATTTGAACCATTTTTTTTTATATCTGTCCATCCAATGAGGGGGCATAATGGTGAGGAACTGGATTCGTACTTGGAAGCAGCGAGCTACAAACTGCCGTCCGGCCATACGGCATTATTCACATGAATAATTAAATTAGAATTTTTACTACTTCAGTGTTGGAGAATGATATAGTTCAACGTGTCACGTGTCTGGAATGTCATTAGTCGTTGTATGGTTTCACCGTGAAAGTCGAAGTAGTGTTGGTAATGCGCGCTATATTAGCGCTTTTAATGCAACCGGATCGTGGCTGCTTGATGCATAGTCACTGGAATACCCACACGCTATCATGTCAAAATGCACCACATCATTTAAAAACAGTTACCCCCCACACAACTGCCGTTGACAAAAATGTATTAACGACAGAGGTCGCCGTCGACTTCTGCTGATTGTAACAGTGTATAGACAGGCCACAGTGCAGCACCTTACCGCTGATTCAAAGCTGAATCAGTTTGAAGCCATACCAGCCAGGACTACCTCCTCCTTACAGAATACAAGCACCAGCGTCGCATACGTATACCTTTTCCGCCGCACATCTCATGCCAAAGAAAGTGGCAAAACCGTCTCTGGACTCTCAAATAATGGAAAAAGATCGCCTTTACTGATGACTCGCGAAGTACGAGGGCATGTTGCAGGCAATCGTAAACCACATGAAGCTATGAATCGTGATCGCCAACGGAACAAACAGTTCAGGAAGGTGGTGGAGGAATGCTTATGTGACAGATATGTTCAAGGATTATATGGTTTCATGACATGTCTTTCATCTTCTCACACTGGCTAACCATACTGTTTAACCATGTGCCTGCACCTAGTCAGAGTATCGCCGTAGCTCTCATAAATCATCAGAATGGTTTCAGAAGCACTCCACCGATACAAGAGTGGCCGGTTTATAACTATTTCTTAATATTGTAATACTAATTACATAATTTAACAAAACTTTTTTCAATTACTGGCGTTAATGGATGACACGTTGTGGCGGAGGTTACAGCTTATGAAACGAGTTTATGGACAATATCTTCCTCACATAGTCGCCTAATACGTAGTTACTTTATACTTTGTAGCATGTAGCTATGACAGTAAAGCTGAGTCACCTAATACGTAATTAATTTGTACTTTGTAGCATGTAGCTACGACAGTGAAACTGAGGCAAATACATCACATATGATTAAATGTCTCATTAAAATGCGTTCTTCGAGTTGTTGGTAGTTCCCGCAATAGACCACAGACTGCTTCATTATTCACTTCAGAATTTAAAAGATGTAATTAACAGCAGAAAACTGCAGTAACCATGTAATGAATACTACATTGCTGTAGTTCCTACGCTGTATTTTTATTATTATTATTTTTACTGATCGGGACTTAAATAATTTATATTTTCTTTAATTTCTCGTTTCTTTCTTTCCAGTAGTTTTTCATTCTTCCTCTATGTTGTTCTTTTCTTTTTTCTTTACGTATTGTAACTATCTTTTTCTTTGTTTTCTTCTGGAAGTCCTTGAAACGATTTACTTTTGCTCTGAACTTTTCTCTTTCTCTGATTCCTCCCTCCGTATTTCCATTACCTTCAGGTAGGCTTTAACTTCTGTGATCCATGCTATTGATGTTCTAGGGTTTCTGTGAAAAAAGTTAACAATTCTTTTTGTTAGTCTTCTTCATCTAACCCTTGTGGATGACCATGGAATAAAACTCTTTTCTTCCTCAAAGTGTGTGACATTCAGCCTATTGTTTCATTTCCCATTATTGTGTTTGGTCCCAAGATTTTGTTGATTATTTCCCTTTCCTTCTTTTCTGTTTCAAATAATTGTATGGCTTTGTTTGATGAAAGACATTCTGAATCATAATGGCATTCTGGTATATGACAGTGTTATAGTGCTGGAGTTTTGCAATTACGGTAACACATTGTTTTGTTGCACTGATTTTTTGTCAATTGAAATGCCACCTGCACTTTCCTTTCCCTTGCTAAGTTACATATTTTAATTTTGTGTTACTATTATTACATGTGTAGTAGTAGTAGTAGTAGTAGTAAGAGTAGGAATAGTAGTAGTAGCAGTGATCAGACACAAGAAATCGGCAATCTGAAGTCTTCAAATTTCTGGAAGTTCAGAAGTAAAGAGCACAGCCATGAAGTGATTTACAAACAGTAGACCTAAGTGTGGTGCACACATTTTATTTTATTTTATTTTAAATGAGAGTGCTGGGTGCGGGTAAAGAAAGGGTCAGCCGGCCGCTGTGCCCGAGCGGTTCTAGGCGCTTCAGTCCGGAACCGCGCTGCTGCTTCGGTCGCAGGTTCGAATCCTGCCTCGGGCATGGATGTGTGTGATGTCCTTAGTTTAGTTAGGTTTAAGTAGTTCTAAGTTCTAGGGGACTGATGATCACAGATGTTAAGTCCCATAGTGCTCAGAGCCATTTGAACCATTTGAACCATTTCAAAGCCAATAAAATATAACTATCTCGCTTGAAGAAGTAATACTTTGTGATTTTAGATCTAATCCAACAACGTTGTGTGGATCATTATGAAGTATGCCACGTCAATCTCTCATACACTTATGCCACGAGTTCATACTCTCTGAACGGATGTCTTTTTTTTCTCTCTGTTTTACGTTTGCCTTCAGTTAAAGTACCTTGGCCATTAAAGACATTATAGCTGATAGCTACATAAAGCAAAAAAAAAAAAAAAAAATACTCCGCTGGACATTATTAATTTTATTTTCATAATTGGATAGATGGATGGTTTGGGGGAATAGACCAAACAGCGAGGTCATCGGTCTCATCAGATTAGGGAAGGACAGGGAAGGAAGTCGGCCGTGCCCTTTCAAAGGAACCATCCCAGCATTTGCCTGGAGCGATTTAGGGAAATCACGGAAAACCTAAATCTGGGTGGCCGGACTCGAGATTGAACCGTCGTCCTCCCGAATGCGAGTCCAGTGTGCTAACAACTGCGCTACCTCGCTCGGTTTTACGTAATTATTTTGCCCTTCAACAAAACAAGACACATGTTGGTTATTTAGGTTTTGCACTCCCATGAAGTCCTCTCAAATTAGTAATTACCTTTGTATCGGCTCGAGAAATTATATCATTTACGAAGGTAGTGTAAAATATTGTCCCACTTCGACATTTACAATCGGCGTGATATCTGAGAATTTTTCCGTCGCGTTGTGGCGAGTAAGCCCTAAGGGAAATTGGAGAGTTTCAAATATATCTACATCTATCATAAAGGGACCTGAGCAAGGCATTCGGTCTGAGTACGATACATCTAACAGTGCCACGTTTGATGTATGTCTGTGTCTGTGTTGTGACTTGAAGGGGGACCTGGAAGCCGGAGCGAGGAGAAGCGCTGTGTCACTCGCCAGGACAATGCGTCGGAGACAGAGTGTCTGGCGCGGCGGAGGCCTCGACCTCGACGGCGAGCGGACGGCCAGACGGCCCCCAGCCTTGCCTGGCCTCGACTGGCCTGCCTATTGCGTCAGCGTGGCCGCTTTTTCTGCATACGCTCGCCCGAGCACCGCCAGTTTTCAGTCTTTGACGCGGCACCGGCGCGTGGGCGAACGCTGTCGGGTTCGCGCCTACCGTGCACCGAAGCCTCACATTATCTCTACAAGCAGTCGTTTCAAATGCTTCTTGATCGGTGACGGTTAAAAATCCAAATAAATTAGCTCAAGTACTTTGCTGTGTACTTGCTGCATTTCCATTCAAAACAAATAGCACACGAATTTGTGAGCTGTATAAGAAGAAAGAGGCAAGAATCAGCAATAAGCTTTAAACTAGCAGATAATCGCTCATTGCTGTCAAAAACAGCGTAACATATGTTATGATGAAACGTGTTTGGATGCGATACGGATCAGTATAAACGTGACAGTGTACCTGCAAGCCAAAAACGAACTGACGGACTGCATACTTTGTTCTCTAGCGTTGAAAACGTTTTGGCACTAACTGACTATTCATTCAGCATCATCCTTCCGAAAGAACTTCGCGCTGTATTAATATCGATTTTGAGCACCATGACTCTTCAGTAGGGGTCAACGGCTCGTGGTCTAGTGGCTATCGTTGCTACCTCTGAATCACGGGGTCCTGGGTTCGACTCGCGGAGGGGTCGGGTATTTTCTCCGCCCGGGGACTGGATGTTTGTGTTTTCGGCATCATATCATCATCATTCGGGAAGTAGTGAGATTCCAACTGTAAAGATTGGGTACTTGTACGGGCGCTGATGACCACGATGTTGAGCGCCCGACAAACCAATATCATCATCATCATTATCATCATCTTCAGTACGGCTGTCTGACCTTTCTTGTAGTGGCCATGGATCTTCTTATAATCCGCCCATTATACGGATAAATACTGTAGGGTCCTAAGATCGTTTTGATGGAGCTTCCCACGCTAGTCTGTTTTGTGAAGATATCTTTGTATAAGTACTGCAACCGATATATTTTTGAACACGGGTACTGTTTCCATTCCCTAATTTCCGTCTGCTCTTTTTACGCTCTACACTTCCATTACCAAATTAACTTTTTTTAATGTCAAATGATGATTTCTATCAACTCACACCTTCTTTTGCCAACTTGTGCCAAATTGTTCTAATCTCCTTGCTTAGACTCCGAACATCTCCAATATTTTTACGATAAACCCATATAATGTTCAGAATTTTCCCGTAACACCACATTACTTATCGTCCACATTTCACTTCCATTCAAGCCTACGCTGCAAACAAATATTTTCAGAAACTACTATCTTCAATGTAATTTACATTCGATGTTCTATTAGTCAGAACGGCTTTTCTTACTATCGCCAGTTTGCATTGTACATCCTCTTTACTTTTGCTATTCTCAGTTATTTTTCTGCTCAAATCTCAAGAATTGTTCGCTACTTTTAGCGTCCATTTACTAATCTGATTTCCCAGTCATCATCGAGTTTTGCAACAAGTAAATAAAGCTCTGTTCTATGCTTCGTCCAAAATCAGAAACGCAGCTCGTTAGCCAAATATGTAAAATAAAGGGGAAAGTTATATGTGAAGTTTCTGATTGGGGCGGGGGGGGGGGGGGGCGTAGGGAAAAATGCACATTATTCAAATTCGAGCTCCATACTGCTCGATCGATCGTGTATGTGTTGATTAGGCCGCATTGTGAAATGGTGTTTTAAGGGTCACCGCAAACAGTTTGTTAAACCCTGAAATAATGGAAGCTAGTTCTCTTGTCATCTTAATCAAATTTCCTGTTGAGCTAATAGTCGTATCCTTGGCAAACGCCTACTCGAGTCATGTAAGACAGGAGGTAACACATATTTCGAGTTGGTGGCACTATTTTACCCCAGAGGAACATTGTTGGGGCCATCCTGGGACCTGTTGCTTGTAATGGGGGACTCTATGAAAGCTTTGGTGTGCGTCAGTGTTATTAATGAGTCCCGTATAGGACTATGCATCGTATTCCAATGTGATGCCCTACTCTATGTTGATACGCTGTTCTTCCTTTTAGGAATAACTGAGTGTCTGGCGTCGGCCGGAGTGGTCGTGCCGTTCTAGACGCTACAGTCTGGAACCGAGCGACCGTTGCGGTCGCAGGTTCGAATCCTGCCTCGGGCATGGATGTGTGTGATGTCCTTAGGTTAGCTAGGTTTAATTATTTCTAAGTTCTAGGCGACTGATGACCTCAGAAGTTAAGTCGCATAGTGCTCAGAGCCATTTGAACCATTTTTTTGAGTGTCTGGCGTTGCTCGTGTATGTATTTATTCCAACTGCGTTAGTCTATATATTCCTTCCCCTCTATGTGCCTATCCCCTCCGCCCTCCTCTCTGCACACCTCCTTCACGGCCCCCCTCCCCCCCCCCCCCCCCCCCCACGGTCTGACCATCTCCTCCTACTCCTCTCTCTCTCCATCTGCATCTCCTTCCTCTGTCTGCTTCTTCCCCAGCTGTCCAACTCCTCCCCTTTTATCTTCTTCTCAACCCCTCTATCTCCTCCTCATCCTTCTTTCTGTGTCCATCTCCTCCTCCTCCCTCCCTCTGTCCATCTCGTTCTGCATTTTTCTCTGTCACATCCTCCTCTCCCATTTTCTGTCCATCTGCCCCCCCCTCCCCTCTCCCTTCTCTCAGTATATCAGCTCTCTTCTTTCTGTCCATCTCTTCCTCTTCGCTTTCTCTGTCCAATACTCCCTCCTCCTCTGCCTGTCCACTTCCTCCTCCCCCATGTCTGGATCGATGTTCTCATTCCCCCTTTCTCTGTCTATTCATCTCTACCTCCCTAATTCTCTCTCCGTGTTATCACCCCCAACCCAATAGGATGTTGCTAGTTCTTACTCCCAAAGTATTTCTTTCCAGATAGTAAGTAATATGTGTGCCATGTTTGGTTGAAATCGATCCAGTTGTTTAGGAGGAGTTTCTTATCCGTGACTTTTCTCACGTACACACATGTTACATATATTTCTTATATATTTTTCACATTTCACTCGTATTTGTACACATATTTCACCTGTGTTTCTATCGAATTTCACACTGCAGTTTCATCTTCACGTAGCTCAATATTTATGACGTCATACCACCTGAATTGTGTGTCGTCCAGTGAAATAATTTTGCAAGTACATTGAGTGTTATACTTGACTACAGTCTGAAAAGTCTGCCGCCTATAAAGTTACTAGAAAAGAACTACTAAATTAAAATGTCATGCCTGATGCGGCATTTTTACGGCAAAAATAGCAGAAATGTTGTAAGCAATAAACTCTTTTTCTTTCATCAATTTGTGATGGTTGTCAGCAAGCAAATTTTTCGTGAAGGTTTGAAATTACGTGCAAACTTTTTTGCAATTCGCTAGGTGTTTCATTCTCCAATCCTGGATGAGTATAGTCTTGGTATTCGCGTGTAGTGGGCTGCACTACTTTTTCACATCCGCCCGACCACTTTGACAGGTAGGTGGTTCTTACCCGCATAGCGATTGATTCCAGATCGTAAGTGATACGGCTACCAAATTTGGTTGAAATCTAGGCAGTGGTTTAGGAGGAGATGGGGAACATACATACATATAGAGATACGTTCACTTTTATAATATGTATCGATTTAATCAGTTCGAACACTTCGATCTAATTACTGAGAGCACTACCCATGAAAGGCAAAGCATCGGCTTCATGTTTCAGTCAAAATAGGGCACGCGGCTGTAATTTGTCAGAAAGTTTCGCAATAACGTGCAGTCCGCTGCAGAGTGAACGATGCTTGTCTTCAACATATCTGTTTTTCATAAACTGTCATGCGTGTTTTATTAATATTTCTGGCAGTTGTCTGAACTTTCAGAGACGTGATTGATTCGTTCCACGGATGGCTGCAGAGGCTTCTGTTTTATGATTATTGCTAGGTTTTTCTGTAGTGTTATGACTAACAGTTGTTTTGAGTTGAGTGTGAAGGCGCTGGTAGTATGATTCTGGTGTAAAAAGAAAGCCTCATTACATACGGTATGATTGGAAATTGAGTGGAAGTGGGCTGATGTCGCGTTGGACACACGATGAAACAGAACCACTGGCGATGCTTCGTGAGGCCACCACGCTCTTGCAGACCTCATTGTTGGTACTAAACTCGTGAAAACGCTATACTGGTATGCTGGTAGAAAGTACTGTGTGAGGTGCAGGAAGATGGTAAAAGATAAAAAGATATTGAAAAGGAAAGCTAAATTAAAGATTTCATATTTTTTAGAGTAAGTGTTTTGTTCTCTGACTGGATCAGTTATACTCTTTTGCTGTTACCAGAAATATTTAAATGTCTTACCCTTGGGTGCGAGTCGCAAAAGGCCAATGATGTTTGCGATAGTCGAGGCACCACATATTGTCTACCATGCAACCACAATATTTGCTGTTAATGGCAACAGGTGACGGGATCGGAGGGAGGGGGGGGGGGGGGGGGCGGTACAGTGTTGACAATGCGCAGCAAACTACGGAATCCGCTCGAAAATCTGTAGATAACTACCTTTCCTCATCATTCAGTAGGGGATTTGTTTTCAACTCCGACCAATCTGGTTTTGAAGAGGAAAGGAATGAAACTAACCTTGGAAATCAGAGATATCAAAAGATCTGTATCAAGATCAGTTAACATCAATGACTTAACGCATTCGTATACAACGACTGTTAATCTAGATAGTAAATTGGTTGGAAAGCTATTTAATACAAGAGGTTGGAGGTACTCTGCCCCCTACTATTCTTTCACGTGTGCGTGATCTTGCAAGGACAGTAGGGAATATTTACGTTACAGAAAGAGAGGGTAAGAAAATTGGCGTAAGAGAACACAACTGTTGGTATTAGCATTGTTTTACAGCAGTAGGTGGCCAAAATAACTCACTTTTGCTTGATTCCAAGTCTGCGTTTAACAATTTTACTCCTTTAGAGCAAATTATTCCTCCTTCAGAGTGTGTGAGATTGCAATTCATGCCACCTGGAACAACTGGACAAATTCAGCCTCTGACTATCTGCAGCTACGCCTCAAAGGATAGCCATTTTCACGATTAGCACCGCGAGAGACTGTGCGCATTTGGTTGCATCCCATCACATTCCGTCAATTCCCACCACCCAGTTACACGAACATGATTCTATTCTATATGCATTGCTTAAGATTGGATACCTAGCTGAACTTCATGCACCACTTATAACTCCCAAGGAGTCCGCCTTCGATCTAGATGGTGCGAACCTTTGTAATCAGTGCGGCGCATCATTTTTCCTTCAGTGTTCATGGTGCAGCTTAATGGTTTATTTCGAACATTTCTCGAATACAGACGATGTCCATTTTGTGAAGTGTGACATTTATACATTCCAGAGAAAGTTGATCTCTGCTCCTCCCGGACACTCATTTTCTGTCACCCTCCTGATGCACATAGTGAGTCATTACCAGCTAATATTTTTTCCTGCATAATTGTTAACACAATACTTTCAAATGAGCGTTACTAAAGATTGAACTTGCGACCCCGCACTCAAGGAGGGCCTTGTTAGTAAGGAGATTAGATCGGCTGTGGAGCTCATGCGGCAATGGCAGGTAACTGTATTTCATAATATCGGTCATTTTTGAAATGAAGCGGGACATGAAATAGCAGATGGATACAATATGCGTATAAATAAAAAGGACACTAAGATAATGGCGTTCGCAACAGGAGGAAATATATGAAGATGTATGAAGGCCAAATGATAAATTCGCACTAGGTACTCTTCAAGAGATGGAAGAATTTTGCTATCTTGAAAATAGAATGGATAAAGACCGAAGTTTCAAGAAAGACTTAGCAGCAAGGATTGAATGGTTAGACACTTATTAACTGGAGAGAATCGCAGGGGCAGGCCTAGATACAATCACATAATACAGATATGCGATGATGGTGGGATGTAGTGCTTATGGTGAATAAAAAGGTTGCTGGGAAACTTTGGGATTGGATAGTTATATCAAACCATCCGTACGTTTAACTGCCAGAATATCAACAACAGTACAAGAACATAGATCACCAAGCAGTATAACCAAGTATCCGTTAACACACAGCTTCCTCATTGTTTCAAGAACAAATATTGAATGCCACAGTTGCGTGGAAAGTTCATTGCGCGGTAGAAATATGGTAAACAAGGGGAACAGGAACGGAATGGTAGTGAGCGTGTAGCAGACTCACGCCACGCCTGACCCCTAGTCTCCTTGTGCCGTTGATTTACGTTTGCGAGTGGCGCGTCTCCGTTTATTACTGCTATAGCAGAACGCCCGCGGCCGCCACCCAGACGTTTATACACGCTGGAAAGAGCGTGCGCCGTAAGCCCAGCATCCGGCTCGTCATTGACCCTCACCGTTCGTTATCCTACAGCTTCGTGCGGCATCTATCTTCCCTTCCTTCTCTTCTGTCGCTCGACAGGTTTCCGGGATTAAGCAGGGCGGCTCTGCGACACGGTTCATTTGCCTTCGATGCATGGATTTGCCGCGCAGGCGCTTTCAGGTCCAGGTGACGTTTGTAATGAACTTACGCTTTAAAATAGAGAATTTCTCTGTTGCCAATCTGGGTCTACAGAAAAAATTGGTCTTATGCCTATGTTAGTTACATGTTCCATAGATCATCTGAACGATTATTTTATCGAAACGATGTGGAAGGAGTCAGGTTACGGGATATGTATAGGTGATTACTGTTAACATTAATGAACACATTATCATTTTATTCCTGGCTACCAGCTTTTGAGTAGATTTTCGTCAATGGAATACAAGGAGTTGTCCAGGTGAAACGCCGGCCGCGTAGCCGTGCGGTTCTGGCGCTGCAGTCCGGAACCGCGGGACTGCTACGGTCGCAGGTTCGAATCCTGCCTCGGGCATGGGTATTGTGTGATGTCCTTAGGTTAGATAGGTTTAAGTAGTTCTAAGTTCTAGGGGACTTATGACCTAAGATGTTGAGTCCCATAGTGCTCAGAGCCATTTGAACCATTTTTGAATCCAGGTGAAACGATTTTCAATTAGATTAAAACTTGCTTCACTACTTTTATTAGTGCTACATATTGAACACTTCTCTGAGCCACTGACAGCTTTATCAATGGGTGATAAAGGACATTTACCTCTCAATATTTAACATGCGACCGAAAGCTTTGTTTATAATTTGTTCGGAGAAATGTTCACACTAAGAATTTAACTGGCATAAATTGAAAGCTACGAAATTAATTCTAGACCAGAATTTAGCTTTTTCAATAAATGTTTACCAGGGGTATGGAATATCTGTGTTAGGAATATTTGCCAAACATTGAAATAGAGCTTTTTAATTGTTACAGAAAATTAAAAGCAAAACTCCTTGATTGTTGTGCACCGCCGGCCGCTGTGACCGAGCGGTTCTAGGCGCTTCAGTCCGAAACTGCGCTGCTACTACGGTCCCAGGTTCGCATCCTGCCTCGGGCATGGATGTGTGTGTTGTCCTTAGGTTAGTTAGGTTTAAGTAGTTCTAAGTCTAGAGGACTGATGACCTCCGATGTTAAGTCCCGCAACGCTTGGAGCTATTTCAATTTTTTTGTTGTGTGCCAACTAATTTAAACTTTTGAGTATCGTCCGACTAGTGAATTTCGACGCAAATTTTGAAAATAAAAACAAAAAATAGCAAGAGAAATAAATAACACTCACACAAAGACGATAACAATAGCATTCATTGAATATCTGTGCTGCATTTCACCTTCCACTGATTCGATTGTGAGACGCTCATAGGTTTTTTCACTTCGTCATCATTTTGGCATCGAAGAATGTAGGGCTGAAGACAGAACTGACATGAAAGTTATTGGCTGCTCCATAAGAGTGGATTAAAAATTGATTTTGGTCTGAACACTTGTTGCCACTAGAATTAGTGTCGGTCAGGAGAAGGCAGGTACATCGTTGTTTGTTGCCCCGCCGCTAATGACAACGTCGTAGATGAGGCTTTTTTAAAAAATTGCTCATTATATTTAAAATAGTATGATAAGTCGATGGTGTTAGGACAGCAACCAGCTGGTTGCTGTCCTAACACCATCAACATTTGTCTTCAAACAACAACCACGGTCTCCATTATGTCGTCATATGACAAAATTGCAGTATGATAAGTACTTATGAAGTATTAAGTATTTTATAAGAGTATAAGAGTACAAAAAACTTTTAAATGAGCCAAACAAAAAGGGCCGCCCGAGGTAGCCGCTTGGTTTAAGTCACCTTGCCACGGTACGCGCGGTTTTCCCCGTCGGAGGAAGGACCACATCGTCAATAAGCATGGATGTGTGTGTGTTGTCCTTAGAGTAACTTAGTTTAAATTAGATTAAGTAGTGTGTAAGCCTAGGGACCGATGACCTCAGCAGTTTGGTCCTACAGGAACTTACCTCAAACTCTGTGCCAAAAGAGAATTATTTTCGTTTACTTCTGCATGGTAATAAAACCACATTGGGAGAAGGATAGGTATCTAATTAAATAAATTCAAATTTCTGATGTAATTGTCTGATGTTGAAAAAATTCTAGTTGTCTTCATGCATGTAGATGATTGAACTCTAGTCTTGTTTCCTTCGTTTATTGCCTACTGTGATTTCAGAATATCTTATGCTGCTGAATCTCATTTACGGCACCCATTTCATTGTATTCGTCCTTGTAAGCACCTGTTGCCACAGGTACCCAGCTTACAAGTGAATGTACTATCAGTCAAAACAGCTGTCTTTGCGTAATACATGAACTACACTGTCCACGCACAATAATTGGACGACCTTTCAAAAGCCCAAGTAACCACGTTTTGTAGCGCTGCCGTGCAGAAAGAGAGTCAGTGAGGTTCTGGAAGGTAATGACAGGATTGTGGAGCCATGTCGACTCCAGTGCTGTGGCCATCTGCGCTACGTTTCTTGGTTGAGAAACCATGGCGCGAACAGACGGTCCCACAGATTCTCAAACTGGGAGATAGGTGGCCATGGGCGAGCGGTAAAGTCATCCTGGTGCTCTCCGAACCACGCACGTTTAGTGCGAGCTTTGTGACACGAATTCTCCTCTTGTTGGTGGATGTCATCGAGCTGAGGAGAAACAAACTGCATGTAGAGGTGAACATGGTCCTCGAGCATAGCTGCGTAATATCGTCGACCCGTTGCGCCTTCTAGAGGAGGAGGACACTTCCGACGATTGTCGCAACTTGTTTGCTTTCAGACGTTTCACGTCGTACACACCAACGGCCACCTGTCTGATGGAGCATAAAACGTGATTCATCTGAAAAGGCCACTCAGTGGAGATACAGTCGCTGTATTGGCGTGCAAATTCTAACTTTCGTCGCCGACGAATAGCAGTCATCATGGGTGCACGAAGCAGGTGCCTGCTGCGGAGGCCCATAAGCAGCAACGTTCGGTGAACGGCCGTTAAGGATCCACTGTTGGTACCCCTTGCTCCATCTGGGGGTCGTTCAGTTGTTCAACAGTTGCAGCCTATTCGCTCGTTCACGTCTGAGCAACTGTCGTTCACCTATGTCATTTATGGCACGGGGAGCATCACGGCTGCCTCGGCGCTGGTTTGAACAGCACCCACTTTGCCATGCACGTTGTACTTTATCCACGGCGGCACGCGAACGTTTAGCAACTTAGCAGTATCGGAAACGCTTCCACCTTTGGTGCGAAAACCAAAGATTATGCCCTTTTGGACGTGAGGTAAATGGCTCTGTTTCCGCATTACGTCAACGACTGGTCTGTTTTTCGTGCTCGCCCCTGCCCTCGGGACGCTTTATACATCCTTCTCTTATAGTGCTACCACTTGCCGTCTATGAGTGATTATTGCACGTTGACATCGAACATAGGTGGTGCTCACATTAATGTGTCTGAGTCGTGTAAATGGCAGGCCTATCGCTGCGTCGGTTGGACACCAGCGGAACTTACTTTTAGGACGATGGAGTATGTGTTTTTCAGTCAAACGATGCCCGGTGATGGCCAAGCCCCGTGACGTCAGGCCTAGTAGCCTTGCTGGCGGATTCGCGTATCAGCCTTGGGTGTGGACGTTTAAATCCGACCATATAAGCTGTTCCTTTTTGAGACGACATACTTTTTTTTTTTTACAGCTCTACACACACAAATCTGGTACGTTGGATTTGGAAGAAGAACTTCTATTCCTAGCCGGCTTTAGTGCATCATGGGTTGATAGTGTTTGGCTTATTTCTTCATGGAGTTGGTTTGAAATATCAGCCAGATAATTTTGTTAATTGTGAAATTATGATACTCGGTATTTCGGGGACGATACCACATCAATAAACGCCAGCATATATGCGTACAAATACCACACCCAACAACTGCCAATACTTTCTGCTCTGAACGCGAAAGTATTTTACTGACGCCAGACTGCAAAGGAAGAAGTAATCATCATAATAAAATAAGAGAAATAAGAGCTCATGCGGAAAGATTTTAGTGTTCATTTTTACCACGCACTGTTCGGGAGTGGAATGTGAGAATTAGCCTGAAGGTGGTTCGATGAACTCTCTGCCAGGTGTTAAATTATTGAGTAGTCATTTAGATGTAGATGTAGAAGCATACATACTTAAAACGTACCACTTGTGCAAGGACCACATCGGCAATAAGAAATCGTGGGGCTGTTTCTTCCCTCGGTAAGGAATTTCTTTCTTTCACTTATCGGTTTTTTCAGCTCTGGCAATGATTCGTTGATAAATAAAATGCCAAGTTGTACCATGGATCCTAGTTTACATTAAACTATAAGTAAACTATAAATGGTTGTATAAGTCTTGTCAGCGATGGAGGAAGGCACGACCATACTACCTCCGATAGAACCATGCCTAGTTAAGAACTTTGGCGTCCTGGCCAACATTAAGACAGAGGACAACTCCATTCAAAATACGTGTGTAAAATTATTTTTTTATGTTGCCAGTTTTCCTAACATACTGTATTCGTATTTTTTGACAGCTATCTACAGCTATCTACTGAAAACAACCGTCAAGTGTGTGGCAGAGAGTACTTCTAACTGTACCGTCTGTTAGGATTTTTTTCCATTCGATGCATGTATGTAGCGCGACAAGAATGACTGCTTGAAAGCCTTTGCGCACACTGTAATTGGTCTAATCCTACCTTCGTGGCTCCTACAGGAGCAATATGCCTTTGTAAGGTGCCGTAGTATAATCTTAGATTTCTCTCATGATATGGTACTTGTAACTATGTAAGCAAACTTTTAGATTCCTTTAATCATCTTAGTGAATGCATATATTAGATAACTGCGTCATCTGCAAAAACTCTGAAGTACCTGTTTATATTGTATGCCGCGTCACTGATATGCAAACATGAACAGTAAGAATCGTAACTTATTTCTGTGTGGTACTCCTGAAATTACTTCTATGTCTCTCAGTGCATCTCCACCCAGGACAACATGTTGAGTTTCTCCTACTAAGAAATATTAAGTGCAGTCAAACATTTCACACCCCTTGAGCACTTTGGTCAATAAGCGTTGGTTTGGTACTGCGTGGAAAACTTTTCGTAAGTTACGAAGTAGTGCATCACTTATTCGCCTTTATACATGACTTTCAGGATGTCATGTGACAAGAGAACATGATATTTTCGGAATCCATGCTGGTTGGCGTTGTGGAGGTTATTATGTTCGAGCTACATAGAAATATATTCTAAGATTCCGCAAAAAATGTTGTCTCTGATCTTGGAAGACCGAGAAAAGATAAATAGCATCCGCCGAAAAATTATAAACAATTTCTCTCAACTCTAGCAGTACTCTCGTGTCTTTCATCGACAGAGAACTTTTGGAAATGAAGCTGAAAATTTATGCTTTTGATTTGCTTCCCTTAGTCACACTTCCTGTGTCATCAACGGAAGTCTGGGCCCTATCTTTGGTGCCACTGACTGCCTTAACATATGACCAAAATTGCTTTAAGTTTTGTCAGAGGTCTTTCGATAAGATTCTGTTTTGATAATCGTTGAAAGCTTCACGCATTGCCCTTTTAATACGCGGACGCATTTCATTCAGAATCTCTCTATTCATAGCTCCATGCTTTGTTTTTTAGCTATTGTACAATATTCGCTATTTCTTTAAAAATGTCTGTACAGAGACGATGTACATGGAGGGCCCGTCCCACCATGGACTGCTCCACAAGCTACGTAATTCTCCAGTGCTTGTTCAAATATTCTTCTGAACTGGAACGACAGTCTCTCTAAATGCTTCTGCGCACGGAAAAGTGTTACGCGTTTTTCTTTTAGGTGTGGATGCATGACACTACTGTCTCTTTATCTAGTTATTGAACATATACACTATGTGATCAAAAGTATCCAGATACCCCCAAAAACATATGTTTCTCATATTAGGTGCAGTGTGCTGCCACCTACTGCCACGTACTCCATATCAGCTACCTCAGTAGTCGTTAGACATCGCGAGAGAGCAGAATACGGCCTTCCGCGGAACTCACGGACTTCGAACGTGGTCAGATGATTGGGTGTCACTTGTGTCATACGTCTGTACGGGAGGTTTCCACACTGCTAAACATTCCTAGGTCCACTGTTTCCTATGTGATAGTGAAGTAGAAACGTGAAGGGACACGTTCAGCACAAAAGCATACAGGCCGACCTCGTCTGTTGACTGACAGAGACCGCCGATAGCTCAAGAGGGTCGTAATGTGTAATAGGCAGACATCAAACCAGACCATCACACAGGAATTCCAAACTGCATCACGATCCACTGCAAGTACTACGACAGCTAGGAGAGAGGTGAGAAAACTTGGATTTTATGATCGAGCGCCTGCTCATAAGCCACACATCACGCCAGTAAATGCCAAACGACGCCTCGCTTGGTGTAAAGAGCGTAAACATTGGACGATTGAACAGTGGGAAAACGTTGTGTGGCGTGAGGAATCACGGTACACAATGTGGCGATCCGATGGCAGGGTGTGGGTATGGCGAATTCCCGGTGAACGTCATCTGCCAGCGTGTGTAGTGCCAGCAGTAAAATTCGGAGGTGGTGGTGTGATGGTGTGGTCGTGTTTTTCATAGAGAAGGCTTGCACCTTGCACCCCTTGTTGTTTTGCGTGGCACTATCACATCACAGGCCTACATCGATGTTTTAAGCAACTTCTTGCTTCCCACTGTTAAAGAGCAATTCAGGTACGGCGATTGCATCTTTCAACGCGATCGAGCATCTGTTCATAATGCACGGCCTGTGGCCGAGTAGTTACACGACAATAACATCCCTGTAATGGACTAGACTGCATAGAGTCATGACCTGAATTCTACAGAACACTTTTGGGATGTTTTGGAATGTCGACTTCGTGGCAGGTCTCACCCGACCGACGTCGATACCTCTCCTCAGTGCAACACTCCTTGAGAAATGGGCTGCCATTTCTTAACTTTCCAGCACCAGGCTGAACGTATGCCTGCGAGAATGGAAGCTGTCATCAAGGCTAAGAGTGGACCAACACTATATTGAATTCCAGCATTACCGATGGAGGGCGCCACGAACTTGTAAGTCATTTTCAGCCAGGTGTCTGGGTACTTTTGAACACAAAGTGTACATACATACGTCAAAAAAAGTTTTGCATCACCTCGGTTCCAAAAGTTCCGGAACCTGTACAGAAAACTGGTAGAGATCAACATAAACATCATTTCCGCCCTTTTTATTGCTCATGAAAACCGCTCATTGCATGTTGCACCACCATACGGCGTGACCTTCAGAGGTGGTTGTCCAGAATGCCATACATACCCGTGCCTCTAATACCCAGTAGCGCCCTTTTCAATCTATCCCAGGCATGTTCGATAGAGTTCATATCTGTAAAACATGCTGGCCACTCTAGTCGAGCAATGTCGTTATCCTGAAGGAAGTCATTCACAAGATGTGCACGATAGGGGCACGAATTGTCGTCCATGAAGACGAATGCCTCGCCAGTATGCTGCTGATATGATTGCACTATCGGTCGGAGGATGACATTCACGTATCGTACAGCCGTTACGGTGGCTTCCATGACCACCAGCGGCGTACGTCGAACCCACATAATGCCACTCCAAAACACCAGAGAACCTCCACCTTTCTGCACTCTTTGGACTTTGTGTCTAAGGCGTTCAGCCTGACCGGGTCGCCTCCAAACACATCTCTGACCATTGTCTGGTTGAAGTCATATGCGACACTCATCGGTGAAGAGAACGTGATGCCAATCCTGAGCGGTCCATTCGGCATGTTGTTGGGCTCATGTGTACCGCACTGTATGGTGTCGTGGTTGCAAATATGACCTCGCCATGGACGTCGGAGGTAAAGTTGCGCATCATGCAGCCTATTGCTCACAGTTTGAGTTGTAACACGACGTCTTGTGGCTGCATGAAAAGCGTTATTCAACATGGTGGCGTTGCTGTCGAGGCTCCTACGAGCCATAATCCGTAGGTAGCGGTCATCCAGTGCAGTAGTAACCCTTGGGCGAGCTGAGCGAGAAATGTTATCGACAGTTCTTATCTCTCTACCTCCTTCATGTCCGAACAACATCGCTTTGGTTCACTCCGAGAAGCCTGGATACTTCCCTTGTTGAGAGCCCTTCCTGGCACAAAGTAACAACGCAGACGCGATCGAACAGCGGTATTGACCATCTAGGCATGGTTGAACTACAGACAACGAACTGTGTACCTCCTTCCTGGTGGAATGACTGGAACTGATCGGCTGTCGGACCGCTCCGTCTAAAAGGGGCTGCTCATGCATGGTTGTTTTCATCTTTGGGCGGTTTTAGTGACATCTGTGAACAGTCAAAGGAACTGAGTCTGTGATACAGTATCCACAGCCAACGTCTATATTCAGAAATTCTGGGAATTGGGGTGATGCAAAACTTTTTTTATGTGTGTATTTTCCCTTGTTTTACGTTGCCCTTTATACTTTGGTAATCTTTGTTACTATGTACAACTGATTCATGAACACTGATACTAGTTTCAATGTAGACATCCTTGAAGACGTTAGGTCTCCTCTTACTTGCAGTTACATTTCAATTCCGTCGTGAGTGGGCTTTCGAAAAATCTAGTCTAAGTAGTTTTCAGAAAAGGCATTTGGTATTGTTCCGCAGGATGTTTTCTCATGCCCTGCATTTACAAAACTGTAACTATCTCAATGGGTTCTTGGATAATTAAGCAACCTTCAGTGACGAGGCGCGCGTGATTAGCGGAGCGGTCTAAGCCGCTGCAGTCATGGACTGTGCGGCAAATCCCGGCGGAGGTTCGAGTCCTCCCTCGGGCATGGCTGTGTGTGTTTCTCCTTAGGATAATTTAGGTTAAGTAGTGTGTAAGCTTAGGGACTGATGATCTTAGCAGTTAAGTCCCCTAGGATTTCACACACACATTCAATGACGACAATATTATTGGAGTAGATTTGTAGCAGCAAGCAGATTGCACCTTAGGTTTCAGTTACTCCTTAGGGTGAGTTTAATGGTCGCTTGAAGGCCCCAGTTACAATGCTGTACCCATCCTTGGTACAGAGTCTTATCCGAAACGATCTCGTTTACGGCTTCAGTTTCTGCCTCATTGAATCTGAGTTTCTTATCCACTGCGACCTTTACACAACCTTCATTCCCATTAAATATTTCTGTCGCTACACTCCTAGGTTTACCCAAAAACTCTCGCTGCTGCCAATTGCAAGTTCAACTAGCCTATAGTTACTGTTAGGTAAGCTGCATTACTTGTTAGAATTACTTAATACTCTGGCACTTGTAAATGCTCGGCAGCTGATTACCGGGATTTTAATAATTTCATCTGTGGGGGACATTTCTTTATGTCCTACATGAAAACCTCAGGTTTTCTGCTCTTATCGCTATCTCGATTGTCGGTACGGCGTACTCAGAACCCTAAGCGCCATAAGACGTGTATTGTTCGGAATCTAAGGAGTCTAGGATTTCCTTACCCCATGAACATCGCTTAAGCGTAACTTAAAGTCAAGCAACAAGACCCGCAAAAAATAGGGAATATAATTCATTATTACACTAGTGCGACTACAGTATTCATACGCGTTTGACTATGAACGATATACAACGGTGATAAAAGAACGATACAATGTTTACGTGAGTGCATTGACAAAAGAATGGAAGATGTACAAAGCTTTTCAAGAGATTTTTCAGTAAAGCGTAACGAAGGGTATTACATAATACTCCAACAGTTATTTCATAGAGATGGAGTACACAATCTACGTGTCCAGCAAAAAAGAGAGAAACAGTATGTAGATAATTTGTGTCGGCCATAGAGTTCTGTTTTTTGTTTTGTAGAAGGAAATTCTCTTTACAGTTTTTGGTAAGCGCATTACGTGAATGAACACACACACACACACACACACACACACACACTCACACACACTCACTCACTCACAAATATATGGCAAATTGCCATATGTAACACGAAATCGTTTCTGAGTGTCTCTCTTAGAAGTCTTAAACTTCGTTTATTATTCTTGATATTAACGCCCCACCACATCAGTGAAATCGCGGTCCATTTACGCTGCAACCTCCTGCGCGTAAAACCGCTCACTAAGGCGTCTCCTCTGGCTCTCTATGGAGAAGGGACCATTCACCTCGGCTGAATGTAGTGGCCTTGCCATAAAGTCACGCAACCAAGGTTGCTCGTGACCTCCGCGACAACGGTTACACAACACCGAGTCGCGCCAGTGTTGTGTTTGCAACGCGATCAGTTACTTGCATATTTTATTTTCTCCCTGCTCCTTATGTCGCGGTATTATGATTCTGTCCTCCAGAACACATTAGTTATGAGGAATTAGTAAAGCAACATTCCTTCGAAAGAGTGCGTTTCATACTAACCGAGGCGCCGTGTTGCGGGTTGCGCGGTTCCTCTCGCCGGAGGTTCGAGTCCTCCCTCGGGCATGAGTGTGTGTGGGTGTGTGTGTTGTTATTAGCATGGGTTAGTTTAAGTTGTGTAAGTCCAAGGACCGATAACGTCAGCAGTTTGGTCCCTTAGGAATACACACACACACACACACACACACACACACACACACACACACACACACACATAAACACAAACACAAATAAAAGCTTGAGCCTTTAAAATTAATTATCATTATCTTTTCTTAAAATTCATTGATATGGCAAATCAAACATTCTGTGCATTTTGTTAATACAGGAACGGTTGTTGAATGTCGTTTGTTCTGCACAGAATGTGAAACTCAAGCTATTATTCCCAATATATTTAGGCTTTTTGTGATCTCATAGTCTACCTGTAGTGAGTACTCCTAACTTGATGTACTACTCTTGTTGTTGTGATCTTCAGTCCGAAAGCTCGCTTGTTTCCGATCCCCACGTCACTCTATACTGTACAAATCTCTTCATGTCTGCAACCAACATCCATCACTTGAACTTACGTACTGTAATCAAGGTTTGGTCTTCTTCCACAGTTTCTACTCTAACCCTCCCCCCCCCCCCCCCCCCCCCCTCGCCCACATTCCCAGACGCGCTCTTCATTATCAACCTGACGATTGTCTGGCGCTTCAGGATGTGTCTTGAATTATCCGTTGTTTCAGTCAAGTTGTGCCATAAATTTATTTTGTCGCAGATTCGCTTCAGTTCCTCTTCATTAGTTATCAGATCTACTCATCCAGCCTACACTATTCTTCTGTAACACCACATTTCAGAAGCGTCTCTTCTCTTCTTGTCTGTACTGTTTATCCTTCACGTTTTCGGTGCGAGGCTACACTTCATACAAGTTCCTTTAGAAAATACTACTGTACAAAATTACCTGATGAATTCTAGAGATTGTCTGCCGCCCAATTCTTCTTCAGGAGCGTACATGCCAACTGTAGTAGGCTGCTCGTAAAATCTAGTTTTTCTACTCCTAGATATTATGAATGATTTTGTAATCATGAGCATTGCTTCTTGTAATCAGAAATCCATTGTCTGAAACCAGCATCACACAGTGTTAAATTGTTTTTGTTGATTGGGTTTATGGCGCTCCACGTCGGGGAGTTCATAAAACTGCATTTAATTTAAATAAGTTTATATCATATAAAAATTGAAATTTACTTTTTTGCAGAAATAACGCTCACTGGATGAAAAGGATTGATTATGCTGTGCTCCTAGCCACAATACAAAGTAAGGGAAATATACTCGCCTTCATCGTCCAACGGATCTCTGTCTCTTAAGTGCTCCCCAGTGATCGATAAATTATGCTTCTCTGAAAAAGCTGAAAACGTGTGTAAGACATCAACAGAAATGATCACATAGCTGAGAAGGCGTAAATGTAAGATTCTAGCAGAAGCACGAGGAGTTTAACATACGTTTTCGGTTACATTATGGATCATATGTAGGCGGAAGGCAATAAGCTGTTTTTTTTCATATTTTGTTTATTTTTGTCCTTTGTGCTTATTATGTGTACTACGTGCCGAACGACGTAGCGCTTTGACGAAGAAGATGGACTCGAATCCGGGATGAGCTGTTTTCCATAGTGTCCCTAAAATGCTTTAGGTAATTTAAGATTTCTTCTCCAGTCGTTGTCCAGTTCGATATTGTGCTTCGCCCGAAACGATTTCATCTTGCATGGAATGTTAGACCCTAATCTTCCTTCGTTTCTGTGTAACCGTCTTGGTATTACCATTAAGAGTAGTGGCATCTGACAGCCTTAGCTTTTCATGATCATACTTTATTGTTTGCAAATATTTAGAAAATTTAATATTTTCCCTTTTTGTTACTATTTAGTTTCCAAATTCAGATTATTCTACGCAAACAGAAACATCCCGTAAGTATAGATGAGAGAAATGCTCTTCATTAGTGTTCTGCATTAACCAGTCTTTCATGAGGGTCGTCCGTAAAGGCAAATCACTCATCCTGTGGATATTACAATTTTATTTTTCATCGATATACTTCAGTTTTGCTGCCGTAAAAGGTGCTAGATATTGAACATTAATACAAAAATTAAAATAATTTTTAAGGCGATTGCTTTAAAAAGTTGAAAAATTAATTCTTTCAAATTGGTACGATTTTCTTTATTCTTATCGATATTGTCTTCGATTACTAAACAATAGGGTATATACCATTTTGACCGTAATATCTGTATGTGTCAAATTGATACGTAAATTGAATGTGATGTGGATGAAACATCAGTAGAGTGAGTTCCCAGTAAACTAATCTTTCCATCTGCTAATGTGCTCCGTTTGGAAATGTTACCTTGTAAAAGCTCTGCGTTATCTGTCGGCAGTCTTTTGGGCTCTGTTGTAGGGTCAGTGTCCTTCGCTGCTTGCGATTTTTTTCTGTTATTGTTCAGATGACGTATACACGAACCGTGTTTGAAAAGGCACTTAGGCTACTGATGCGAACATTATTCATTGGTGACTGAACCGTTACAAGCGGATAAAAGGAAACGGTCGTGAGGGAGATAGCGTATCTAATAGTGTTCGCAGAACGAGCCACAAAATACGTATGTCATTCAAGCTTACGTTTGCGTCTTGTCGTTCATGCGCTCACAGTCGCTTTGTCTTGAAGTTAGCGTTTGGTATCGTATGTTACAACAGTCATTTTCACGCAGGGTATAATTCATAATTCTTGGCAACAACAATGTAGCTGTTAGATCTGGAGTAGTGCGTATGCTACAGCTTGTTTGTGTCTCATCTGAATAATTATAATTGAAAACTATATAAAAAAAGCATGATAAAGAATTACACCTAAGAAAATTATACCGTAGATTTTGGTTTAACCTTTAGCCTGTACGGCCTGTGCTTACCTCTTTCCTTAAATTAATAACACGGTTTCTTATTTGATGTAGTTTTATTTTAAGTCTTTCGAAACGTTGAGACACTCATTTCTCAGTAGCGTATGTAATGTTAGCCTTTGTTTTGCGCAGGGAAACTTTGTGGGACCGGAGCTGTAGAATATCGCGAACCTCTGTTAAGGTCCGTATGTATAGCATGAGTGTCACAATATGCCATCTGTCCCACTGAATGTAAATTTCATTGTAACATGTTCATCCACTACCTATTCTCCGAACTTTAAACTAGCAGAAGATATACATTGTCGTTTCAAATTATGTTATTTTAAATCTGGATTACTTTCTGTTTTTTTGAAAGAACCAAAAAATGAAAAAAAAGGGTCCACACACATGTGAAAGAAATTGGCTCATCTAGTCTCCCAGTATCAATTTATTGCTACAGGAACACCGCAAAAGAATAGAACGATGTAAAAAAGGAATATGTTTAATTGAATGTTGTCTAATAGTTAATGGTTGAGACCACAATCAAACTATTTTTACTCATTGCTTTAGAAAAGGATGTATCAATTTAGGTAGCTATTTGAATTGTAGGTTTTTAGCGCTATTTATTAGCTGTTAAACTGCTGGTATCGTCAGTTTAAAACTTGCAGAAACGCAGCGCGATCATTTCTCTTTAACCAGTAGCGTTAAAGCATTTTTCATACGTTGCATCTATAGCAATACTAACTTTTGCTGGATAGGCAGCAACCAGAGCACCGAGTCTATCATCTATCATAATAAGGCGAAGAGAATGGTTTCAATGTTCCGCAGTCACAAACACAGTTTCCACTTTCACTGAAATATTCTATTTAGCACGGAGCTGTAGAATATCGCGAACCTGAATTTAGGTCTGTATGTATAGTATGAATGTCACAATATACCGCCTGTCTTGTTGAATGTAAATTTTATTAAAACATGTTCATCCGCTTCCTTTTCTGCGATCTTTAGACCAGCAGAAGATGTACATTGTGGTTTCAGATTATGTTATTTTAAGACTGGATTACTTTTTAAAAGAACCAAAAATAAAAAGAGATTCGAGAGAGTAACCTTTCTGTTACTCACACCCAGGTGACCCTATGATCGTTCCGATCATAATCAGTAAGTGGGGTGGCTTGCGCGCCAGAACGATACAGACAGCCGTGCCATAGGTGTAGCCACAACGTAGGGGTATCTGTGGAGAAGCCGTACTAACCTGTGGTTCCTAAACAGGGGAAGCAGCCTTTTCAGTAGTTGCAGGGGCAACAATCTGGGTTATTGACTGATCTGGCCTTGTAACATCAGCCAAAATGGCATTCCTGTGCTGGTACTAAAACGGCTAAAAGCAAGGGGAAACTAAAGCTGTTACTGTTGCCGGCGACCTACTGCTCTCCTGTATGGTGAAATGATGATGGCGTCTTCTTGGGTAAAGTATTACTGCGGTAAAATAGTCCCTCGTTCGAATCTCCTGGCGGGACTACGCAGGAGGATATTGGCACCAAGAAAAACATAACAGGCATTCTGCGGATCGTAGCGTGAATGTTAGAGCACTAAATCGGGTAGATAGTTCAGTAAATCTGAGAAATGAAATGGATAGATTTAAGTTATGTACAATGGAGACTGATGACGTTTAGTGGCAGGATAAGCAGAACCTCTGGCCAGGTTAGTACAGGATTATAAATACAGAATCAAGTAGAGGTAATGCAGGAGTAAGTCTAACATTGAATAAGAAAATAAGAATGCGGATAAGCCACTGTGAGCAGCATAGTGAACGTATTATCGCAGTAAAGATAAGCAGAAGTAACCGCCCACTACAGCAGTATAGATTTATGTCAACTAGCTCCAGAGATGGATGAAGAAGTTGAAAGAATCAAAACTTAATTGTTATGGGTGACTGAAATTCGGTAGTAGGACGAGGAAGAGACGGAAAAATAGTAGGGGAATATGGGCTGTGGGAAACGAATGAAAGAGGAAGCCGACTAGTAGAATTTTGCACAGAGAATAGTTTAATCATCGCTAACACTTGGTTTAAGATTCATGAAGTGGAAGAGATCTGGAGACCGTGGAAGGTTTCAGCTTGATTATAAAATGGTAAGACGGAGATACCGGAATTAGATTTCAAACTATAAGAGATTTCCAGGGCAGTTGTGGACTTTAACAACAATTTATTGGTCATTAATTGTAGATTATTACTGAAGAATTTGCAAAAAAGTTAAAGAGATGAAACTTGGGTACGTTGAAACAACCAGAGGTTGCAGAGAGTTTCAGTGGGAGTGTTAGGCAACGATTGACTGAAACGGTGGAAAGGAATACAGTAGAGATGAAATGGTGAAAGCAACAGATAATCAAATAGGTAAAAGCAAAGCCTAGTAGAAATACTTGGCTATCACAGGAGGTATTAAATTTAACTGATGAAAGAAGAAAATATAAAAATGCATCAAATGAAGAAGGCGAAAGGGAATACATATGTCTAAACAATGGCTAGAGGACAAATGTAAGTCTATGAAAGCATTTATAATTAGGGAGGAGATAGATATCGCATACAAGACAAGTAAAATAGTCTATGTCACCGAAATATGCTAAAGATTAGATCGTTAAATCGTATAACTAATGAGGAGTTACTGAATAGAATTTCTGGGACATCAGCACAACATGTTGTATGTTTTAATTATGTGTTATGTTGTTCGTGAGGTGTTGATGTTCCTTGCCACATTTTATTTGACATCACAGTGTGACTTTCAGTATTGTAACAAGTACGTACAACTAATAATGTTAGAAGATTTGATGATGACAGCGTAGATCTGTCGAAAACAGTCGTAGTAATAAAAAGAATTTCTAGCGATCCTGGCAGACATGATTCTTCAGTAATAACACACAAATTTAGTATTGGAATGAAGTGACCTAAAACTTGCAAAGGGAGACCAAACGATGAACACAGTAAACAGATTCAAATAGGTGTGTGTTGCAGTAGCTATTCGGAGGTGGAATGGTTTGCGCTGGATTTAGAGCAGCGTGGAGAGCTGCATCATACCAATCTTCGGAGTGAAGACAACAATAACAATAACACTGTAACACAACAGTTGTACAGTTGAAATTGGAGGCGCGCGTGTGCACACGCACACACACAGACACAGACACATACACACAAAGAGTGCGCGAGTGCGTTCTCGTGGTGGCGAAATCTCAGAGGTGGTGGATCATCACTCCAGCAAAACATATTTGCAGAGTCAGGCTCTCTTTGCTCGTTTACTTTTTCATTTGCCCATAAAAGGCGTTACTTGTTTTCTTGAAAAGCACGTAGTACAGAGGCTCAGGAGGAATTTCCTCAACTATTCTCTTCAACTCTGTGAAAATGGTGTAGTATCCTCCTATCGATTTCCTCCTGAGACGAATTTAATTGCCATGCCTCGTCGATTACTTCGACCGACTGTGACTGTCTTTGCTAGTTAAAATAATCGAATAAAATACGGTCGTGGGATCAATGTTACCCAACGGTTCCTGTGATAGAGCAACCGCCCATATTGACCAAATAGTGTTCAAAGAAATTCTCTATGTCAAAGAGTATGAGTCGAGCCTGCCGCAAGGTCAACAGCGATATTGTGACCGTGGGTCGCTTTCAGAGAAAAGGTTGCCGCGTATAGAGAGTGTACCTAAATACTAGAAGCTGATTTCCTGCGACGACAGTGACTTCATTGGCGCACGGACCTAGCGTCAGATACAGAGGCTCACGCTTCACGGAGATGGCCACATGACACGTCTGTTCTATAACAATGTTCAGCTAGATTGGCCCCAAAGTTCTACCACAAAAACTGTTCGCCTTTCTTCGGTAGCTGGGTCCAAAGAATCTCCTGCACTAGCTCCTCTCACGTTTGGCAACCCAGTTGGTCTTGTAGGGAAGATCCTCGCATAGCAACGACAGAAAACGTGTTTGCCTTGTAAGGTCAGTTTTACACGAGACCTATGATTGAGCCGGCAGGAGTGGCCCAGCGGTTCTAGGCGCTTCAGTCTGGAGCCGCGCGACCGCTACAGTCGCAGGTTCGAATCCTGCCTCGGGCATGGATGTGTGTGTCGTCCTTAGGTTAGTTAGGTTTAAGTAGTTCTAAGTTCTACGGGACTGATAACCTCAGTTGTTAAGTCCCATAGTGCTCAGAGCCATTTGAACCATTTTGAACCTATGACTGACATTATGTGTGTCATCTTCGTTGTGTTCGAACTTAACGGTCTTGTCTCAGCTCCAGTCCCAAGAAACAGCCGTTGTATGAAATTCCCGTCGATATGCCATGCGTCGCTAAAAGAACGCCATGTTATTCATTTACAATCTCTCGATCATGTCACTGACTCTTTGAAAACTGTATCCATGAAGACAGGAATTTCCTTGCTATCACACGTCCAGCTGTGTGGAGATGAATCAATGTATTTGTACCACTGCAGGAACTTTTGCCATTGATGGTGTCGCTAATACTGAATTTACTCAAAAGGGCCCCAAACCGATGGGCCCTCCTCGATCTTTTTCATACTTGTAGCGTTTCATGGTCAGTGCTCGAATGTCAATTTCCTAAAGCATTATGATGCAGTTATCAAAAAAAAAGCTAATATTAGGAAAGCTCCGAGCATTGATAGGTCCAAAACAGTTATCAGATACGAACGAAATCGTGAGTAGCTCAGCACGTAGTGTAGTTGTTTACGTAACCATGTAAGCGGTTGCACAAATCTCATTCGTAGTTTAATTCAGTAAGTTATCAGTGCAGGTACGAGCTCAGAAAATGATCTTATATCAAGGTCACTGATAAGGACTTCTAGTGTCAGGGTAGACAATTGTGTTATCTGTATTCAAGGTCACCTCTCACTCCCCTCCCTCTGGGGAATTGATCAAGCTCACCTTCATCCCACACCTCTCTTCCGCCTTCAGCATTTATAACTAGAGCATTTTGAGTGGATGGGTTCATACATTTTAAATAGATGGATTCATTTTGGAGCTGTGCACCACAGAGATAGGATTAGTGTGGCTATTTGTTCATGACAAATTAATGTTGTTGTAGAACCTTCAACATCGCAGCGCGTGAGCAATCGCTGGTTAATATATTAAAAAACTAAAACTCGCCTCGATTGCGAAACACTTAACACTAGGTGCTTTTTTCGCAATCGAGGCGGGTTTTTGGTTTTTTAATATAATGTTATTGTAATTACATTTAGTTGTGTAACTAGAGGTCTAGGATATGGGAATTTGTTAATAGCAAAATAAATGTAATATTACACAATTTTCGTCGGTCGAGACACCAACAGAGACCTCACTCAGGCAGACATGTAAGTTCTCTCATATTTCGTATTTTTCCATATTATCCATAATTTTACGAATTTTTTCATGTTCTTTACATTTTTTCTTATTTTTCATTTTTTCATACATTCCACAAATTTATGTATTTTCCACAATTTTGTGTATTTTGTCAAATTACGCGAGTTTCATCTCACTGTTCTCAACGTCACGTCAATGTCGCATCACATCACATCAATATCATGTCATATCATGTTACATCATGTCGACGTCATGATGCTTTTAGCAAATCACAGTGCAGCATCCCAAAACTATGTGAATTATTTATCGTTGCTAAGCCATCACTACATTAATAGTGTGTTGTGATGTCATACTGTGTGTGGAAAAAGGAATATTTTCCCATATTGGTAAGACTAATGACATCACAGTATATTAATGACGTCCTAGCAAATTGTATATAAATTGCAGTTTTACTGATTTCCAACCAAAGGGACAATGTACATAAGGAATACCACATTGCGATAGATAAACTGTTGCTAAATCGCCATAACATTATTAGATTATGTGATATCATAGTTTATGTGTCAAGACGAGTGCATTATGTGAAATAATGCTGCTACTTTAAGTTTATGCTAAGCTTTACCAGTTCCCAACCAGACACATCTTATGTTTATGTAAGAATTAGCACACTGCTACAAAATACGTACCTAGAGAGCTGACCAACATGCTCCCCCTCCCCCCCTCCCCCCCAGCGAAAAGTAAGTCATCTGAACAGAGAGAAGAGCGCACTTCAAATGCCGATGCGTGGAGTATTACACACTACGCCAACCTAACAGTGACTACGAAATTTGCATTATTTTAGATGTAATTCTCTCCAATGAAGCTGTCCTTGTAGCTGAAGCAAAAGACACTGCTACCTTATCAATCATTCAGCGAGGAGCCTCCCACCCATTGCAGTAGCGGCAAACTGGGCACAACATTCCAGCGCCTATGCGGAAATCTGTGGTCTCTTTTGCAGGTAAGTGTCATCACCTATCCCCTTTCTCCCTGAAGCAATCAGAATAAAATACTCCCCCAACTATCCTGCTTTCGAAACTCGCTCTTATGTATGGGCGGCAGCAGTCTTAGTCAGCCAGAGATCCCGGGAAGAATAAAAAGACATGGAACATACTACAAGACGCTATGAACTTTTGCGGTATTAGTGAGTTTGGGACGACAGTGGAAGAGCCGTAAATAACTACAAACAAAAACTCAGAGTAGGAGCGCTACCAATCCTTCTGTTCCATCGCATTGGTAAGATTAGCCAGTAGTTTCCTTCAAACGTGGGCAGCTATGGTGCAATGATATGAAATAGCTATATTCCTCCAACACGTGAACGATACTGGGCGTATCGAGAAAACTTTGGCTACAAATACACTGATGGTGGGCGAAATCTGCCCGTTCTCCCAGCCACGATAAAAAGACACGTAACACGAAATAAACTCTTACAGTATTAGTGCGCAATGACGCAAGTAGCCTGGTAAATACACATACCGAAATAAACTGAAGTATACGTAAACGTACTCGCCGGCCACGGTGCAGTAAAAATAAACTATTTTCGCATACCATGTCATTGGCTCACAGAGGTCACAACATCTCTGCTGTGATACGATGAAACGCGGTCATAGCAAGCTGCAGCGCTCACGCGTTGTCTGTCGATTAGCCAAAGCGATTAATAATTTCATCGACTTTCACTCAACAACATTCCAACCGTACTTAAAAAGACGAAGCCACATAATTAAGTACAAGGAATCGGACCACAGACATTTCTGCATGAGCTGTAGCCGGCGACTCCGCCACAGCTGCCGCAGCAGCTGACTCTGGGGTCACAAACAAGAGACTCCACATGTCTACCCAACACTTCACCAACCGGCTGCGTCCGACACCATTGCCACCCGCCTCCACCCCAGACACCGCCATTGCCGCCTCGACATCTGAGCTCACTGCTTCCATTGCTGTGAGCCTCCAGCCAGCCCTGGAATACTGGATAGGTCACGACCACCCAACAATTCTCCTTACTCACGTATATGCAGCTGCCTGACCAGGCGAGTAATAACGTGCATACAATGCCACCTCATTGATCCAAGTAACAACGGAATATCTTCATACGCAGCAGAGATTCTCCGCCCTGTGTGTCGCTCGCTGAAATAGTCGAATTTCTTTCTCTGCCATATCCCTGCCCAGCGAGGCTGGCTGCTCAGCGACCAGTAAACGAAACAGAGCTGAGTTGTGTCCCCACTGGTGGCATTTGTAATCATCGGAAGCTGGTGCTTGATAAAGTGCCAATGGATCACCTGCCGAAGACATGTAGCAGACATGCATAAAAAATGTAGGCATCTGTAACACACACACACACACACACACACATGTATATATATGCCAACTATTAACGGTAGCGGAGTGTTCCTGTAAGGTGGCATTTATTAAGTTTACTGTGCTGAAAAAGAAATGGTTTGAGACATTAACGATGATAAACAACAGTAAGTTGTATCTTGTTGACAACCTTACCACCATGATGAGATCGCAAATAAATGTTTTGTTTATTTTCAAGAGGTGAACTATGATCCCTGCCCCAGTGTCCGAAATAAAATAATAAAACTTTATGGTCACCCCGTTCTCTTTGTAATGCTGCTTTCACCACATCGTAGAAGTAAATTTTTACAGTCAGGTTCTATAAACATTTGACAATGATGTGAACTCATATAGCGTGATGTTCTTTCCGTGAAATTTATACAGAACATGTATTCATAGCCAACCTACACTTCGCTTAAATAAGAGAAATTATGAGTCATATAGACAACAGTTTTCTTCCATAGCTCAGTTTTTGGGAGCGATACCAGACGGGGTATGTATGAGCTGTAAACCTCTAGTTAGATGTTCTTGATCATGTGACCAAATTACAACCATACCGTGATCTAGAGTTTGGACGAGTATTAAATGACAGAAGAATCTGTGACATATTTGCGGAATTAGCGGCAATGTATGTGTTTCATTGTCCAGTCTGGACACATACATACGTACACGTTGGACTGGCAGTAAAAGAGGCTTCTATGTAAGAACTACAACATAGTTCTGACAAAAGTGAGCTAGGTAATTTCTGGGCAATATACGTTTCCAGACCTGTAAGTGTCTCGGGCTTTCGAGCAAATTATGTATCTTTTTGTGTAACACATCACATAAATTCTGAACATGGTGATACAGTAATACATTTCCACATACACAGTTGTCTGTTGCAGTGTTAGAACATTAAACTAGCAACACCTCTACGAAGGCAATGTTTCTGTCAATCATAATTGCGATAACATAAAAATAAAGCTTGTTTCCCTGCCTTTGTTCTATGGGAAGTAGCCAATACCTGTAACGTAGCTGGCGAAGACGAACAACCAGTTATCGAGAAGAGCAATCTTGAATTCCACCAATAGGTACTCTAGAAAACAGCTGTCTGTATCTCTGTTTGCGTAATGGATTTCCACGTTAAATAATTAAGATTATAGGCATACAGTGCATAGTTTTATAATCTAACCACTGGAATGCGTATCTCCACATTAAATAAATGAAATTACAGGAACACAGAGTATATGTCTTTAACCCATTATCAGGAACACATTTACTCCTCCACCAGTCATTCACATGTACTTTAATTTTGGAGAATGTAGTGTTTTAGAGCTCTCATCAGCCTGCCTTAGATTTGTACCTATCGCTTCTCTCAAACGTCTTCTTTGTATAAGTATGGTAAACACTAGATGACAGGGGTTGTTCATAGCAGTAGCAAAAATAATATTTGGATAAAGACTCAAGGTTGGAGCAACTTTCAGTAATATTTTTCAAGTGTGGATGTAATTACACTATTTTGTTTGTGCACAGTGCACAGCATTGTGGATACCCCATGGCAAGGGATAGGGTGGATGTGATTTTATTGTATGCATAGTGTTCCTCAACACACCAAAATATATACTAATGGAGGAAATTCACTTCAAAGTCAAATAGGTCCACTTAATAGTAATACTTTAATTGCTTATTTAAATAATAATGTATGATGGTAAAATGTTGAACATTAAAACAATAGGATGGTGACAGGTCCCCGATTGACAGAAGGAGCTATGGGGCTAAATGGTTCAAATGGCTCTGAGCAGTATGGTATTTAACATCTGAGGTCATCAGTCCCCTAGACTTAGAACTACTTAAACCTAACTAACCCAAGGACATCACACACATTCATGTCCGAGGCAGGATTCGAACCTGCGACCGCAGCAGCGCGGTTCCGGGCTGAAGCGCCTAGAACCGCTCGGCCACAGCGGCCGGCGCTATGGGGCTACACTGGCAATTCAGCTGTGACAGACGTAACGTTCCTCACAGCAGCGACGAGATATTGCAGTAATTGTGCTGACCATATCTCTGGCCGTCTACCTCTTCCATAGGCGTTTACCCTCCTCCAAAACAGTCAGTTGTAATTGTGTTAAAAGCAGAAATTTTCCCACAACTGATGCCGCTGGAGAGAATAATTGAAAAATAAAATGGTTAAAAGCAAGTTAAACGGTTTGAAAAATTAGACAAACCCCGAGGAGCAGTATAAAATGTTAGCTAAGTCATGTAGATAAAGTGTATGCTACCTGTGATGTGCTGCCTTCTCGAGGTATAACCTGTAGTAGCCCCAATATGTGGTCCATATGTATTGCTTTTTGTTTATGGAATCACATCACTTTACACTGCATTAAATATTTTCATGATTCCCCGAATGGGAGACTCCCGGCCCACAATGCCGTACACTAATTTCCATTATGAATCCAAATAAATGACTTGAAGATCTCATGTAATGGGAGAGAATACTACAGCATATAGAGTCTAAATAAAAGAAAACAAAGGCTCACTGTATACTCACACACAAAGGACTAGGGAGAGTATGACAAGTGCTTCTTTACGCCCCGTCTCTCTAGAGTGCACCGTCTTTCCACTATTGAAGGATACGTATTGTCAGTCCATCTCTTACATCTATTCCTTACAATTAGGACCTACAGCCCCTCTCCACCGATTACTCCGTCTGTGTAATTCTTTCTTATTCCCAAGTGTATGTGTGATACCATATCTCTCATCTCTCCTTCTCTTTGTATAAATAACAAACTCCATTTTTTCAAGGAGTCTAAAGTTCTCCTGCCTCCTGACACAGGTCTTCCAATCTCTCTCTCTCTCTCTCTCTCTCTCTCTCTCTCTCTCTCTCTCTCTCTCTTTTTTTCTTTTTGCAGATGGTGCTGTGATTCTAATAGTTCTCTTATTTGGTATAAACTTGTGGCTTTCTAGGAGAATATCCAAGACATCTGCAGGCACTTTCACCAACTGCTTACGTCACAAATTTCACTATTTCCAAAAGGTAAAAACAGGTATCATGTATGACAACATCGCATCTGGACTGCACCACAGTTTGATATTTTTTATCACTTTCTACTTTTTTCATTTTTTCCATATTTCCCATTTTTCCGTATTTTTCCATATTCTACAGGGTGGTTATAGTTAAACTTTCAAACCGCTGTAGGAATAACAGCACTGGTCAGAAGACGTCAAATTGCAACGGAATATTATCGGAGAAGAGGGAAAACGTATGACAGTAGAAAAATAAATAGTTACAAAATGTAGCAGTAGATGACGCTGTAGGCATCATAATTTAATAGTGGTTGACTACACGTGACAAATGTACCATACAACAATGCCTAAGGTGTATGTTTCACTTTAAACAAACTGTAGTACTCAATGTGCATTGGTGTACAGTTAGTTACGTAAGACCATCCATAAGACAAGGTCGTATCACATCGGATGGGAAAAATCGCTTTTTAATTGTCCTAACGCCAAAAACCGCATAAAAAGCATCACTCACATTGGTTTTTATATGCCCTGAGGCCAAAAACAGCACAATAAGCATCAATCACATGGGTTTTTAATCGTCCTGGGGCCGAAAACCGCATAAAAAGCATCATTCAAAATCAAATCGCATCATTAATTTCCTTTTGACTGGTGTAATACATTTTCAGTGCGCTGTCCACCGTTTTCTGAAACAATCTAAAATCGAGAAACAGCATCTTCCACAACTGATCGAAGTTATTCCGTGGTCACGTTCAAAATGTGTTGCGCAATGCGTGCCTTCAATGCAACTAATTCTGCAGTTGGATCACTGAGCACAACATCTTTCAGATAGCCCCACAGCCAGAAGTCACAGAGACAAAGTTCAGGTGATCGGGACGGCCAGGCTGTAGGGAAGTGGCGGCTGATAATTCTAGTATTTCCGAAATGGCGCTTCAGCAGCAGCTTAACTGGATTTGCAATGTGCAGAGGTGCGCCATCTTGCATAAAAATGATCCCATCCACACATCCACGCTGTTAGCGAGCTGGAGTGACGTGGTTGCGCAAAAGACACTCATAGTTCTTACCAATGATGGTAGAGGCAACAGGACCGGAAGCTCCTGTCTCTTCGAAAAACTATAGCCCTGTGATAAATGATGCCCTAAACCCGTACCACACAGTGACTTCTTCAGGATCAAGTGGTACTGGTTGATTTGCGTGTAGATTTTCCGTTTCCCATATTCGACAAATCTATATATTGACATATCCTGTCAGATAGAAGTGGGCTTCGTCTGTCCACAAAATCTTCCACGGCTAATCATTGTCGACTTCCATGCGAGCAAGAAATTTTAAAGCGAATGTCTCTGTTTCCGGCAGGTCAACAGGAAGCAGCTCGTGCACATGGGTAATTTTGAATGCATAGCAAAGAAGGCTGTTTCGTAGGATTTTAAGCACCGTGCTCGCGGGTATGTCAATGTTAGGGCAATTTCCAGTGCCCTACACGTTTGCACACCACCACTCGTCTCCTACTGCATTGCTGTGGACATTGCTTCCACTGACGTCGAATCAATTCGCTTCCTCCCTGTACCCGGTTGCACACCAAAAGAACACGTCTTTTCGAATTCCCGAATCATTTTCTCCAGACCCACGGCAGTCATCGGACCAATGCCTTTTCTTCAAACCTTTCAGTGTTCGGAACTTCTGCAGAGCGACGTGTGACAGGCATTATTTTTGTAACACAGCTTTAGAAACAGAGCGTGATCCTGCATTGAGGCAGTCACGGCGAACGTCGCACACACGAAAGGAGGAAGAGCCGTGTACGCGACGTGTTCATACGAACTTCAGTGGGTCGTGTTTTCATTTACGTATTCTGAGACATACAGCGCCATCTACTGATCAATTTTCACACTGTTTTTTTTTCTTATGCCATATGTTCTCCCCCTTCTCCGATAATATTCCGTTGCAATTTGACGTCATTCTGCACCGTTTTGAAATTTTGACTTTAATTATAATGAGCCTGTATATGTAAATGTACACATGTGTATATGCTCTTACTGGTTACATTAGCAACCCAGCCAGGTTGTCTAGTAACTATATTACTTTCAAATGTTAACATACATAACACTGGGTGCCAAAACTAATACGAAAATATATGCACATACATGGATTGCCGTGGGCATAAAGATTTGACTTTATTTTGTTGCAAACACACACACACGTAGGTCATTAGGCTATTTTGCGTGTCAGTTTTCGAGGAAGACCCCATCCTACCTCGGCACCTATTGCAGTGGAACTGTTTCCATATGCTGACCTAGATCATATGTCGGTGACTCAACATTAAACTTTGTCCCAGATGATCTACGAGATGGATCTACCCTGAAAATTACATCGGATTTATTGCAGACTGGTCCAGTCCTACCTTTTTATAGTTTACAGATACTCTTTCTGGTTTGGAACTCTGTATCACAGTCAGATGGTATTCAAAAAGGTAGATGGATTTTTTTTATTTATACAGAGGGAGAAAGAGAGAGAGAGACAGACAAGAGACGTAACACCACACTTACACTTAGAAATACAGAAGGATTATACAGATGAAGTAATCAGTAGAGAGGGACTGTAGGTGCTATATCTAAGGAGTAGATATAAGAGATGAATTGGCAATGCATGTGCTTTGATAGTGGAACGACGGTACATTCTAAAGAATGAAGTCCTGTTTATTTGTAATCATAAAAATATTTAGATGCAATGTAAAATTTTGTGATTCCATAAACAAAACAGAATACGGATCACATGTCGACACTGCTACAGATCATACGACCAACACAAGTAGCGAACATTTTATTTACACTACTCACCAAAAGTTTGGAATACTATCGTAAAATGTCGTCTATGACACTAGGGGTCTCACTGATCTGTGCACTGCATGCATTATCTAGTTAGAGGCTATATACTGGCCGATGTTTACTATTGGCATGAACTGTTGCTGTTTCCCGGTTATATCAACATAGCGCTGCCACAGCAACACACCATGAGCAGTCCAGTATCAACAACAGCTTCATTCAGTTTGTGTTCAGCACTGCAGTACAACACTTTGATAGAGTCGGGGTAGTGGCTTTACTTTCACCAGGTCACACACAGCAAGATATTCCCAACCGATTACATATCACACAGAGTTGTGTGTCCGAGGGGTGGAGAAAGTACAGAGAGATGGCAAATGTGAACAATAGACATCACAATGTTCGTCCTTATGCATGACCAGAATCTCTTTGGGTTTTCCACCAGGTTCCGAGTCAGAGTTTCGTTATCGAATTTATTAGAAGCACCTCGCATTGAAGTACGCGCTATATTTTTAACTTTTCCAATCTTGGGGATTTTGCGTTCTTTTAAATTTGCCATACTTATTTCGTTGTTTCTGCGACAGCGATCGGACCTATCTTGTTTACCATGGGTGATCAGGGGATCAGTATTATCACTTATTAATTTATGTGGTATATATCTTCCAATTTCCGTTGATACTGTCTCTCTGAAATCAGTCGACATCTTTACTACGCTTAAGTGATGAGATCGGAAGGAGTTTGACTGTCTCTTTAAAAGGCGGTAAGGGCATTTTTATCAGCTTTTTTAGATATCTTTACTTTGAGTTTCTTTTTGATGGTTGTGGGCGTTACGTTATTCAGCCTAGCAGCAATTGTCTTGTGGTCGCTAATCCCTGCATTCGTCATGATACTCCTTATTAGTCCAGGATTATTTGTTGCCAAGAGGTCAAGTATGCTTTCGCAACCATTTACGCTTCGAGTGGGCTCTTGAACTAATCGTTCAAAATAATTTTCTGAGAAAGCATTCAGTACAATTTCGCGTGACTTTTACGTCGGCTGCCGACGTTAAACGTATAATTTTTCCAGTATATCGAGGGCAGATTGAAGTCTATAATTGTATGAGGAGGGTACCTACTTGAAATGAGACTCAAGTTTTCTTTGAATTGTTCAGCAACTATATCTTCCGAGTCCGGGTCGGTAAAACGATCCAATTGATAGTTTAGTCCGATTGTCAAGTATAGCCTCTACCTACGCTATTTCACAGGAACTATCAACTTCAATTTCACTACAAGGTAAACTACTTCTGACAGCAATAAATACTCTACCACCAACTGTATTTAATCTATCCTTTCTGCACATTCCTAGATCGTTAAAAAATTTTCGGCTGAACTTATTTCCGGCTTTAGCCAGCGTTCCGTACCTATAACTATTTGAGCTTCAGTGCTTTCTATTAGGGTATGGAGCTATGGTTCTTCCCCAACAAAGCTGTGACATTTTACAACTACAATACTGATCGTTTCTACAACTACCTTACTGTGTTTTACCTGTCCACTTTTAGACAGAAGCCCTTTCTGTTGTTTCCTGAGACCCTCTAACCTAAAAAACCGTCCAGTCCCTTCCACACACCCTCGCTACCCATTTAGGCGCTTCTTGTGTGTAGTGACTTGTGTGTAGTGAACTCCTGAACTATTAAGCGGAACCCGGAAACCCACCACCCAATGGCGCAAGCCAAGGAATCAGCAGCCTACACGGTCGCAGAACCGCCTGAGCCTCTGATTTAGACCCTCCATTCGGTTCTGCACCAAAGGACCACAGTCGGTTGTGTCGACGATACTGCAGATGATGAGCTCCGCCTTAATCTCGCAAGCAAGACTGGCAGTCTTTACCATTTCCGTTAGCATCCTGAAACCAGAGAGATTCTCCTTCAATCCAAAGCGACACTCGTCACTGGTACCGACATGGGCCACCACCTGCACCCTACTTAGAGACTTGGTCAGCCACAGATAACGCCCGAAATCTGTTCGTCAAACGAACCGGGGAGGCCCTACGATCGGCCCCTCGGAAAGCCTTTCGCTGCCTGCCAGACTTTGGAACGATTTCCCACTCAACCACGGGTGAGAGGTCAAGTACCCGTGGCGGCCACAGCAGTGGACTGATAGGGGGACACGTGGGACGTGTTAAGCATGAGTTAAAGGTTTTCATTGTTTTTGTTTTCAAGATGTGCGCTTAAGAGAGAGGTTGCTTTGTTCCGTATTGATTTTTGTAACTAACCAAAATCGTTCTTGTTTTCAGAGGTAATTATGTTTATTTTGTTAATAAGGTATACTACAAAACCCAACGGGTGTACTATAAAAAGCCATTTTAGTAAACCCTATGATATTCCAAACTTTTGTTAAGGTTTGTACATAACCTAGCAATCATGTTAACCTACTGCTCGCTGTTTGCCTTATTTTTCAAAGCGTTTAACATGCTGTTAATCATTTTTTTCCAATTGCCCTCTCAGCAGTATCAGTCGTAGGAAATTTACTGCTTTTGATAAATATCCAATCGAATTTTATGGAGGGGAGTTAGCGCCCATTGGGAAGAGAGAGAAAGAGACACCGAAATGTGATCAGCACGATTACTGCTTGTCACTGCTGTGACGTATGTTACTTCTGTCATAGGTGAATCGCCATTGTCGCCCAGTAGATCTATGTGGTGGATCGTGACCTCCTGTCACCATCCTATTGCTTTAATTGTCAACATTTTACCGTCATACATTATTATTGTTTAAACAATCAATTAAAATCTTACTGTTAAATGGACTTGGGTGACTTTAAAGTGAATCTCCTGTATTAATATGCGTTTTAGTGTGTTGATTAACACTGCGTGCGGTATCCACATCGTAGTACACAGTCAAAATTGTTACATCCACACTTAGAGAGTATGACTGAAAGTGCTGTCACCTTGCGTCTTTGCCCAAGCGCTTTCTTTTTTGCTACTGGTACAAACAATCGTCATCCAGTGTTTTCCACATACATTCAAAGAAGAAATATTAGAGAAGTGATAGGTACGTATCCTAAAACAGGCTGTGTGAGATCTAAAGCACCTCATTCCGAAGAATTAAGGTAGACATGGATGACTTGTGAAGAAGTACACATATTCCAAGAAATCAGATCAGATAATGGATTATATACCTATACTCTGCATACCTATAGTTTTAATTATTTAACGTGGAAATATGCATTACTGTTGTTGCCCTACACAAAAAATAATGCATATGCAAATATCAAGTCAGACTGATTTGGGACGGTCCAGTTTTTCTAAAGAATTAATGTAAGTGTGGTAACGTGTGTGGAAATGTGTATACTCTAGGCAATGAAAACAGATAACGAGTTGCATAAATTTCCAAACAGAGCTACTGAAAGTCAGGTTATGGACAATCTCTTGTTAGAACACCATGTTGTTTTACTGGATGTCTATTTGTCGTAAGCAAATTGTATTTCTAAATCATTATGGGGTGTATATGCATTACAAGGATGCAGTAGCTAATGGCGGAAGGGAGGGGATGATTGTCTATTCATCAGCCTCTTTGCAGGCATCAGATACATAACACAGCACCAACACTGGAAAATTATTATTTAAGGTTACTATGACTGGCAAAAGTGCTCCCTTCCACAGAGATCTTTTTGCTAGTTTATTGAGAATACGTGTGTTCACAACATATTTTCTTGTTTTGACGCCTACAATTGGAATACGCAAGTGTTGTGTTTTGACTGGATGTGTACATGCTGTGGAAGACTTTAGATTTAATATAATATTCGGTAATGGCAGAATTCAATATCATTCCTCAATATTCTGCTTAAAAAAAGACAACCAGGTCTGATAATGAGTTATATAACTATACCCTGATTACCTACAGTTTGATTACACAAATTGCGACACTGACAGTTGTTTTGTAGACTATTGGAAGATTTCCATGTTACTGTGCTGGATGACTGACGGTCCGTCTAATAAATTTATAAGCTACATTACTGGAGTCGTCTATTTCCACAGAACCAAGACTGGGAAACATGTTTTATTACTGTGCTCTCGAAACTATGCCTGCCAGAAACATCATTTGCAGATGTGTTGCTAACCTTATGTTTTAGCGCTACCGTAGAAAGTGTTTTATGTGAAAATTTGTTTTGGTTCCACCACACTGCACTAATGCCAGTATGGTGTCGTAAATAAATACCGATGATTATATGATTATCCATCGAATGTATTATTCACCTTTTGGATAACACGTTTAGAATTTTCGTCGCGTGTTACACAAGAAAAACTATTGAATTTCTCGAAAGCTTGAGACACTTATCAGGTTGTATATTCCCTAGAAATTGGCTGACTGATCTTCGTTAGAACTATGTTTTTTTGCTCTTTCATAGAAGTCTGTTGTACTGCCAGACCAGGGTTTACAGAAGTGTATGTCCAGACTAAACCATGAATTCTGCTCATGTCACAGATTCTTGTAATTTTTAATAATGGTCTGAACTGTTGATCACTCTATGCTTATAATTTGGTCACATGATCATGACGTCTCTCCCTAATATCTGCATGGTACCACTCGCAAAAACAGAGCTATGGAAGAAAATGGTTGTCTATGATTCTGTACAAGCTTTAATTTCTCTTAACTTATATAAAATGTGTGTATCGCTGTTAATGCTACTTACATACATTCTTCGTGAAAAGAACTTCATGCAATATGACTTTCCATAATATTCACGTTAGGTAGTTAGTCAGTTTGTCAGTTATTTTCGTGTTCCACGGATCATTTTGCACAATAAATCGTAGTAATGATCTGGTATGAGTCATTTTACATTCACATTGCAAATTAATTTATAAATATGGCTTTATGTTGAACATTAGTAAGTTTTTTTGTATATACAGATGTTAGATAGTAATTCCTACTTTTATGTGTTGATCGAACACACCAATAAAAACGTACTTCTACAAACTGCTGCCATCAACGTTACTAATGAAACGGAGTGGCCGCCATAACTTCTTATCTTTTTGCTTCTCATGTTTTTATTTCTTTGCGGGCAACAGTATTTTATAAAACATAATAGTAATCAATGTATGGACATGTTTTGTGGTCTGTGATCATAGTTTCTCACTGTATACCTAAAAAAAAAACACACATTTTTAATGATCTCCTCATGGAGATCAGATTGTCAACATGATGTAAGGTACAGGATATTTATCATCGGGAATGCTTTCTATTTTAGTACAGTCAACTTAATAAGTTCTCTGTATACAGGAAAACTCTTCTGCCATTGCTAGTATGTCATTATTGGAATTGTTCTTAGAACGTTTTACAGGTGCTTGCCTTCTGTATGTGTGATTGCTGACTGCTACATATCTTCAGCATGTAATGCTCTAGCAAGTACCAGCTTCTTCCGATTACAGATGCTATCGGTGTGTGGACCTGCCTCGTCTCTTGCTACATTATCTGGTCGCTGAGCGGTCTCTTCTTTCTGGATACTGCGATCGGAGATTCACTGGGCAGGGATATGGTAGGGTAAGGACTTTGACTATTACCGCGAGCCAAACACAGTGCAGGAATCTCTGAGACTTAGGAAGGCTTCCCGTGTTAATGTAGATCAACGAGATGGGCTTTTTATGCATGGTGGTATTACCCTGGGTTAGCGATTGCACAAAAATAAATAAACGGAGGTGTTGATCGGTTGTGGCTCAGCCTGTATTCCCAGGGCTGGCTGGAAGCAGACAACGACGGAGGCAGTGGACGCAGATGTTGAGGCGCCAGAAGAGTGGAGGCGGGCAGCAGTGGAGACGGAGGCGCGCGGCTGGTGTAGTGTTGAGTAGACATCAATGTCTCCCACTCTCAGCCTCGGGGTCAGCTGCTGCGGCGACTGTGGTAGAGGCATCACCTGCAACTCTTGTAGAGATGTGTATGGCCCAGTTCTTTGTAAGTAGTTCTTGGGTTACATGTTTTTATTTTTGGGATGCTTGATTCGGATTGGTCCAGAGAGAAAAACAGGGGGGGGGGGGGGGGGAAGAGAATGACGCTTGTTTACAAAGCAGGCCTAGGCATTTTTGTATAATGAGTCGTGAGCTTGATACAGGAGCAGTGTCTTCTGTGCTGCAACCAGGTAGCTCGCCTCTGAAAGAATCAAACCTAAAATAATGCAAATTTGCCGGTCATTGTTGGGTTGGCACGATAAGTTCATGGCCACACTCCCAGTCTGTGCATTCAAAGTGTGCTCTATCATGCAGTTGACTTACTTCTTGCTAAAGGATGGCTGGAGATACAGTTCAGCCGTGTAGGTGCATATTTCTTAGCGACAAATTGTAAAAAATGTGGAAATTGGTAAACCTTAGAATTTTTCTATGACGTCGTAGATTCAATGTGACCCCACTTTTTCCAACAATGCGCTTCTTTTAATACATAGAGTATGACATCACAGAATATAGAAATTTAGAGGTGGCTTAGCAAGGGTTTATCTACCACATGGTATTTGTTATACGTAAAGTATCTTTGGTTGGCAATCGGTAAAACAGTGGTGCTTATAGAATTTGCTATGACGTCATGAATGTTGCGGAATTTGTTGTGATGTCATTATTTCTACCAACACATTTCTACTAACACATATAGTATGACGTGACTGACTAGTGATGTAGTGGTGGCTTAGCAATGATAAATAGTTAGGATGCTTTTGAGCACATGGTGAATTGTGATTGACTGAGAGTTTCATGAAGTCGACATGACGCGATGCGACGATGGTGTGATGTCGAGAGCATCCACAACTGGATAAAATATGTAAAGATGTGAAAAAATTGTAAAAAATGTGAAAAAGGCGTAAGTAAGTGGACTGTATGGAAAAATATGAAAAAGTACGGAAAATTGTAAAAAATGTGGAAAATACAGAAAAAACGAAAAATGATAGTACTTACATATTTGCCTCGGTCTGATTTCTCCTGGTACCTCAAACGATGAAAATTGCATAGTATTAAATTTAATTTGTTATTAAAAAACGACCAGACTCTTCTCCTATCCCTGTGTGCACGGCTCAAGAATGAACTCACCTCCTAAAGTGCTCTAGTTATAAAAGCAGGAAAGACTGAGGGGATGTTTGAATCTTAGTAGTCCAGGGCTGGACTGGACGGGGAGAGGGTAGGTGGTGGGGGTGACCTTCATCTGTTACCTGGGAGTAGGTGAAGGGGGGACCTTGAGTGCATAAAACCTGGCAACGGAATTCCTTATCAGTGACCTTGGTAGTTGCTAAATAAAATTTCTATTGGTTAATAAATATAGTATTTTCAAAAAGTAAAAGTAGTACTAGCAAAATTCAAACCAGCTACTTTACTATTAGAATTCGACCACGCTACTCGTTAAGCTGCCCACGAATTCGATAGTAAAATGCAGATGTTTTGTATTTATCAGTGCTAGGGAAAGTCCTAATCTTCAAATGCGATTTTTCCGCGTCTTTCTTTCTTTCTTTCTTTTTTAAAAAAATGCGGCATATTACTTGAGGAAACTGACGACTGGGCACTAATCTTGAAATGCTCTAAGTACGAAGAAAGCAGAAGATGACCGCCCTGCAAGATCCGATGAAGGAGCTGTAGCGATTCCCTACATTATAGGTGACGCCAGAGCGAGGATGCTGCGAAGGACGACACAGAATGTGCTGAGATCTACTAATACCTCTAGGAAGAGTTTGCTCGTTTTCAGGCTACGGTGAGGCTGTCGCCACTGGGGTATTATGTTCCGCGATTGCCGGTGACCACTAAGTCGAGGCTGCAGTGTGCGCCCCGGCGCTATCTTGTGTCGCGGCGACGACGCGCACGGCACGTGTAACGTGAGCCGCGCAGAGCGGGTGGCCCGGGATCGTGACTCCCCGGCAAAGCAGCAGCAGCCGTACGCAGTAAAGCAAGCCCGCGTTTACCGCTGCTACGGCACAGCCAAAGCATCAAAGAATGCCTTTTGTCTCCAGTTTACTCACAGGGCAAGGAGCGTGATCAACATCTCGAAGGGGCTTAGTTGGCCTGTAAAGTTAGTTGCGAAGTCTATTCTGGCAACATTATGTCACAACTTTTCCGAAGCCTTTGCCTCTGTGGTACATCATTTTCACTGCAGTGGACAGCTTTTAAATATCATTTCTCTGGCGCTTTCAGTCAGTCATATGGCTGCAGATGCGTGCAGGGTACAATAGCAGTGTGGAGTGCCTGCTACAATGGACTGTGTGCATTTGCAGCCTCAGGACTGATTGAAATGCCAGAGAAGCGACCGTTAACAGCTGTGTATTGTAGTGGATGCTATGCCCTGCCCATACTTAAAGCTGCTCTATAACCTTTGCATCCCGCGACCGGTCCCCTAAAAGAAGTTTTTGAAGCAAATGGGTACTTTGCACAACAGGTAGGCAGGGCGCTACAGATAAATTATAAAAGGGACGAAGCCGTAGCCTTCCTGTCATTTGAGAGAAACGTGTTGTCGAAATTAAATCGGCTCCTCATGAAGCATAAAATTAAAGTGATCTTTTGCTCTCTATCGAAGACAGCAGCATTTAGGGGTTCCCTGATTTTTCATAAAGCTGGGGCTTACACGATACACTGCGGGCGTGGTCTTTCGTAGATCAGTGATGCGAACAGTTCATGAGAGATGTACGAAATGTAGGAGATAATCTGGCTTTTCCAGCTCAGTCAACCGGTTGTGGCTGAGCATTGCATCGATACTGGCCGTTTTATACAGTATGGCAATACCGGAATTCTCTTGCGTCGACCTTATCATTCTGGGGCTCGGTTTGTGAAGAAAGCAGCAGGAATTGTTTTCTTAAAGGGTTTAATTAATATAGATAGTGATTTTAGACTGAACAAAACGTGGACTGTGAGCATACCAGAACAGCAAATCCCCAGAGTTTCTTGGAAACATGATTAGTGGCCATTGCTTTTTGTACATGAACAGTATCAAGCTGTTACGAAACTCTCGACACTAGATTGTTGGTGCAGTATGGAACGCATGCGATTTTGTAAAATATGTTGATAAGCTTCTGTGTTTAGTTTGTCATGGACCAAATCAAATACTTCTAGCCAAAATTAGGAAAAACAGTGGCAGCAGTCACTCCAACTCCAACCTAATTTCTCCGGCCCCTTTTCTTCCAATTCAATATCGTTCGCATCTACGGGTATCGACACTGATAATCTGCGTGCCATGCTATATATCGCGATTCATCACTCCCTGAAAGCTCCATCCACTGCTGCACAGATAAATTACATGGCGTCTACAATACTCCAAGTGTCATGTCTTCATTGCTGTTATGAATGGTTTTTGTGCAGTACACGTCGATAATAACGAAACATTCTCGCTTCTCGAAGGATTTCTTTGTCGTTATGTGTGTGGCTTATATACCTCAGCTCCAGTGCTGTCATTTACATCTATATTTGAAGCCGCAGTTGAAATCCTCTGGGATAGTTCACAATAATGCCTAGTGACTGATTCGTACAGTGCACTTCAGAACCCCTGCCGCTTAATATATTATTCGTGCTAGATCGAGAATTGCTTTCCTGGCGTTCACACTTGTCCATAGTATCAGTACAGCCCAACTTGGATACGCGTAACTCTCTGAATAAATGGCCAAACTTGTGAGTCAATGTCATCATATCCCCAGCCCCTCTCGAACTTACTCATTTCTCTTTGTTGACTCTTTAAGACGAAAAACACGTTGATGATATTGATCGTTGTACTTACAGCCTGACGTCACATAGAGCATATTCTGCCGTATACGGGAACGCGTGGACACACGGTATAAGCTTGATTCTCCTCCACAGCCTCATCAAATGTTGCTGTTGAGACTACTCCCTAACTTTCGCTCTGGCAATTCTAATCATTCCTGGGTTGTACTATGAACATCTCGTAAGGTTCCTTCAACAGCTACAATTCAGCAGCGTGCACGCCATACATTTCATACAGGTGAAACCATGAAACAATTGATGATATCTATAGCGTACTCTTCACTTAATGCTGAAACTTTCTCTAATAGTGGTGTGGGAGCAAGTATTCAGAAAACTGGTGTGGATGGGAAATGCAAAGCCACGACCGCCTTTTGTTTTACTGAGTCTTGCTCTTTATTTTTGTTTGAGGGGAGCGGGGATTCTTAAATTTATCGCACTTTTTTCTTTTTTTCTTTTTTTGCTGCTGGCGGTCTGCACACTAGCTATTGATTAATTGGGTTTTGTGAAATAATCTTAATATCTGTTGCCTCAAATAGCACCGATTCTATATAAATACCATTACTTTTTCATATGCGGAATCAGGGAGGTAAAATGGATAATAGTAGCTACGGCCTGGCAGGACAAGTGCCCTGCGGAACGTATAAATATCATTGTAAACTCTCTTCTAATTTGACTAGGTCTCAAAGCTTTATAATACAGATTCAACAGTTTGGCAGAAGAAATGCGAAAGAATATTAAGACATGATGTTTTAAGCAATGACCAGACTTCGCTGACATTTCTTGGTGAAGCTTTTTAGGCACTCTCAGACTTCTTCTCAACTTTGTCCGATGCACTTAATATTTGGGGGATAGGTCTCCACATAAAATCAAGTTGAAACGTCCCTAATACAGAGTACCTCAGAAACAGCCGAACAGAAAAAATCGAACGAAATTACTTATCTCACGTCAAGAAAAAACTCGTATGCGTAGGTGCATTGATTGTAGGGGTTTCATCTATTCAACACCCACTGACTGGTGAAAATATCACTATATACCGCCTGTACCGTAGCAGACAATTGTTCCAATACGAATACTGTGTCATCTTATAGACTGAATGGAAACGTAATGCTTTCTACCTATTTTGTCTTTGAGCTTCGGCACAGCTAGGCGCATCGTGATTGATGCAGTGACCGCCGATGTAGGTTGCAGCAATGGTGGTGCATGATTTTCTTGTATTTCGCTTCAGTCTTAGGAAATCACACGTGATTTAGGCAATGTAGCGTCGGAAAACGTCCTACTGGGTAACTCCAATTTTTAGAGTCAAAATTATGGAGATATTAAACGATTTCAGATCGTACACAGTCTGTGAATTGTTTTTATCATCGACACTTGCTTGTTGCATCGATATTGGTGACGCTCCCTTAAAAAAACAAAACACACTCACCTGTGATGTGCTCGCTCTTAACTTCGATACATTTGCATTTATGGCTAAATGTAGAAGATGTGTTGGAATCACTTGCATTCAAAATACATGCAAACAATCTATATGCGATTTTCATAATTTTTCCTTAAGATCTTTTTGTCGATGCAAAGGGTTCCTGTCTCAGTAAGATAATACATGAAGAAAACTTCATATAAAAATGCTACCATTAGTATAATGAAACACAAAATAACTGTGTGTACCTAAATACTAGGTAACATATATTCACAGAAATAAAACATAGTAGTTTTCGATCATATAACGACACAAATACCCATTACAAAACTACTCGTTAGGTAGTAGAGCTATATTAATTAGAACTAATACAGACATTTATGAAAAGGACCATCGGAAACTTTCGATTTATTAGAGGGGTTGGGCAAATTGCACGGAATAAGATACGACGATTAGAGTGAACCGTGTTGTCCACGCCGAGGTAATTAGAGGTGGGGTAATAGGCCAACTGCACAAGAACAGAAAAGCAAATCAGCAACGCTCTGTTAAAAGGAACCAACCTGGTGTCAATCTGATCCACTCAGAGGAAATAAAGAAAAGTAAATGTGGCCTGAATTCTTCTTCTCCCGAATCAGAATATGATGTGTTAAACACTGCGCCATCTCGATGGTGACCTGCTTTTGAGCAGTGGTCAAATATTTGAATTTCCCACAAACTGGCTAAGTATATGTTTCTACAGAATTTAGAGAAATGTTGGTAACGATCTACACGACCCATTTAGCTAATACGGATGTATTACGAATATGGCGCAAGAAAGTTATGGAAAGAAAGACAACATTCTTCTGGCTAACCTTTGATAGATAGCTTTACAGGACCAGTTTTCGAGAGGGAAGAATGAGTCTCTAGTCATCTGGAGTATTTAGCTTAAGAACCAGGACGCTATCAAATCACATATAAGATAATTTTCCCTTCACTCTTTAATTCTTCAGCCTACACCAAACACTCTACAGTGGCTTGCGGAATATCTGTGTGGATTTAGTTGTGCTAGTTGCCTGCAATATGAGTCGTAGCCTATTTTCCATTTCATGTTTGAAGGGAAAATCTCTCTTGATTGGTATAAAGTTCTATTAATGCATAAGAGTCTCTAAGCAACAGCATCATTATCAATTTTTATTATATTTTACTTATAAACTATTTGATATGTTTCTACAAACGAGCAACAAAACTTTGCCTTCAAAGAAAAATATTGCAACAAATGTGAACTAAGAATTGTTTGAAAAGTGATTTTGTGAACTTACCATGTATCCGCAATTTGTGTTATTGACTGAACCGTGTCTTTGTTACGTATGCAACACAGGGCCATAATTTTGTGAAAATGGAAAAGAAATCGCCTTTCCTCAGTATGCTGGCAAACGACTCCCTTTTTCAGTAAAAAATATATGCAATTCTGTCAACTAATGGTTAGTGTTTGGGATTTATCTGTATGAGATCCCTGAGGCTAACGTGGTATTATATGTTGGATTTAATTTTTGATGTGGGAATATTTGCTAACCTCAGCGGTAGCGACTGATGAAAGGGGTGATTCCGTGATGATGTTAAGAACTTTGAGGGATGATGTAAATGTATCAATTTGAGGTAAGGGTCCCTTGTCTGGAAATGACCTAGTCGAAAGTTATAAGCTATAGTTGTGCTGATACCTCAGGCAGTGAAATACGTGTACCGGTGCTGTTGTTGCTACAATTTTAGGGTGGCAGCTTTCAGAGGTGGTAGTATGGACCAAACCACGAAAAGAATGTCTAGTAAATACTGTACTTGCTGTAGTATTCATATCTTAAAAGCTGTGAGCACTTGTTCATCTTCGATTCTGTGAGGCACTACTCAAAGCTCTTTGCTTTCTTTATTTTGGGGGAAGGTAAGATGAACCAAAAAAGGAAGAAGAATAAGTAGTAAACGTGGACTGTAAAATGCGTACCTCAAGAGCTATGAGCAGTTGTTCAGAAGACGAGATGTGTTTCACAGTAGCGAAGATGAAGAAGGGCCCATAGCTCTTAAGGTACTCATTTTAGAGTTCATATGTACTGGACATTGTTTTCTTGTTTTCGGCCGCACTACCTCCTCCTAAAGTACAGAAAGCAAAGAGCTTGCAGTAGACAGATGTGTTTCACAGCATCGAAGATGAGCAAGTGGTCATAACTCTTCAGGTATGCATATTAGAGCCCATGTTTACAATGACATTTTTTCTTGTTTTGGTTCACACTACTGTCTCTTAAAGTCGCCACTCAACAATCATAGATACAACAATACCAGTACATGTATTCCATTCTGAGATGTATCAGCACGATTTTCGCTTGTAACTCTCTACTCTGTCTTTTCCAGACCGGGGTCCCTTACCTAAAATTGATATATCATCCCAGAAAGTTTGTAACATCATCACGGAATCACTCTGTATAGACGCCAAGAGAGGTAGCACATAGTATGTTTTGATGAGAAGTGATATTTCAAGTGTGGATGGCGATCCTGATTCATATTGTCCATGACTTCTGTATATAAGTTTAGGTAAATTCTGGGATGGGTCCTTCTATATCGTTGCCCAGTTGTCGCGTGCTTCCCCGCTAATAATCTCTACTTAGACGGGGCTCCAGAATCTAATATTCCTGTCTTGCTTGTAGATAGGAACTATGCTAAAGGGAAGGAAGCCGACACACGTGTACAATCGCTAAATTCAGTCACGTCTATTGAAATCTAAGTGGTGTCTGCAGAGTCAAAGCTCTTCAAGGCGCTGTAATTTACGCATAAAATATGAACTACTTAGTCGAGTTGATCATAATATTGCTTATATCACTGACAGAAATAAATTTTAAACTTTAGTTTATGCCTAAAGCTCATGATTGTGATGGAAACTGATATGTAACAGTCATTACCTTTTGTTAGCAGTAGAACAAGTTGAGCCGCAACCAAAGCAGCTACTACCGGCAAAACAAGCTAATAATTTCAGATTCTGAGTTTATGATGGAAACTGACATTTTCATTATTTGACGTTGTGTGTGTGTGTGTGTGTGTGTGTGTGTGTGTGTGTGTGTGTCACGGAGAGGGGAGGGATGAGCATTTACACTGATTTAGTTGTATTTTTCACAGTTGATACAGGTAAATAATCATAATTATTTTTTAGCTATCTACTACACATAGATTGTGTCATACGTTCCCTCTGTTATAGCTGTGACAACTATCGAAAAGAATAAATTCAATTCTATATACCATTTGTATACTGTGAAGAGCGTAAAAAGTTACGGGAAGGAATTGCTGGGAAAATCAACGTTCCCTTTCCTGACCCTTGTGAGTTGTTTCTGCCGATATACTTAGGCCATTAATGGGCACGCATATGTATGGGGCATAACTAAGGCCCCAGGGAGGTATAGGGGGCAAAGATTAAAGCGATAATCGTTGGCTCTTTGTATAAAAGATCGATCCTGACCCTGGTAAAGTAAAAAACGAAAGTTATGCATGGAATTCCGACTGTAGCACTCGCAAGGTTATGAAGCAGGTGGATCAAAAGTTAATTTGCTTTTTACTTGCTTCCATCATAGTGATGTGATACTAAGGAATATTTACCAAGAACCTAATTGGTATGTGTAGTCTCCTTCTCATTTCTATTCTTGACACTGCAGGTTCCCGCCTTTAGTGTATAAAGCTGTCCTTAGCCAGAAGGTTGGTGTGAACACAGTATTCCTTAACTAGGTATAGTCCTATAGAAGTGGTATGCCCGTGTCTTATGACTATCTTTTAACTGACTTACATACCTACGGATTAGGTTAACGTGAAACCACGGCGCATTTTTCACAGAAAGAAATCATTGGCAGAGGTGAAACAATCAGTGAATGACACAGATATCGCCGGATTGATTGTTAATCGAACCCTAGACCTTCTGTATGTAGTTGGGCACTTACGTACTAAATCACCTCTTTTTTCTGTGATGTGTTGAAGTTGGAGAGCCAAGGCTGAAATACTTGTGTTAGTTGGTTGATGGAGAAGCCACGGAATGACGACGACTGAGGAGGCCAGCGTTTCCTAGACTGTCAGGAAATCTTTGGTTATTGAGAAGGAGAGGAAAGGGGTAGGATCTAAGCCAACTAATTTCGCCTTTCCCTGTACCACAGACTCGCACAGGTCACTTACGATCCTCAGTCTTAAACAAGGCTTGACTCGTAAAAGTGGTAAGACATGTGCACTATAGTCCATCGTCAAAACAGGCTCAGATCCATATGTTCACTTTTTCGATTTGCATACCATATGGAATGCAACTGGGAACCACACCCCCATTTGCGCAAGTTAAACCGGGCGTTCAGGATTTCCCAGCGCATAACGTTTCAACGCGGCTGTCGTTACCTCTACTTTCGCATTCTGAAAATGCATTTCAAAATGCTCTGTATATTTAGCGGTTGTAGCATCTATAGTGTAATTGTAAAGACTGATCTTTTCGAAATAAAAAGGTGTGTAGCAGATGCTGCTTCCACTTAAAGATTGTCGTTCATGTTTACCTGAGATCCCACAGTGGAAGCAGAAAGACTGCTAAGACAGTTATTTGACTTGCGGTGGGATCGAGCGCTCGGCGTGTAGTCAATTTCCGATGCGCGTGGCGTCGGCCGCCTCCGTCTGCCTGCTAATACACGCAGACGCCGCCGTCGTGACTGCGATGCGCCTGCTTCCTGCCACTACCACTAACACAGGCTATACTCGCCAGTCGCCTCTATCTTCGGAGCGCATCATCCTGCCTGGTTCCACTGTTTTTTCCACGCCAACTTCCACAACACGATTGACTCTCGTTTTCACCAGAAATCTAGCTTCAGACACAGTTCGGTTTGCTAGTCTTCTACTTCTATTTTACCGTTGCCCTCACTCGATCTTCGATATAAATTCTTCCTAGCTCGGTTTGTAGTAGCCTGTATTTCCCGGGAGAGATATCGTGAACTTTCTGCGTAATACTACTATACTAGACTGCAAGTGTGAGACTTAAGTTTCACACAACAATATCCTGTCATCTCTGTCGGTTATATGGTTAAACATTCTCCTATCCCTTCCTTTCATTTCACTTGTTTGTGTCGAACACGTGGGCACAGTGAGGAGATACTGGACTTGTATTCGGAAGGTCAGCGGTTTAAATTCCTGCCTTGCCGTCCGGGTTTAGATTTTCTTTAAACTTCTTGACGAAAATACCGGGGTAGTTACTTTGAAAACGGCGTGGCTGATTTCCTTTCCCTTCCTTCCCCCAACCCTAATATGAAATTTATAATGACTTCGTCGCCGACATTATGCTGAACCCTAATTGTCCTTACTTTCTTCCTTTACTCAATCGCGTAAACTACACTGAAGCGCCAAAGAAACTGGAATAGCCATGTGTATACAAACACAGAGATTTGTAGACAGGCAGACCACGGTTCTGCGGTCAGCAACGCCTATGTAAGACGACAAGTTGTTAGATCGGTTATTGTTGCTACAATGACAGTTTTCAAGATTTAGGTGAGTTTGAACGTGATGTTATAGTCGGCGCACGAGCGGTAGGACGCAGCATCTCCGAGGTAGCGATGAAGTGGGGATTTTCCCGTATGACCATTTCACGAGTGTACAGTGAATATTAGGAATCCGGTAAAACATCAAATCTCCGACATCGTTGTGGCCGGAAAAAGATCCTGCAACAACGGCATCAACGACGACTGAAGAGAAACATTCAACGTCACAGAAGTGCAACCCTTCCACAAATTGCTGCAGATATCAGTGCTGGACCATCAACAAGTGTCAACGTGCGGGCCATTCAACGAAACATCATCGATATGGGTTTTCGGAGCCGAAGGCCCACTCGTGTACCATTGCTCAATGTTCGATATGAGGCTCTACGCTTCGCCTTGGCTCGTCATTCGCCGACATTGGGCTGTTGATGACTGGAAACATGTTGCCTGTCGGACGAGTCTCGTTTCAGATTCTATCGAGCGGATATGCGTGTATGGAGACAAACTTATGAATCCATGGTCCCTGCACGTCAGCAGAGAACTGTTCAAGCTGGTGGGGTCTCCATAATGGTGTGGGGCTTGTACAGATGGAGTGATATGGGATTCCTGATACGTCTAGATACGACTCTGACAGGTGACCCGTAAGTAAGCATCCTGTCTGATCACCTGCATCCATTTATGTCCGTTGTGCATTCGGACGGACTTGGGATATTCCAGCAGGACAATTCGACCCTCGACATGTCCAGAATTGCTGCAGAGTGGCTCCAGAAACACTCTTCTGAGTTTAGACGCTTCTGCTGGCCACCAAACTCCGCAAACATGAACAAAATTGAGCATATCTGAGAAGGGTTGCAACAGGCTGTTCGGAAGAGATCTTCACCCCCTCGTACTCTTTCGGATTTATGGACAGCCCTGCAGGACTCGTGGTGTCAGTTTCCTCTAGCACTACTTCAGACATTAGGCGAGTCTATGTCACGTCGTGATGCGGCGCTTCTGCGTGCTCGCGGCGCCCTACACGGTATTAGGCAGGTGTACCAGTTTCTTTGACTTTTCAGTATATATTGTTCATAAACCTTGGCAGCAAGCATTGAAAAGAAATCTCATGATTCTCATACATTTATCTGCGATAGCAACAGATGAGCTTGGACACCTCACTATCAGCTTGATCACCACGGGCTTTCGTAAGCAATTGCTAGTGTCCTTCTGAAATTGAAGCGTATAAATTTTATTGATGGGCAATCATCATTCACACAATTTTTCGTAAAGAAATTTCCATTTTGTTGGGGATCCTGGAGGACAACAGCCGCTCATTAACATTCAAATCTAGTCACTCTAAATGTCAGGTCGACAGTACATCAACACAGCGCCACAGTTGTTTGCAAAACTGTCTCTGTGGAAATTTTTCCTATTTTGGAACTGAATCTCAGACACAATATGGAAACAGTTGTTTGTGAAACTTGAGTTTCATCCCGCGTATGCAGTGTTTAAATAACTTACGGGAATGCAGTAGGGTGACGTCGTTGACAACCACCTTGCCTTGAAAATGGCAGCTTGTACGTTATTTGAACAATTGTTTATGTTCTCATTCCAGTGAGTATTTAGTCAGACTGAGGGGCGCGTTTGGCTTTGCTCGTAGTGTTGTCTTAGCGTAGACATTTATCAACAGTGACAGTGTTTTCGACACTATTAAATGCGTGTTCATGGAATGTATGAACACATCCTGTGTCTACCTCTCTGTAAATTATCCTAATTCTCGTGGCATACCTTTGAATTGTACTGAGTAATCTACTCTGGATGCGGAGAATTCGCTCTGTTATTATTTTGGCAGTATCTGATTACTGCCATTCTTCTTCTTCACTGAAAATGGTTCCAATGGCTCTGAGCACTATGAAACTTAACATCTGAGGTTGTCAGTCCCCTAGAACTTAGAACTACTTAAACCTAACTAACCTAAGGACATCACACACATCCACGCCCGAGGCAGGATTCGAACCTGCGGCCGTAGCAGTCGCGCGGTTGCAGACTGAAGAGCCTAGAACCGCTCGGTCACACCGGCCGGCCTTCTTCACTGAAATACAGATTGACATTCACCAATGAAAACGCATATTGCCACACATTCCCTGTCATCAGTCTTCAGCGCTGCGTTCGGAATAAATCAATACAGCGTGTGGCGTTTTAAACAAGCCTTTGGCTCGCGAATCAGGTCGTAACGGACTTGAAGCGCTCTGCCTTCGAATTAGGCGCAGCCCGATCCTCCAGTCGAAGCCAGTAAGTACTATGTATAGACTTAAGTTCATATGAACTAATACGTCATCGCTACTACTCAGTTTACTTTTTGTGCAAGACGAAATTATATCTCTTAATGTCATTGAAAAATCATCTATTCTCAACCGCTTTTAAATTTTTATACCACATTCAATAGTTACTGACTGGTTATTTTTCTACGTAAGGTGTTCGTTTCCTTGTTTGTCGCTAATTTTAGATACGGCTTTAGATTTTTTTAACTTGTCCCTTGTACATTGATTAATGATGCACTTGTTGTCGAACGTTGTTGCAGATTCAGTCTATCCTTACTTTAAAAAAAAATAATAAAAATGAAAGTAAAAAATCCATTCTGCTTGTAAATCATATAAAATGATAAGTGATGTTTTCCTGTACATCCAGTAATGAGCCGAAAATCCCAGCGAATAAGAGAATATTATTTTCAAGGCATAAACGTGATATTACTTAATTTCTGTTCCGTGTAATCTTTTTATAACCTTTCTTTTTCATTCAAGTTGGCATAGTTGAAATTAATAGAACTTTTCGCATTGTCGTGCTTTTTACCGTTAAAATATTGTTGATCAGGCAGTCGTAGGGTCTTTCGGCAATTTTATCTGTGGCATGGAGCCGAAAGTTACTGTTGGCAGAGGCTGCAGCAGCTGCTGTTGCCCCTACACGAACTGCGTTTCTAGTTAGCGATTCCATTCGCTCTGGTTTTCCCGCACATAATTTATATTATTTTGCTGTCGGTCGCAGCACGCGCAGCCGGCAATCATGGCATTACGGAGACGCGAGACATGTGATTACAAAGTGTAAATGTATCCCCTCACATGGCCGGGGCCGCTCGAAAGACTCGGCAGCGCCTGAGGTTGATCGTGCCGTGGCCCAGTTACTGCCCGACATAGCTGCCGCGCCGCTCCTAAGAGGCCCTAATGGAGCAGACAGGTTAGCTTCTTGCTGAAGGGGGTTTCATTACTGTCATTGGGTCGAGGGATGTCGTTTTCAGTTAATATCGTTCTACAAGACACATGTAATCTCATCAATTCCTTTGCTATTTCCCTTATAAGGAATTTAGTTTCAAGCTTTTCGTAGTTTATATACAATAACCAAGTTCTGGGACTTACCATTAAAGGATATTCTTACATGTAAATGTAGAACGAGTATCGTTTCATTTCTCACGTTTGTTTGAGGAGCCATAACTCGTAAGAGGCGTATTCGCCCATATTATAACACTATGCATTCTCGCCCGTTCTTTTAACGAGACAAAAATGCAGAACTGCGCGTCATGGAAAGACAGTCCTTACTATATTGAAAATCAACAGATATCCGTAATAATTAAATGTATGACGTATCCGCTGTTTGTCACAGCTTCAGCTGAGTCAGTTCCGCGAGATGCATTTTGCACTCTTGAGTTCTTACCTTAAAGACTCGTGTATATTAAATAAGAACTACACTGAAGAATCAAAGCAACTGGTACACCTGCCTAATATCGTGTAGAACACCCGCGAGCACGCGTAAGGGCCTCAACACGACGTGTCATGGACTCAACTAATGCCGGAAGTAGTGCTGGAGGGAACTGACACCATGAATTCTACAGGGCTGTCCATAAATCCGTAAGGGTGGAGATCTCTTCTGAACAGTACGTTGCAAGACATCCCAGATGTACTGAATAATGTTCATGTCTGGGGAGTCGGGGGGCAGCGGAAGTGTTTAAATTCACAAGAGTGTTTATGGAGCCCTGTGTAACAATTCTGGGCGTGTGGGGTGTCGCATTTTACTGCTAGAATTTCTCAAGTCCATTGGAATGCACAATGGACGCGAATGGATGTAGGTGATCAGACAGGATGCTTATGTACGTGTCACCTGTCAGAGTCGTATCTAGTCGTATCAGGGATCCCATATTACTCCCCGTCTCTAATGACCTCGTTGTCGACGGGACGTTAAACACTAACCACCACCACCACATATTACTCCAGCGGTACAAGCCCCACACCATTACAGAGCCCCAACCAGCTTCAACAATCCCCTGCTGCTATGCAGGGTCATGGATTCATGAGATTGTCTCCATACTTGTACATGTCCATCCACTCCCTATAATTTGGAACGAGGCTTGTCCGACCAGACAACATGTTTCCAGTCATCAAAGGTCCAATGTCCATGTTGACGGGCCCAGGCGAAGCGTAATGCTTTGTATCGAACATTCAGCAATGGTACATGAGTAGGCCTTCGGTTCCGAAAGCCCATGTCGACAATGTTTCGTTGAATGGATCACACGCTGACACTCACTGCTGACCCAGCATTGAAATCTGCAACAATTTGCGGAAGGGTTTCACTTCCGTTTCGTTGAACGTTTCTCTTCAGTCGCCGTTGATTCCGTTCTTGCAGGATCTTTTTCGGCCGCAGCGATGTGGACAATTGATGCTTCACCGGATTCCTGATATTCACGGTACACTCGTGAAATGGTCGTGCGGATAATCCTCACTTCATAGCTACCTCGGAGATGCTGTGTCCCATCGCTTGTGCGCCGACTATATCACCACGTACATACTCACTTAAATCTTGATAACCTTTCGTTGTAGCAGCAGTAACCGATGTAACAACTGCGCCAGACACTTGGTGTCTTACATGGACGTTGCCGAGGGTAGCGCCGTGTTCTGTCTGTTTGCATAACTCTATATTTGAGTAAGCATGCCTATACCAATCTCTTTGGCGCTTCAGTGTATAATAATGAGAAATCTTGAACAGTCTAATTTCACAGGGCTTCACGTCTACATACATACTTTATAAAGTAATGTGAAATGCGTGACACTGGGTACTTAGCGTGATACCATGTGTTAGGATTCCTTTCCGTTCCAATTACATAAGGAGCTCGGGAAGAATGACTGCTTAAAGGCCTCTGTGTGTGTGTTGTAATTGGTCTAATTTTGTTATCACGATCCCTATGGGAGCGAGACACAGATTGCTGAATCTCTAGAACCTTCTCTTAATACTGATTTTCGAAATTTTCTCAGAAGACTTTCGCGGAATGATTTTCGTCTGTTTTCAAAAGTCTATCAATTTAAATTTCTCAACATTTGTGTGATGCTCTCACGTGAGTGAATGAAAACTCATCATTCGTGTTGACTTTCTTTGTACACGTTAAATATCCTCCATTCGTCTCGCGTATTTGGCATGGTCCCACACACTTCAACAGATTTTAAGATTAGACACACGCGGGATCCGTAAGCAGTCGTGTTTGCAGACTGACTGCATTTTCCAGCATCCTGCCAATGAACTCAAGTCTGCCACTTCATTCCCCTTCGACTCTACGGCTGGACCTATATGATCATTGTATTTCATATCCCTAACCATTGTTACACCCGTGGGTCTGTATGAGTTCGCTGATTCGATTTTACAATCTTTGATATTGTAGTTACAGGCACCATTATACACTTACGTGCATTTCAAGAAAAATGCCAATCTTTGCACCACACTGCAACATCTTAGTGAATATCTGTTCAGTTTTTTCAGGCAGTACTTCATTCTGGATAACTGCATAAACTACAAAAATTCTGAGGTTATTTCTATTTCTGTCGACGACTCTCCATAAATACTTTGCTACTCTGTTCCGCTGTTCACCAAGTTATTGTGTCGTGGTAAATGCAGAGAAGCACTAAACCGAATCATCACTCGATAATCGTCAAGAAATTAATGGCCACTGGAAGTACAGTGTGCGGCAAATAAAAGTAGTCCAGAGAACAGAGTTCCAAGGTCTAACCAGTCACAGCAGAGGAAAGGAAATACGTATCAACTGGAGTATTGTAGATGTTGAAAGTGACCACCATTCATCTCTTGACGCTTTTGGGCCCTGGTCAGGAAGTTACCGAAGGCGGATCGAAGGTTGACTGCTGGAATTGCTGCAATCTCATCCGAATGTTCTGCTGCAAATCTTGAAGACTATGAGAGTTGTTGCGATACACCTTAGCCTTGGGGGCTCCCCACACTGACAGATCAGGTGACCTGGATGGTCAGCTAGGGACGCGACCAGACTGACCTCTGCGAAGTGTCACAGGATTGTTTGTGGTCCATCCTGGCACGTTCTTGAAATGAGTTGGACAAACCATACAAAATAAATATCAGGGAGGTTGGACAAAGAGCTGAAAGCCGTCTATTCTTTTGTCCATCCCCCCCCCCCCTCCCTCCTCCAAATTCCCATTCCGGAGTCCATTATTTTAATGTCTAACTCAAATGGTTCAAATGGCTCTGAGCACTATGGGACTTAACATCTGAGGTCATCAGTCCCCTAGAACTTAGAACTACTTAAACCTAACTATCCTAAGGACATCACACACATCCATGCCCGAGGCAGGATTCGAACCTGCGACCGTAGCGGTCGCTCGGCTCCAGACTGTAGCGCCTAGAACCGCTCGACCACCCCGGCCGGCAATCACTAACTCAATTTTTCTTTTAGATAGGCGGAAGACTATCATAAAGGGTGCATTTATTAATTTCCAATTACAAAGTAAAGTACACATATACGGTTTACGATGAGAGATTATGGTGCTTTTGGATGTGTTTTGAGACAATAACAATTACTTGTGTCTCATGCAGAACTTCATTATCATTTATTTTCAGTATCCCAAAAGTAGCATTATACAAACGTATACAGTGGCGTTAAAGAATGATGTATGTATCGCACGTAGCAGTGTGAACCGTTCTGTGCATATCGTTGATTTACACAGTAAGAATCAAACTCTTTTCTGATAAATAAAGACGTTATCACTCTGGAGGATGACAGAGATCCAGGAATTATTGAGAAGGTACATTACTGTAGTTACCAGAAGCAATTTTACAATAAATGGTGGTTGGCTTCAGTCGAGGAAGGCTATCTTCTACAAGGAATTTAGCCGACATGCTTTTCGTTAGCACCTTTGAAAATAACAGAACTTTGAAGATTGTCAATACCGACTGGTAATTGTCATTATTAACTGTAAATAAAGTCTGAAATGAAGTTTTCGTAACTCAAACTCATGCCGCTGAATGTATTGAAGTTCGTCTGTGCAGATAGTTCCGCGAAATACGAAAATTAGAATACCAGGATAACTATCTCTTGTTTCGATCTGTGCACGAACTTAGAGCGAACTGTGAGCTATTAACTATTTTTCATTAATTATTTTAGAACAGAAACCTCCGAAATAAAACTGTTTGCGAATGCTCTCTTATGATCAATATGCCACTGCATTTGTGTATATCAAGCATGTTAATTTAAAATATGTAATACGTTAACCGATTGACTCAGTACGAAGAACATAATTAAAGGTCTGTCTGTAAGAAATCATACACTATTCTCCAAGACTGAATATATTGTAATCTTCTTTCGAAAGAAGTGGTGACGCGAAATACCAAAACTTAGACAACATTAGACAATGAGCTCTATGGTGAATGGTAAATGAGGGTGGGTTAGGGGGGATAGTGGATACTAATTCTCATTTCAGTTGGTAGGGAGTTGTAGCGGCAGCAAGCGCAAATCGCTCTTTTCACTGCCTTTGCTGTAATAAGTTTCGGAACAGTGCATGCCGGTCGGTACAGTCTAAACCTCCTCTCCATTTCTGATGGTGAATAATATACCATCAACTGTTAAGGTTATACTGAAATTCAGTTACTCTAGTCTTCGACAACGGCGACTAACAGGGCTTATATAACAGTGCAACTAAGCCTTCGTGTCGAATATTCACATAAGGTGCTTTAAAGGTCTTCGGAATACTGTCAGCGTTTATTTAACTCTGAAAATATTTAATTCTGAAAATACGTTTTTCAGATTATGAGTAAGACAGTGAAGAAATGCCATTTAATAACCTCGTAAATAACTTCTTCTACGAGTTTTAATGACAATTAATTACAACATTATATGAAATTTTTATATCATCACTACTTTACTATAAACCAACGTCACGCCTCGGGACACGACATCTTTTCCAGTTACAAAAAATTCAGTGAAAGTCATGTAATGTAGTAATTTCATTATTATTATTATTATTATTATTATTATTATTATTATTATATTACACCTGTACGTCCTTAGAGGGTCACGTTAAGCGTCTGCTTGAGATGAGATCTTCTAAGTCACCACACTTCTTTCATCTGCTCACTACGCATTTTCTTCATTTAAAACGACCAAACTATTCCTGTCTTGACTTTCTTGACCTCTTGGCTCATTTTCCGTCTGAGTATATCTTTTGTTTAATGTTTGTCTGTTTCGTACATCGGAGTCTGTTACGCCAGTATCCTTCAGGTCTTTTCTGACTTCAGTGATCCACTTCATGTTCTTAAAGCTTTCTGTGTACTCCCAATATCTGCTTAGTTTCTCGGTTGCCACTTATTCTCATTCTTCGAGTCATGCACTAGGTTAGTTATCTGTTCAGTCTCTTGTCCATTCCACAGCTCTTATCGTTATTCTACCTTATTTACAATTTTTTTCTGATGATTCTTCTTTGCAATTTACTGATTGTTCTAGTGCACCTTTCCGATGCGTGACTAACGTTTCTGACATGTATAGGGCTTCCCGCTTGATGGCAGTGTTGTAATGTCTCACTTCTACATTACGTGATAGACATGATTTGTTGTAGTTGTTTCCAGTCTTCCAGAATGCTCTACTCATCGTTTGATTTCCCTGTTCGTGAGGTTCTTTCTCAATCCCATTTGCCCGTATCAGTTCTCCAAGATACCCGAATTTGTGAACTCTCTTGATCACGTCATATTTTGTCGTATTTTTTTGCGTCCTTCTTTTTGGTTTGACAGTATTTTGTTTTCTCGAAAGAGAGCTGGAAACCGACCTTTTCAGACTTCTCTTTCAGGACCTCTGTTTGCTTTACTGCTGTTTCTGCGTTATCTGTGAATGCCAGAGAGCCGATATCTAGTCTTTTGGTTTTCCTGCCTAGTCTGATTTGTTGAAAAGGCCCTGTAGCTTCAGTTCTTTTTTAGCATTCCCTGACAACTTTGTCTAATAGCGTGTTGAATAATAATGGTGAAATTTCATCCCCCTGTCTTACTCCTGTTCTAATCTCGATGGACTCCCCCATGAATTCGACGTTTTTTAGTGTCTGTTTGATAATGTTCACTGTCTTCTCGTCGAGGCCCGTATCTCCCAGCTTTTGGATCAGTGATGGTTTGCCTATATAGTCATATGCGTTTCTGAAACCTACGGAGGTGCACACGATTTCATCACTTTGTATCTTAGAACTGTCTTTAAATTGTGTATTTATTCAGTATAAGATCTTCCCGGTCTGAAACCTGTTTGGTTTTCTTCTACTTTGTTTTCCGAATGGAACTGTGCCCTATCTAGCAGGCACTGTGATATAATTTCTCGTGTGACGTGCGGTAATGATATTCTTCTATAACTGCTAACGTCGTTCCTATCCCCTTTCTTATGTAGAGGGCGTAGAACAACGCAGTTCCAGTCTTTCTGTATTACTGCATTCTCCCGTATATTCTCCACGATTGAAAATAAAAAAGAAATAAGAACAAAAATATAGTGATGTAACAGATCTTATTAGCGACGAACACTTTTTTTACACGCCATTGAGGATGTCTCTCTCTTTCAGCCATGTTATCAATAAGTTACATCACTATTTGATAGCCTAGCCCCGTAACTGTGGTCAGAACATACAATGGGATCAGCATGTCTTCAGCATTGGTACATTGCGGATATAAAGAGAATGTGCTGTTTTATGTGAGATAAGAAACCATGAATGTTCCGCCAGCAGGCCTGTTCGAGATACTCTAGCTTCCTTGCTTAGTGTAAGTTGGATTATGTTAATCCTCTTTGGTGACATCAGTATAAGTAGCGTGTTGATTCTTCTCCTTAAAAATAACAGGAAGCTAAGGCGGAAGGGAGAACTTTAATAGTGGATAGTATACTTCCATCTGCTCAGGATATTGCAAAATATTGTCACTGTTGCCTGAAACCTGTCGACCTTAAGATTTATGTATTTTCTTCGCGTAATGTTGGACATGTATTTACTCGTATATACATCGAAGGAAAAACAGTCGCGATGTCAAGATGGAGTTGTGTGACGTAAACAAAAGTTGGTAGATGCGTTTCTACAACTGAAATGTGATTTCTAGTCAGATTTTGTGCCAGTCGCACAAGTGTGGCACCAGTAGTAGCACTATGAGGATACAGATCATATTTGCTTCAAATACCCGCTGTAACGGTCGTTAGCGTAAGTTACCTTTGAGACTGGACTTTCGTGAGAATGCCTTTAAGACGACAAAGACACCATTATCAACAGCTTACTGAGTTTGAACGAAGTCATGTCTTACCTCTATGAGAAGCTGGTTGTTTCTTCTGGGATACTGCAGAAAGACTTGGCAGGAATATAGCCACTGTACATGATTACTGGCAGCGGTGGTGGCGAGAGTGTACAGTCGCAACAGAAGCGTGCTCCAGACGGCCACGTGGCAATACCGGGACGGAAGACCATCTAGTTCGACGTATGGCTCTGGCGCATCGCGCTGCTTCTGCAGCAGCAATTTGAGTAACAAGCGGCACCACAGTGACACAGCAAACTGTTACAAATTGGTTACTTCAAGGACAGCTCCGAGCCAGATGCCCTGTAGCGTGTATTCCACAGACCCCAAATCACAGCCATTTACGACTATAGTGGTGTCAAGAGAGAGCTCATTGGAGGACAGGACGGAGGTCCAATAAAAGCTGGTTCCGCCTCGGTGCCAGTGACGACTGCATGTTCGTTAGCAGGAGGCCAGTTGAGGGCCTTCAACCAACTTGTCTGCGTGCAAGACATACTGGATCTACGCCTGCTGCGCCTGCACTGCGATTTCGCATGACAGCAGGAGCACTCTCGTGATTAACCCAACTCACCCTGGCTACAAATTTGTACATCAGTCTGGTGATTCGACCTGTTGTGCGGTCATTCGTGAACAGCATTCCAAGAGGTGTTTTCCAATAGGATAAAGCTCGCACACATACCGGTGTTGTAATCCAGAATGTCGACATGTTGCCTTGGCCTGCTCAATCGCCAGATCTGTCTGCAATCGGGCACATATGGAACATCATCGGATGACAACTTCAGCGTCATACACAAACAGCATTAGCCGTCATTGTATTGTCCGACCAAATGCAACAGGCATGGATCTCCATCAATATGGCATATCTCACACTTGCATCAACCTGCAATTATAAGTAAATGAAGCAGGCAAAATAATAGAAACGTCTCAAAAATGAGATAGACAGGAAGTGCAAAATGGCTAAGCAGGGATGGCTAGAGGACAAATGGAAGGATATAGAGGCTTATCTCACTAGGGTAAGATAGATACTGCCTACAGGAAAATTAAAGAGACCTTTGGAGATAAGAGAACCACTTGTATGAACATCAAGACCCCAGATGGAAACCCAGTTCTAAGCAAAGAAGGGAAAGCTGAAAGGTGGGAGGAGTATATAGAGGGTGTATACAAGGCGATGTACTTGAGGACAATATTATGGAAATGGAAGAGGATGTAGATGAAGATGAAATGGTAGATACGATACTGCTTGAAGAGCCTGACAGAACACTGAAAGACCTGAGTCGAAACAAGGCCCCGGGAGTAGACAACATTCCATTAGAACTAATGACAGCCTTGGGAGAGCCAGTCCTGACAATACTCTACCATCTGGTGAGCAAGATGTATGAAACAGGCGAAATACCCTCAGACTTCAAGAAGAATATAATAATTCCAATCCCAAAGAAAGCAGGTGTTGGCAGATGTGAAAATTACCGAACAATCAGTTTAATAAGCCACAGATGCAAAATACTAACGCGAATTCTTTACAGACGAATGGAAAAACTAGTAGAAGCCGACCTCGGGGAAGATCAGTTTCGATACCGTAGAAATATGGGAACAAGTGAGGCAATAGTGAACTTACGACTTATCTTAGAAGAAAGATTAAGGAAAGGCAAACCTACGTTTCTAGCATTTGTAGACTTAGAGAAAGCTTTTGACAATGTTGACTGGAATACTCTCTTCCAAATTCTAAAGGTGACAGGAGTAAAATACAGGGAGCAAAAGGCTATTTACAATTTGTACAGAAACCAGATGGCAGTTATATGAGTCGAGGGACATGAAAGGGAAGCAATGGTTGGGAAGGGAGTGAGACAGGGTTGTAGCCTCTCCCCGATGTTATTCAATCTGTATATTGAGCAAGTAGTGAAGGAAACAAAAGACAAATTCAGAGTAGGTATTAAAATCCATGGAGAAGAAATAAAAACTTTGAGGTTCGCCGATGATATTGTAATTCTGTCAGAGACAGCAAAGGACTTGGAAGAGCAGTTGAATGGAATGGATAGCATCTGGAAAGGAGGATATAAGATGAACATCAACAAAAGCAAAACGAGGATAATGGAATGTAGTCGAATTAAATCGGGTGATGCTGACGGAATTAGATTAGGAAATGAGACACTTAAAGTAGTAAAGGAGTTTTGCTATTTGGGGAGCAAAATAACTGATGATGGTCGAAGTAGAGAAGATATAAAATGTAGACTGGCAATGGCAGGGAAAGCGTTTCTGAAGAAGAGAAACTTGTTAACATCGAGTATAGACTTAAGTGTCAGGAAGTCATTTCTGAAAGTATTTGTATGGAGTGTAGGCATGTATGGAAGTAAAACATGGACGATAAATAGTTTGGAGAAGAAGAGAATAGAAGCTTTCGAAATGTGGTGCTACAGAAGAATGCTGAAGATTAGATGGGTAGATCACATAACTAATGAGGAGGTATTGAATAGGATTGGGGAGAAGAGAAGTTTGTGGCACAACTTGACGAGAAGAAGGGATCGGTTGGTAGGACATGTTATGAGACATCAAGGGATCACCAATTTAGTATTGGAGGGCAGCGTGGAGGGTAAAACTCGTAGAGGGAGACCAAGACATGAATACACTAAGCAGATTCAGAAGGATGTAGGAAGCAGTAGGTACTGGGAGAGGAAGAAGCTTGCAAAGGATAGAGTAGCATGGAGAGCTGCATCAAATCAGTCTCAGGACTGAAGACCACAACAACAACAACAACAAATACTTTACCTAGACAAACGAATTCCCGAAATTTCATTACTCTACATTAATTATTTATTGATGTTGCAATTTTTTTCGTCAGTGTACATTCCACAAGCCGCTGTAAAATGCATAATCCTCTACCTGCAACAGTGGAAATGTGTGCTCTGGTAGGTAAGGGGCAAAGGCGTCTTTCCGATTGTCGCTCAAGGCACGTGGTTTTCTGGACGTGGAGTTTGGACGTAGGTCGGGAGGCCTTCGTCGGGACGTTAACGGCCCCGTGCCGGATCTCCCACGGGCGTGCCGCAGCCGGCGGCGGCGATGTCAGTTCATTTTCCCACGGGGGCAGCGCAGACCACCTAGCGTGCATCTAGTGGCCGCCCAGGGCCACACCGCCAAATAGCCCGGCCCCACCAGGATGCCGGCCGCGCCACGCCGCGCACAATGCGCCCTCCCCACCTGTCCGCCGAGCAGCCACGGGTCTTTTCTCTGCCTCGTGCCATTTGTTTTCGTTCTTTGCTTGTGTGTCCGACGTAGCGCGTGTACCGGAGGTTTCAGTTTAGCGAAGATCTTCCTTATTCAAAGTACTTTACCTTACTCTGAGCATAGAACAATAATCTGTAATGTGAAATGCTATGGCCCTTTCGCACGTAAAATATGCACTTCATGGTGAGTGTTGTTTCAGGAGACAGGAAAGGTCATGCGACGCAATAATGTTGTTGATGCCGAAGACAAGACGGTATTTTTATGATACCAGTTATCGCCTTATCTAGATGCTCCCTAAAAGATGTGGTTATCTTAACCATCTCTGGATTTGATTTCTTTCCTTGGTTGCTGTTAGTCAGAACTTTGTAAGGTCGCGTTATCGCGGTCGAACGAGGTGGAGTAGTGTTCCAATATTCCAAACACGCCAGAGTCAAATTCCGTCTGGCTATTCTGATTCAGAATATCCGTGATTTTTGTAACTTATTTCAGGAAGATGACGCGGTAGTTCTTTTCATCGAAACCACCGTCGATTTCACTATAGAGCTAGTGCTCAATTTCTATTTGCTTCTCTGTAGACGGGAGCGCTGATTTTCATCCCTATTTTATTACTTCCTCAGCTACAGTTACACCGCAAAAATATACCATTATCACTCAGTAAACTTAACGGGCCAACCATACTATATAGTCAGTCTGATAGCTAGGTAGCTGCCTATAATCAGTCATCATTAAGGAAGATAATACAATTGCTATCCTTCTGCGTATATTTTCTGTGAAATAGCAATCTGTGAAGACCACGCTGATCCTCATCGTCAGATTTGTGAAAGATTCCGTGCTGCAACCTCAGCCTAACCCCACTTGGTACCATGCCTGGAGGCAAGTCATTAGACTCCATTAAAGTAGCAACGCCGTTTGTATATGCGTTGTAGTCTTCCTATTTTCGTAAAATTATCAGTTTTCACTCAGAAAAGAAGTGGTGACAGTAATGAATATCGTTTTTTTTCTAATTGTTTTCAATTGCAGCAACGTTCTCGCTTTTCATCAACAAGGTGGCATTTAGCAACGAAATGCACACAAAGGAACTTTAATTTTGTAGAAAATAACTGCTGTGCTGTGCTGAGTTTAGTGCGGCACAAGTATCTGAAGTGAACTTTAGTCGCAGCTCTGATCGGTTATAGTGAGCTTTTATCTGCAGGAAGCATTTGTCCGTTCTCACGAGCAATAAGTTTCCTGATGATTCGACATAAAAGAAATAACTTTATATGATGTTCATGAAGCACAGATATCTAGGACTACTAAGCCACTTCTTAATGGAGTAGTATCTCTCGAACTAAACACCTGTTCGGTACCCTCTTGAAGACGTTCTCACTGACAAGCCCCACAAAGGAATGGCAGCCATTTAAAATTGTTTATTCACGTTATTAAGAAATGAATCTATATATAGTGTTATTTACAATAGTTTATGGTATAATATTGAAATACTTGAAAGAAGTAAAGAATGTAGGGGAAAAAAATCAGAGAAAAAAGTTCATCAATTTGCAAATGTAGTAAACACCGGGTAATTCTAAAACAAATTCTAGCTCATTTAAAATGGTGTAAATCGTTAGTTATACTCATATGGCGTCAAGTTCCCGGCGTATCCGTAGTATGCAGTTGTTCAAAATTCTTGTGTGAAAGGAGAATAGTGTGTTCTTAACGTACCATACTTCTTCTATATAATAAGAGGCAAGAGTCACAGTTGGAAGTCTTTCTCTTTCGTAATACGAGACGCGAAGAGAAACAATACAGAGCAGCAGCTGGCTTGTGTCATATGCAGCGATCCCTGGGTTTTAGCTACAGTTACACGCGCGCACGACACCAAAGGCATCACCGCTTGACTGTATTCGTACAGTACGTACTTGAAAGAGTCAGCAAAAGAAGGATAATTGACCGTTAATAAACTCTAAAACTTGCTGAATCTTTTAATGTTTGCGGTAACATGATACCGTATGACAAGAATCATTTGTAAGGGATAAAACAAAACCGAGTGCAACACGCGTGACAGATAGACCGAGAACGGATGCTGTTGCCCGACTTCCCTGTTCTGCATACACTGCCTGCAGTGTAGACCACGCTGATAACTGATGTTGATGTTAGATGTGCAGTTACTCTACAAAGATGCTGATTAGAGGTGGTACACTGAGATCTGCGCAACTCTGATAAAATAATTCTTCCTAATTGACAGTCCTCGTTTAGAATACTTCTTATTTTGGAACTCCAAGAACAGTCAGAAATTATGTCATAGTGAGGAACGGGGAGGAAGGGTAGTGCCGTAACACGAAATCATTTTGCTGTGGCTGAAATAAGAAAAAGAGCTGACCTCAGCCCAAAGCAATTTGTTGTCCATTTATCCTTTTCGAATGTATCAAATTTGAAGTATTGCATGAAGTATACTGCAGAAGGAACGAAATTTATCGAGAATAAAATGTGACATATTTTACTAATTTAGCTCGCTGCATATAATTATCATTTAATTTATATCTACCGTTACCAATAAATGCAAATAAGTATCTTCGTCGTATTTCAAAGAACTACTGAAAACAAGTTTATGTTAGTTTAACCAGTTCCTAAATATATTGTATGCCACTTGTCGCCCATTAGAATTCCATTTCTCACTGAGTTGTGTGTATTCTTCCAATCTTGTGCAGAACGAAACAAATAATTACTTCCTGGATTATGATGCCCTGAGACGCAAACTCGATATATAGCGCATATGTCATTTTAGTTCGCAAATTGTTTAAAAAAGGGTTCAAATGGCTCTGAGCACTATGAGACTTAACTGCTATGGTCATCAGTCCCCTAGAACTTAGAACTACTTAAACCTAACTAACCTAAGGACATCAAACACATCCATGCCCAAGGCAGGATTCGTAACTCGACCGTAGCGGCCGCGCGGTTCCAGACTGAAGCGCCTAGAACCGCACGGCCACTCCGGCCGGCAATTGTTTAAAAGTTTAAACCCGTTGTGTTTGAATTACAAACAACCTATGATGGCAAAGTTCTGTTTCGATTTGTTCCTTTTTTTTTGTTGTAAGATTTCATGTTTGTCATTATACGTCTACCCCATGTTCTTCTCCAACTGGGCGTATATCTCCTTTGTAGTAACTCTGCAGTCGTCAAAACTATAAACTTTAATCGCCACATTTTTCTTTATCGGAAATGTTGTTTGATGTTTGGTATGATCGTCCTGTCAGACTTCATTTCAGAACAGTTGTACTTTTTTGGTACTTTTCAGTACGGCGTGACAAATTCCGATTTCGAATTTTGAAAGATATCGACCTATTCTCCAACTACGACATGTTGCTGGTTTTGCTAATAGGCACAGATCAGGGTTTGGTTCGTGGGGACGGGGTATGGTCACGGTTTAATTTGCAATTGGATGCAATTTTGACATAATTAGGTCACAGCTTAGTACATCATTTTTGCACAACTCCCAATAAACTCGTCTTAAAAGCAATCGTCCGAAAATTTTGGATGTGAAAGTGTTGTGCCTTTGATTTAAAAGCTATAACAGTTAAAAACTCGCACAACTCTGACGACATGAATTACACATTGTAAAACCGAATAGTGCACTAGCCGTTATAAGTATTTCGCTTAGCAGTGCAACTGTGAATACAAGTCCACAGACTGTGGCTTTGTAAGCGCATAAATTGGGATAATGCTATTTCTTTCAGTCTTTCCCATCTTCGGTTGGGTAAGTTAGTTAGTCTATCTGTAATTTTTTCCGTTGTGGTGGGTACTCCCCTTTTTGCCTTGCCGTACTTAACTTCCTTTGGATCACCGGTTGCACCTATAAACCTACGAACCACGTCGGATTTGTTTTTTTTTGGCAGCAGATACAATGAGCCTGTGACTGACGCTTTGCTTGCTTGAAATGTTTTCTGCAGTTGGTCAGACCGCAAGCCCATCAAGGCAAACAACTGAAAAGTATCCTGTTTTAAATGCAGATTATAATTCCTTGCCCTTTTCATGCTACCTTGCTTACTGAAAGTTAGGTGAGAAAGAAATCGATTTTTTTTTCTGAAATGCTCTTTGTGTGTATGTGTGAAGGTGACCAGGGAGTACATGACCCGACCCTCCGCTTTCCCTTGTATCTGCGCTTGTGTCGGTCTGAACTCCACCTAAGTTCGCCGCTTAAAATCAAAGACTGCGTGAATACCAGATGACGCATCACAGTAGAGCATTTCTTAGACTGAACTCATAGAGAGCGTCAGCTTAACAATAATACGGTTCAAAGCCTCCCTGTCCCAAGGTAACAGTCGGTATGAGTAAAGGAATTAATGTCGGGAACCATTCCAGTCAACAAGTAAAACCTGGACTTAATTCAGTTTTTAACTCAATAACGGGTCGTATTTTCTCTTTTAAGATTTTAATTTTTGACAGGCCATAGCTATTTTGCGGAAATTGATGAGTAAACCATAAAGCTGTTCAACACTTTTCCACGCTGCTATTGAGAGAAAAAGTAAAAGAAAAGGAACTGAACCCGTACAGATTAACTGTTTCCGTATTACTGAGATTTGTCCTTTTCGTCCATTTGTTGTCCGTCTTTGTTATTACACAGTACCACAATTAATTACAAAGCTGGTGCTATACGATCTCATGGAAAAACGCGATGAAATACAAATTACTTATTTCACTTGTGCATCCCTTTCTATGAGGACAAGGAATAGAAAACTTTGATTAAGATGTACGAGAAGTCAATATACAGATAGGAAATATACACTAGATTTAGTAGCTAAATATGTAAATTTCTTTGATAGATGTTAAGACGACGAAGTTTACTTCAACATGTGGCTGTCCAAAAATTACAAGTTAATCATCCTCCGATATAGATAATAACTGAAAGGATAGTTTCACAATTGAAAGTAAGTTGAAGATTTGCAATAGTGAAAGGATAGTCGCGTTTTATTTTTCTATAAGCAGTGAACGTTTACCACTTATTTAATAAAGTTTAGTTTTTTCATCTATTTCAGATGCTTAAGTTTTCTTTGATATACATTTTATGCCGATGACATTTTTATAGCAGATGTAATGAAACAATTATTTCATATATTCCAACAGCTACAGTTTCCACTTTGCGGTACGCATTAATCTTATTTAAATTTTCTGGCGTTGCTTACTAAAATTTCTTGCTAAATTTGCTACCTAAAAATTTATTTTCCTGTTTCTGTTCAGACTTCATTTACTGTTAAAGTAGTCGCTATATCAATCACGGTTGGCCTTAGATTTACCAACGTTAGTGTCAACAAACTGGTGATACTTCGTAGTTGATTACAAAGGATCACCTGTGTTAATCGATGCCTTCATCTCATTGTACAAGATGCATAATAAATTTGTTGTTCGTGGACAGTTGTGGGTGACACAGTTGGGGGGTTACTTCCATATGTGATAAAGACTTATATGAAATAATTCTGACCTAACTACTTTCCGGTTAAGTGATGAATATATTACTTTGTAGAGGACGGGAGAGAAGTTTATATATTAGTATACTGATACCTTCCGCGGTACCTTAAATGTTCGATTTTATGTCAACTCGGATTTTCGACCATTAAGCAGGAAAAAAATCTTACCTATTATTAATACCTCTGTTAGTAGTATGCCTATGAGATTCGAGTAGTTTCTCTGCATGCTCCAAGATGTTTCCATGTATTAATTGAAATTTGTCAGGTAAATTTTGCATACAATTAAAAAAAGTTTTGTTTTGTAAAGAGAGTGTATAAACGTAATGACACGACTGTGTGATGCTTAGAGTACCACGTTGCTACTGGAGGACGGAAGATGGTCATACAACAGTTAGTACCAAACAGATTATGTTCAAGAAATATGCTCTAGATTTAGATATTCGATTCGCAAAATTATTGTCAGGTAATAATAATTATTAGTAACAGCTTATAAAAATCTTATTTATTCTGCCACTTCAGTTATACCACTACGGTAATTTTTTGAGAGAACAAACATGACTTCATTGCTGTTCTGTGCATCGAGTACGTTTTGACCAACTTACACACAATTTACTCCACAGTTTTCAGAGAGCTGAATAATTGTCATGTAAGTGAGTTATCATGCGATTCTTATTGCTACTATTATAATTATGAGGAACTACTTGGAACTGAATTTCGTTTTCTCCGCCATTTTCATGGAAAAGCCTGTAGCTAGACATAGAAAGTTAATTCTAATTAATCTGTTCACCGGAGACCTCAACGGCTGGTCGGAGCAGGAACTTCTTTCTTGCGCGTTACAAAAGAATTTCAGATCAAGACAAGTGCTATATTGTCTGTGTTTCCTTCATTTTTAACTCGTCTGTGAACTTCCCTGTGTAGACGTAATATAATTGTTTCTTATTCGGAATGCAAGGAAACAAAATTTTACGTCGTACAGATGGATCGTCTCTGAGAATGTAGCCAGTTCTTTCTGTGTGTTTAACGAAAAGATTAACATTATTATAGAGCTTTGCGTGAGGAGCTACTTCATGTTGTTTATTTCTTCCTAGTCTCTACCCACACGACCCTAATGCCGGTATTGATTTTCTAGAAATGCTTTATGTATTCTAATTTTTTCATCCGGAACAAAATTATTACGATTTTTTGAGCTTCATTTGATATTCGAGGTCTCACGAGTAAAAAGCTCTGTGGTTTTTGTTTCTTATTCGGAATGCAAGGAAACAAAATTTTACGTCGTACAGATAGATCATCTCACCCAAAGTGACGTATTTACTTTGATATTTCTAGTACCGTTGTGGTTTTCATTTGTGGTACTTCCTTTCGGATCGTGTCAACTGTGAGGCACGTTTATACATATCATCGTCTTAACATTTATCATAGACAAGATATAAAGTGTAAGGAAATAGCTACACATTTTAGGGAATAAAATGTTTTTCTTTACTTCTAATCTTATCACCACCTAATTTTCATTTTTTGGAGATCCTGGATACTATAGTTTCGACACCGAAAGTAAGTTTTTAATGAAGTGTATCAAAGTAACAAGGGTTGCTTTTCTAGGTAAACCCCGGGGGTTACTTGTTAGGAAAGAGTGAGCACAATGGACACCCAAGACGACTTACCGACCGTTGCTGCTTCACTGAAAATCAGTACGCAGAGGGCAACGAGGACGACCAGGACGGTGGAGGCGACGGGCAGCGGTAGCCCCAGCTGCGAGAGCGGGTGTCGAGCGCTGGAGACGGTGGCCGCCATCGCCGACCCAGCGACCGCGCGCACTGAGCCTCCGAGCCGGGGGCCCGCGACAGCAACACGCCGTCCGCCGAGGAGGGAGCCGTCCCCTCCCCTCCCTCGCACGCAGGGCGAGCCCTTAAACGCGTGCGGGGCGAACAACACGCCACGGCTCCCACCCACTATATCCCGGAGAGTGTGGAACTCCGCTCGCGTTTCCCACCTGCTGCTCAACGAGCCGCAGCGCACATCCACCTTAAGTCCTAAAAACAGCTAATAATACACAAATTTCTATTATTAACATTTACCTTAATTGTCTAGAATAGTTTCGATGTTTTGCACGAGTCACACATTTTGCTCAACGAGATGTAAAGTTCCATAAGTAAATTCAAAGACAATATTTTGGTGTGGCGGAGGGTACTTTGTGTACATAGTCTCTCCACCAATTTCTTGTACCAGTGGTGAATGGTACTCGGGAAAAAAGATTGACGATAAGCTCGAATCTCCTTGGCCTTTTTGTGAGATATACTTAAGAGCAAGAAATACTTTGCTCGACTCGTCTACGATTGTCTCCTCTCGGAACTTGAACAATAAATTACACCATGAAGAACAATCAGGGACGGATTAATGAAGTTTTATGGGTGGGGACGATTGCCCAAAAGAGGAGGAAGACCCAGGGGTCCTCTCTTTGAAAGTTAGGGAAAGAAGCCTTCAAAAACTACTGTTTGCTTATGTTTTCATACTTTAAAATATCAAACAACTGCAAAAATGTGTTTTATTTTAGACAAACAAATTTTAAATTTCTTGAAATGTGTAACATTCACACCCTTTTTCTGAATAACTTCTTGTATATAATTGTTAACACACAAGAACAAGCTCATAGGCCTTTTATTAACAAAGAGTTGATAAGGAAATTGAAAAAAATAAACTGAAATTAGAATGAAATACTTTTAAAACTGTAGTTCTTAATTTGTTGACAGTTATATTTTTGCCAATTTAATATATATTTATGTAGGGTGGTGAGAAATTGTATCACGAAATTTTAATCCTGGGTAGCTGGTGCCAGTAGCAACCAGAATTACTAATGTTGTGTAGGTCGGCAATGCACAATTTTTAAACTACGGAAACTCGGCTCCACGCGATCTGATTGGTCGCGGGACTGCCCTGTTGCCGGATTCTCAGGATGACCCATGCCCACGAATGCTTTGCCTGCCGGAGATCGCGATGTATCCAAGGCGACCCGCACGCTCGTTGATAGCGCGCCATCCTTCCACCCTGGGGGCCTGGATGCGAATCCGCCGGGGTCCGACACATCCATTGTAGTTTCATGATAAGAGGTGCCGGGAACAAACCCGTCAACAGCTGTTAGTTCGAGTACAGAGAGTCTTTTACAAATTGTATCGGCCCTGAAAAGGGCCTATTTTGTAGCTAGGAGATTGTTTACTTAAAGCAGGTGCTCGAATTGGCGACCATCTGACGCGACACAAGCTTAGTAACGTCGAACGGTGTTTTGTCGAACTCTTTCAAAGATTCCTGGCATTGCCCTCATGTGATTGGCGGTATGTTGAACGCGATACATTAATTCCTCTTCGTTTCTAGGTAGTTCGCGTCCGGGTGGCTGACTAGAACCTTGAAGAATCGCCGGCCGGTGTGGCCGAGCGGTTCTAGGCGCTTCAGTCTGGAACCGCGCGACCTATACTGTCGCAGGTTCGAATCCTGCCTCGGGCATGGACGTGTGTGTGTCCTTAAGTTAGTTAGGTTTACGTAGTTCTAAGTTCTTGAAGAATCCATACAGGAAACAGTCCTGTGGAGTGAAGTCTGGTGTTCGCGGGGCAATGTCCTACGAACAGCTCTGCCAATTACCCTGCCGTCGAAGAGTTCATTTGAATATCCGCGCACAGCACACCTGTTATGTACGGGCGCCCTATCATGCTGCAACCACATCGTAGCCGTATGTCCAGGAGAACATCTTCCAGCGGGCCGGGTAGAGTTTCTTGCAAAAAGTGAAGGTAATTTGCCCCGGTAAGTCGAGGAGGTAGACGGACTGGCTCAATCAGATGGTCGCCCACAATGCCTGCCCAAATGTTGAGCGAAAATCGTTCCTGGTGTCCGTGGACGTACGTGACGTGAGGATTTCCCCTTGCCCAGGTACGAACGTTTCGAGTGTTGTAAAGGCCATCCTGATGGAAGCTGCACTGGTCGATAAACAACACAATGGCGAGGAAGTCAGGACCTTGCGCAACACGTTGAAGAACCCACCGGCAAAACTGTAGCCTGTGTTCATATTCCACCACAGGATTTAGGTCTTCGACAGGCTGGAAACTAAATGGATGCTTGCCGTCACCCTCTAAACCTCCCAGACTAACCGATGAGTGAACCCCATGTCGTGTCCAACCGCTCGCGTACTTGTCGTAGGTGCGTCCTCAAAGCGCTATGAAACAGTCTCTTCAAATGCGGCATCCCATCGTGTTTGAGGTCTTCCAGTATCGCTATGATATCCCGCTAACGAGTCTGTTTCGCCAAGTCGCCAGTGAATTGCTGTAAACGTTTGCGGCTGTGGGTAGCGTCTTTCTGGGTATCGTTCGTCATACAACCGTCGAGCTTCACGCGCATTACCATCGGCTAGTCCATAAACAAAAACCGTATCTCGTTTTTCTCAAACGAATACTGTGCCGCCATGCTTACTGTATGACTAAATCACAGGTGACGTGAACGTATGAATGCCTCTGACGTGAGGTGGAGACAAACAGCAAGGCCTATTCGACACGTGCGCGTATCCCGTTTCGTGTGTGTGAACTGACAACCATAGCACTGCCCGTCAACCGACGAACGGCAACAGGGCAATTCCATGACCAATCGGAGCGCGTGGCGCCAAGTTTCCGTAGTTTATTTTTAAGCGTTGTCGACCTACACAACATTATTAATTCTGGTTCCTACCGGCAATAGTTATCAAATGGCTCAGAGCACTATGGGACTTAACATCTGAGGTCATCAGCGCCTAGAACCGCTCGGCCACAACGGCCGGCATCAGCTATCAATTGTTAAAATTTGGTGACACAGTTTTACTCCACCCTGTATACATGCCATTCCGCTCGCTGCTGAACGAGCGGCAGCGTATTTCCATCGTACGTCGTAAAAATCAGCTAAGAATATACACATTTATATTTTTAATATTTACCTTAATTGTCTAGAATAGTTTCGATATTTAGCGTGAGTCATGCCTCTTGCTTAACGAGATGGATAGCTCCATAAGTGAATTCAGATGCAATATTTTGGTTGTAGCTTGCATACAGTTATCTACATCTATGTTGTGTGGCGGAGTGTGCTTTCTCTTCGCCATTTTCTGGTTCCAGTGGTGAATGGGTACTCGGGTAAAAAGAAGTCTACGTTTAAGCTCGAATCGACTCGTAATTTAAAGCGTGCTGCTGTGGCAGGTCGGGAAGCCCTCCTAATATTTGGCGTCTACAGAGGGGGAGCACAAGACACTGGTACAGGCAGTACATTCCCTCGGGCACACAAAGTAATATGGCTTCGGGAATACGCAATTAGGTTACTAAATCCACTGAACAAGTCTCTAAATTCGCGTGCTTAACTTTGGCGAAGATTACAAAAATTACCACATGATTTTAATTTAGTTTCAACTCTCGAAGGGGCGATCGCCCCCTCCGCCCCCCCCCCCTTCTTTAATCCGCCCTTGAGTACGACGCCTCTCTTCTAGTGTGTGCCACTATCCATGACCCTTTAGCGCTTACGAAACGTACCTGTGGCAAAACATGCTGCTCTTCTTTGGATCTTCTTTGTTTCGTGTATTACTCTTGTCTGGTAAAGGCCCAAGACGGATGAGCAATACTCAAGTAATGGCCGAACGAGGGTTTTGTAGGCTACCTACTTCCCTGAGGATTCTTCCAATGAATTTGGCATCTACCTCTCCTACAATTACGTTTTCCTCCGTGATCTTCCGAAATCGCTCCGGGCAAAGGCTGGGATAGTTTCTTTGAAAACGGCATGGCCGTTTTTCTTCCCCATCGTTTCGTAATCTGACCTTCCTTCCATCCTTCCATTCCTACTATTAGTTTTACCTTTGCGTTACAGTTGAAATCGTCCAGTAGACACACTACTAGACATCTAATGGACGTGACAACTACCAGTGATTGTTCATAAATCGTGTAATCATACAATTACGGGGATTTCCACTTGCGCAATATGTAATATCTAGATCTGCGTCTACATCCATACTCTGCAAATCACTGTGAAGGCCATGGCAGACGGTGTCTCACATTGTGTAAGTTATTAGGGCGTTTACTTGTTCCATTCACTATTGGAAAAATGATTGCTTGAAAGACTGCGCGCGCTGTAATTAGTCTAATCTGTTCTTCGCGATCCCTACGGGAGCGATATGTACGGGGTTGTAGTGTATTCCTAGATTCATCACTTAAAGCTGTTTCTATAAATTTTCTAAGTAGGTTTTCACGGGTTAGTTTGCGTCTACCTTCAAGAGCCAGCTACTTCAGTTCTTTCAATGTCTTCGTGACGCTCTGCCATGGGTCAAACAAACCTGTGACGATTTGTGCTGCCCTTCTTTGTATACGTTAAATGCCCCTTGTTCGTCCTATTTGGTAGGGGCCGCACACATGAACTAGGATAGGTCGCATGAGTGCTCTTAGGGAGTCTTCTTTGTAGGCTGATAGCATTTCCATACTATTTTATGAATGAAACGCAGTCCGCCACCTGTTTAATCGACGACGGAGTCTTCGACCGCTCTACTTCATATCTCTTCAAGATGTTACATCCGGGCATTTGTATGCGTTGACCAGTTGCATCTGTGACTCATTGATATTTTTTCGTTTTGTAAAATGCACAATTCTACATTTCTGAACATTTAACGCAAGTTGCCAATTTTTGTATAATTTTCATATCTTATGAAGATCCGACTGAATATTTGTGAAACGTTTTCACACAATACTTCCTTGTAGATAGCTGCATCATCTGAGTTTACTATTAATATTGTCTGAAACCTCATTAATATAAAACATGAACATCTAGTGTCTCAGCTCACTTCCCTGGGGTGTACCCGAAGTTACTTCTAAATCTGTTGGTGACTCACCATCCAAGATTACGTGTTGTGTCCACCCCACCAATAAATCATCAATCCTGTTGCAAATATCGCTTGATATCTCATGTGACTGTACCTTCGATAATAAGCGTACGTGTGTGCGATACTGAGTCAAATACAGTTCAGAAGCAAAAAGACACTGCATCTACTTGATTGCCTTGATCTGTGGTTTTCAGGATGTCATGCAGGAAAAGTGCAACTTTGGTTTCCACTACCGATGTTTTCGGAATCTATGCTGGTTGGGATGGAGGAGGTCGTTCTGTTCGAGATACTTCATTATATTTGGGTTCAGAATATACTGTAAGATTCTGCAATAAGTGATGTCAAGGATACTGAATATTGTTTTGTGGACCTTTGCAGTGGTACGAGAATTAATTTGGGGCAATATTCGTCGGTTTTCTTTTCTAAAAGAACATCTCCCGGTGCTTTGCTACTCGCAGTTTCACTTCCTGTCTCGTCCACAAAGTCTCTGTTGTCATTAACAGCTTTTACATACGACTAGAATTTCATCGTGTTTTGTAAGAGATGTTTCGACAACTTTCTGCCACGGTAGTTGAAGGCGTCACACACTGGCATCTTGACAGACAAACGCGTATTATTCAAGATGTTTCTATCTGTCCTATTACCAGCAGTAAACAGTTGTTAATGTTGAGGGTCAACTGTCAATCCCTACACCAAGCTTCGATCGTATAAATAAATATTTACTGAAAAATGCTGTATGTATGATGTACATAGTCAGATACGGAGATTAACGATCCAGTATTTATTATTTATCATTTTCATTTGATAATAAATATAGAATTCAAATAAAAATAAAGTTGTTACTAGTAAGACTCGAACGTCTAAATGATTTTTTTCTTAATGACACTTGGAAATGTACTAATTTTTTCTTCAAAAGGCAGTTTTCTTAAGGAATAGTATTACAATACTTTGGGAAATTGATGGTCAGACACTGACCTTCAAACTCATAAGTCTCAATGGAACAGATAAACGCTAGTGTTAAAAGCCACTATTGGTCCATATTCTGTGCTCAGTCGGCTGTTAATTGTGGCTACAGAGGGTATGTGTACAAAGCTTGACTACATTAAATAATTACTTCTGTTATGCTGCTACCAGTCGCATTTTTATTTATTTTCTGTTTTACTTAACATAAAGCTACTCGTTTTGTACTCTTCCTGCTGATCTTCAGATATGTATACACCAGCGGAAAAATGCTCCTGTCGAGCACAAAAAAATGAATATGTTCCTGTTTAAAAGACTCTGACTGAAAAGTGTGGAACCAGCTGCCTCATTCCCCAGCACTTTTAAAAATGTTGACAAGCGAACATATTCGCGCTCTTTTTAAAATGCAAAACTCCTCTGCCTCTCGTAAGCTCCCCTAAGTATAGCTCACACCTATTAGTCCATCGGTGTAAGTCGCTCATACCCGTCGACTCTCGCTTGCCTCAGGAAACACACTCACTCATTCAACCCAACTCACTGTCATTATCTTTTTGTGTCTCTCTGTCACTGCTCCTGCCTCACAGCCACAGACTCCTTTGTTGTGTTCTACTGCTACAGTCTCCTCTCAATGTCATTATCTCCCTCTGCTCTCTCTGCTGCTACTATCTGGTTCATTCCTTCTCACTGCTGTTATGTCTTCTCACTACTACTGTTTCCTCTTACTCTTTGCACTTTTCTGTCACTGTCAGCTACCTTGCCTCTGTGTCCCCCTTTTTCTCTCGTACTGCCATTGTCTCCTTCGCTCTTTCTATATCACAACCACTATCTACTATCGTCCAGTACTTTCGTCTCTTTCCCACTGCTACTGCCTCGTTTCTGTCAGCATAAAAAAGCGCCAATATGTTCGCAAGTCAAATTTTTTTGGACAACTTTCAAGGGTACTGAGGAAGGTAGAATGAGGCAGCTGTTCCCCATTTCTCAATTCTCAGTCAGTCTTCTAAACAGGAGCATATTCATCTTTGTTGAGCTCCGATTGTATGTCTCCTCTGGTTCCCTTCTTTTCCGTGCCTCAACAGGGCTTGTCACTCCTATGAAAAGAACTTTATAGGCCAGTAAAATTTTGATAGGTTACTTATGTGATACTGAAATTACGCTCAACTAGTTTTAAACCTCAGACCAGACTTAACGCACACAAAAATTTTTGTATGTGCTTCAGCACTACAACATGTGGTTCCCAAAAGCCTTTTGATGATAACTGTACCACTTTACAGCATATTTCTCCGTGCTATGTCACTTTGTTATCCACTTTTTCGCCTCACACCGCATTTTATGTGCGTACTTTACATGTTCATGTAGGATAACGTTGAACCACTATATCTTGGAAACGGATAAAGATATCAAGAACATTTTCGAGTTTTATGAAGGCTTTTACGACCGGATGACATATCTTCTAGTAAACCTTCCGGAATGTAAGGTCGTGGTCCCTGAAGCTCTTCAGATCCTAACGTTTCGTCCAGAGCTGCGCTGGACATCTTCAGATAGTTAAGTTTTATCTCTGACAAAGATTATCTCTGCATATCACGTGTAACTCTGGCCACGCCCACTTTCTACGTCAGTCGGCAAGACTCACCAGAGGAGAAACACCCCCCTGAAGATGTCCAGCGCAGCTCTGGACGAAACGTTAGGAGCTGAAGAGTTTCATGGACCACGACCTTACATCCCGGAAGGTTTACCAAAAGATATTTTCTAGTTTGTTCGAGATCATAAGAACATATCGGAAAAAATTTCAGCCAGTTGTTGTTGATAGCCGTCTTGGAATCCGCCGCTCGGTTTTGGTACGAAAAAGTGGTAAAAAACATTTTTGTGGTTTTATTAGGTGCCTCCATAAGCTCCTTAAAGCCCACCGTAGACCACACCAAATGCAAAAAGAACCAATCTATTTGCTCCATTTTCATCAGTAGGAGGAAGTGTTTAATATTCATACTATAAGTTAGTGACACTAATAGGGTGCTTCTGTTGGGTATAAAAACGGTGTCTAGTCCGAGGATTATCCAGTGCTAATGGAGATGGGTGAAAAATGGCAGGGGTGTTAACGTAGCAACTCCACTGCTCGCCCTTTCGCCACTGAGGTCATCTATACTTCATAGCTTGTAATTTATTGCCTCTAGCTAGTCAGGGAGCCTGAAGCGTTTTTCACGTAAGTGCGTGTAGACATGCTTTGTCTGTACCACGATCTTTAGTACTGTAACCATTCAAATTCCAGTGGCGTATGGATGCAGTCTTTCACAGAAGTTTCTCCTTCTACCATCGTCCTGGCAACGATTGAGACACGAGACTATTGGGAAGGGGGGAGCAGAGCGATTGCACAGTAGCAACAGCAACTGGAGGACGAGGAGGAGAAGGAAGAGGACGAGTTGACCGTATAACTGGTTACCACTGCTTCTATGTCCTCACCTCTGTTGTCTATATTAGATTTTTGGGGCTTTTTACTCACATGTTATCGCTCTACTTTCTTCTTGTTTTGCTTCTGGCTGAGCCTTGTCATTATGCAGTGAGGAAGTAGAGCTATAGCTGGGAAGACATTATCTAAATTCGGTGACTGCTGGATGAAACTGTCAGATCAAGTTAGAAATGACCGATATGCAGCTTTAGATGTGTATTTCCCTGTAAAAGTGTTCGTACCAGCCTCAGTTTGCGATGAGAATAGTCCCCAATAGCTGATTATTGTGAGTGCAGAGCAAATGAGACAATAAAACTAGGTAACTTGATTGCTTTAAAGATCTTCTTCGTTTCAGCGTACCGCACCTGTTTCGTTATTTTAATTTCGTAGATATCCTTCTCTTAAGAGAACTCAGGGTATTCCTGGCTCTGGATTGGATGAATAGACGTCGGGTTAAATCTCAATTATAGGGACTAGTGTGTTCTCTTTGGTTCAAGGAAAGTACCGCCGTTGGAAGATTGTAAGGAACTGCAGAAAGACGTGGACAACAATTCCACAGTGCATAATGTAACGGAAGCCCTCATTAAATGAGAGTAAATACAATATAATCCCAATAAGAAAGGGAAAGAACGGTATAGTATCTTATTAGAAGATTAGTGGTGAACGCCCAGAGCGGCCAATGTATAATCTCGCACAGGGATCACGAGAGAAAGATGTGAGACATTAGGGCGCTTACAGAGGCATTTAGCCAATCATTATTCCATCGTTCAATAAGCGAATGGGATAAGAAAGAAAACTGATAACATAGCCGTGAGTTCGGGAGCAAGCAGTGTGGCGACGTGGTCAGCGTCGCTGGGGTGTGGCTCTCTGTGTGTTTGGTGGAGGGGGGGGGGGGGGGGGAGGCGGCGCCACTTAAAACCCGACCACCAGTAATTATTTGTTGTATATTATTTATCATCTTCGTAAGGTTCTTGAAGTATCTTGTACGCCAGTAATTATTTGTTGTTTATTATTTATCATCTTCGTAAAGTTCTTGAAGTATCTTGTACTTGTGCATTTTAGAATATTCGATGTTTACCCAAATACCAATATTCGATGCTTGTATAAAAACTGTCCAGGATCTACGTTGGTATTCATAACAACGTGCTTTCAGTGCAAAGTGTTGTCTTTCAGTGACGACCCCGCTTTCGAATATGGACTTGAATGTGGTTACGATGTGATAATACTGGTGTGATGTACCGTCCGCCATGCATTGTACAGTGGCTTACAGAGTATTTATGAAGTTGTAGATGTACATTGAGGCATTGTTTACATTTCAAGGTAGTAAGACTTAATCTCTGAAATTTAACATAAAGGCAGCAGTTTTCTCTAGCACACGATCAACCTTCTTATTTACACTGCTTATCTTCTTCGCCTTCTTTCTACAGTTTTGCTTCTTCTATGGCCAGTGCATCTCGGTACATCACAACATCTTTACTCTCCAAGTTACTGACTATTTACTTAACATGTCACTTGGTGAACTGTTATTATTTCGACAAAAACATTGCCGTTTCTGAGTCCCTTAATGTGTTGAGGTGTACGCGCCAAAACTTCTAAGCCTTTATAAAAGACATCACATTTACGCCAGCGACTGTAACACTTTCATTATTTCACGATTGCAATTTCGGCCTTGGGCCATTATCAAGTGCAGATTTTTGTGGCTTTAAGCCATGTGAACTTGAAATGAGCTGTCACATTCGTGTGTTGTTGTCATTACTATTAAATACATTCGTGACGCTGTTACATATTGCGAGCACACATTCCATATGTCATAAAACAAGATAGTCTGTAAACACTCATGTTCGTTAGCCCATCACTCGTCGCTTATGCGTACCTGAAGGTATACCCATCGCACTGGGACTGTCTTTAGCTAGAAAATCGGACTATATTTCTTTCCGACGAGCAGGTATGAAATTACACAGTGCACCCCAAGCTTCACGATCTATCTACCCCAGAACACATAATAGAACGTCAGCGTTTTTTTTTTAATATTACACATTTCTCGCAAATCCGAGGCAAAATATTATGCTGCTCACAGTAAGGGAACATCTCCCCTTGGAATTAGACGAGTGAGCCTATCCATGATAAGCAGCTTTAGAATAGAGTGTTTCTCAATGGAATGCGTTGAGAATTTGTGTGACACTCTCGTATTGACTAGAAGAACCCCTGCAAAATCGCGGTCATTGTGTGAATTCCCTCTGACTTACAATGAGTCTCATACTCAATAACGAGCCGTATGTACAACAGTATTCGTGCAATGCGTACCATTGTGGTAGATGTCTTCAACAAAACTAGACTTATATCGGCTTTCCGCCTTAAATAGCTCCGGATGAAAATCTGACGGTGGTCACTGATTGTAACGCATGTCACTTATTATGTAGTCAACGATATATTGTCTTCTATTTACATATACAATGTTACATTCGATTGTGACGGCTGTCAGCTGTCAGTCTCTTCACTAGACTTCGGTAATTTATTGATCCCTGTTATGAAACTTTTAAATTATGAGTCCCTGTGTATACAAGTGCATTGTCTATGGAGAACCTCAATAGGCTACTGACGTTATCTACTAAGAAAGTAGTAATGGGTAACGGTTCCACCACATTTCCCTTGGTACGTCCGAAATAATATCCGCCTATGGAAATATTGCATCAATAAGAATGACACACTCAGGCATTTTTGCTAATAACCTTTTTGTATGATAGGGTACCCAAGTTTATTATTCTCTGAGTATGTATCTCACATCACAGACTACCTGCAAGAGGGGCAACGCACTCTAAACACATATGACGAAGCTGTATCCAAGCTCAGCCCCAACCAATTAGGAATCAGAGAGGGGAATCCATAACTCACAAAAACAGAGAGCGGAATATATAGTTGGATTGAATGAGTGAGTAAGAAAGGCAAGTGAGAGTGGACGGGTATGAGCGACTTACACCGATGGACTAATAGGTGCGAATGGGTTATACTTAGGGGAGCTTACGACAGGGAGAGGAGTCTTGCATGTTAAAAAGAGCGTGAATATGTTCGCTTGTCAAAATTTTTAAAAGCGCTGAGGAATGGGGCAGTTTGTTCCACACTTTTCAGTGAGAGTCTTTTAAACAGGAACATATTCATCTTTTCGTGCTCGACCGGAGCATTTTTCCCCTGGTGTATACATATCTGAAGATCAGCAGGAAGAGTGCAAAACGAGTAGCGTTATGCTAAGTAAAACAGAAAATAAATAAAAATGCGACTGGTAGCAGCATAACACAAGTAGTTATTTAATGTAGTCAAGATTTGTACACCTATCCTCTGTGGCCACAATTAACAGCCTACTGAGCCCAGAATATGGACCAATAGTGACTTTTAGCACTAGCCTTCATCTGTTCCACTGATACGTATGAGGTTTGAAGGTCGGTGGCTGACCATCAATTTCCTAAAGTAGTATAATACTATCTTTTAAAAAACTGACTTTTGAAGAAAAAATTAATCAATTTCCAAGTGTTATTAAGTAAAGAAAACATTTAGACGTTCGAGTCTTACTAGCAACAACTTTATTTGTATTTGATTGCTATATTTACTATCAAATGAAAATGATAAATAATAAATACTGGATCGTTAACCTCCATATCTGACTACATAAGTCATACGTACAGCATTTTTCAGTAAATATTTCTCTATACGATCGAAACTTGGTGTAGGAATTGACAGTTGACCCTCAACATTAACAAATGTTTAGTCCTGGTTACAGAATAGATAGTAACATCTTGAACAATACGCGTTTGTCTGTCGTATATACAAAAATGAGAGAGAGCAATCGATTTAGAAAACGTTTTGGTGGGCTTCGCTATTTATAGTATTCAGAGAACTAAAGATCCCAAAGAACTTGTTCATTAGCTTCCTAGAGTATTGTAAATGACGTTCTCTTATCACGTAATGTACTAGCATTTGTATTTCGAAAGGTTGTTTTCAAAGATATAAGCGGCCCAGCCAGTTTTAGAAAACGTTTGCGGAAAAGCGAAGTGTAAGGCACAGTCATTTAACAAACGATTTTTTCACCACCGTCGCAGAAATTTACACAACCAGACTCGAAGATCCCTGGAAGTCTTGTGAAACCAAACTAAAAGAGATCTACAGCTCACGAACTCCGCCTCGCAGCTAGTGTAACCACATATATGCTACTAATTAAAAGACCCGACAATTAAGATGGTTGGTGCAACGATTGCACAAACCAACAAGTATCTTGATATTTATAAACGAAACGATAAAATAATGTATGAGAAAACTACATTTAAAGTGCGAATTTTCATCAAGAAACCTTCATATCACATGGAAGCTCTAGGATAAATGTATAGTTTCGTAGAGTGAGACAGACTTGTAATATCACTAACTGAATTATGACAAATGCAATAGGAGGTTTTTTTCAGCCTCACAGTGGCTTTTATAGCGACGCCTGTGGAGGCACTTCTGGTTTTCATTGGCCTGTATGCCTCTCAGGTTATAGGAAGAGATAAGTAAAAGACTCTAGATAGAGCAATTAGAATGGAAGATAAAAAGAGAAGTGCTCAGATTTAAAAGGGTTTAAGGTTGAGATACATTCTTTCTCCTCTACAGTTCAACCGGGTTATCGAAGAATCAATGAAAGAAGGAGAATTTGAGAAGAGAGATGAAAATTCAATGCGGAAGGATGTAAATGAAACGATTAGTTTATGATACTGCAGTCCTCAGTGGAGTGAACAGGCCCTGTGGAGATGCATCCCACACAGAATGTGTTGTGCAACTCAACAATACGATAATTTTACTATGTTTCACATCTGAACAATAACGACCACAGGTACCACAGGACGTCAACTTTTGGCCGGCTGTCCCCCAAAACTTCCAAATCCCTCAACAGACACTCCGCCAACAGAATACTGAACAAAACTGTAACTGCAATATTTTTAATTTAGATTAATTAAAAACACTTTATCATCAAACGACGTTTACGTCTACACCAGGACGCATGTGACATCGTGCACTATATAATGAATCCAAAACGCCGCGCATGAAAACTAGATCCTTCTGGGGCTCATACCCCGGGTCCTATTGGCGATAGGAAGGTAGGATCAAGTATGTATCTCTGTTGGTTCATGCTCCACAGTAATGATAGTCTGCTTCGTCGAGTCATACCCTTGCAAACAAGTCGACAGTCACTTATTCAGATATCTCATTTAAGGACATTCTCCCCCCCCCCCCCCCCTCATCCCAATAGCCTTATCTAGAGAAGTCAACGAAGTCAACGGACACAGTGTTCTTCCAAGCTCCCCCGGTCCTACCACCGGTGCTTTAGAGAATCTGTTCATTTAGAAAACTTGTATCTTCTAAGTCTGGGTAAAATTACACATTTCAGGACAGCATCAGGGTTGTTCTCTTAAGAAGCTCACCTGCTCTTGGAGATCTACATCTACATTTATACTCCACAAGCCACCCAACGGTGTGTGGCGGAGGGCACTTTACGTGCCACTGTCATTACCTCCCTTTTCTGTTCCAGTCGCGTATGGTTCGCGGGAAGAACGACTGTCTGAAAGCCTCCGTGCGCGCTCGAATGTCTCTAATTTTACATTCGTGATCTCCTCGGGAGGTATAAGTAGGGGGAAGCAATATATTCGATACCTCAGCCAAAAACGCACCCTCTCGAAACCTGGCGAGCAAGCTACAACGCGATGCAGAGCGCCTCTCTTGCAGAGTCTGCCACTTGAGTTTGCTAAACATCTCCGTAACGCTATCACGGTTACCAAATAACCCTGTGACGAAACACGCCGCTCTTCTTTGGATCTTCTCTATCTCCTCCATTAACCCGACCTGGTACGGATCCCACACTGATGAGCAATACTCAAGTATAGGTCGAACGAGTGTTTTGTAAGCCACCTCCTTTGTTGATGGACTACATTTTCTAAGGACTCTCCCAATGAATCTCAACCTGGTACCCGTCTTACCAACAATTAATTTTATATGATCATTGCACTTCAAATCATTCCGCACGCATACTCCCAGATATTTTACCGAAGTAACTGGTACCAGTGTTTGTTCCGCTATCATATAATCATACAATAAAGGATCCTTCTTTCTATGTATTCTCAATACATTACATTTGTCTATGTTAAGGGTAAGTTGCCACTCCCTGCACCAACTGCCTGTCCGCTGCAGATCTTCCTGCATTTCGTGACAATTTTCTAATGCTGCAACTTCTCTGTATACCACAGCATCAAAGCAGATGCCCGCATCTCGTAGTCGTGCGGTAGCGTTCTCGCTTCCCACGCCCGGGTTCCCGGGTTCGATTCCCGGCGGGGTCAGGGATTTTCTCCGCCTCGTGATGGATGGGTGTTGTGTGATGTCCTTAGGTTAGTTAGGTTTAAGTAGTTCTAAGTTCTAGGGGACTGATGACCATAGATGTTAAGACCCATAGTGCTCAGAGCCATTTGGACCATCAAAGCAGATGCTGCTTTAAAGAAAGTATAAATGACTTGTATTCCAGTGATCAGTTCCTTGTCTTCATCCACTTAACCGAAAGCAGTATACGTGGAATGCTGTGGCGCGATCTTAGCCTCTGACAGCACTAGATCAGGCCGTTTTGCTGTTTCTGGATGCTGGAAGGCTTGATTCATCCCGCAAGTCTGGTCCAGAGGGATAGCTTTTCTTGCTCTCTTAAACGTTGACAGGGGCAGGTGTTCTAATACTGGGCTTTCTTTAAAAAGCTGCGAATTTATGTCCATCGAACATCGTCGCAGTAGGACTGGTTACAAGAATAATTTTATTCATTTCGCTTAATGCGTACATTTATATCCAGCAAGAGTGCGTATAACCATGATGTCTCTGAAAAACATCACTGTCATTGTACAAAATACCATCTTTTTTAGCTTTGCTGTTGGTAACGTCTGAATCGTGAACATGTACTAACATGTTCAAAAGTATGCAAACGACATGAATTACTTTCCGCCTGTCTTGAATGTTGCCCACATAACGTAACTTTCTTGAAGGTCCCCTACACTGTGTTAGCTACAGTCGTGTGACTACACAAAATGGTTACCGCAGGAGACCGCTACAGAATACTACTTTATGTGGCAATCAAGCCTCTATGCCTCTGAGCACTATGGGACTTAACATCTGGGGTCATCAGTCCCCTAGACTTAGAGCTACTTAAACCTAACTAACCCAAGGACACCACACATCCATGCCCGATGCAGGATTCGAACCTGCGACCATAGGAGCAGCGCGGTTCCGGACTGAAGTGCCTAGAACAGCACGGCCACATCGGCCGGTGGCAATCAAGACAGAGGTAAATTAATACGACGATTTGCAATTGTCAGGAAACATGTTATTAGAAAGGAGAAATTCTTTAACGCTTGTAAACTCAAATTTAATTCAGTAATCGATATTTCAAAAGTTTTACCACTCTCATTACCATCTGTGAGAACTTATTCTCGTAACTCAGTCACGTAAATCATTCAGTTATGAGTGAAACATAAAGAACGTTGGTGTAATATTCTAAAACATTTATTATTTGTTACACGAACTGATTTTCGGCTGTTACGCCATTATCAGGTACAAAGATAAATATATTTTTATGTATATAGACTGAAGCGGCGAACGAAAATTTGTACCAAGGCCGAGGATCGAACGTGGGTCTCCTCGTTACTAGGCAGGTACGTTAGCCACTAAGCTACCTTGGTGCAGCAGTTCATACAACTGCAGAGATTACCTTGTCGTGCTTCTCTCCTCGGTCCAAATTCGCATTGTGTCATTTCAGGCTGGATTTCCCATTTCGTTGGGACCCTAGGCAACTGGAAAATTTTGGCTTGGTCAGATACATCTTGCTTTCAGTTGATAAGAGCTGATGGTAGGTTTCGATTGTGGCGCAGACTTCACGAAGCCAATGACCCAAGTTGTCAACAAGGCTCTGTGCAACAAGTGGTGGCTCTATAATGGTGTGGGCTGTATTTACATGGAATGGACTGGGTTCTGTGGATGTTTGGCTACTTGGAGACCGTTTTCAGCCATTCAAGGAGGTCATGTGTCCAAAAAACGTTGGAAGTTTTATGGATACCAATGCACCCTGTCACCAAGTCACAACTGTTCGCGACTGGTTTGAAGAACATTCTGGAAAATTCGAGAGAATGATTTGGCCACACAGATCACCCAACATGAATCCCATCGAACAGGTGTGACACTTTCTTTCAATGTTGGGAAAACAGAAAGGAAGAACTATTGGGATTGAACACCCTGTTTGCGATGAGATCATTAAAGATGAAGCAGAAGCTTGTACTGGGAAGAACGAATAAGGAAATTGCCTGTGCGCATTCAAAGAAAAGATCACAGCATGAGCATTAATCGATTTAATCCAAGGAAATCACGGAAAATGTAATTCAGGATGGCCACGGGGATAGAACCACCGTATTTTAGGTTCATGAAAAGGAAATAATTATTGAGTCCCAAAAACAGTGTCTCCAGCAAAGGCCAACGTGAGTCCACAAACTGCAATGTTAATTTCTCTCTTACTTTTACCTCCTTTGTTTAACAGGTAACGAAGAAACGCTATTAAATATGCCTTATACTGATCCAAATGAACCAAAACTTATCATGATAATCTTGCGGAAAAACGATTACCTTAATAAAAATAAGGTATCCATAGCACCAGTGTGTCGAAATGGCCACAAATTAATCAGATATTACACACTTTTAACCTCGAAATGGTTTGTGCAGTCTTGGGTCGTACTCATGTAGCATCACAGGATTACCATGTAGGTATGAAAATGTTGTAGTGAGTGTTTACAGATGAAGAAACGTAATTAACGAATTATACAATGCCAAATATAAATCAATCAGACTGTGTGTTCATAAAAAAACTAAATGTTACGTCGATATAAGCAGAAAAAAATGCAAGTTTTAACAACAGTGCAATGTCGGAATTTCTTAATTTTTTTCAGCCTTAGATCTAGGTGGTTCAAACTCGCGGTTGTTTAAAGGCTTAAGATGGAGAAGTTAAGATTTCCTTGTTGTAGCTTTGTAACCGATTAGGTAAAAAGCTGACGAACTATGTACATCTCCATCCATGTCGGAACCAACAGTAAAGATACTTATTCTTCGCAAAGCAAATGTGTTGGCTCTTAGATAGTGAGTCGGCACTACCTGCACTCCACTCTTATTGCCATAGTGATTGTCAGTGCAGATAATTCGCAACATAAAGTATGAGACTGCCGGAGTTTCCGAACGGTTCTAGGTGCTACAGTCTGGAACGCGCGACATCTATGGTCGCAGGTTCGAATCCTGCCTCGGGCATGGATGTGTGTGATGTCCTTAAGTTAGTTACGTTTAAGTAGTTCTAAGGTCTAGGGGACTAACGACCTCAGAAGTTAAGTCCCATCGTGCTCAGAGCCATTTGAACCATAAAGTATGAGATAAGTTGTGTTTACTGCGTGGAAACAACTCCCTGGAATCAAAATCATATAATTGATTACCCAATATTCCAACTTAAATGACTATCGTTAAGATAATTTTTTCTTTTGATCTTTATTAAATAAAGTGAATTTATCAGGACTACCACGCCAGGAAGTGAATCAACGATCACATAGTTGCTAAGCATATTCCGTAATGTGGCCTATTTTCAGTTACACCGGCGTCAAGAAGAATAAATTTCCACAGCCGGTATGTTTGATAAGCTGGCCTGCACTTGGTAAATTGCGCTTCAAAGAAGCAGTGACACTAATAGTTGCCCATTCATTCACTTGTGTAACGAGGATTTTGGTCTAAAGAATAGTTATGAATAATATCCTGTTCTATAATCTGCTTCTCTTCATGTTCTAACGATGCTCAAACTAAAGGGCTACCAAAGTGGTCCAGAGAACACAGTTCCAGTGTGCATAGAAAAAGAACATAGGAAATGAAACACAGTACTAACCTGACTATAGCAGATGTTGAAAGTGACTCTTGATACTTTTGGGCACTAGTTAGAAAGTTGCTGAAGACGTATCAGAGCTGGACTGCTCGAATTACTGCAATCTCATTCGAAATGTTCTGCTGTAGTTCTTGAAGACTATGAGGATTGCTGCGATACTCATTAGACTTTAGGGCTCCACACACAAAGTAACTGCAGGTTGACAGTTTAGGTGACCATGGAGGCCAGCTAGGTCCGCAACCAGACTGACCTCTGCTCACAACTCTGTTAGGCGTGAAGATTGTGTAAATGTACTCCAAGGTTCAGTCAGTTGTAGGATCAGTTGGTCCGTCGTGCTGGAAGTAACTACAGGGTTTTGGTTATATGCACACAGTCCTATTGTATCCACTCCTCAAGGCCATTTTTATTTGCCCCACCCTGTAGACTTATAAACAAGTTTTCCTTAAGAATGATTTCATTGGCACTAATTCGTTGCAGAGAAACAACAATGAAAAGAGAAACAACTCTGATTACAAAATTTGAATATCCACAAATAGTTTCATAAGCTGTGAATAATATTAAGTTTCACTACGAGAAAGCACCTCCCAAGGAGCTGACTTCCCTTTTGTGAGTACATGCTTGGGCAGTGTGGAGCCCTGGCTCTTACAGCGGTACTTACCTTACTGTACTGCTAGTCCAACTTTTTACTGCTCTTTTTCCCCCTCTGCCTTTCCATTGGATGTTCTTCTTGTTGCTGACCATGCTTGGATTTGGTATATGATTTTGGACTCTCGTTTTGTTATCTCATCAGGTACTTTATACAGCTTTTCGTCCTTCACTACATGGTCCCCATAGTTGAGTCAAATCTACCATTCCTCATCTAAATTATACAGAAGTGGGGACTGTGCAAGAAAGGTAAACCAGCACGCAGTACATCCCATTTTTATGTCTTTCTCTCTTTGCACCTTTCCCTTCTGGCTGAGGTAATATACCTAAAACCCAACACAGTAACTATCCTGTTGTGTTGGAGCTCGTCAAGTACCTGCACAGTGATAGGTCCCAGACCACATAGGGATCACATTGTTGGTGGGTGCACTGGTAACTCACCACGTACGCCAAGGAGTTTGTGGTTCAAAAGATGGTTCAAATGGCTCTGAGCACTATGGGACTTAACATCTGAGGTCATCAGTCCCCAAGAACTTAGAACTACTTAAACCTAACTAACCTAAGGACATCACACACATCCATGCCCCAGGCAGGATTCGAATCTGCGACCGTAGCAGTCGCGCCGTTCTCGACTGAAGCGACTAGCACCGCTCGGTCACTGCGACCGGCTAGGAGTATGTGCCTGTCATGGCTGCAGTATGGGGATTCAGGGAAGTACGTACCAGGACAGGTAGCTGTTGGTATGGTTAGAGTGTGTGGTACCAAAGCGGAAGACTCGCAAATGAAGCACCTTACATTTTCTTCTGCTGGTGACTGCATGGCCTCAGCAGTCTCTTCTGAAGGAAAGGATTACTGCAATCTGAAGAGATTTGACCCCATAAGGTTTCCTTCCCCAACTATACCATGGCAGGAACATAGGGCTAAAAAAGAAGGGGAGAAGCGCTCCTCACAATACTGAATTTGCTCTGGAACCAATAGGGATTCCTTATTACCCACAAATACATTGTTCTTTGATAAACAACTTGAGGACATGTTTGAAAAAGTAGCAGCAATTTCTAAATAAAAAGTGGTTCAGTTATGATTAAAGTAGCATGCCCTGCTCAGACATGGGCACTGCTCGCCTTTGATAAGCTGGATGACATTCATGTAACTATCAATCCCCACAACAGCCTCAGTATGGTTCAGGATATAATCTTTCACCAGGCCTTCTTTTACAGTACGATGACGAGTTATAAGCAAATTTGTAGTGACGAGGTGTGAATATTGTGTTGTGTCTGACGGGGATCAAAGGACAATTGAGATGATGATGGGCCTTTATCTTGACCCCTGAAGGTGACTTACTGTGTGAAACGTCAAGGAGATGATGTGTTTTCCACTTCCCATGTGGTGCTTTAGATGTATGAAATTCAGACACACGTCTTCACATTTTAACGCCAGCCCTATCTGTAGTCATTGTGCTCCTGTCTATCAACTGTTCCCCTGTTCACCAAATTCCACCATATTCCAAGGAGAAAAGAAAATCCAAGGATCCAACACTCCTGTCTCACTTATATATTAAGAGGCCAAGAAGAAATGTGTTGTAATTGTGTAAGTATGATGATGACGTTTTCTACAGCTACAGTGATGCCATCCTGTCTAGCGATGGTTCTTTCAAAGCCCTTCATGCCTTCTATGTTGAACCCTTTGGGCTACTTGACTACATCTGTTCCCCTGATCGTTAGGGGCCCTCCTCCTACTGTTTCCCCCAAACCCACTTTGGGATCTTTGACTCCCAACCAACTGGGGATATCAGCCCCAACCCACAGACAGAAGAGCAGCACCCTCCTCCAGAAGATCACACCACAAGGGGTGCCTGCGGATGCTCCCCTCCAAGAATTTTGCTGATTTGCAAGTGGGTACCAGCCACTGGCTGAAGGAGGCACAGGTTGCTGGTCTTAGGGTTTTGCATTCCTCCTCTGTCCCTGGGACTGGGACAGACCAGCATTAATTTCGAAATCAGCCAAGGAGAAAAGGTAAAAGAAGAAGACTGCCAAGATAAAGGACCTCCAGTGGTCCCCCTGCCACTGGACCCCACATCTTCTGACTTAGTACTTGAGGTGGTGTTCTTGGTGGCCTCTGTAGCACTGGATGCCCTACACAAGCTGCCTTCAGAACAGATGTGTATTGATGCCATCTCCTCGCAACTAGTATAAGGAGGCGACTGCCTCCTAGGTCCCTTCATGTTCCTACAGGATACTGATAGCATGACCCTCCAGTTAAAATCTAGCGTTCTCTTCCATCATCTGGCTGATCTAGGAAGCCTCTTATGTTTTTCCCCTGCTTTCTGCATTGCCCTCCTCGAAACTTGATTCCCAGTGAAGTGAACCCCTACCCTCTGCAGCTGTTGGGGCTATTTTAGAAATCAAGCTGGCTATGACAGAGCATTGTGCAGAGCTTACATGAACATTCTGGGCAGGAAGCACATGCCACTCAATATGACTTGGGAGGCTGTAACAGTTCACATCAGGATATCTCTGGATTTTACCATTTATAATGGCCATCTACATCCTAATGGTGAAGTCTCAAAACACATTGTCTGCACTGATTTCTCAGCCTCCCACACTCTTCCTCAGTTTGGGTGACTTCAATATACATAATCCATTATGGGGTGGAACTGCAACCACTGGCGACGGTGAAGCTGTTGAAACTTTGCTCACAGAACTCAGTCATTGTCTCTTGAATACTGATGCCTCCACACACATCATTGCGCCATATGGATCTTCTTTGGTCATTGATCTTTCCATTTACAGTCTTTGCCTTATCCCTTCCATCCAGTGGAGAGTCAGTGATCATTGTCCGATCATCCTGCCCCTCCTTCAGCATCACCCACCTTGGTTTCCACTCCTAAGGGCTCTCAACAATTCTGACTGAGATGTCGTTGTCTCTGCCATTACCCTAAGCATTGTGCAGCTGTCCAGAGTAAAGACACAGCCATTCTATCAGCAGTAGGCCTTGTTCCTCGGGATACCCATGTTAGAAGACAGTACCTTGTGGTGGACTTCAGAAATTCCCATGGCCTTTAGAGATAGTACATGGGCTCTTCACTACCAGAAGTGACATCTTTCGATGGAGCACCTGACTGCCTTTAAATGGTTCCATGCCCAGATCCACCATCTAATAAAACGATAAAACAAGAATTCTGGGAATGTTATATTACTACCATTGGACTGCATACCTCTCCTTTGCAGGTTTGGACAAAGGTTTAACACCTCTATGGGAACCAGGCTCCAATGTGCGTACCTGGTGTTTCCCCCAATGGTTTATCTCTCTTGATCCAAACACTATCGCTAAACATTTTGCTCAATTACACTTAAGCCTCTGCATCTGAGAAGTGGCACCTGGCCTTTTGTGTCCTCGAATACAGCAAATCCAAAAACCTTTCTGTATGCATTACCTGGAGGTCTATAATGCTCTGTTAAGTGAGTGGGAATTCCTCAGTGCCCTGACTTGGCCAGAGGGCCAGAGCACATATACAGTCAAGTGCCTAAATATTTTTGGTCGATTGCCAATGTCACATCCTTGCCACATTCAACTGTATCTTGGGTGAGGTGAGTTTCCATCTCAGTGGCGAGAAGTTATGATCATCCACGTAGTGAAACAAGGTAAACACCCCCTTAACACATACAATATTCGCCTAAGTAGTCTCATTATTGCTCGCTGAAAACTGTTCCAATGTTGGTAAGCTGGCGACCAAGTTGTCACCTTGAGTCTTGAAATCTTTTGGCTCCATCCCAGGGCTGCTTTTGTCAAGGGTGGTCTTAGGCTTGCATAAGACTTACTATACACATGGCACCATCACATCCTCATTTCCTTACATGAGTGGTGCCTCTGAATTATTCTTGTGATTTTTGTCCAGAACTTCTTGCCACACCGTGACTTTTTTGTGCAAGTTGGTACTTCCCATAGAACCGCTGTCCTCTCCCCATATACAAGAAAATGGGGTCCAAAAAAATTCTGTATTGACTGTGCCCCTTTTTGTAGTGGCTAGTAATGATCTAGCTATAGCTGTGGTTTCCACAGTGCTCTTCCTGTATGGTGACGATTTCTCCATTTATTATTGTTACTCCACTGTGAGTCTTGCTGAATTCTAACTGCTGGCAGCTATCCATAAGGCACAGTTCTGGGCTCCCACCATGGATTCTTGTTTCCAGCCCACAAGACATGCATCATGCACTTCTGTCATCACCATACTGTCCATCCTCAACCAGAACTCTACCATGACGACCAGTTGCTCAATGTGGAGGAGCCTTACCGCTTTCCAGGACCGTCTTCGATGGCTGGTTGATGTGACATTCGCATCGTCGCCAACTTGAGTGAACATGCTGGTCACACCTTAACACTCTTTGCTGCCTCAGTAATAGCAGCTGGAGTGTAGACCACTCAACACTTTTGCAACTTTACAAAATTCTGAACCTGTCCCATCCTGATTATGAAAGTCTGGTATATGGCTCAGCATTGTGGCTGCTGGACCTGATACATAATTGTGCAGTCTGACTTGTGAGAGGTGCCGTTTGAGCCAGCCCTGTGAACAGCCTACTTGCAGAGGTGGGGTCCTTCCACTACATATTAGGCACCATCGACTGCTGCTCAATTATGAGATACACATTTTAAACTCCCCTGAGCATCTGAACCATCATCTCCTTTTTCCTGGTGGAAAAGTCCACCTCACGAAACAGCAGTGAAGGACTGGAATCAAGATCACAATTCGCATACAGTATCTCTGCACTGAACTCTAACTTCCCCCTTGGTCGCATCATGTGAGAGAGCAGTTGCATATGCCGCCATGGTGTGTACCCTATCCTCAGATCTGTCTCGACCTGTGCTTTCAAATGAACGACTCCTTTGATCCAGTGGTGACTCTTCCTGGCTGCCCTTGATGCATTTCTGGGTTAGGAAGTAGTATACACTAATGGCTCACGATCTGGTTTTTCCTACACATTTGCAAGGTGCAGTGAACTATGCTCCTTGCTAAATTCGTGGGCATTGCTCAGACCCTCCATGACACTCGTTCTTCCACTGGGGAGACATTCCTAATCAGCAAGGACTCCCTGGACAGTTGTCAGGCTATTGACCAGCACTGTCCTCAACACCTATTGGATATGACTGTCCAGGATCTACTTTCCGACCTCCCTCTTACTGAGTGGTTCATCATCACTGGCTGAACCCTATGTAATGTTGTGATCCCAGGAAACTAACATGTTGTTTATTTGGCCAAGTTGGCTATCAGGATGCCAGCTTTGGAGATGGGGTACAGGAACCGATCCTTCCATCTATCAGTTGTTGGAGACATGGAATGGTGTGTGCATTGTTTTCCGTGAACAAACTGCAAGCTGCAAATGGGAAAATTATCATGTGGCAGTCTACCCTTTGTGCTTCCCACAGAAAATCTTCCATTCTTTGACAGCTTTGAACTGGCCACACTTGGCTGGCTGACCTATGGTCATGTCCTCCTACAAAGTGTGGATCAATCCCATTGTTGTAGTGGTGCCCATTTTAATGGTGGCCCACATTCTGCCTGATTGCCCTGGTTTGGTCACCTTACAGTGAAACCCTAAACTTATTGGCATGCTGCTTCAGAGACTAAGACAACGCTAAAGTGGGTGATTTCATTTAACATTTTACCATTGAAGATGATTTCTATTCCTGTCTGTGAGGTAGGGCACAGGGGCTTCATCAGCCAGTTGAGTGATATAAGGGGTGGTCTGTCGTCTGGTTTTCTTGTGTTAATGGAGAGTGAGCGAACACCGATTAAATGCAGAGGGTGGTTCTCTCATCATGTAACGTGTTCCTGGGGCCTCCAGCTGACTTCTGGGTGCAGGAGATCTTGTCTCCCAGTGCTACTGTTCATTGGTTCTTTTAGCCACTACTTTGATAACACGACATTGTCACCTGCTGAGTCTCATCACTGTCCTACTGTGTTGATTATAATTACCGTCCTAGTGTGATACAGCATATGATAGTAGAGGGGAATGAACAGGCCAAGGACATCCTGATAGGTAAGTAGATTCATACAAAAAATGTAGTGATCACTGTTATCTTCCGGGAAGTTCCGTGGCGCAGCTCACAACACATGTAATTTGAAGTACCAGTTACCACGGCACATATTCGTTTTCTTCCACAACTTAAGCGGGTATGAAGCTTACTTTTTTGTTGAGCACTTGGCTGATTTCGGCTGGGAGAGAAATCAGGTCAGTGTCATACCTGAGTGCGTTGAGAAATATATTTCTTTCTCCAAACAATGGACGCTGAAAATTAAGCTCCGCTTCCTTGACACGCTACGTTTTATGCAGGCATCACTCCAGAAACTCGTTGAAACTCTACCTTGGGAGGATATGCATAGCACATGAGCTGCATTTCCCGTTAAGGAAAAATTTGTTTGTGGCTGGGAGTATCTGGATAGTATGGCAAAACCCAACGAAACCAGGCTGCCTGACATAACTACATTCTCCAGCAATCTTACAAGTGATGCTATAACGAAAGGGGAGTATGAGCATGCCGTGAATGTCTGGCGGGAATTCAACATCACCTCTTTTGAAGAGTATGCACGGTTTAAATGGGTACAGATGTATACTTGCTTGCGGCTGTTTTTGAGTAATTCCGGAGCCTATGCTTGACCATATATTCTCTGGATCCCGGCTTTTATTACATGGTACCTGGGTTGTTTTGGGATGCAATGCTCAAGAAAACGACGAGCAGCATTGAATTATTGACCGATGCTGACACACTTCTTTTCTTTGAGCGAGGGATCCGTGGGGGACTTCGCCAATTTGCCTATAGACACGCCAAGACAAATAACCCATGAGTGGGTGACAGATTCCACGCATCCCTTGATTCGAGTTACCTAATGTATTTGGATGTGAATGACATATACGCCCTGCAACAATTACTGCCGATTAGTGAGTTTCAGTGAGTTCCCTAAGACAAGTGAAGGGATTAGATGTAAAAATCAAGGGGCTATGGCCGCTGATTCTGATGTAAGATATGTGGTGGAGGCAGAAACTCACATATCCTATTAGTTTGCATGATGCACATGCCGATTTGCTGCTGTGTCTGGAGCAACTAGTTTCGCGAGAAGGCCCCACCTCAGAACAGATGACAACGCTAGGGTATAACCGGAGATATATTATTCATTATCGTAATCTCAAGCAGTGTCTCAGTTTGGAGATGGACCTAGTTAGAATCACCTAGGCTATCTCCCTTAAGCAGTTCCCCTGGTTGAAGGAAAATATATTTTTTTGAGTATAAGACTGAGAACTTACACAACATGTTACTTTGGGAAGGATTTTTATAAATTGATGGTAAATACAGATTTCGGCAAAACAAAGGATAATTTTAGGAACGACGTGAAATTTTGATTAGAACCGAATGGGACAGGAGTTATGGCGTAAGAAAATACTTTGCCAGACCAAATTCTTAAACCTTTGTTGCTGAGGAGGTGGCGAAGATTGTGGTAGAGATTACAAACCTATTTATGTAGGGATGTGCATACTACGAAGTCCACATACACCACTTTCATTATGAATTTGCGAAAATTCATTTCACATGTCCTAAATTGCTTGATACAGATACAGATAGCTTTCACTGATTGGTGAAGAACTGTGTTCCGTATGCAGTGATGAGGTACCACGGTAATGAATTCGACATATCCTCATAAGTGGCCGATAAACCTTAAGATGTCGTTCCACAGAACAAGAAGTTTATGAAAGAGGGGGCAAATAGATTGCCGATTGTGAAGCCTAAGATCCAAAATCCATCCATATTGCACAATGAAAGGTGCCACCCACAGGTGGGCTACGAGTATACGTCGTGTAGCATCAAGAGCTCTCTCTCTATCGAAGACTATTTGCGGAGCCTGTACAGCGGTGTCCATAATATATATTTAAGTGTAAATATACACTGTAGCCCCAGAGAAACTGGTAGAGGTATACAGATTCAAATACAGAGATATGCCAACAGGCAGAATACGGCACTGCGGTCGGATACGCCTAAGTAAGACAACAAGTGTCTGTCGCAGTTGTTAGATAGGTTGATCCTGCCACAATGGCAGGCTATCAAGATCTAGGTGAGTCTGAACATGGAGTTATAGTCGGCGCACGAGTGATGGGGCATAGCATTTCCGAGGTAGCGATGAAGTGGGTATTGTCCCGTACAACCATTTCACGAGTGTACTATGAATATCAGGAATCCAGTACAAAATCAACACTCCGACATCGCTGCGGCTGGAAAAAGGTCCTGCAAGAATGGAACCGACGACGACAGAAAAAAATCGTTCAACGTGACAGAAGTGAAAAACTTTCGCAAGTTGCTGCAGATTTCAACGCTGGGCCATCAGCAAGTGTGAGCATGCGAACCTTTCAACGAAACATCATCGATCTGGGCTTTCTGAACCAAAGGCCCACTCGTGTGGGGAAATGTGTAGAATGGCAGTACAAGCAGTGAGCCAGTCAATTTACAAGCGAGGAAATAATTGTCTACAGCAAACACTCGCCATATCGAATCTACTTAAATTTCTGTATACTCACAACCGATGTGATCACGAGGCTCCGCTCTCCAGCACATAGAGACTATTAATTCGCTATTCACCCGCCAAGTGGGCGACACGGTTAGCTCAGCTGCACCTTTGTACCCCACCTGTCCAGTTTGGGCAGCTCAGTGACGGCTCCCGCCAAAAGCAGGAAATGTGAATTCGTACCGGTCACCGGCTAGCTGTCACACACCTGCACGCCAGGCAGAATGGTCACAGGGTACTAGCCACATATTTATCAGTGTAATTACAATTAAATATTACGACCATAGCGCCAATCTGGTGATATTAGACAATGAGCGAAGTATCGGAAATACTTCCTCCTGACGACTGTGGCTCTGGAGGATGCAGAATCTATACCATTCTTATGACTGGACATAATTTTTCCTTGTAGAATCAATCATCCATCTTACGGCTATTGTTGCGTTGAAATCGCAGTTGTCCACGCCAAATCTGTACCTCACTTACGACTGGACAAACTCATTTTCTTTGAACATTTCTGAATGAAATACGGAAGCAGTACGAGAATCTATACTCCGTAAGTCGCACCGTTGAGGAGGTGATAACGGAGGTCATACAGCCTCTCAGTAGAGAAATCAATGAAGGCGGTAACAGAGAAGTTTTGGTTGATTTTAGCGTTGCTGAAGTGATTGAATTAATAGTTAAATCAGCATCCAACAAAGTTCTAAGACTAGGCCAGATTATTTTGTTAGCTTCTAAGATTCTAAATTAAATAATTGGTGGCGAGATTGTGCCTACAGAAAGTAAAGAGGAAAAAATTGTTTTCGTAGCAAAGAAGAGAGGAATGAAAAACTTGTAAAATCTTTGTCCTATGACACTGCCGTAGTTTGACTACAGACACTCGCCAGAGTTATTAACAGCAGGCTAACTCCGTTGCTTAAAAATGTAGTCAAGACCTTCAGGTTTGCATTCCTGGAAGGATTATTATGCCAGTTGTTCCTGTAATTAGACGTCGTTCCAGTAGCTGTTGTGACCAACATCAAATGCGCCTTCTTTTTCATCGATCACCATAAAGCCTTTATCATTTCAGCTATCAATATATTAGAAGAATAATGGAGAAAGTAGAACCGGAAGAGAGTGTAATAAAAGTCATTTGCAATATGGTTACTGGCATATTCACTTGGGTTCAAGTTAATGGACAGTTGTCAAAATCTTAATATTCATCGTGGTGCGCCACAGGGTAGTCCGCTCGCAACGCTTCTTCTCTTGTTGTCGCTGGAGTCGATGCTACGGTTTTTTTTAAAGAAGCTTTATCAGGTATTTCAATGTCTGATGATGAAACACTAGTCGTAGCAGCATATGACGTCGCCGTTCTAATAAAACGTGATAACAATATAACACCCATGAAACGTTCCACTGACAAATATAGTGTCGCGTTGGGGACACAACTCAGTCACCGAGAATGCGAAGTCTTAAACATCAGAGGATTCAGCAACCTAGATATGTCCTAGATAGATGCCCTTCTAAAGATGGCAACGAGAAATGGGAAATCTGTAAACAACAAACTGCAAGGTCTAGCTGTTGAAAATAGCTGATGCGCCGTGAACCGATCTGAAAGATCCTCTTCCGGTATTGATGTGTGTTCTCAAAAAGTATACAACGTCGCGCAGTTCTCCCTCATTCCAAAAATGCAAGGTAACAAGATACCGTGGCTCATCAGCAGACTGGAAGAAGAAACATATTAAAGCTGTCATATACCTTTCCCCCCGAATCCACACTAGCGAATCAGTTTGCTTTTTAATTTTTTCCTGCCGGACTGAGTTTTTGTTCAAATGGTTCAAATGGCTCTGAGCACTATGGGACAACTGCTGAGGTCCCCTAGAACTTAGAACTATTTAAACCTAACTAACCTAAGGACATCACACACATCCATGCCCGAGGCAGGATTCGAACCTGCGACCGTAGCAGTCCCGCGGTTCCGGACTAAAGCGCCTAGAACCGCACAGCCACCGCGGCCGGCTTTTGTTTAAGAATTTTTTTTTTTGCTACCCTCCAAAATATACTAAAAGGTCTCTTATATACCATGATCTACTTGTATGTCTCTTTGATGAAGGAAGTGGGTAGTTGGGTGGCCAAGTAAAGTAGCTGAAACTAGGTATTTGAAAGCGTAGCGACCTCCATGCCTTACCTCTACGATCGAAAAGTGCTGAATATTTAAGAATTTTCTACAGAACATTCGCTCCTTGTAGAGAACTTTCTTCAACTGTATACACTTGTTCGGTCGTATAGGTATCAAAAGGAGGTCGCCATGTTTTCGGCTACATAGTCTCGATTACTCTTCCATGTCACCCAACAACCCATCCTTCGCAAGAACGCCATACCCTACTAAAAATCTATAAATAGTCTCCTGTTTATGATAATCTACATATATTTTTTGGATGGTTATCTTGCGTAGCAGCAGAAAGTGAGTAGTTGGGTGACCTGCAAAAATAGTCGAAAGCTTTGTAACTGGTGGGGAGGGGGATAAACCGTATTGTCAGAAGAGTGTTGAAAGGGATTATTTAGGCATAGGCCAAGTGGACTTTGGGGGGAATGGTACTCTTATTTTTTGAATTGAAATAACAGTATGCTGTAAGACATGTGTGCAGGCCAAACAAAAACAGCTGTTTAAATGGTGAGATCGGAGGGGTACTGATTAACATAGGACAGGCATTGTGAAATCTCACACTTAGAACAAGTGACCTAACTGCTATAAATAATCCTAAAGGTCGCTAATAGGACTGGGCACTTTCTAGCAGGCAAGTTACTTCCCTTCTGGCCCAAAGTAACGCCTCAGGTTTGCGTCAGTATGCCCTCGTCACTATGCTGGTTCACCATCTTGGATTCTGACACCAAGGAATGTGTGCGCCAGTATGCCCTGGTCAGCTATCTTGGTTTTTGTACGTAGCATAAGTGAACTACTTCCCCGAGCAACACATTGTGCGATCTTGGATTTTTTAATTTCCCACCAATTTATACTTCGGATGAGAGCTCTATTTCGACAGCGATGTCAAAGGAGTGAGCGAAACCCAGTCTAAGTTTGAATTTCCCAACAATTTTTTAATCCCTGCCAATTTTACGCATAGGGCAGTTGGGCTTGTCAGAGGGGTGGAGGGGTTGAGAGACCCTATGACTCATCAGTGATATCGTCGATGACGGCACTGATGACCTTTCTTCCAGAAACGGCACAGCCTACCTATTTATATATAGAAAATCAAATATTTGTTGCCTCTGGAGGCTCATAGACAGGCAACCTACAACTGGGATCATGAACCATGAACTGGATTACTCGATTAGTAATACAGGTAGGTACATTACTAACCTGCATCTGACCAAGTTGCAATGATGACAAATTTTTGTTTTGTCTTATAGGAAAGTGAGGTTTCCAGGAAAGTGTGAGACAGTTTACAAAATAATAGCATGGAATTTTGCCTATCATGTCACACGTGTTGGTCATTGTGACAGATCGAATCCGTTTCTATACATGTATTGAAGACGTGAAACATTATGTCTCTTGCACGGGGCGTGTGTCATCGAAGTCATATACGAGCGTAATTTCATTAAAAAATAATGAAGTGTTAGAAAATTATTATAGTTGCCTTTCTTCCCATTCAGGTACTGAGGTAATACACACACTGACTGAAAAAAGAAATCGCAGCACCAAGAAGGAGTTGTGCGACGTAAACGGAAGTTGGTAGGCCTGGAAGATGCTGTCTATTCAGTTACTGCGCCAGTGGCAGAAGATTGGTGCTAGTTGCCACTGTGATGATGCAAATCAGTTTTGCTTTAAATACACTCTGTAACCATCGTGGAGTTTGTTACCTTTGAGAATGGATGCTATGAGCTGATGTTTGTCTAGAATTCCTTTAAGGCAACAAATCGCCATTATCAACACCTCAATGAGTTTGGGTGAGTTTGTGTAACAGGGCTACGAGAAGTCGGATGTTCTGTCTGCGATACTTCAGAAAGACTTACCAGGAGTGTTGCCATTGTACGTGATTGCTGGCAGTGGTGACCACGAGAATGTACCGTCACAAGAGGAACGCGCTCCGGACGGGCACTTGGCATCACCAAGTGGTAAGACCATCGTGTTCGCCGTGGGGCTCTGGCGCACTGTACTGCCTGTGCAGCAGCAATTTGAGCAGCAGTTTGGACCATAGTGATACAACAAACTGTTACGAATCTGTTACATAGCTCTGTTACATAGCTCCGAACCAGACGCATTTCACTGACCCCAACGACCGCCACTTGCGACTTCTGTGGTGTCAACCGAGAGTTCATTGGAGGACAGGATGGCGGTCTGTTGCGTTTTTTGATGAAAACTGTTCTGCCTCGGTGCCGGTGACGGCCGCGTGTTTGTTAAGGGGAGAGCAATTGGGGTCCTGCAACCAACATGACTGCGTGTTACACACACTGGACCTACACCTTGAGTTACGGTCTGGGGTGGGATTTCGTATGATTGGAGGAGCACTCTCGTGGGTATCCCTAGCAACCTGGCTGCAAATTTGTACATCAGTCTAGTGATTCGACCCGTTGTGTTGCCATTCATTAACAGCGTTCCAGGGGATTTGTTCCAACAGCATAACGCTCGCCCACATACCCGTGTTGTAAACCAATATGCTCCACAGAATGTCGACATATTGCCTTCGCGTGCTCGGATCACCAGCAGCATCAAAAACTAAGCATGTATGGGATATGTTATCCACAAACAGGAACGGGCACGGAACTCCATCCCGCAAACTCGCATCCGGCACCTGTACAACAAAATGCATGCTCGTTAAATGCTTGTATTCAACATTCTGGATGTTACTCCGGTTATTCGTGTAGCACCTTTTCACATTTGCAATGGCTTATCTCGCGTTTACATTAATCTGGAATTTTTATCACTTAAATACGTTACCTAGAAAAATGTACTCCAGAAATTTCGTTACTCTGTGTTTTGATGTTGCGATTTCTTTCATTAGTGTAAATGTATTATCTTTTAAGTTCACGCATCCACAAAGTTACGCGACCTGTTTTAAACAGAACGTGATAGCTCGTGAAAGAGGTTCAAAATGGTTCAAATGGCTCTGAGAACTATGGGACTGAACTTCTAGGTCATCAGTCCCCCAGAACTTAGAACTACTTAAACCTAACTAACCTAAGGACATCACACACATCCATGCCCGAGACAGGATTCGAACCTGCGACCGTAGCGGTCGCGCGGTTCCAGACTGTAGCGCCTCGAACCGCTCGGTCACACCGGCCGGCTCGTGAAAGAGGAATTACAATGACATGTAAGACGTTAATATTTTTGTTATACTCGAAACGTACGCCTACTGAGCTTAATTAAAAACCAGTTTCCGGTATCTGACATGAAGTGATTGGTAAGTAGCTATACGTTTGCATAGTTGCAGTTTGCATTGAACCCTTTTGTTTATTTTATAGGTACATGTGATAACACAAACTACTCCCAGCATCATTATTGGAATAGTCTTTACATGCAGGACATGTAACCTCTGATTAGGTCTATTTATTTTACAGGTATGTATTTATCATAACCACTCACTAAACAATTTAATTAAACAATTAATCAGTTACAAGAAGATTACTTTAAACCTCCAGTTAATTCAGAAATAGCTTTAACAATCTCAATACTATGTAATGTGGCTCTAATCACTCACATAAAAATCAAGGTTCACAGGTTGGCTAATGCTCGGAATAAAACTGCACATTAATCTTTTTTCTGTTCAAAAAAAAAAAATTCATTTACCATGGGGAACGATCCTCTTACGCCCAACTAGTTGAATAAAAAATTGCTCCAATTAAGAAAATTGACAGGATCAAAATGACAAGCATAATTAATATTTTATCAATAATATTGCCTTAGAGAGATACGAGAACACACAATTAAGGGAAGAATAGGCCCATAAAAATTTAAACAACCCGAAACAGACCAGATGAGAGAGCTTCAAAACAGTACTGTAAGCAACTTATTGAAACATGAAAAACAATAGGTTTCAGTTATTACATGAAATATTAAAAGGCCCAAGATCAGTTTCTAACTATAATGAACAAGAACTTAACAGATATAATATACAGCCAAGGCGTGTCGCCCAATTTCTACCCCCTCAGCGATCCAAGCGTGGACGATTAACGCAAGCAGGGTAGCTCCACACAAGCAAACGCATTAACAACGAGGATGGGAGGCAGACCTAGGACAAAAAAAACTTATTGTTAGATAAAAGAGTTAACTACACGGAAGGTATATCAAGTTTGAATTACAGTATGAATCTGAAATTCTCTTTGCCGAATCCTTGCACTAGTCCACTACCCTTGGGACTGACAAAAAAAATCGCTCGAAATACCTGGCCCTTGCTACCTGAAACCTCAATAACATGAACTAGCTTACAAACACGATAAAATGCAATTAATCTACTGACTAGACAGAACAAGAAATTTGCAAAAATCTGAAATATATAATGTGCAGTAAAATATTTTTTAGGTCCAAATTTACATCACCAAGACCTGCAAAGCTGCACAGCTGCACAACATGCTACACGTAAAACTCCAGAACTTAAAACAAGGCAAATTAAGCTTTAATAGCTTACAGTTTATCACAATTCCAGCAGTGAGCTCATGAGTAAATAACATGTCATTTACAGCCAGCATAACAACCGTCCAATGACGTAACTGTAGCTTAAACTCATCGGTCCACGTGGACAGTTCTGTAACGCACCAAGATTCTATCAGTGTTCAGTACAAACAAATGCATTAATTTAAAACAAATCTTTCACATGCAAACTTAAACACTGTCACATTACACGCTCCTGGAAGCAAAACGTGTGAAGGCAGTCATTAAAAAAAAAAAATCTAGCCAGCCATCAGCCACGCAGTCAATACAAATGCAGGAGGCAGTAATTACTGTGCTCGAATCAAGAGTTCGCAACAGTAATACCTTCGCTTCCAGAATATCGGTTTCTTTCTCTGAAAATGTGGCTATAATGGACAAACGGAAGGCGCTAATGATCAGTTTGCCCGCCAGCCAACGTGCAATCAAAATACAACATGACCACCACGATAGAGACCACAGCCCCCACAGCTTGCGGAGCTACCACCGGCGTGCAACACGTCCAATAGTGCTCACTTCTCCGTAAAGGGTCTTGCCGAGCTCGTTGCACCGGCCTCACAGCCGCTCACCAATTCTACCTCGCTTAGTTTACCTTCCGGCCCCAGAGCGTTACCTAGCCTCACGGCTCCGCAGTAAACCAAAGATACGCAAGCAGCGATGGATCAACTCGAAACGAGCCGCCACGGCTCACTGTGGACTGCAGATGTATGATCAGGTTGCCCGCCAGCCAACGTGCAATCAAAATACAGCATGACCACCACGATAGAAACCACAGCCCCCACAGCTTGCGGAGCTACCACTGGCGTGCAACACGTCCAATAGCGCTCACTTCTCCGTAAAGGGTCTTGCCGAGCTCGTTGCACCGGCCTCTCAGCCGCTCACCAATTCTACCTCACTTAGTTTACCTTCCGGCCCCAGAGCGTTACCTAGCCTCACGGCTCCGCAGTAAACCAAAGATACGCAAGCAGCGATGGATCAACTCGAAACGAGCCGCCACGGCTCACTGTGGACTGCAGATGTATTTTGTTAATCTCATCTGTTGTGTGACATCTCCCCTAATATTGTAGTTTCATTTTACTTGACAGCTAGTTTCTACATCGTTTATTCAATCCATGCACTTCATAATTTTAGGAAAAACTTAGAATGTCTCGTATTCCCGGCATTGTAAAGGTTTTGGTATGTCAATGCTTTCAGGATGTCTCACATTGGTAGTGTGCCATGTGTTTGTTCAACCGTAGAGCTTTGCAAAGAAAATGGCTCTGAGCACTATGGGATTTAAAATCTAAGGTCATCAGTCGCCTATAACTTAGAAGTAATTAAACCTAACTAACCTAAGGATATCACACACATCCATGCCCGAGGCAGGATTCGAACCTGCGACCATAGAGGTCGCTCGGCTCCAGACTGTAGCGCCTAGAACCGCACGCCCACACGAAAACAAAAATTGTTCAAATGGCTCTGAGCACTATGGGACTTAACAGCTGTGGTCATCAGTCCCCTAGAACTTATAACTACTTAAACCTAACTTACCTAAGGACGTCACACACATCCATGCCCGAGGCAGGATTCGAAACTGCGACCGTAGCAGTCGCACGGTTCCGGACTGCGCGCCTAGAACCGCGAGACCACCGCGGCCGGCGCACGAAAACAGGAAGAAGGTATACTGAACTGTGAAAAAAAGCTAAATAGAAATAGTGAACGGTCGAAGGACAAGAAATGAAATATAGAACAGTCCAAAAGACAAGTGACGTCGTGGTTAAGTGGCTCAGTCCGCCTTCGGCGTTGTAGCGGCTCGGACGTGCCTAGGGCACCGGCCGCGTCCCGTTTAGCGCGAGCTTTGTTTACGTCCGTGAGGCTTCGCATTGCGGTGTATTGATTACTACAGATCACAATGGTTCTTTCTTACCGGAAGGAGATTATCAAGTTCACGTTCGACATACAATACACAAGACCAAAAGCTCACGAAATTGAACGTTCCTGTCAATAGAGGCCAGCGTCCTATACGTAAAATTCATAGAGGAGGCAGCGTGTGACAGACTTATTCATGGATCCACAGACGGTTACCGCTTTTGCCTCGCCGATGGGAACGTGGGAGTGGTTTATGTTGATCATACCGGTCTCGGAATGAGAACGGTAGGCGTATTCTAACCTCCGTTCGAAGTTCCTGCGGACATGGTTATCGCAGCACTTCATCATGCTGCAGAGAAAATGTACCAGCTTCGAGACGTACCCCGTACTCAGTGGAGTGCACCAAATAAGAATTGAATTTCAGAAGCAAATACCTTCTTATACGAGGCGTGTTTTTTAAGTAAGTACCGTTTTGCCACATACGGTAGCGTACCCGCTTGCCGCGCCCGGGTTCCCGGGTTCGATTCCCGGCGGGGTCAGGGATTTTCTCTGCCTCGTGATGACTGGGTGTTGTGTGCTGTCCTTAGGTTAGTTAGGTTTAAGTAGTTCTAAGTTCTAGCGGACTGATGACCGTAGATGTTAGGTGCCATAGTGCTCAGAGCGATTTTTTCGTTTTGCCACCCCACGCCCGCAGCGCTGCGGTTGGCGTTCTGCGCATGCGCACTGGGTACCTACATCTGTTGTCTACGAACTGACGCCATTACAGTCTGATTCATCCTGGTTTACGTTGTGTACTGGGTGTTGAAGATGCCTCCGATAATCGTGAGTCCCGCCGACTGTGAAGTATGGGCTGTTATAAGATTTCTTAGTGCTAAAGGCCTAAAAGCGTTCGATATTCATTGTCAGATCTGTGCATTTTACGAAGGAAACATTATCAGAGATGGAATGGTAAGAAAGTGGGGGAGATCATTTAAAGATGGCCACACAAATGTGCAGGATGAACGACGGAGTGGGGGTTCTTCAGTCGTTAATGAAAGTTTGGTGCAGGAAGTGGACAACAAGGTGAGAGAAAACAGACGCTTTACGATTTCCTCCTTGCTAGATGACTTTCCTAATGTTTCTCATAGTGTTTTGTTTGGCATTATGACAGAGCACTTGAATTATCGAAAATTGTGCACACGTTGGTAGCGAAAATGTTTACGGATATGCACAAAACCAAATGTTTAGAGAGTGCATTGACTTTCCTTGAGCAGTACCACAACGACGGTGATGACTTCTTAAGCTAAATTGTTATGGGTGATGAAACATGGATGGCCTACGCCACACCAGAATCAAAGCAACAGTCCATGGAATGGTGGCATTCAGATTCACCCAGAAAAGTGAAGTTTAAGCAAACAATTTGTGTCCGGAAAATCATGTGCACATTTTTTTGGGACAGAAAAGGAGTATTGCTTGTGGAATCTCTGCCTCGTCATGAGACAATCAATGCAGCAGCGCACCGTAAGACATTGCACAATATGCACCGTTCAAGACCAAAGATCTCATCACATCTTTTTGATGGGAAACTCTAGATCATCCTCCGTACAGCCCGATCTTGTGCCCAGTGACTACCATCTGTTCCTGCACTTGAAGAAACATCTGGGCTGTCACCATCTTCAAGATGACGAAGTCAAGACAGTGGTGATGCAGTGGCGGTTTCTCCACGGTTTGTAGCACCGACGCTGTGGATGCGACGTCGTCCTGGCCTGGCGGTGGAAATAAATCGTGTTCGTTCACACTGTCTTGCACGTCGCCTCGGTTGTGCTGCTCGTCTTCTGTGGACAGCCGTCTCTTATTTCGTTTCTTGGACCGCTGTTTTCGTGGTGGAGCTTCCACGTCTGCTGAGGGATGCTGTTTAGTGCGAGCCTCTTGCGGATCCGCTTCCATATCTGAAAATGGGTTCGACTGGAGCGTGGTAGGACTGTGGATCTGCAGCTGTTGTGGAGCGTCTGGCTGGTGGTGTGACAAGGCCATTTGCGCCATCAGTGACGTGGCATCGGGGGCGATACTTGCAGACTCTATGAGCAACAGCCTGTCATGCGCGACGCCCACTTCGTTCCGTTGCGCTCCCACGAACGTAATAGGCAGCGATGTCAGGTGTGGCGGGTGCTGTGTGTCCCGAGGTAGCTGTAATAGACTTCGCTAAAAACAGTCAGTTCAGCCATGGCCTTCCGGACCACAGCCAGAGCAGGTTTCAGTTGACCATTGTATATAAGGATGGCTCGACAGCCACCTGCTGTCATACGAGGCGTGTTTTTAAGTAAGTACCGTTTTCAAATTAAAAAAAAGACATGCTAAGATATCTCAATAAATCTATTTTTACATGAAAGCCTGTACCTTAATCTACTTTTCTACATACTTTCTGTCAATATTGAGGCACCTGTCAAAACGTTGTACCAGTTTTTGAATACCCTCCTCATAGAAGTCTACGGCCTGACTTGACTTGCGACAATGACAACGGCCTCAACGCTCGTACGATTCAACGCTTAAATGGTGGCACTGCTGCGTCAAATCGGCTTTGCGCAGAACGTTCACATGATATGGCCAAGATAAGTCACACTAGCAATGGGCTACTTCCGAATTTTATTTCACAGTCCTGCATGAGTTGACGAAACAACCACAGTCTCCCGACCGTCAACAGGCTGTACAACGTATCAAAGCACAACTGCTTCGTCTTACGGCAGTGAAGATGGAAGGAGTAAAAGTACGTGCGAGGATGCTCGACGGATTAAGCAACTAAAGGCCGTCATTACACTGTATACTGAGGGAAAGAAGGCAGCAGCGACGTACACTTATACCTGATGTCGAAATGGCGGTTGGATCGCGGGCCACGTTACAGAAGAATATTGCACGTGCTTATGCTCACCACTACCACAGTTTCTATGTGGGAGATCAGCTGGACAGAGCAGGACTGGCAGACGTGCTTCGCGAAATGCCAACGGATGAACATCCCACTGAAGTGGACGGCCTTATGGCTGAAATCATCATAAATGATCTGGTCGCTGCCCTAATGTGTGGTTCGTTAAACAAATCCCCTGGACCGGATGGGCTCCCTCTTGACTTCTATCGCACCTTTGCTCTTCTGGTGGGACCGATGTGGGTACAGATGTACAATGAAGTCTTAACACCTACCTTACGTGTCCCTACCGAGTTAACAGAGAGTATCATGATACCCATTCTAAAACCAAGTGGTGGTCGTAGACCACAAGGCTACCGGCCTTTGACATTATTGAATGGGGACTACAAAGTCTTTGCACGTATTCTCCGTGCTCGCCTTCAAATGACGTTAAAGGACAAAATACATTCAAATCAAACGTGTCCAGATGGGAAGAGCAATATACACACAGCGCTAGGCGCATACAGGGATGTCATATGATTCATGCCGGCATGTCGATTTTAGGAGCCCTCGTGGCAGTGGATTTAGATCACGCTTTCGACCGATTGGACCATGTGTTCCTACGAGAGGGCATGGAACGGATGGAAATCCCCCTTCTGTTTGTGGTCACGATCATGAGGTTGATTAATGGCGCGAACTCGGAAGTCTTGGTGAACGGCGTTAGATCAGTACCTTTTTTTTCACGATCCAGCGCTCAGTGAAGCAAGGTTGCCCCCTTTCGGCCATCTTATTTGCAGTCGCTCTTGAACCTGCACTACACGGCCTCCGACGACAACTTGAAGGCGTCCACCTACGGACCGCATCTTTCCAATGCCCCGCATACGCCGCCGACGTCGTTCTTTTGGTCAAGACAAGAGATGAAATCCAGACGGCGCTGGTATGGCTTCAGCAGTATGGAGCGGTGGCGGGGAGTTTCATCAACCCAAGAAAGACCTGATGAATGGAAGTGGGGCTGCGCGGGGTAGCCGCGCGGTTTTGGGCGTCTTGTCACGGTCCGCACCATCTTGTCACGGTCCATGCCGCTCTCTCTGTTGGAGGTTCGATCCTCCTTCGGGCACAGGTGTGTAGGTCTTTCTTAGCGTAAGTTAGTTCAAGTTAGATTAAATAGTTTGTAAGCTTAGGAACCGGTGACTTCAGCAGTTTGGTCCCATAAGATCCTGCTGGCCGGAGGGGGTGAGCGGCTCTAGGCGCTTCAGTCTGGAGGTCTTCAGGTTCGAATCCAGCCTCGGGCATGGATGTGTGTGAAGTCCTTAGGTTAGTTAGGTTTAAGTAGTCCTAAGTTCTAGGGGACTGATGACCTCATATGTTAAGTCCCATAGTGCTCAGAGCCATTTGAACCATAAGATCTTACCACAAATTTTGAGGTGGAAGTGGGCAGAGGCCTGCCACCAGGAGCAGCAGTGCCCATCACCAAGGTCCCCATACTCCAGTGTACAGTGGCGGATAATTACCGACGGCTACTGCGACAGATTCGCGCATTGGTACGACAATATGCACTGCGCGTCATAAATACACTCCTGGAAATTGAAATAAGAACACTGTGAATTCATTGTCCCAGGAAGGGGAAACTTTATTGACACATTCCTGGGGACAGATACATCACATGATCACACTGACAGAACCACAGGCACATAGACACAGGCAACAGAGCATGCACAATGTGGGCACTAGTACAGTGTATATCCACCTTTCGCAGCAATGCAAGCTGCTATTCTCCCATGGAGACGATCGTAGAGATGCTGGATGTAGTCCTGTGGAACGGCTTGCCATGCCATTTCCACCTGGCGCCTCAGTTGGACCAGCGTTCGTGCTGGACGTGCAGACCGCGTGAGACGACGCTTCATTCAGTCCCAAACATGCTCAATGGGGGACAGATCCGGAGATCTTGCTGGCCAGGGTAGTTGACTTACACCTTCTAGAGCACGTTGGGTGGCACGGGATACATGCGGACGTGCATTGTCCTGTTGGAACAGCAAGTTCCCTTGCCGGTCTAGGAATGGTAGAACGATGGGTTCGATGACGGTTTGGATGTACCGTGCACTATTCAGTGTCCCCTCGACGATCACCAGAGGTGTACGGCCAGTGTAGGAGATCGCTCCCCACACCATGATGCCGGGTGTTGGCCCTGTGTGCCTCGGTCATATGCAGTCCTGATTGTGGCGCTCACCTGCACGGCGCCAAACACACATACGACCATCATTGGCACCAAGGCAGAAGCGACTCTCATCGCTGAAGACGACACGTCTCCATTCGTCCCTCCATTCACGCCTGTCGCGACACCACTGGAGGCGGGCTGCACGATGTTCGGGCGTGAGCGGAAGATGGCCTAACGGTGTGCGGGACCGTAGCCCAGCTTCATGGAGACGGTTGCGAATGGTCCTCGCCGATACCCCAGGAGCAACAGTGTCCCTAATTTGCTGGGAAGTGGCGGTGCGGTCCCCTACGGCACTGCGTAGGATCCTACGGTCTTGGCGTGCATCCGTGCGTCGCTGCGGTCCGGTCCCAGGTCGACGGGCACGTGCACCTTCCGCCGACCACTGGCGACAACATCGATGTACTGTGGAGACCTCACGCCCCACGTGTAGAGCAATTCGGCGGTACGTCCACCCGGCCTCCCGCATGCCCACTATACGCCCTCGCTCAAAGTCCGTCAACTGCACATAAGGTTCACGTCCACGCTGTCGCGGCATGCTACCAGTGTTAAAGACTGCGATGGAGCTCCGTATGCCACGGCAAACTGGCTGACACTGACGGCGGCGGTGCACAAATGCTGCGCAGCTAGCGCCATTCGACGGCCAACACCGCGGTTCCTGATGTGTCCGCTGTGCCGTGCGTGTGATCATTGCTTGTACAGCCCTCTCGCAGTGTCCGGAGCAAGTATGGTGGGTCTGACACACCGGTGTCAATGTGTTCTTTTTTCCATTTCCAGGAGTGTATGTTTCAGCGCGCACATTATGTCAGCGTCTATTTGGCATCGAAAATAAGTCACTTGGCACACACAGTGCCATTGCCCACCACAGTTGCGTCATGACTACAGTCGGCCTTCGGACATTTCGTAAGTGCTGATCACCTCTTCAAAATCCGCTACGATACCTTAACGCTGCCACCGAGAGGAGGAGGCGTCGGACTCGTAAACGTGAAGAGCAGGGCGCTTGCGCTATTTCTTAGTACGATGCAGCGGTATTGGAGAACTGAGCACGTCAACTTAATGGGCACTATGATCAACGAAGTGGCTCCTCATTCACTCTGTCCACATCACGGCACCGTTCGCACACCTTCGGGACGCCTTCGTCGCCTACAGTTAAACTCAGCACAGTTATCCGGAGACCAGGATGCCCACAACGAAAGACGTACACTACCGGCCGGTGTGGCCGAGCGGTTCTAGGAGCTTTTGTCTGAAACCGCGCGACCGCTACGGTCGCAGGTTCGGATCCTGCTTCGGTCATGGATGTGTGTGGTGTCCTTAGGTTAGTTAGGTTTAAGTAGTTCTAAGTTCTAGGGGACTGATGACCTCAGATGTTAAGTCCCATAGTGCTCAGAGCCATTTGAACCATTTTTTGAAAGACGTACATCGAAGCTTTCTTTAACAACAATCTCGCAGAAATAGGCGGCAATACAGTGGTAGAGAATATGGAGAGCAGTCCGTCCTCCGTCTCTCCCTGCAGAGGAGGTATATGCATTGCGGGATGTAGTGGGGAACGGAAAATTCCCAAACCGTCAATGACTGCGCTCTATTCATCTGGTCGACACGCCGATATGCCCCCACTGTACGGTTGTCGACTCCAACGAGCACCGTTTCGTTTGTTGCACGACAATCGACTTTTGGTTTCTAACGAGGAAAATTCTGGCCCTTTTACTGCGTGCGGCGCCCACGGCGATCAAAGCTGACGACCTTCTGTCCCGGACAAAGTATACTTTCCCACTGTCAGGACAAACGCCGTAAACTGGATAATGGGGATGACGACGTATTATTTGTATCGCACCAATGACAAGATCGTCATAGACTTCTGGTACATACTGCAAGAGCAACATGATATCTTGCAGCGAAACGTGAAATATAAACATGTTTTTCCAATTACTTGGGTTCGTTATTCACCGACCCTCCGGCTAGTTGGGGTGGCACGGGTATGAGAAGTGAAATGAGAAGACAGCTCAACGTTCAGGAACTAACGTTCAAACCTGTTGTAATAAGGGGACTATATACAGTTTTTAAGTTAGGGAGAAGCCAACCTGGATACACGCTAAGAGGGCCTTTGCAGCGTCCCGTTTTCTTTTCTTTCTTTTTCAAGTGAACTCTAATTCCAGACGGCGTTAGGAGCCGTTTTTACATTTGGATATATTGAATGGCACCTTTAGTTTCTGTATGCTGTGTTTAGCACCTATGAAAGACAATGAAAATCGTAGACCCAAAAAACACCTTAAATAAAAATTTTAAAAAATAAAAATCACTTTCATACCTTGGACCACATCCCCAGGAAAGGGAGGGTGGAGACATGGTGGCCAGACCTCAGGTTGGAACCCCTACCCACCCTATCCCCGCCAGCCCGTGACCTGATTCCCCCACCCAACACAAAGAAGTGGTCAAGGTGTTGGGCTGCTTCGCGGGCAAACCGTGTTCAGACCTCCAATGTGCTTTTTTTTTCACTATTCACTGTATTCAAATTTGTGTGTATCTGTCGTAGTATAACCTCTGTTTTCATCGGCGAGGTGTAAGGAAGGGACCTATAATGACAAGTACCCTATTAGCTCCCGAAAGGATATGGCTTTCGAATGGGAACCGCAAACGTTTGATGACAAGGCGTCAAGTCAACCGAATGCTCCACCGGAAAACCTTCTTGGTATGTCATACACGCCATTAGTGACAGTACGTGTGTCACATGACAGGAATCTCTTGCCGACGCACCTAATTAGTACGCCTGGTAAGTGACAGATATGCCTCCTTGTGCAGTTTAGGTGTTCATATCAGTATGAATGTGATCACTCTCAAGGGAAATGATGAAAACATAGTAGTGTGTCATATAAACTGCAAAAGATGGACGTAACAGTTGCACAATCACACAGTTTTTCTTTGCTCTGTCAAAGCATATGTTTTTAACGTATTGGAATTGCGTTTCATTTTGTAAGTTTGGCTCTTGAATTCCTTTGTTGTAACGTAGTTCACACTCGACTAGGGATGTGGATATGGTATCTCGCCTGCTATATTTTTTTTATTTCTTTATTTATTTTACACGCCTAGTTCCTTAGGACCAAATTGAGGAGCAAATCTCCAAGGTCATGGAACGTGTCAGTACATGAAATTACAACACAAAGTAATAACATATAAAAAAATTGTTTATGATACCGAAAAAGACAAGCCATGTTAAGGTAAACACAGTCTGCAATACAACACAGGAATCAGCTGAATTTTTCGTCACTCCTCGCAGAATAGGAGTGACCCATAAGATAACTCTTCAGTTTCGATTTGAAAGCGCTTTGATTATTGCTAAGATCTTTGAATTCTTATAGCTTATTGAAAATGGATGGAGCAGTATACTGCACACTTTTCTGCACAATAGTCAAGGATGTGCGCCAGTAATTTGGTCTTTCACATGTTTTACATTCTATAACTAGTGTATAGGATTACAACTGCAAGACTACAGAAAGAGAACAAACATTCAGTGACCGGATGAATAGCTCATAATGAAAATAAAAAAAGGACGCGAGAGAGTTTTCAACACGGGTCACTCGCATGGCAACCAGAAACGTGTCCACTTAACCACGACGCCGCTGCTGGTTTTGGCTCCTCTATATCGCACTTCTTATCCTTCAACCGTTCACTATTTCTATAATGAGTTTTTTCCCAGTTCGTTACACCTTCCTGTTTTCATGCTTGATCCGTGTTCAGCCGGCCGCTGTGACCGAGCGGTTCTAGGCACTTCAGCTCGGAACCGCACTGCTGCTACGGTCGCAGGTTCGAATCCTGCGTCGGGCATGGATGTGTGTGATGTCCTTAGGTTAGTTAGGTTTAAGTGGTTCTAAGTCTAGGGGACCGATGACAGATGATAAGTACCATAGTGCTTAGACCCATTTGAATTTGAACTGTGTTCCGTTTCTGACGGGCTAACCACTGAGGGATCTTACCACTAAATCTGAGGGAATTGCGATGGGGAGTAAATGGACCTATCAACTGCATCAAGCTAAAACTCGTTGTGTATTAATAAAGTGAAATTGTAGGGGACTCTGATGTACACAAGACATACGGATCACGCTACTTAACTGACGGTCCTAATTCTGTTTTCGCTTTCATACAGCTCATCGTGATGCCTCAAAGCAGGTTAATGAAATCAAATGGCTGTGGTTACGTGCACTGCCATGTTTTGTCATAGTCTCCTTGGTACCAAGGTCATAAATTTCGATGCCAAATGAAATCCTGTTCCCTTATATCATCTTATTGTAGTACTTCCTGACTACTTGCAGCTTCACCCACATATGTATTTGTTGCGTACAGTGCAAACAACTCTTCCTCCCCTCTCTCTTGGCACAGCCCTTCCCCGCTCCTCGTGAGCCCATCTTCTCCTCTTCACATTCTATGTTCATCTGCTCCTCCCTCTCTCTCACTATCCGTCTCCTCCTCCTCCTCTCTCTCTGCCTATTCACTTCTTCCTCCCCTCTCTGCCCATTTATTCCTCCTCCCTCTCACTCCAACCATCTTGTCCTCCCTGCGACAGTACTCGACAGGTAAAGCTAGTGTAGTTCATGTCTCTAACAGCATCATATGCGAGAAAACCTGTTACGTCTATACCAGCAGTTACTCATACTTTAGATACTTGGGTTATGCGTGGCTGTGTTTGAAAATAATAGCTCGACGTAGTCGTAGGATCGAGTTGTGCATGTCTACTTCCATGCCCTGCAGATAATTTTCTTCAAATAATAACCTGCAGCTGAGATACTGTACTCAAATAGTCTATGCATTGGCTAGAACTGCGAGTTAGAGAAATACACAAAAATACAAAATAAAAGTTAAATGAATAACTTAATAATAAGGGTTATGTTCTAAGGTCTGTAACTGGTGTACACGACAGAGAATTGTGCTGAATAATATTTATTCAAGAAAGAACGTTTAAAATAAATGGGAAGTGGTCCTACAATATTCAGTTAAAATACAGACAAAAATTACCCTTATCAAATTCAGTAAAGCTGCGTTGAGAGCGTTAAGAGAATGGTAGTAAAATCCCCAAACTAAATAGTCATAAAAGACTCGCAAAAACTAAGTCCATTTCATAATCACAGTACACGAGATGTTTATCAGCTGAGAATAGTTCGGAGTTGAACATGATGATTTACAAATTAACAGATGCCAGATGACAAGTAGAAACTCATACTCCGTTTCTCCTCAGTTGTGTCATACAAGCAGAAAAAGCCAGAGCAGACTTCTGGAAATGTAAACCCCCTTCAAAAGTTAGAGCTGTAGTGACCATTGGCAGCCCAGAGTCTATCACAGACACGACCAAGTATCAAAGGTTACCACAGCCAGACTGTCTTCTACCAGATCTTCAAAAAATCAAGTGTCATACTGACTGTTCACTGCCCAGAATCTACCACCAACCCTATCAACTATTACCCAGTCCCACAGGCAGATCTGCCTTGTTCCACAATGAACATGCAAGTATCCAGAATATCTTCCTTGAGCTCTTCACTTGACTGCTGTAATGTTGTGCTGCTGGCTACTTTTCCTTTGGCTGAAGACTCTTCCAACCAAAATACACCGCTCTTAAATTCTACAGACATGATCTGACTCAACCCTTATAACTTCCTGGACTAATCTAATATATTACAAAAATATTTAAATAAAAATGTTATAAATATTCTATCATGCATAGATCATTCACAATAATTGCAAATAAAGGTTTGTTCATAAATAAATAAGTTATTATTCTTACACAAGTGCACTCACATTAAATGAAAATGAACTGACGTTAAATATTGTTTAAACAATTATTTATGTTTTCTTGACAGAAGCATGTTTTGGTTTTCTATTTGATGGTGGCATCCACTAACAGATGCGATTGACCTCTTTTAAATTGTCATAGTTGTTGCAATCAACATTGAAATAAAGTTGCTGGCAAAATAGCAAATTGTTCATTAAATAACTACACTAGCATGTCAAGACGCGAGGTTTTCGTGCTTCAATCCTATTCTGTGTCATTGTGGAAAAAATTTCTGACAAACATTTGTGTAATAAAAAAGATATAAAAGGCGTCATAAGTCAATAAATAAAATAGATACAGAAGAGTGGCTTTTGGAGATGACAGCTATTACGCAATGCTGTGATTTGAGATATTGTCTATTGAAAACGTATGAAGCGTTTAGAAGTTCTTATTTCAGAGGTTCATTGCGAAAATTTTTGTTCACTGTGAAATACTAACTGCTGTAATTTTAAAAATATTGTTGCGTAGCTGGGTGCACCTCATTTTTCGCAGATGCATTCAGATGTCCAGTAATACTTGAATGTACGAGTCTCAAAGACTTGTATGAAGCCGTCTTTCACCTTTTCTGACACAGATATTTCTAGCGCATCTCCAGAACAAAGGCCCTATGTATTCTCAGCTTTGGATTTACCATTTCTAGTGACGCTGCTTGTCTTTGTACCTGGACTCGCCCATATCGGTCACTTAGCTGGACCTGCCGCGGCGCGCTCTGAGCCCTGGGTCCGCTAGGGTGAGCCATACAACATCTCCACCACCCAATCCCTCGCCTACATACGCCTAACGTTACACGCCTCCATTTATAGTGGCTTGTTAGCTTGCTAACTTGGCACATTGCACCAGAGTTGACATAATAAATACACACGTAAGATAATGAACAGAGTACCCTACTTATGTGTCAGAACAATAACGTATGTAACTTTGTGGTCGTGTATGAAACAACATGTACCTCCTAGCCTATGTCATAATATCTATTATCAGCATTAATTTACTACATGTAACAAATTATCAAAATTATGACGTGTTAGTTAAATGCCGAAATAAACATCAATCATATAAATTTATGGAAAAGTTTGAGACAACTCGACTTTTGCTCATTTGAAATCATATTACGTTTTGAGCACTTCTTCGTAGCAGTTCACTAACACAGAACATGTTCAGTGTTCTGGGACTGAAGTTCACATCGTTCGCGGTCCAGCCACCTCTGCAGAATTTCAAGACCTCTTATGACACGTATTACGCCCATCAATCCGCAGTTATCGTCAATTATTAAGGACGATAGGTGTCTAAACATGACAGTGGTGTAGTGACCAGTAATCATACGACTTCCCAATTCCCCACATACCAGGTACAGAACACCCTCGCAAATGGAGTCGAATAAATCACAAACAAGATAGCAAGCAAAACATGATCTATAGCTCCGGCAAAACACTTGATCTGGCTCGACATTTCAAACACTTCGCCCATTTTCCCACTAGAAAACTTGTCTTACGTCCTAAGAAATTTCTTCAACGTCATAAATCAACTAGCGTTTTATCATTTCTCTACAATTTTACTGCATCTGATTAGAAACTATAAAATTAACGCTACGCTATGCATAAATCGCCCATTTAACTTTCATCTCACCAGATAGCTGGATCATAAATTCAGCAAATGTTCACTCTTATTTGCACTAAAACACGATTTATCCTAGTCTTTATTCTAGTAAACATATTACTCACTTACCTTCATAATTTTGCATACATAAATCTATTCCAATTCCTTCCAACATAACATACATTTTATAATTAATCCAAGTAAAATAACCTCCCAAAACGTAGTTCATACTTTACACATAACTGCATGTTTTACTCCCACAAGCATTAAAGTTGTAATTCGGTCTGATGAGCTCCACGTACCAAATTTTGTGCGAACAATAATTACTACTGAACTACTCATATTACACGAGAAGCCCGTCGAAAATACTACAAATAACACATTTCAATAACCAGTTGAAAATCCCTCCCCCCCCCCCCTCCGTCTTATATACAGTATGATTTATATTTCTCTCTTAAATAGCGAGATAAGCTCTGCCGACCTCCACGGACCAAGAGTTGGGCAGCGAATGTTTACTCCCCTCTCGCACTAAATTTTTCTTCCATATTTACCACTCATATCTTAAATTTACCTAATTACCACTTGGACAACACAGAAGTAGCACCCAAAATTCTTAAAAAATATATGAAATACACTTATTTACACATATTAATACAAGCGTCGTTTTTCATTCACAAGTTGCAACTCTGCCATGTTGCGTCGCGTAACATTTTTCTCGCCAGTGTGCGTACGTTTTCAATCTCACTTTTTTCCAATTTCTCACCTGCTCAAAATGGTGCCCTCTTTTACCAACGGACTCTTTTTTTTTTTTTACTCTAAGATCGATCATTTCACTTGCAGGATGCACATTTTTAATTTCACCCCTCTCTAAACATTGCTCCCTCAAAACGTCATTTTCAGCGTTCCTTCCTCTCCCCTCCATATTTAGGGCACACATTACAACTTCAGACATGCACTCAATCCTATTATCACCATCAAACTATTCATTAAACACTTTTCTCGCTTCGGTTTCGTCTTTCTTCCTTTCAAGAATTCTTGCTACTCTATATTTTTGCCGTGACCACCTGTAGGGCAATAATGACTTTAATATTTTTCCATACCACTAACAATCGTTAATAGAATATTCATTTTCTTCCTTACCGTACCATTCTGTATTAACGTGGCCCCTAAACAAATATTTTCCCCGTTACATATGCCTATATTTTCCTGGTCTACCTTTAAATCATTCACAGCATTTAAATCATCCTCTAAATGCTTTGTTGCGTTGTTTCTTCATCCTCGTTAACATCAAATATATTGTTCCCGTCCATTGAACTAACGATATCTTAGCTGCAACGTTCTCACGATTAACCATATAACTTAAAACTTCAGCTCTGCTAAGCATATTCTCACTTATTTCCGACAAGTGACTACAAACTTTATCACAATTAAATCCATTAACGTCCACCAATGACTTATAATCTTCTTGACTTCAAACATCCAATACATCCGCCGATATATTGAGGAAACCACCAACAATAACTCCGTTAATCTCTGCCCATACCCGATATAGATTGCCACTAGTGTATCGTTCCAAATCAGAAATCACAGTACACAAGAATTGCGCCAAACTCAGATCTGTCTCAGTCTCCGTTTCATTTTCTCTACTCGCAGATTTCTCCGACACTCTCTACCACGTAACACATTAATTTCACCTTCATCCTTCCTTATCCGCTCATAATTCATGCTTTCATCAAATGCCATTGGTTTACTTCCATCAACAGAAATAAATGCACAAATTTCTTCCTCCAATATATGTAGATCAATAGCTTCAACCTTCGCAACTTCAGCTGGTGAAACATCATCTTTACCTCCCTTTAACAATAAATTACTCACTTACACCGACACGTAATAAAATTCATCGACACCTCACGAGACTATTGCTACGCCGCCTTTACAAATGCCTTCACATACTTCTGTCGGTACAAAATCATCTATATTATTTCACCATCATTAAAATTCGTCATACATTCTACGTCCACCAAATTCAGATCCATCTCTGCCTCTCTTCTGATCCCCATTATTTTCCAGAAAACATACATTCATTCCATCACTCATTTCCGTTTCACAAAATAAATTTTTCAGGCTCATACATTCATTATCTAATCTCTCAACACATTTTGCCATATTTCTTGAGCACTCTTTATGGTTCGCTGCTTACAATTATCCCCCCTCTTATTCTTATTTGTTATAACCTCCATATCTAACGTTTGTGGCTTCTTTGAAGAATTTTCAACAACCACAGAACTTTTAAAATAACGCGTTCTTTTCAAGTCCAGCTTATTTCGCCATCTCCGGATCTGATTTGCGGCGATCTCTAATTTCCCGACCACGTATTCTGGCTTTGCATTCTGTGAGGCTCCTGCTCCTCATATCTTCGTTTCCGATTTTGATTTCCGTTGTCAGAATTCGAATTTCCATTTTCCCTTCGAAAGGGATACATTACAGCCTTGACTGCATATTACCTCTTTATCACACCTGATCGACTAGCAGACATTTAACACCTGAAAATGTTGACTGACAATTGGCCGAAAAGACTGTGTCAGTTATAGATTCTGTTTGAACAGTTTTGGCTTGATTATTGAAGTGTACTATTTGGATTGATCATATCTATTATATATCAGAGGACAAAATTCAATCTCTACATGGAGGAACCTGGGCAATCACTTAGCACATGGCAGCACTACCTGGTATCACACCAGACAACTGTTTACCAAACCATTCATCTTCATATGTAACGGTTTTTCTGTAATAGTCTGTGAACAACGAGGACCTTGGGTATTCAGGGCAAGATTCTTTTCCTCTGAATTGATGTAGCGAATGCATACATCGTAACTCAGGTGGAAGAAACACCAATATGGTATTGTAAGAGTCCCATAATACTTACATTAGACATTTTTTAGAAAAGAAACCACATAAAAGCAGCCTTTTACGGCTTTATTAAATTTACTTTAACTCAGTGCAAAAATTTATAACTGTGATTGATAAATGATGACAACAAGAGGACTCCACACGGTGTTATATTGTTTCCCCTAATCGTTTTGTCAGCAAAGCTGTTTTTGTTTTCATAACGCTAAAGCTGGTGGAGGGTGACTGAGTTAAGAAGCGTCTCTTCTGCATCCTCTTTACGCCCTTCGGAAAACAGACACGGTGCATCCAGTAAATGCAAACTGCTCTTCATCTATTACAGAAGCAGGATATTATAGTACAATAGAATTCATGGGAGCAAATAAGCTGAGCTAGTGTCCAAGAAGGCATTCTGAATGTACACAGTTGAACAGTGCACCAGCTCCTGGGGGTAAGTCCTTCCATCCCACAATTAAATCATGTTGTTGTGTATCCTAGAACATTTAGTTAGGGTATGTTTCATGTGATGTCTATAAATACAAATGGCGGTCAAAAAGTTTTGAACAGTCGTCTATAATTTTTTTAGTTTTTGCAGGAGGAGAATGAAATTGTTTATGAACATACTCGGAACATTTAGCTATATATTGAGCTTACTCAATACAGCCTCCATCAGCTGTGACGCATCTGGCCCAGCGTTCTTTCCACGATGTAAATGCACCTTGGTAAAATTCTGGGGATTGATTTTTCCACCATCGCTTGACACAGTAAATAAGGTCTTTTTCCCTATAAAATGTTTACCGCGCAGGTGGGCCTTCAGACGACCAAAAAGCTAAAAATCAGAATCGAGCCAAGTCCGGACTGTAGGGAGGGTGATGAACCATTTTCCAACTCATTTTCCTGATTTTCTCCTGCGTCATAAGGGCTGCATGGGATTTGGCATTGTCATGATGTAATCTGATGAGCTGACCCTGAAACTGTGGTCTGTGGGTCTTGATGGCAAGTCGCAGCTTGTCCAGTGACAAACAGTAATGGTCCCAGTTAATTGTAGAGCCAGGTTCCGAAAAGTCAATGAAAATGACACCACACTGATCCCAGATGAAGGACGCCATCACCTTTCGGTCTGCTCTTCGTGAGAGTCTTGGTTTTTCTTCCGAGGGGAACCCAAATGACTTTACTCCATGGCCGGCCGGAGTAGCCGAGCGGTTCTAGGCGCTACATTCTGGAACCGCGCGAGTGCTACGGTCGCAGGTTCGAATCTTGCCTCGGGCATGGATGTGTGTGATGTCCTTAGGTTAGTTAGGTTTAAGTAGTTCTAAGTTCTAGGGGATTGATGACCTCAGAAATTAAGTCCCATAGTGCTCAGAGCCATTTGAACCATTCTGAACTCCACCACTCCATGGATTGGCTTTTGCTCTCAGGTTTGGACGAAAACAACCATGTTTCATCATGGGTAATGACGTCGTCAAAACATTGACTTGTTTCCATTTTTCAGTAAAGATGTTCATGAGACCCTCGCACACATTCTTCCTCATCGTTTTCATTTCTCTTGTCCGTAATCTAGGCACCCAACGTGCATAGATTTTTCTGTACCCTGGTGACTGTACCAGTGATACCACACTACCCAATGACAAACGACTCATTTCACCAAAATGTCGTTTCGTCTCATATCTGTCATTTTGGATGACTCGATCAATAGTCTACTTATTCACATCACTCAATGCCATCGATAGTCTCCCGAATTAGGGATTGTCCAGTAGAGAGAAATCACCTTCTTTAAACCTCTGCAACCACTGCTGGATACTGCTCCGATTCACTGAGTCGTCCCCATAAACAGGGACCAACTTCCTGCGAATCAGTGTTGTAGAGTCATCGCCGGTCTTGAAGAGTAACTCCATCACTGACCATTGTCGCAACCTGACATCTACTTCACGGTCCATTATGGCTTACCTGTGAGTAAAAGAAAACACTTTTATACACCAATTTGTAACTAAATGTTCCAAATATGATCGAAAAAAATTTCATTCTCCTCCTGCAAAAAATAAAAGAATTACTGACGATTGTACAAAATATTTTTAACACCCTTAGTATTTACCCATTTCACCGCACAAGCTTTAGCAGAGCTGTGATGTTATGCCACTCTGCATTGCTGCCAGATTTCAAGGTGGCACCTCCACCTATGATGTCATGCAATGTTGCCAAATATCCTACTCTTCTCCACCCAACCCTCTGATGTAGGCGAGTTGCCCTACGTATTAAATAGTGGTAAATACAAGAATTGGTGGTAAATTCAAAGTAGCCCAAATTCTCTGTACAAAATGGCGAGAAATTAAAAAATTGGTTGAAAATTCAAAATAACTCAGTTGCCCTGTATGAAAAGTGTAAGCTGTAAGCCGGCCGCGGTGGTTTCGCGGTTCTAGGCGCGCAGTCCGGAACCGTGCGACTGCTGCGGTCGCAGGTTCGAATCCTGTCTCGGGCATGGATGTGTGTGATGTCCTTAGGTTAGTTAGGTTTAAGTAGTTCTAAGTTCTAGGGGACTTATGACCACAGCAGTTGAGTCCCATAGTACTCAGAGCCATTTGAACCATTTTGACACCTTGTTTCTTTTACCAAGGAATCTGTTATCATATTTTTTTACTCGACGTACAATGTGGAATAATTTCTCTTAGGATTTCTTAACTTTATTACTTGGATCTGTAAATTATTTCAAATAATAGGATGTCTTCTCTTCCCTTAAGGTAAGATGTACAAGATATACATATTTTTGAGAGGATCATTTTGGCACTCTTTTGTGTCCATTAAGGTGTACCAGGAAATGAGTATCGATTACGTTCACAGTCTTTATTGTTCTTGTTCCCCACTAGCTATCCGCTTCAGCGAAATACTATTTGCCCAGAACAGACATATTTTTGTGTGTATAAGCTTTCATCTGTAAGATGGTTCTCCTAGTTCACACAGCGATAATATAACTTTTCAAAATATTACGGAATTTGTATTTTTATACTCAACTGTTCCGTAAAAAATGTCGATAGGTTGGCATCTGTGTATATGTACATAGCCTTCAGGTATTGATGATCTATGACACCATGCATTCATTAAGTCTGCCAGCAGTTAAGCATGCTAGCAATTAATAGTCTGTTCATGTTTCAATATTTTATGAAATTTTAATTATGTTGTATGTTATTTTTAATATATTGTATAAAATATTTCATTATATAGTGTTTGTATGCCTTTAAGAGGCCTTTGTTTGCTGACTGTCTGAAATATATATGCACTCGTGGAAATGGAAAAAAGAACACATTGACACCGGTGTGTCAGACCCACCATACTTGCTCCGGACACTGCGAGAGGGCTGTACAAGCAATGATCACACGCACGGCAAAGCGGACACACCAGGAACCGCGGTGTTGGCCGTCGAATGGCGCTACCTGCGCAGCATTTGTGCACCGCCGCCGTCAGTGTCAGCCAGTTTGCCGTGGCATACGGAGCTCCATCGCAGTCTTTAACACTGGTAGCATGCCGCGACAGCGTGGACGTGAACCGAATGTGCAGTTGACGGACTTTGAGCGAGGGGCGTATAGTGGGCATGCGGGAGGCCGGGTGGACGTACCGCCGAATTGCTCAATACGTGGGGCGTGAGGTCTCCGCAGTACATCGATGTTGTCGCCAGTGGTCGGCGGAAGGTGCACGTGCCCGTCGACCAGGGACCGGACCGCAGCGACGCACGGATGCACGCCAAGACCGTAGGATCCTACGCAGTGCAGTAGGGGACCGCACCGCCACTTCCCAGCAAATTAGGGACACTGTTGCTCCTGGGGTATCGGCGAGGACCATTCGCAACCGTCTCCATGAAGCTGGGCTACGGTCCCGCACACCGTTAGGCCGTCTTCCGCTCACGCCCCAACATCGTGCAGCCCGCCTCCAGTGGTGTCGCGACAGGCGTGAATGGAGGGACGAATGGAGACGTGTCGTCTTCAGCGATGAGAGTCGCTTCTGCCTTGGTGCCAATGATGGTAGTATGCGTGTTTGGCGCCGTGCAGGTGAGCGCCACAATCAGGACTGCATACGACCGAGGCACACAGGGCCAACACCCGGCATCATGGTGTGGGGAGCGATCTCCTACACTGGCCGTACACCTCTGGTGATCGTCGAGGGGGCACTGAATAGTGCACGGTACATCCAAACCGTCATCGAACCCATCGTTCTACCATTCCTAGACCGGCAAGGGAACTTGCTGTTCCAACAGGACAATGCACGTCCGCATGTATCCCGTGCCACCCAACGTGCTCTAGAAGGTGTAAGTCAACTACCCTGGCCAGCAAGATCTCCGGATCTGTCCCCCATTGAGCATGTTTGGGACTGGATGAAGCGTCGTCTCAGGCGGTCTGCACGTCCAGCACGAACGCTGGTCCAACTGAAGCGCCAGGTGGAAATGGCATTTCAAGCCGTTCCACAGGACTACATCCAGGATCTTTACGATCGTCTCCATGGGAGAATAGCAGCCTGCATTGCTGCGAAAGGTGGATATACACTGTACTAGTGCCGACATTGTGCATGCTCTATTGCCTGTGTCTGTGTGCCTGTGGTTCTGTCAGTGTGATCATGTGATGTATCTGACCCCAGGAATGTGTCAATAAAGTTTCCCCTTCCTGGGACAATGAATTCACGGTGTTCTTATTTCAATTTCCAGGAGTGTATAATACATAAACTAAGTCTGGCACACCAGCAATATATGTTATGTGCCTCTTGCACTCACTGTCGAAAGTTCTACAGTGTTTGGATGAATGTGTATCTTTGACATCATAACAGCAGCTGTTAGTTATCAAGAAGCGTAGTACTTGGCGTACGGTTACCAATATATCCTGTCAAGTTGTAACGTTTATGATGTGCGTCCATTCCCAATGTAAGGATGGAATATTAAGTCTAATTTGTACATATTAGGAAAAATAATTTTGTAATTAGTATATGTAATTTATAATATCACATATGTAAGTAGAAATATTGGTTGAAAAGTTAGTATGTTAATGTGTGTTCTGTAACAATGTGATACTCTTCCACATTGGTTTCACAGATGCTTCAAAATGACAAGTTATTGAAATTAATGGCACGATGTGAATAAAGATCACTACTACAGATCATGTTTTTTTCTGTTAAGAATTTAGAGGCCATTGATCCCCACAGAAACAAGGAAGTAGATAAGCAGAATAGAGACGAATGGAGAATCATTCTAGCAACGACACGGGCCGTGAATGGCTAAATCCATTGCCATAAACGACTTTCACAAAGAGCAGACTGTTACAGCCTGGCACTGAGAAACGAAATGTGTTGTTCATGCACTCATTAAAACCAAATATATTTTGTGCCATGTTTCCATCCATTTATCAGCAAAAATATTTGGTACAGTATAATAAGTCGTCTGGAGATAATTGCTTTCTCCACTGGCTCCTCCTGTTTTTTAAGAACATAAACACATGCTTACTGGGTACAATAGTTCTTTTTCATATATGATAATAATCGGAAGTTTTTATATTGCAGTTATGATCTCATTTTGACCTAGCCACTAAATTCAAGTCGCTCATAATTACTGAATGAAATGAACTTACTTGTAATTTTTTATCTGAATTTCATTCATTTGTTAGTGTGATTGCTAATTACCAGGCCTCCCAGTGTTACAAAAGTCATTGAATTATAGCATGTACTACATTTATTGCTTTAGAATCAACAGTTTCATTTGGTGACACTTCGTGGTCAGAGAGTTTTCAGTGACAGATCTGTAAGCTGAGAATCATTGAAATAACAGACGCATTTAAGTGGACTGTAATGTAATCAGCGTGTTATAATAAACTTTTCAAAACAATTGTACCATTATTTAGAAGCGTTTCGTGTCACAATAAAGAATAACCTCATATAATGGGCATCAAATGGCGTTTTTGTAATCGGTTGTTTTCAGCAGGATAAGCTACAATTACATTCAAATTCGACAGTACTTCTTCATGAAAAACATTCTAGCTTATATCATTCGATCCATGAGTTTTCGCTATTATTAATGTTGTTCGTAAGATCATTCGTGGCTCTTTGTCTTACAATAACGCTTGGGAGGCAAAAATGTGATAAATATTTCATTAACTGGAGAAGAAAAAATAAAAAAACTGTCCTTAGGATGCAGATGACATTAACAGGTGCGTCCGGGAGCACTAGTGCCGCTCCAGCTGTGAAACAGTGACGATTCCGACAGCATTGAGTGAGTGTCGCGATCGCACGTATTAAGTTGCATGTACATTTGCCAGTAGTATAGTTTCGAATGTGTTCGCACCTCTGACTATGTTACAGATAATGTGCCTTGTGGCGAGCTAATATTTGTAAGTTGCGAAGTACCAAGGGTTTGCGCTCTCGCTTCCGCATGTTGTTCTTCACGCGTGGCTGCTTTCTTCCGCTGACGCGCAGCTCGTAGCTCATGCTACACCTCTCTGGCAATAAAAAAAGACTTCCGCCATTGCTAACATGCCATTGTGATACGCAGTTGCTACGTTTGTCTCCCTGTTCCACGAGTTGAGCGAATGTCTTCCTGACGGTTGCATAAATTTATCACTCTTACGTTACAGTCCGAGAACTACGGAGTTTTGGCGTAAAAACGTAAAGAAAGAAGGTATTGAAATGATTGGCCGAAGTGTTAATGAAATTCTACAATTGTTACAGTTATAATCCTATCTTATCATTCACTGGCTGATTCATTTTCTAACAGCATTTCGTCGAAGTTATTACATTGATCGCAGGGCGCCAGATGCCATGGCGTGGCATAAATAAGTTTAGAGCACCTCTTGAAATACTCATACATACAGATCAATTGGATCCTGAAGATTTAATTCATCCAACCAGTAAATTTTTTAGGAGCTTATTCTCACTATGCAACCTCATAAATGAATTTCAGACAAGAACAAAACCCAACATGAGTGTCGCTATGAATAGCTACTTTACGACTATTAAGCCTGAGAGCGTTTAAAAGGAATAAACTATATGGGCTTGTAAGTTAACAGCACCTATAGTCGTCTCTGTCTGCGGATGGTCTGAGTCTCGTGTTAAGCCGGGTTTCCACATGCGACTAAAGTGGCAGAACAGTAAGTGCCATGATGACCGGTAACGGCAGTGGCGCCATGTACTGCTGTTAGCACATGTTCCTGTCAAAATAAATTTTAGTGACAATATGACGACAACTCGAATTATTCAGACGTTCATTGGTGTCTTCAGATTATGGCATTAGAACTGAGCAAGAAGAAAAAACTTGTAGATGCTGGATGTAGAAGTGGACTTATCGTGAAAATAACACAGGGGCATCAAACAGACTTATAAAGGTAATAGCACTCCTAAACTAAGGTCCATTCGTGTACGACGTTCAAATAATAAAAACAAGTTTGGAGTACATGATGAGCTGCGTATCGAGATCTGTTAAGATATCTGATACATCAGAAATGCAGTACTGAGTCGAGTGAAATTCAAGTGACACTTCGGTATTTGACATCTGGTGGTTATCTGTGTTAATTAAGTATACCACACCCACAGAAGTACAATTTCATAGTTCTTATATGATGTGTTGGATGCTGGTTACGGTGTCCTGAGGATTCAGTTGAACGATAATGTTTTCACTCTTTCATGGCAGATGAGCTACTTAAATGTTACCGGTACTATAAATATTAAAGTTATTGTACACCGAATTTTGGTGTTACGCTTTATGCAAGTGCACTAAAAGACACTAAAATAGTTGGTAATTTGATATTCGTGTTCCTTTATTAAACGCTACAGTCAAGCTGAAACAACAACACTGTCACCACCAGAAATCTTGTTGCTTCCTTTCAATTCACTGAACAAGTCTTCAGCTAATGCGAACACCAGAACACAGCGATGGTCCTGCGAGATTTAGTCGCGAGGTGACAGTCGACTGCGTCTAACCGCAGAGAGCCTGACTAGAGAGGTCCTGCAGTTAATCGGTTGTAGGAGAAGGGAAGTAGCGTCACAAGGTTAAAGCATCTTTAACTTGTAGTGACAGGTAAAAGCCCAGCTATAGACACAGCTCACTCAAGTTTAGGTGGCTACAGAAAGCTGCCGCCTTGGCATCCGAAGGCGCTCATCTTCCGTAATACATATACAGTGTGATCCTGAACTCCATCGGCAAGATTTCGTAAGTTGCTGGATGTTTCTTGAGTTTTGCGGTGTAAGTGCCCTATGGACTCTGATGGCTCGTTACAAAGTATTTGCATTTCGTTTGATTTCGTACCACCATTTATATTTGTACCTTTATTTGATGAAAAAGTGCAGATGTCGATAATATTCGTTGCGTATCTTGTTTACTTATAAACCTGTTTAAAAAAAATGGCTCTGAGCACTATGGGACTCAACTGCTGTGGTTATCAGTCCCCTAGAACTTAGAACTACTTAAACCTAACTAACCTAAGGACATCACACACGTCCATGCCCGAGGCAGTATTCGAACCTGTGACCGTAGCAGTCGCACGGTTCCGGACTGCGCGCCTAGAACCGCAAGACCACCGCGGCCGGCAAAACCTGTTTCACTGATTCCGATACTTACTGTTCATAACATTAATGCTCGCTTTACTCTTTACTCTCAAGCGTGCACTAAGTACTACACCATTCTATCTAGGGTTTGTCTTTCCAACTATGTTGGTTGTATGTCGACATTAATACAAAGCTGTGTGATTTACTTTATTGACGAAACGTTGGCCGAAATGCACCTCGTATATAAGTTATGTTGTTTACCAAGCAAGAGGCACGCAACAAATACGGCGAAAGTCCTCCACCGTACGGGCGCAATCATACATCTGGAGCCTCTCATCTCCGTACAGCAGCCTCCAGATGGGCACGAAAACGTCCTCTTTCTGTATCGACGCCACAAACTCCAGCACATCGCGTACGTCTGTTAATAGTGTGGACAGACAATATGGAACGCTTTCAACCACAGACTACTTCGCTTCCACTTGGTATTGGGAGACATGGAAAGTGTTCCGCTGACAGGATCAAAAACACTATGCGCCGGGGACACTCAGACAGTTACGAACCTGCAGTCACTTCAGTTCTTGCGCTCAGTCCAGTAGAGTGCTCTGAAGACCACATAATGTCGTATCAGTTGCTGTTTTCAGCGAACAACTGATAGCAAGTGTCTGCATACATTAATATCACTGATACTCACAAACTCATAGATTGGCAAGAGATAGCAAAGTTAGTTAGATATCATTTTTTTAGCTTTGGGATGTCAAGTACCATGCGTCAAACTGTACCAAAGTTAAGTACCATTTTATAACATCCTCTTAATAAATCTTGTAATAGTGTCAAACAGGTCTTTATTTGCAGGTGTGAAAATCAGCCACCATTAAGGAACCATAGCAGCGAAACAGTTTTCGCCTGATGTAGGTATTCAGGCTGAATTAATAGTAGCGTTTAGTTACTAAATTAACAGCAAGTTCACTGAATGCAGTAGAAAAGGTGTGCGATGGCGCAATGCTGACATTGTTCCTGCAGTGACAGTAACCACATCACAGTACTTACGGATTTGAGGGTTGTTGCATTATTTTTGTTTTGTGCTACACGTTTTGATGATGGTATGTTTCACGTTTTTTCCACTGTTGTGAAGGTATATCTGCAGGAACAAAAGTAATTGTGGTAACAAAATGAATTATTAATAATAAACTTGTTACTCTGCAACGAGCCAGTGGAGAACACAGGTCTCTGACTCCAAAATATTCACGAAACATCCTCGAACAATTTCCGAAATTTTTGCATGAAATCGGGTTCATCCTGCAGAAGTGTCTACTATTTTACGAGGCCGGCCGGAGTGGCCGAGCTGTTCTAGGCGCTGCAGGCTGGAACCGCACGACCGCTACGGTCGCAGGTTCGAATTCTGCCTCGGGCATGGATGTGTGTGATGTCCTTAGGTTAGTTAGGTTTAACTACTTCTAAGTTCTAGGGGACTGATGACCTCACAAGTTAAGTCCCATAGTGCTCAGAGCCATTTGAACAATATTTTTGTTTTACGCGCTCCACTCAATGTTGGTGAAAGTTGGGAGTTAACATTCAACGAAATCACTTTGAAACTGTTTCTTAGTCTTGTACGTCTCATTCTAGAATTTTTCCTCTTAGGTATCTCCAACCACTTTTGTCCACACCATATTTCCAGTCCTCTCCTGTGCAATCCATTATCACTCGTTCTTAGTGCCTTACATGACATGTTTAATGATTGTTCTTGTGATTGGCTCATTCTTTTCGTGCCGATTCGTAATGCTAACATCCACACAAGTGAAGTCAAAAACTCTCATTCTTGCAGTTCCCTTACTTTAAATATTTAATTTTCGTTCACACGATGCTGTGGCCAAATTCTAGTCACCAGGGACCTCAGTTGCACATGTGACTTTAAAGCTATCAGAAGAACTCGCTATTATGGCGAATCTTGATGTTCTGAGATAGAAGTCTTTCCTGGATTGTATGTTGTACAGGCCATAGGGAACTGAATGGTGCTACTGACATATTTTCAGTGGAGCCTAAGCGAACGATGCTGGTTGCGTGTGTGTGTGTGTGTGTGTGTGTGTGTGTGTGTGTGTGTGTGTGTGTGTGTGTGCGCGTGCGTGCGTGCGTGCGTACCGCCTGCCAGCAGCCGAATTAACAAGCCGCGTGCGGGATCTTATTATCATGCTTTATTTTTCTTGTCAATTAGCCACGGCAGAACTCCCTCTGTTAGAAATTTGAAATTTGTGATAAGGTCTTATGGAACCAAACTATTGAGGTCATCGGTCCCTAAGCTTACACAGTACTTAATCCAACTTAAACGAACTTACGCCAAGGACGACCACACACCCATGCCCGAGGGAGGATTCGAACCTCCGACGGGGGTGGGGAGCCACGCGAACCGTGACACGGCTCCCAAGACCGCGCGGCTACCCCGAGCGGCCCTATGTTAGAGGTGCCATAATTTTATATACAGGAAGTGCAAGAAAATGGGATAACTAATTTTGAGCTGTAGAAAGACGGCATTCCTGTTTTTGAGTCACATTCGTTCATTAGTCGAGAGACCTCCATGAATTCGGCCTATTGTCAAAGATATTGCAGCTGCTTTACTTGTCATTTATCAGAAGTCTTGAGTTATACAAGGCAAGTAATCAACAGCTGTACCCATTCATAAGACTTCACTGTCATCTTCGTAGATTAACAATGCAGAAAACAAGAACACAGAACTGGAGTAAATTGAGCTGAGTAAGGTCTTCAGCGTAAGCACATTTTATTAATCTAGATAACGACAGTTTTAATCTGTTATCGTTGCTGGGAAATTTGTGACACTATGGCGAGAAAGGAAACAGCGAACAGAATTTGGTAAGTTTCAGTGGAATGTTAATGGATAGAGGTACTGAAGTACTGTATTGCTTTATTGTATCCAGTCTTTCAAGAACATGTTGTAAAACACTCAACGTCCCTGTGTCGACTGGTTACTCCATGAGATTGTTAATCTCAGTAGGTTAAACTATCTCTAACGTTATTCATACACCACACAGACTACTGTTTACTTATTCCCCTCAGAAATGAGCTATAATTGTCTAGGCCTCATATATCACGGTGTAATCGTGTTGCCTGCACTGACATTTAGTAAGATTTCTTGGATAGTGTAGTTAAGTGATTGTGTTTTGAAATCTTGGCTGATTATTAGTTGTTGTGCATTATGCTCCCAGTACATCTTGATGATGGTGCTTTCACATACACTTAACCAGTCGTCATAGATAACGCATTATTGGAATGGAAACTAATTCGTGCAGTCTTTGAACTGGTAGCAGCGTTTTCATGTGGCACACATAGTTGCATCCAAGACACTCAGTTCTATAGAAAGAGAATTCTAAAACCTCAACGGAGAGAAGTCCCTCCATTTTCAGACCTGGTGTAACGAGTGGTAAAAATGACTGATTATCAAAAACAGAAGAAAGTTGTTATGTGAAATCGAAATTCATATTTTATAATTTACTATATTTTTAAAATGCTTGAAGCATCTGTGGGCTCTATAGCAACCAGTTGTCTGCAGTGGTTAAAATTTTGTATCGGTCCATCGTAGATCAACATTCTTGTATCGAGTTATACCAAAATATTAATATCTAATAGAGTGGTCGATGCTGCATAGCTGCCGTGACACTTCAAACGTGATTTGCGCCAGGCCATGCCCCTACAGCCATTTCAGTTGCGGAAAGTCGATTATGACGATATGAACGCAAGAGCAGTACAGCACCCGGTCCCAGAGTGGAGAAAATTTCCGACTCGGAAGAGAATTCCTTCGGTTACCATTCCGTCATGCTTACCGCGCAGCAATCGAGGCGGGCAGTAGGAATTTATAAAGGGAGTTGTATTGCGAAGCAAAAGTCGTTGAAAGCCATAAACACGCAAGTTAGAATCACAGTCCCAGGAAAGTCTGTGGTGAAGCATGGTCGATAGACTGCTAATCTTAATGTACGTGACTCTTAACGTCTTAGCCTAACAGTATTTGGCTTGGTTCTGTGCTGCCGGGGGTATAGAACGCTATCTAACGCGACCGCGGCACGTTCTCGCAGCGCAGTTTCCAGACCGGCAGACTACATAGGCTTCCACTTTTATCTGAAGACTACAACACTTCGGATAAAAAATATCCATAATTAAAATTTGTTTGTTTCGGAGGCTGACATCCAATGATATCAAATGACTGAAATCCCCACCCCACACCATCCCGTGTGAGGGGTAGGGGAGGGAGCTTTGAAATACTAAATGGAAACCCTCGTTTTTATTGCACATTCGGATTGTACGGAAAAATTACATAAGTTTTGACGAAACTTGTTTTTTTGGGTTGCGTGGAAGATGGCGATGTTATCGGAAAAATTAAAATGGGTAGAAAAACAAATTTTTCAAAATGTTGTCCAGTGACACTTTAATTAACCCCCCAGTTCGACGACGCAAGGGTAGGACAGGTAATTACTTCGTAAATTTTAATGGAACTGCACAGCCTGTTATGATAAGTGGTAGTTCGCTGCACGGCCACAGCGAAGCGTCGGGCAGTCCCCTCTTCATCTTGTAGAAGGGATACAACTTTGAGAACAGGGTTTTCCGTTAAAAGTTATGAAATAATTGCCTGTCCTACCTTCGCAACGTGGAGGTGGGGGCTTTATTCAAGTGTCATTGGATAGCATTTTGAAACATGCGGTTTTCTAGCCATTTTGATTTATCCGATTACATACAAAACTTTTGTAATTTGGTCTGCAGAATCCGAATCTGCAATAAAACATGGGACTTCCCATATGAGCTTTCAAAGTTGCCCCCACACACGGAAAAATATTCTGTAAAGTTAACATGAGTAGGGTTCTGGGAACCCCAAGTTGTAGTACTGAAGCACGTGCAAGATTTTTGTTTACGTAACATCTGGTCTTACGTGTAAAATTAATTTTACGTTATTCCAGGTTCACGTAAGTAAAATATCAAAACTTTACTGACCCATGAACTTTTTACTGTATGAGTGATATGCCCTGCTGTAACTACGAAAAGAAGGGAACCAGCTGAAAAATGCTCCTATCGGAACACAAAAAAGCGAATATGCTCCTGTTTAAAAGAGTCTGACCGAAAAGTGGGGTATCAGCTGTCTCATTCTACCTCCCTCAGCGCCTTAAAAATATTTTTTTACGAACATATTCGCATTTTTAATACTAAGAGAGAAAGGGAAAATGGCGGTGGGAAAAAGACGGAAAAGTAATAAATATTGAATGGTAGTACACTGGTTGTGGTGTAGAAAGAGCGAAGGGGATAATGGCATTGAAAGAAAGAGACAGTGCAGTTGAACATAGTTGACAGTGACGGAATCTACATCTACATCTACATCTACATCTACATGACTACTCTGCAATTCACATTTAAGTGCTTGGCAGAGGGTTCATCGAACCACAATCATACTATCTCTCTACTATTCCACTCCCGAACAGCGAGCGGGAAAAACGAACACCTAAACCTTTCTGTTCGAGCTCTGATTTCTCTTATTTTATTTTGATGATCATTCCTACCTATGTAGGTTGGGCTCAACAAAATATTTTCGCATTCGGAAGAGAAAGTTGGTGACTGAAATTTCGTAAAAAGGTCTCGCCGCGAAGAAAAACGTCTATGCTGTAATGACTTCCATCCCAACTCGTGTATCATATCTGCCACACTCTCTCCTCTATAACGTGATAATACAAAACGAGCTGCCCTTTTTTGCACCCTTTCGATGTCCTCCGTCAATCCCACCTGGTAAGGATCCCACACCGCTAGGAAAAGAGTGGAGGACACAGTGTCAATTGGAGGCGAATAAAAAGTAGGAGAATGTGGAGTTAGGCGTGACCCAGTGATAACGACAGCGAGGAAGAGAGAGATAGTGACAGTGAGGAGAGACAGCAGCAATGAGAAGGAATAAATTAAGAGAGTAGCAATAACAGGGAACAAAAGAAGACAGCGACAGCGAGAGGAGACAGTATTAGCACGACAGAACGAGGGAGATTGTGACTGTGAGACAGGAGACAGTGACCGTTAGAGAGACACAAAGAGATAATGACATTGGTTTGGGCTTAATGAAAGAGTGAGAATGGGAGTGAATTGGTGTAAGCGACTTACAGCGATGGAGCAATGTGTGTGTGTGAGCGAGTTAAAGTTAGGTGAGCGTTTGAGAGTGTGACGTATATTGCATTATAAAAAGAGAGCGAATATGTTTGCCTGACAAAATTTTTGGGAAAAATTTTAGAGATGCTGAGGAAGGCAGAATGAGGAAGCTGATACTCGACTTCTCAGTCATAATCTTTTAAACAGGAGCATATAACTTTTTTGTGTGCGATAAGAGCCTCCCCCCATGAACCATGGAGCTTGCCGTTGGTGGGGAGGCTTGCGTGCCTCAGCGATACAGATGGCCGTACCGTAGGTGCAACCACAACGGAGGGGTATCTGTTGAGAGGCCAGACAAACGTGTGGTTCCTGAAGAGGGGCAGCAGCCTTTTCAGTAGTTGCAGGGGCAACAGTCTGGATGATTGACTGATCTGGCCTTGCAACATTAACTAAAACGGCCTTGCTGTGCTGGTACTGCGAACGGCTGAAAGCAAGGGGAAACTACAGCCGTAATTTTTCCCGAGGACATGCAGCTTTACTGTATGATTAAATGATGATGGCATCCTCTTGGGTAAAATATTCCGGAAGTAAAATAGTCCCCCATTCGGATCTCCGGGCGGGGACTACTCAGGAGGATGTCGTTTTTAGGAGAAAGAAAACTGGCGTTCTACGGATCGGAGCGTGGAATGTCAGATCCCTTAATCGGGCAGGTAGGTTAGAAAATTTAAAAAGGGAAATGGATAGGTTAAAGTTAGATTTAGTGGGAATTAGTGAAGTTCGGTGGCAGGAGGAACAAGACTTCTGGTCAGGTGACTACAGGGTTATAAACACAAAATCAAATAGGGGTAATGCAGGAGTAGGTTTAATAATGAATAGGAAAATAGGAATGCGGGTAAGCTACTACAAACAGCATAGTGAACGCATTATTGTGGCCAAGATAGAAACGAAGCCCACACCTACTACAGTAGTACAAGTTTATATGCCAACTAGCTCTGCAGATGATGAAAAAATTGAAGAAATGTACGATGAAATAAAAGAAATTATTCAGATAGTGAAGGGAGACGAAAATTTAATAGTCATGGGTGACTGGAATTCGAGTGTAGGAAAAGGGAGAGAAGGAAACATAGTAGGTGAATATGGATTGGGGCTAAGAAATGAAAGAGGAAGCCGCCTAGTAGAATTTTGCACAGAGCACAACTTAATCATAGCTAACACTTGGTTTAAGAATCATGAAAGAAGGTTGTATACGTGGAAGAACCCTGGAGATACTAAAAGGTATCAGATAGATTATATAATGGTAAGACAGAGATTTAGGAAGCAGGTTTTAAGTTGTAAGACATTTCCAGGGGCAGATGTGGACTCTGACCACAATCTATTGGTTATGACCTGTAGATTAAAACTGAAGAAACTGCAAAAATGTGGGAAATTAAGGAGATGGGACCTGGATAAACTGAAAGAGAAAATATAAAAATGCAGTAAATGAAGCAGGCAAAAAGGAATACAAACGTCTCAAAAATGAGATCGACAGGAAGTGCAAAATGGCTAAACAAGGATGGCTAGAGGACAAATGTAAGGATGTAGAAGCTTATCTCACTAGGGGTAAGATAGATACTGCATACAGGAAAATTAAAGAGACCTTTGGAGAGAAGAGAACCACGTGTATGAATATCAAGAGCTCAGATGGCAGCCCAGTTCTAAGCAAAGAAGGGAAGGCAGAAAGGTGGAAGGAGTATATAGAAGGTTTATACAAGGGCGATGTACTTGAGGACAATATTATGGAAATGGAATAGGATGTAGAGGAAGACGAAATGGGAGATACGATACTGCGTGAAGAGTTTGACAGAGCACTGAAAGACCTGAGTCGAAACAAGGCCCCCGGAGTAGACAACATTCCATTAGAACTACTGACGGCCTTGGGAGAGCCAGTCATGACAAAACTCTACCAGCTGGTGAGGAAGATGTATGAGACAGGCGAAATACCCTCAGACTTCAAAAAGAATATAATAATTCCAATCCCAAAGAAAGCAGGTGCTGACAGATGTGAAAATTACCGAACTATCAGTTTAATAAGCCATGGCTGCAAAATACTAACGCGAATTCTTTACAGACGAATGGAAAAACTGGTAGATGCAGACCTCGGGGAGGATCAGTTTGGATTCCGTCGAAATGTTGGAACACGTGAGGCAATACTGACCTTACGACTTATCTTAGAAGAAAGATTAAGAAAAGGCAAACCTACGTTTCTAGCATTTGTAGACTTAGAGAAAGCTTTTGACAATGTTGACTGGAATACTCTCTTTCAAATTCTGAAGGTGGCAGGGGTAAAATACAGGGAGCGAAAGGCTATTTACAATTTGTACAGAAACCAGGTGGCAGTCATAAGAGTCGAGGGGCATGAAAGGGAAGCAGTGGTTGGGAAAGGAGTGAGACAGGGTTGTAGCCTCTCCCCGATGTTATTCAATCTGTATATTGAGCAAGCAGTAAAGGAAACAAAAGAAAAATTTGGAGTAGGTATTAAAATTCATGGAGACGAAGTAAAAACTTTGAGGTTCGCCGATGACATTGTAATTCTGTCAGAGACAGCAAAGGACTTGGAAGAGCAGTTGAACGCAATGGACAGTGTCTTGAAAGGAGGATATAAGATGAACATTAACAAAAGCAAAACGAGGATAATGGAATGTAGTCAAATTAAATCGGGTGATGCTGAGGGAATTAGATTAGGAAATGAGACACTGAAAGTAGTAAAGGAGTTTTGCTATTTAGGAAGTAAAATAACTGATGATGTTCGAAGTAGAGAGGATATAAAATGTAGACAGGCAATGGTAAGGAAAGCGTTTCTGAAGAAGAGAAATTTGTTAACACCGAATATAGATTTATGTATCAGGAAGTCGTTTCTGAAAGTATTTGTTTGGAGTGTAGCCATGTATGGAAGTGAAACATGGACGATAAATAGTTTGGACAAGAAGAGAATAGAAGCTTTCGAAATGTGGTGCTACAGAAGAATGCTGAAGATTAAATGGGTAGATCACATAACTAATGAGGATGTATTGAATAGGATTGGGGAGAAGAGAAGTTTGTGGCACAACTTGACTAGAAGAAGGGATCGGTTGGTAGGAAATGTTCTGAGGCGTCAAGAGATCACCAATTTAGTATTGGAGGGCAGCGTAGAGGGTAAAAATCGTAGAGGGAGACCGAGAGATGAGTACACTAAGCAGATTCAGAAGGATGTAGGTTGCAGTAGGTATTGGGAGATGAAGCAGCTTGCACAGGATAGAGTAGCATGGAGAGCTGCATCAAACCAGTCTCAGGACTGAAGACAACAACAACAACAAGAGCATCTTTCCGCTGGCCAGCTCATATTTGTCTATGATCCGTTGTCTAAGTCGATATTCTGCGTTACGCAACCCTTTCCCCCTTTAACTGGCACTTAGTCATGGTAAAGCCCTGGACAGAGGTTTTTCCGACGGGGAAGGGGAGCTAGGTTCTGGACATTGTACTAGAGGGCGCAGTGACATATCTGCGTCATGATACTTCTGGGTGTTATCAACGCAGGTGTTTCCGGCCGCCCTACCGGCTGTGAGGGAATCTGCAGTCTTAGCTCCTGTAGGCTTTATGGATGCCATGAATGGCATGTGAGGTGGTAAACGCTATACCTCTATGGGTTCCTACACCTGTGTGAACGCCCCTGGGGGTTCCTGTGGCAGAGAGTACTTAATGAATCACAGCTAGAGTCAGTCATATGAATAATTAGCAGCAACGATGTGGAGAGATTTGAAGTGCAACAACCATAAAACTTCAGTTGTATATAAGGCAAATGGAAGGCTGTAGGTTCATTTGTAGGATACTAGGAAATTGAAGTTTGTCTTCAAAAGAAATTTCTGGTAATACATTTGTATGGTCCATATATGAACACTGTTCAAGTGTTGTTAACTCATATTATGTGGAATATGACTTTAATCATTCCACACTCCACCTTTGAATGGAACAGGAAGAGATTTAAAATACGGTACAGCAAGAAATAGCCTTTTTCATGCACTTCACAACCACTCAGAGATTATAGATGTCGATGTAGGCATTTGGTAAAGAGTAACAGGTCACCAGCATTTTTAAGCCGCTCGCAGATCCTAGTGAGCGCAGAGCCTACCAAAATGGCAGGACTTAATGGTATTCTGTATAAAATTCTCTAAATACAGTTAGTGTGTAGTCTTGTTTGGGGTTAGGTATATTATACAGGTGGTGACGTGGAAAGGAATGTTGCTAAGACTTGTGCCACTAATATTCAGTTTGCACAGTTATTCCGTTATCACGATCTGCCTAATCTTTCAGGGACATAAGCGAATTTCTGTGAAACTTGACGACTGCCAATTAATGACGACAAGCCATAGGTGAGAGCATCTATAGGTCAGGAAACACTAGACATGGCTTACATCTGAATAAAATGGGGAACAAGTGCGTCATTAAGTTTTTAATGGATGGTAGAACGTGTGGAATTGCAGAGACAAAAGACCAAATACCTTTGGAGATTTGTAGAAGGGTTAGGTCTTTCGTAGCATGAAATCATTTAAGAGGCATCCTTCTTGGGGTATGTGGATCACAAGGCTCAGTAAACTCATTCATCAGAATATGATGCAAATTAGAAATGGGTGAACGGCTAATAGACCTTGACTCACATAGTATCTGTGTCCCGAAGCATCATACACGCTAAATGCAATAATAAATATGCCTTTGTAGGGGTACATCTTATCTAATTTTTGCGTGACGATTTCATTACAAATGGTAGGAAATGTAGCATTGCAAGAAGGGTTCAGTCTATGATTAGCGTTATAGTGAAACTGTCTGACAATGTATTGTGTGTAGTAGCACCATATACAGGTTTTGCGCGGGCGTAGTTTTAGGTGTGGATTTTCAAGGGAAACGAAACGGGAACTATTGACGACAGGAAGTTCCAGGTGATGTACCGAAGCAGTGAACTAAGAAACAACTGGATACACAAAAAGAGATGCTAAGCACGAGAAATCAATGGAGTCACACCACTTTCTATTGAAGCAGATTTGTTGAGGGTAAAAAGTCAATTGAGAAAGAGTTTTCCAGTATTATTTTTAGTTTGTTCTATAGTTGTTGTGGCTGATATTAGAGGTTTCGCCATTGTGCGTGAACATTTCTTGTGATTAATGACAGGAGCATGTTTTTCAATTACTAGGATGTTGAATGGACGACGTTCCAGATTCTTTGGGTTTTCTCAGTGATTGGACCTTGCGTTATAATGCAGCAGTGGATACGTAGAAGGTTAATGATTTAGTGCCTTTGTGCTATTTTTATGTAATGGTTAGTAAGGGATTTAAACGATTCACGGCATGTTGGAAATTTTGCCAGTCGTTATGTGGACTAGAAAGAATCAGTGAGAACACTCTTATTTTGTTATGAATAATTTTCCTGAAGGATATTATTTATTTTGTGTCGTCAGTGTACATGAAATGAACTTATTTTAAATGTGGCATATTGCGACATGGAAGTAACAGGGAACATGTTTTGGACGGTCCGTCGAGCGTAATGTACAGCTGAGTAGGACCATTTGTTGTGGAAAAACCGTTTTTTAAGATAGTTTGTGGAGAGGGAAAGAATTCTCCAGTATAATGTGTAATTTGTTATGTAAAAGGTCAATTAAATAAATTGGCACCACAGTGTTCCGATAAGTGTAAGGATTTTCTTGAGTAAATCAATTTATTACTAAGTAGTTGTTAGGGTATGATAAACGGAAGTCAGGAATGTGCTACCATTACTCTGTTAGTTTGCAAGTGATCATTTAAATAAGTTACTGGTCAAGGGAAAAACGCAAAAGTCAGTGGGCTAATAAAGTAAGCATGCAGACACTTAACTTTGTCGTTTAAACAGACTGCTTACAGGGAAAATGCGCTGTACACAATTAGCACTTGGAGGATGAGTTATGATCCAGAGTCCAGAGAACGGATCTACGAGAGATGGGAGGTGTGTAACTCCCTGATTATTGTTCAGCGCTACTGAGTAAAACAGCGACGCTGCCACGGCTATTGCAAAAGGAAGTGAGAGCGTGCGAGCTCGGCACCGACCAAACGTCACAGTGCCACCGCCTGATTACCACATTGCGGGCCAGGCATGGGGCCAGCACCACAATAAAGAAGACACAGCAGAAAGGCAGAACTACTGCGGCATCGGTACCCCGGTTGCTAAATTTCCCATCCACGACTGGATTGTGGCTTACGTGGTTGAAATCGATACTTCGGCAAAATAAATATGGACAGCGGTGTTATAAATACTCGTCTTTTTAATCAAAAGTATCTCAGTCCAGCAGCCACCATCTACGAGAAGAGGTCCACGTCAGTCTACAAAGTGACGTGGTTCCATAAGAAGCCACCACGAGATTTGAGCTCCACTAGCTGCTGGCCTACAGCTGGCTTAAGTCCAGTGCTGAGCACTTAGTGTACTGAGGACTTAGTGCCTTCCAGCCAATGAGCCATCTGTGGGCTCACTTCAGCCACAATTAGCCTACTGCTCTGGAGGGCAGCAATTTGTGACCAGGGCGGTGCACCTGCTCAACCATGTAAGCTTGGGCAGATCTGTTACATGTGGTTGCAACTGCACAAACTGTTTGATTTGGTTACCTTCCCACCTGTTGCACAAAGTTGCGGTCATTTTCTGCTGTAGCTGACTGTGGTCCACCACCTCCTCTCCTTTGGGCAACAGTTCTTTTGGTTCGTAACGCTCTCCATGCGTATGATACAGTGCTATGAACAATACGAAACTCCTGGGCTACACTTCTCACACTTCGACCTACTTCCAGTTTCACTACGATTCTTCCCCGTGTGAAGTCATTCGAAAGTTGTATGCGGGACATGTAATTAAGCATACAGCCGCTCGCTGCTTGACAGGCACTGTCTTTTCCCTTTTCTTCAACTTCCTCATCTTGTGCAGCCAGCGTAATTTGACGCTATGGTCACGCTGACACGCTGGCCTCACGCCATGTGACCTCCAACTTTCTGTGCACGACTGGGGTACCTCTGGCAACATGTTCCCGCTCTTTTGTTCATTTCCACCGAGTAGTTAATACGATATTTTGCTTCAACTATCTCATCTCTTAAGTTTTGCATAGCTGTGCATTAACTTCAGTATCCTTGTACATGCACCCCGCTATCATTACATGTGATTCAATAGGAATGACCTCTGTTAATAAAAGAGTCACCCACGATACTGATCATATTTTTCTGCTTTTGTAGCATGTCACTCTGTTAAATGAATTACAAATATCCAGAAAGGAAAACTACCTTGCTATAAAGTCTTGTGCTGTCGTCTTAAATTTAAATTGTGTTTCACAGATTTGTACTTTAAATTCGTAACATCAGACTACGTTATTTCGAAGTTTTTAAGCTTCTATCTTGTCCTTTGTGAATGTCGCAGATGATCATGGAAAAATTTGAGAGGAAAAGAAACTGGAATAGTCATTATTTGGTGTATTTTCGCTAGGAATAATATAACTCTGTATTATAAAAATACAACCATATTCTGGGAATCATCACCTAATTTATTACAAGAACAGTTTATGAGCTGTAAGAGCCTAACAAATCAGTCTGTATGCGTGCGAATCCGAAACTCGCCTTAGATAATGTCCAAGTTTCGCCAATCTTGGTGCTCGCAAGCTCTAGTCAACAAGTAATCTGGTTAATATTAAGGTTTGTAGCGTCTTAAATCTGTACATACACACTGAGGTGACAAAAGTCATGGGATACCTTCCAATACCGTGGCGGATCTGCTTTTGCCTGGTGTAGTGCAACAAGTTGACGTGGCATAGCGTCAGCAAGTCATTGGAAGTCCTTAGCAGAAATATTGACCCTTGCTGCCTCTACAGCTGTTCACAATTGCGAAAGGGTTGCCGGTGCAGGGGTTGTGCACGCAAAAACGTCTCGATTATGTCCCATAAATGCTCGATGCGATTCATGTCGGGCTATCTGAGTGGCCTGTTCTTTCGCGTGAATTTTCCAGAATTTTCTTCAAACAAAACGCGAACAGTTATGGCCCTATGACATGTAGCATCGTCATCCATAAAAGTTCCATCGTTCTTTGGAACATGAAGTCCATGAATAGCTGAAAATAACATTTCCAGTCAATATTCGTTTCAGCTGGCCCAGAGGATCCCGCCCACAACATTATAGAGCCACTACGAGCTTGCATAGTGTCTTTTCGACAACTTGGGTCCATGGCTTCGTGGGATCTGCGCCATACTCGAACCTTACCATCAGCTCTTACCAACTGTCGTAGTCTGTTAACACCAAGTTTCGCCGTACTGTCCTAACGGATACGTTCGTCATATGTCTCACATTTATTTCTGCGGTTGCTTCACGCATTATAGCTTGTGTGTTCGTACTGACAACTACACGCAAACGCCAGTGCTCTCCGTCGTTCAGCGAGGTCTGTCGTCCACTGTATTGTCCGTGCTGAGGGCTGTGTTGTCCGAGTTGAGAGGTAACGCATGAAATTTGGCATTCTCGGCACACTGTGGATCTCGAAATATTGAATTCCCTAACGATTTCCGTAATGGAATGTCACAAGCATCTAGCTCCAACTACCATTCCGCGTTCGAAGTCTGTTAATTCGCATCGTGCGGTTATAATTAACGTTGGAAACCTTTTCGCAAGACACACTTGAGTACTTCAGCAATGCAATGCCTTTTTATACCTTGTCGATTGGTTGAATGATTTGGGGCAGAGGACCAAACAGCGAAATCACCGGATTAGGAAGGGCGAGGAAGGAAGTCGGCCGCGCACTTTCAAATGAACTATCCCGGGAAACCTAAAGTAGGATGGCCGGTTGCGGGTTTGAACCGTCGTCCTCCCGAATGCGAGTCCAATGTGCGAACCACTACACCACATCGCTCGGGTTTATACCTTGTGTACGCGATACTACTGCCGTCTGTATAAGCGCATATCGCTGTCCTGTGACTTTTGTCGTCGCAGTGTACGTCGAATAACGGTAGGAGGATACGGTAACAATGAAACTAATTGCGAATGATTCTTATCACTGCTCCAAACATGCAATATCCCACATTTAAAGAGTAGGGTCATATCATAGGCCAAAAAAGCGATGTTGTACATGTCAATAACATCACCAAAAGAGAAATTCAGATACCATAAATTAAAAGTCACTTTTCAGTAGTTCATCTGTTCAACTCCCACTTATTTTTTGTGCGGTTTCACATAGTTATGTTCATACACTTCAAGCAACAATTTATTGCCATCGTCATTATTTTGTTGTGTCTCGTCTTGGCTCTGCTCTCAGCATTTTACCATCGATACACGAGAAAGACATCCGCCAGTATAGCGACAATCTAAATGACACTTGCTGGATTGTTTTTGTGTTTGGACTTCCCTCCACACACGAAGTACCATGACGCCAACAGATGAAGGTTGTCACAGATATGTGACTGGCACGAAGACTTATCTACAGATCGAACCCTGTATGTTACACTGGATAGAGAAGTTTCAAAACAAGGAAAATGAAAACCCGGTGTGCCCCAAGGAAGAATAATATTTATGTTTAACACCTCGAGTGATGGTATAAGTCGTGTGATGTGGAATTCCACATCTTTGTATCCCTATAATTCACCGAAGAGAAACCGCACGCAACTCCGTTATGTAAAAGTATAGTTAGACGAGAATTTTAAAAATACGATCGTCAGCCATATTACACTGTTAGTGGATGACAGCAACTCTACAGATCACAACTGGAACTTATTTTGTGCATGTAAACATAACCTGCAAGAAAATCTCTCAAAAACATTCGAAATTTGACTGAAAAGCTTTTGGTAAGCAAAGGAACGGCAGTGAACATAAATAATCAAGCGGCTTGTTACAGAGTAGGTATCAAGTAGTCCTCAAAGTATATACTGAAGGAATACAGAAATACCCTGCTAGGATCGTAACAGTTCGATACAGCCCATTCCAGAGTGTAACAGAAATGCTCATGGAACCTTAATAGGAGATTCCTAAAGAAAGCCGACGTTGTTCTTGTAATATAACTTTGGGGAACCACTACTCCAAGAATACAGTGCAATAGTACTGTGGCTTCGATAGTGTGTCTGACGCAAGGACCGTGACAATAAAATGATGGAGATTAGCGCTCGCGCCGAGACAATTTTTTTTCCTCTCTGTCAAAGGTGATTGGAATAGTATAAAAGATGGTTATTATTTGTAGTAAGTATTCGAGAACAGGTTAAGGAATAGAGAAAAGAATTCATTAACGAGACACCTCTTGCTTTTATAGATTCTGAAATGATATATGATAATCTGACCATAGAAATAACGTGTAATATAATGATTGAACAAGATTATCCATTTCATCTCGTAAATGCTATTAAAAACTTATACTCAGACATCGAAATTTTTATAGATATGGGAAACATAATCACGAAGCCAGTTAACACAAGCAAACTAGTAGGACAGGGGTACTGTATTTCCCAGACACTCTTCAATATACAGGGTGAGTCAGGAGGAAAGGTACATGCTTTGAGACGCGATAGTATTAATGACTCAGAACAAAAAATTTCCTGTGGACATATGCCCTATTGCGAATGATTTCCAAGATAGAACATGTTTAATATCACTTTTGTACGTTTTTCTTTAAAAACTCGAAAACTGCTCACTCCAACGAAAACGTGTCTCAGTGCAAAATTAAAATAAATTCAATTTGCAACAAAAAAGGTCTGATTTTTTTGTCTATGGCTAACAGTTTGGACAAAGAGATCTCGAGAATATTGGACACGTCGTGCGACGTGCGTGCGCTGTAGCTTAAGTACTTTTTGTAGGCCAGTTTGATGAAGAAATTGATGAAATGTATGATGAGATAAAAGAAATTATTCAGGTAGTGAAGGGAGACGAAAATTTAATAGTCATGGGTGACTGGAATTCGTCAGTAGGACAAGGGAGAGAAGGAAACATAGTAGGTGATTATGGATTGGGGCTAAGAAATGAAAGAGGAAGCCGTCTGGTAGAATTTTGCACAGAGCATAACTTAATCATAGCTAACACTTGGTTCAAGAATCATAAAAGAAGGTTGTATACATGGAAGAATCCTGGAGATACTAAAAGGTATCAGATAGATTATATAATGGTAAGACAGAGATTTAGGAATCAGGTTTTAAATTGTAGGACATTTCCAGGGGCAGATGTGGACTCTGACCACAATCTATTGGTTATGACCTGTAGGTTAAAACTGAAGAAACTGCAAAAAGGTGGGAATTTAAGGACATGGGATCTGGATAAGCTGAAAGAACCAGAGGTTGTACAGAGTTTCAAGGAGAGCATAAGGGAACAATTGGCAGCAATGGGGGAAAGAAACACAGTTGAAGAAGAATGGGTAGCTCTGAGGGATGAAGTAGTGAAGGCAGCAGAGGATAAAGTAGGTAAAAAGACGAGGGTTGCTAGAAATCCTTGGGTAACAGAAGAAATATTGAATTTAATTGATGAAAGGAGAAAATATAAAAATGCAGTAAATGAAGCAGGCAAAAACGAATACAAAAGTCTCAAAAATGAGATCGACAGGAAGTGCAAAATGGCTAAGCAGGGATGGCTAGAGGACAAATGTAAGGATGTAGAAGCTTATCTCACTAGGGGTAAGATAGATACTGCCTACAGGAAAATTAAAGAGACCTTTGGAGAGAAGAGAACCACGTGTATGAATATCAAGAGCTCAGATGGCAATCCAGTTCTAAGCAAAGAAGGGAAGGCAGAAAGGTGGAAGGAGTATATAGAAGGTTTATACAAGGGCGATGTACTTGAGGACAATATTATGGAAATGGAAGAGGATGTAGCTGAAGACGAAATGGGAGGTAAGATACTGTGTGAAGAGTTTGACAGAGCACTGAAAGACCTGAGTCGAAACAAGGCCCCCGGAGTAGACAACATTCCATTAGAACTACTGACGGCCTTGGGAGAGCCAGTCCTGACAAAACTCTACCATCTGGTGAGCAAGATGTATGAGACAGGCGAAATACCCTCAGACTTCAAGAAGAATATAATAATTCCAATCCCAAAGAAAGCAGGTGCTGACAGATGTGAAAATTACCGAACTATCAGTTTAATAAGTCACAGCTGCAAAATACTAACGCGAATTCTTTACAGACGAATGGATAAACTGGTAGATGCGGACCTCGGGGAGGATCAGTTTGGATTCCGTCGAAATGTTGGAACACGTGAGGCAATACTGACCTTACGACTTATCTTAGAAGAAAGATTAAGAAAAGGCAAACCTACGTTTCTTGCATTTGTAGACTTAGAGAAAGCTTTTGACAATGTTGACTGGAATACTCTCTTTCAAATTCTGAAGGTGGCAGGGGTAAAATACAGGGAGCGAAAGGCTATTTACAATTTGTACAGAAACCAGGTGGCAGTCATAAGAGTCGAGGGGCATGAAAGGGAAGCAGTGGTTGGGAAAGGAGTGAGACAGGGTTGTAGCCTCTCCCCGATGTTATTCAATCTGTATATTGAGCAAGCAGTAAAGGAAACAAAAGAAAAATTTCGAGTAGGAATTAAAATTCATGGAGAAGAAATAAAAACTTTGAGGTTCGCCGATGACATTGTAATTCTGTCAGAGACGGCAAAGGACTTGGAAGAGCAGTTGAACGGAATGGACAGGGTCTTGAAAGGAGGATATAAGATGAACATCAACAAAAGCAAAACGAGGATAATAGAATGTAGTCAAATTAAATCGGATGATGCTGAGCGAATTAGATTAGGAAATGAGACACTTAAAGTAGTAAAGGAGTTTTGCTATTTAGGAAGTAAAATAACTGATGATGGTCGAAGTAGAGAGGATATAAAATGTAGACTGGCAATGGCAAGGAAAGCGTTTCTCAAGAAAAGAAATTTGTTAACATCGAATATAGATTTATGTATCAGGAAGTCGTTTATGAAAGTATTTGTTTGGAGTGTAGCCATGTATGGAAGTGAAACATGGACGATAACTAGTTTGGACAAGAAGAGAATAGAAGCTTTCGAAATGTGGTGCTACAGACGAATGCTGAAGATTAGATGGGTAGATCACGTAACTAATGAGGAGGTATTGAATAGGATTGGGGAGAAGAGAAGTTTGTGGCACAACTTGACTAGAAGAAGGGATCGGTTGGTAGGACATGTTTTGAGTCATCAAGGGATCATAAATTTAGCATTGGAGGGCAGCGTGGAGGGTAAAAATCGTAGAGGGAGACCAAGAGGTGAATACACTAAGCAGATTCAGAAGGATGTAGGTTGCAGTAGGTACTGGGAGATGAAGCAGCTTGCACAGGATAGAGTAGCATGGAGAGCTGCTTCAAACCAGTCTCAGGACTGAAGACAACAACAACAACAGTTTGAGGTAGTTTTCCGACTTGATAGACCACAAGCGCCCTGTATCAAAATGTTCGTCTCAACTTCCTCTATACTACTGTGGTACGTTGTAAACAATGACAATGATTAATACAGAAAACAAATAGAAATGTATATTGGAAGTGTTCTATCCCGGAAACCATTCGGAATAGGGCATATGTCTACATCAAGTTTTTTGTTCAGAATCATTAATGCTATCACGTGTCAAAACACGTACCTTTCCTCCTGACTCACCCTGTATACACAGAAGAAGTGGACAGTAAGAGGAAAATGCTGAATGAGAAAGTAATAGTTTTAGATCGTGGCGCTAGAATAAATGCAATCCTTTTTGTAGGTGACCTAACACTGACTGCAAAAACTGAAGATTATCTTCGGATGGGAATCTACAGTTGCAGCAGATATCCTCAAAATACAATTTAAAAGTGTCTTTAGATAAAAAGAACCGAAATGGCATTTCAAAGAATACAATCACTAAGATCAAAGCTAGTCTTGGACTTGGGCCACACATTTTAAATACCTAGCACTGCGTTATCAGATATAAATACAACTATCACGTGAAAGAAAAATTAAATAAATTTATTTCCGTAAAAATTTTTAAGAACATAACCGAAACAAACTCAGCTGAAATATTACAAAACAATCGTAGTATCAATCCTTACTTATGGAAGTGAAATGTGGGTGACAACAAGACACCAAGGAAGTAGAATACAAGCTCAAGAAATGTGATTTCTAAGAAGAGTGGAAAGACGTACACCTAAAAGAAATGAGATATAAATATTTATACGACCATAACGAAAAACAAAAGAAGACGGGAGGAAACGGAGAGAACATTTGGACCATATGGATGGAGAAAGGCTCCAAGTAAATGATCTCACTTATAAGCACACTAGAAGAAGAAAAGTAGTAAGGTGATAGAAGAGATGAAGTACCGTAACTAGCATTTTGCCTTATATGTGATGTGAAGAAGAAGACTAAGCACCTCTGTCGTATAACGTACAGTGTTTTCACTACATATATGTATGTGTAGAAGAGGATGAATAAGTCAATAAACACTAACACGTGATTTGTTACAATAGTTCCTGAGAACAGTAATATTTTTCCGTGAAAGTGAGAACTGGGATGGTATAAACCAAATGTCGCAGCACAATATTCAGCAATTCCTAACGAATTTTTACACATAGTTCAGAAAGGTAAATCCGACGTTAGGCTGGAGGTCGAGCGCTTTTCTGACTCCATATTATCTTCATATTTATTTAGAAATAATCAATGAACTAAAGTGAGGCAATGAAAATTCTGCTGGCCCTGGCCATTAATTCTGTAACTTTTAATCGTAGTGTTTCTACGATTAAAAGTTCCAGAATTAATGGCCAGGGCCAGCAGAATTTTCATTGCCTCACTTTAGTTCATTGATTATTTCAAGAAAATTTTGCTATCTAATCTCAAAGGAATATTATTTTTCTCCATCGCCCTCATATAACTGATAACTACTCTCTTACGCAGTGACATTCCAACACTGCTTGTTAACATTACAAATTTCTGAACGTCTATACGTTTGCTACATTGTTTTCTCGACCGTAGACCTAAGCGTCTTAAGTGTTGTTACGATATGTGTCTAAATATTGTGTACCCTTATTGTATTACATATCAGTTGCTGGAAGGCTGCTCGTTTTCCCTCTCAGAGCATTCATTATTATGATTATTACGAATTTTTTCTTCGTATCTCCTTCATATTCAATAAAATACTAAATTTTAGCGCTTCGTCTCCTGTAAAATGGAGAGAATTGCAACATTCTTTATACAGACGGAATATTTTGGAATGATTTGTGTAACAGGATAGGCGCAACCTTTCTTCGAATAAAAAAATATTGATATCGATTTTGTGGTGAGGCGAGTTTGTTTTAGAGTATCGCTATGCTAAGAAAATCTCAACAACAACTACTGGCCACTTATTCATGACATATTTTTAAAAGATTGAATTGTTAAAAAACATATGAACTGGTAGCTGGTCAGGCGGCGAACCAAGGGGGCAAGATGGTAGGGTCCACAACCCTGCGCTCACTCTTAGTCCATTTTATTGTAAAATGGTTCAAATGGCTCTGATCACTATGGGACTTGACATCTGAGGTCATCAGTCCCCTAGAACTTAGAACTACTTAAACCTAACTAACCTAAGGACATCACACACATCCATGCCCGAGGCAGGATCAAACCTGCGACCGTAGCGGTCACGCGGTTCCAAACTGAAGCACCTATAACCGCACTGCCACTCCGGCCGGCTACTGTAAAAGTGTTGATATTTGTACACATATTGATTTACAGATTTCGCAGCTAACTTCCAGAGAACAAATTAGCATGAAAATGAAGTCTCGAAAATGACCAAGAGGCGCACACACATACATTGACAATACCTGCAGCTGATGACAAATATGACCCGATTCAAGTATTCACAAGTTAAGCCAACAATAAAATCGCAGGAGATTGAGTAAAGAAGGCAGAAAGAGAAAGTACCTACACCAAGAAAATAATAACAGAAAGGCCGGCTTTCCCAAACAGTAACGGAAACGTGAAAAAAACAACATGTACCCAGAAACTTCCTGGCAGATTAAAACTGTGTGCAGGACCGAGACTCGAACTCGGACCTTTGCCTTTCGCGGGCAAGTGCTCTACCATCTGAGCTACCCAAGCACAACTCACGCTCCGTCCTCATAGCTTTACTTCCGCCATTACCTCGTCTCCTACTTTCCAAACTTCACAGAAGCTCTCCTACGAACGTTGCAGAACCAGCACGGATATTGCGGAGACATAGCTTAGCCACAGACCAGGCTGTGGCTAAGCCATGTCTCCGCAATATCCTTTCTTCCAGGAGTGCTAGTTCTGCAAGGTTCGCAGGAGAGCTTCTGTGAAGTTTGGAAAGTAGGAGACGAGGTACTGGCGGAAGTAAAGCTGTGAGGAGGGGTCGTGAGTCGTGCTTGGGTAGCCCAGTTGGTAGAGCAGTTGCCCGCGAAACGCAAAGGTCCCGAGTTCGAGTCTCGATACGGTACACAGTTTTAATCTGCCAGGACGTTTCATATCAGCGCACACTCCGGTGCAGAGTGAAAATCTCATTCTAGGAACATGTACCCCATTTACATTCTCGCGTAGCCACAGTCTCCAGACCTAGGCTCACTACTGCACAATTGTTGTATTAATTGAAATATTAGTAACACTGAGTGCACATTTGGAACTTACGACGAAGAAATTTGGACATTGTCGAAGGTGTGAGCGTTTGTCGCTTTTAGTGTTCTGAAATGAAACCTATCAAAAGTTTTAAATTTCTTTTTCTAAAGTATAATTTGTTGCAAGTTATGCAAAAACGATGTCTTAAGCACTAATGTAAACAACTTATTATTATTATTTAAAACATTTTATATGTTTTATTGTTTTTTAGAGGGGCTGTTGAGTAAGTCGTGCAACACATTTCTTTTTTCAGGAAATCGGTTTTATTCAATATTCCAGTACACCATATTCCTCACTCTTCTGGCTAAAAACTGTATTTTTCACCGTAATCTCCATTTAATGCGACAGATTTACGCCACCTTACTGGGAGGGCCAGTATGCTTGCATCGCACCACCCTACTTGTCGACGTCGGAGCCAACATCTTGCTGCGTCAGTAACCTCCCCATCATCCACATACTGCTTCCCGCGGAGTGCATCCTTCATTGGGCCAAACAGGTGGAAGTCGAGATCCGAGCTGTTGGGTGGATGAGGAAGAACCGCCAAAGAAGTTTTGTGAGCTCATTTCGGGTGCGCAGACTTGTGTGAGGCCCTGCGTTGGCATAGAGAAGGAGAATTTCGTTTCCGTTTTTGTGGCTACGAAACACGCTTAAGTCTAAGGTTAACACAATAAACTTTAGAGTTGATCGATGTACCATGAGGGAGGACATCAAACACAATAACACCTTCAGAGTCCCACAAGACCGTCGCTGTAACTTCACTGGCGAAGCTTGCGGCTTTGAACTTTCTCTTTGGAGGAGAGGCGTTTTGGCGCCGCTCCATGGACTTCCGGTTTGTTTCCGTTTCGAAATGATGAAACCATGTGTCATTGCCTGCGACGATGTACGACAAAAAAAAAGTCACTATCAGACTCGCAACACACAAGCAGTTCTGCACAGATGGCCCTTAGTTTTTCAGCGGGCAAACACCTTCGAGTACCCCAACTGGTGGACGAGTTTGTGAACGCTACCAACAGAGACGTCCAGTTGTTCAGTGAGGTGTTTGATGGTAATCCGTCGGTCAGCTCGAATGAGAGTATCTGCACGTTCCAACACTGCAGAAGTCACAGGTGTTTTCGACCGGCCGACACGCGGAAGGTCGGACAGGCCTGCGCGACTTTATTGCGATGATGACAGTCGCCTCGCCCAACGACACACCATGGTTTGTTTCACTGTCAGGTCTCCGTAGACATTCTGCAAACGCCTGTGAATGTCTGAGATGCTCTGGTTTGCTGCGAAAAGAATCTCAATGACAGCTTTCTACTTGGAACGCACCCCCGTTACAGACGGTATTTTAGACGTTAGATGTAGCATCATCTATCGGGACTTCATGAAACAATAGACGCCGAAACGGGAATGTTCCTAGATGTCCTACAACAAATTCGGAATTTTTTTGAACGGAAATTGGTCGAGAAAAAATGCGTTGAGTTACTTATTGAACGCCTCCCGTGTATCCGCGGCGCGATAAAAGGTAGTGAAACGGCAAATTATATTGGGGAAGGGGAAGAAAGTAAAAAACTATGACACTCCAGAGCGTCCTGCGGGAACGGACCTTTGATTCCCGACTGAGCTGATATCCACGGTAATCTCAGTGTGTTACCTGTTCACGAGATAGCTTGAACGCCATGGTATGCCACCGTTCCAGATTCTATTTCATATTAATGACCTCGTTGACGTTACCGCGCACATTGGGTTTGGGGAAATTTGTTTGAGAATGCAGGGCACAGGTCGTGAAAGTAATTAGTTTAGTGACTACATCAGCAGGAACAGCACTCTTTCCTCTAGTGAAAAAGTAGAGCTGTTCATGAAATTAAATCGCGGCACGAATTAAACAGCAACATTGTTTCGTTATCTGCCTGGGAACAGAGGAGACGTCCACGCCTGTTAGGCGAGCGCGCGTCACTTGTTATGTACGGTGGCGCATGGCGAGACCGGTAGATCCACACATGCGGCCGAGCCCGTTGCCATTACAGTAGCTTAAGGCCGTGAGTCGGTGCGCGCCGTGTTCATGGATTGCCTTTTAATTAGACTCATAACAGGAGCGGCCGTCTGGCAAGCACATCTGCACGCTGCCAATTCCTGAAAGTGGCCGCTCAGAAGAAGCCCTGCGCTAGCCAACAAGATGAAGGATCTACTTGCTAGACTTGTCGCTCCACTCGGCAAACACACAATTAAACTTGTAAAACACGTAAATTGTAATCACTCTTCTTATTTCGTCGCTTCCACTTCTCTCCTCTTCGCACTCCTCAGATCCGCGGAGGAGAGCGACAGAGCCAGGGAGGAATGGACGGCGGCGGCGACGTCGGCGTTGGCCGGAGCCGAGGGGGAGCGGCGGGTGGCGGCTGCTCGCCTCCGCCTTCGCCTCCGCCTTCAACTCTCAGGTAAGCCGGCGGCGGTGCGCCTTTTCCCTGAGAGCTCTGCTACAGGCCGTCTTTTTGCCCCGCCCGTCCCGGAGTGCGTGCGCCTATGTACGTGTCGCGCCTTTTCCCACGAAATGAGCCGGCTGTCACGGGTATCTACCGGAGCCACGTCTATCTTCGCTTCTTTATTCTTTCCTTTTTCTTTTTAGACCGTTTTTCGGTAACCAAAAAAAGATGCCTCCCACTTTAGGGCGCTCCAGAGGTGGGCAGGAGCACGAGCAGATATGGAGTGTCTCTTAGAGAAGAGCGCCTGTGTGCATTAGGCAGTGTTTGCCCGGCGCTCAGGTTTTGTCGTAAGGTAAATACGGAGGCAGCTAGCCTTCCTCAGAGCTCAGGCAGAACGGGGTAGCTGGAAATGACGCCGAATACTCGCAGAAACGTTCACTTTAAATCTCATTCAAGCTGAACATCTACCACTTTCGTACAGGTGTTTTTTAAAATAATGTAGTGTGTTGCGTACTCTATAGAGGACGAGATTGATCCAGATTGACTTGCAAATATTACTTAAACTAAATCTGTCTTGACCATTTTTTGAGACGGAGAGATGCTAATTCCATCTGCGTATAGAAATATTTTGTAATACGCGTTTCTGCAATTTCTGCTTGTACATATGAAAATTATTTCATGCGCTATGGAGATACGTCTTTAAAACTGTAGTGGTGATCTCATTAACGGAGACTGGGACATTGACAGAATGCCTTTTCAACGCGAATCTGTACGATTTACATGTTTGTGATTGAAACACCGTAGTTTTATGTTGCCTTTTCATAAATACAAATGACTAATACTCGAAATAAATGCCTTTTGTTACCATTTTGATTATTAATTGCTGCTTCATAATCAAAAGCAACAGTGTCACCCTATAAAGACGAAAGTAAATGTTTTCATTACAGTTTGTGATTACAGTGAGTACAGCGAAGGAGTCAGTGATTTCATACTTCAGTATCTCGAAAACTAAAAGTGTAACAAACTTCTTGTTGTGAAAGCTGTAACAAATTTAAGAGGCAGCTTTGAAATAGTTCGAAAAGCTGCTAGCAGATGGCGTCATAATCGCAATGCGTAGTGCGTTTAAATAGAGCGCCGAAGATCAGAGTTAAAACGCAGCTTCTGCTGCTTACGAAGCGAGTCATCCCTGCAGATCTGCCGCCTATTCTCTTCGGTGGAAGTCCCGTTCATTGTCGTGCTATGGCACACTATCTCGTCGTCACCACCGAAAGCCATCTTACATGCGCCCACTCGCCCAGGAGGTGAAGAAGAAAGCCAGGATCAGACTCAGCAAATTGTACCCTTTGCTCAATCTGACTGTACTCTTCCGTCGAGGCTGGGTGTAACCCTGTACAAGGCGCTGCTCTGCCCTTTACTCGAGTATGCTGCCGTCAGTAGTGGGCCAACCTATGTATCACACCACTCTGCATTTTTCCAAATTCATTCAAGCTGGTGGATCCAAGATGGCGGCGATAGGTATGGCAACGTCGCAGTGATGACATGGTGAGAAGTTCAAATTTTGGCGGGAAAACAGGTCAATTGGGCTACCTCCACTAAGATAAGAAAATCGTGGGAAAAAGGTCAGTTGGGCTACCTCCACTAACCTAAGTCATCTGACTGCCACCTCTTTCTTGCAGTTGGCGAGAAAAGTACTCAGCCTGAGCTGGGCCGCTGGATAGGATGGAAGTAACTCTTTATTTTGCATGCAGTCCATATTTCAACAATTTAAGTCAGTAGCTCCATCCAGTGTGTTCACCAACAGGAGCAGAATCCAACTGACCTAGTACACAGTACTGCCATCAGAGGGTGCTGCCATCCCATGGCGGTCTGGGGAGGGGGGGGGGGGAGGGAATGGCAAGAAAAGTACTCAGTCTGTGTCCAGCTGCTGGACACAGGAAGGAGTGCACTTTATTTACTTTGGAACAATTTATTTAGGGATGGATTTCACGTACTTTACCTATTACACTGATAAACCCCACTCGCTCTGACATGCTTGGGGTCATAATACACAGCCTACAGACCTGCAAATTACTTGTAAATCACTGAAATAATGCCGTACACTGATGTGCAGACACGCTAACAACCCGTAAATTACTGACATAATGCAGTGGACACCCTACAGACCTGAAAAATACTCGTAGATTACCGAAATAATGCATGTAAAGCGCTCTGCAGACGCTTTCACTAATTGTAAACTGTCGAAATAATCCATTGCATAGCATACAGACCTACAAACTACTAGTAAATTACCGAAATAATGCAGTACACTGATGTACAGACACGCAAACAACTCGTAAATTACCGAAATAATGTATAGAATAGCCTACAGACTTGTTCACAAACTAATGCAACAAACACGTTCGCTACTCGCGAAATTGTCAAAAAATAATGCATATTTAACGCTCACAACGCTTCAACATCCGAAAATAATGCACTACATAAATATTCATTGCATCTAATATCGCTTTCGAACTATCTTTAAGAAATTCGACCATGACGTATCAATGAACTCTTCCATACGGAGCTCCAAGGCGTGCACGCCAGACTGCATTGACGCCGATACCTTACGTGAGACGCCTCTGGACCACACGCACATATTTTTCGTTACTGGCGCGATGGATTTGTACCTGCGGTCCACCAAAGACCTAATTGCTGAGCTACTCACCATTGTGCGCACAGCTAAAAGGTTCTCAATGTTATACTGATGTCACATGTCTATGTAAATAACAACCACGTCTTCCTCTGAATGCGCTATAGAAATCTGCTGCAATGGTTTCCCAGAATAGCACAGGGTGAATTGTTCCAAGTGATCCTAACAGGACATGCGAGATGCGTCTAGCTGTGCAAGTGTTTACTACAGCTGATGCATAGCTGCAAGTCCAGCGTCAAGCGAGAGACGTCTGACTAGCTTCTCACCACTGCAGGTCCAGCTAAATGGTTCTCAATGTTATACTGACATCACATGGCTATGTAAATAAGAGGCAAGTCTACCTCTCTGAAATAGCAGAATGCCACAGAAATAAATAACGGTCGCTTTTGTACGAGCTTTTGTGATGTCTCAGCTTATCTGCATTGGAAATTCTTGCCCTAACAGGAGCTGTCTACGAAAGAAGCTCAGAATAACACCGAATGCATTCTCCTTGATGGTGCTAATGAGGGATCCCATGTTACCCTTTCTGGAAATGGTATTGTCCTGCTTTCAACATACGTCTCAGAAATGGTAAACGTTCTCACCACTATTTAGAGGCTCTTACGTCCCAGCACTAAGGATGCCTTGTGAATGAATAGAGCATTCTGATCGGCTCTTACTGAATTGTGCCGCCAAACCGCACCTACTGCCGCTGTGGGAGCACTGTCCGCAATTTTTTTCTGCAAACAAGAATTTCAGCATCAAAACTATCTCGTTAAGAGCGCCATATTGCACTGATAATTAAATCCTGCAAAAGTGGTCTACAGATCGTCAAATATGGAACGACTCTTGCTGAATTACACTGCTGTACCACTGGGGATGGAAGCTGAATATTTCAGCGTGAAACCAATCTCCACATATCATATTGATGTAGTAAACATACCTTTCGTATCCTGCGCCATACAAACTCGCCCCTTCTGCGTTATGCATATAGCCATCGACTGCCAGACACTCGTCCATTTACCTCGAAGACAGACAGCATAAGCACATACACCGTATACACTCCTCGCGGCACTAGTTACACTCCTGGAAATTGAAATAAGAACACCGTGAATTCATTGTCCCAGGAAGGGGAAACTTTATTGACAAATTCCTGGGGTCAGATACATCATATGATCACACTGACAGAACCACAGGCACATAGACACAGACAACAGAGCATGCACAATGTCGGCACTAGTACAGTGTATATCCACCTTTCGCAGCAATGCAGGCTGCTATTCTCCCATGGAGACGATCGTAGAGATGCTGGATGTAGTCCTGTGGAACGGCTTGCCATGCCATTTCCACCTGGCGCCTCAGTTGGACCAGCGTTCGGGCTGGACGTGCAGACCGCGTGAGACGACGCTTCATCCAGTCCCAAACATGCTCAATGGGGGACAGATCCGGAGATCTTGCTGGCCAGAGTAGTTGACTTACACCTTCTAGAGCACGTTGGGTGGCACGGGATACATGCGGACGTGCATTCTCCTGTTGGAACAGCAAGTTCCCTTGCCGGTCTAGGAATGGTAGAACGATGAGTTCGATGACGGTTTGGATGTACCGTGTACTATTCAGTGTCCCCTCGACGATCGCCAGAGGTGTACGGCTAGTGTAGGAGATCGCTCCCCACACCATGATGCCGGGTGTTGGCCCTGTGTGCCTCGGTCGTGTGCAGTCCTGATTGTGGCGCTCACCTGCATGGCGCCAAACACGCATACGACCATCATTGGCACCAAGGCAGAAGCGACTCTCATCGCTGAAGACGACACGTCTCCCTTCGTCCCTCCATTCACGCCTGTCGCGACACCACTGGAGGCGGGCTGCACGATGTTGGGGCGTGAGCGGAAGACGGCCTAAGGGTGTGCGGGACCGTAGCCCAGCTTCATGGAGACGGTTGCGAATGGTCCTCGCCGATACCCCAGGAGCAACAGTGTCCCTAATTTGTGGGAAGTGGCGGTGCGGTCCCCTACGGCAGTGCGGTCTTGGCGTGCATCCGTGCGTCGCTGCGGTCCGGTCCCAGGTCGACGGGCACGTGCACCTTCCGCCGACCACTGGCGACAACATCAATGTACTGTGGAGACCTCACGCCCCACGTGTTGAGCAATTCGGCGGTACGTCCACCCAGCCTCCCGCATGCCCACTATACGCCCTCGCTCAAAGTCCGTCAACTGCACATACGGTTCACGTCCACGCTGTCGCGGCATGCAACCAGTGTTAAAGACTGCGATGGAGCTCCGTATGCCACGGCAAACTGGCTGACACTGACGGCGGCGGTGCACAAATGCTGCGCAGCTAGCGCCATTCGACGGCCAACACCGCGGTTCCTGGTGTGTCCGCTGTGCCGTGCGTGTGATCATTGCTTGTACAGCCCTCTCGTAGTGTCCGGAGCAAGTATGGTGGGTCTGACACACCGGTGTCAATGTGTTCTTTTTTTCCATTTCCAGGAGTGTATATCCCGCGTGGTCGGACAGCCATCTGCCACAGTGGACTGAGGTGACTCTCTGAACTATAGTAAAAAGTTGGTGTCGTATCCCCTTGGCACAAAGGCGTTACTATTTGTGGCCCCAACCTGCTTGCTTACTCGCTTTTCTACACTCTACACTCACCATATGTAATTTCAAATGGTTTGCCAGAATATCATACCATTTACTTGATACATTTCGATATCAAGAACATAGCAATATTGCTTGCATAGCAGTATCACTCGCGCAACGTAATTCCGAAGATAACGACTGGAAATTATTTCTCTAGAAACCCGAAAAATGGCGTGTGACGAGGGCCTCCCGTCGGGTAGACCACTCGCCTAGTGCAAGTCTTTCGATTTGACGCCACTTCGGCGACTTGCGCGTCGTTGGGGATGAAATGATGATTAGGACAACACAACACCCAGTCCCTAAGCGGAGAAAATCTCCGACCCAGCCGGGAATCGAACGGCGGCCCTTAAGATTGACAGTCTGTCGCGCTGAACACTTTTTTTTTTAAATCTCATTTTGTTCGTTTTTCGTTCGTTTCATCTACTCGGTGCGGACGTCGAAAGACGCCCGTTTCAGCAAGGTTGTTGATCCATTAACTCATTTTCTTTATTACAGAGGGTTGCTAATCACTCAGCTACCGGGGACGGACTCTAGAAACCCGAAACTTAGCGAGGTGGAGTGTGCTGTAAACCACTGAGTAAGCAGAAACTTTTTTCATCTGCAAAAACCTTTACATGAAAACTCTAAAAATATAAAGGAAACTAATATTTCCACTTGTGAATACCGATGTCGGTGATATAACAGACTCCAAATCATCCTTAGAATTTACATAGTCAACTAAGGTGTTTCTCATACCTTGAGAATCAGCAAATGTGCCTCCCACCCGTCTTTCATCTGATAGATGCGCACACTGCAATCAAAGTTCTCTCAACCAAATAAAAATGGGTAAGATGCAGAAGCAGTCAATCAGTCAATTTGAGGGAATAATGGTCCAGGGCAAACACACAACCATACTGAATCTTCTCAAATTTCCTCGTGATCACGAAGGCTGCCCAACACATCCTAAGTATTAGTTCGATATTCACTCATCCAGAGGACGACACAATTAGGTCAAGTACATTCCTGCATCCCAACAGGCCTCTCCGTTCGGACAGCTCCTGCCACTAGCTGGAATCATGAATCATTCCTGCCTCAAGCCACCGCCGATTCGCGCCACGCATCCCGAGGCAGAATTATTCTAGGAAACCTGCCACATACATATTTTATCACAATACTTACAACTGAATATTACGATTGCGGTCCCCTCAGGGCTCTCACGGTTCTTTCATGAGTTCGCGCCTGGCGCACACCGCGCCCTGAGCTATTGCAGCTCATTCTTCATTCACTAGCTGCATTTCCTTTTCCCTGCACCCTCCCTATCCCCACTCCTTCCCCGTTGCCACCTCCTTCCCCTCTCTCAGTTTTCTGTTTTATGTCGACCTGGCTGTTCCCCTGATTTCCTGTATTGGTTGCAATTTTGTTCCTTTTGACTGTTTTTTCACCCTTTTGGCGTTTCGGTCACCACTTGAGGTTTGACCTCCACTTCAAAATGTCCTGTTTTTTAGTGTGAGCCATATGGGGACGAACTCCCTCCCTAGTATCTACGGTGTTGATTTCTCCCCCCTCCCCCACTTCCTTCGTCACTACTGTAGCCCCCTTCCGTGTGGTGGGGCTGTTATGTACCCATATAGCGGAGCCACCTGACAACACAGGGATCACTCTACTGATACCTGAGCTGTTGCCTCCCCGTATATGCCAAGGAGTGGTTGCTTGTCTTCTTGGAGCATCGGAACTCCCGGCGACGATGGCCCTTGCTGTGGCTGGGTGGCACCCATGGGAAGAGCCCCTGGTCAGAGTGGGTGGTATCATGGCGGATGATTGGTGCATGAAGCGTATCAAGCTGCAAAAATCTGGCTTTTCTCACAGGGCAGTCTCTTCAAATGGTGAAGTATCCTTAAATGCTGTTGTGAATGACCTGGCAGCCTTCCCTTTCCTGGCTACCCCATGGCCGGAGCGCCAGGCTCACCATCTTGTGCTGAAGCCCTTTCCCCGTTACCTCGTTTGTACTAGGATGGATGGGGACACTTTCACTGCCACAAAGCCACTGTTTTTCGTGAAAAATATCGAGACAAGTTTGGTGAAATAGAGTCTATTAGTAAGATGCGGTCGGGCTCCCTGTTGATCAAAGCTTCTTCTGCCACCCAGTCCGCAGCTCTTCATGTCTGTGATCGGTTTGGCAACGTCCCAAAGTCTATCACTCCTCACCAATCTCTGAATATGGTCCAGGGTGTCATTTTTCATAGAGACCTTATCCTGAAAACTGATGAGGAACTCCGAGCTAATCTGGAGTGGCAAGGCGTTCAGTTTGTTGGATGTGTGCAGAAGCCACCCAGTCTATGAGAGAAGTCCTTGTGTTCCATCGCCTGTGTGTCTCAACTGTACTGATTGCCACCCTCCTCACTCGACGGATTGCCTGGCTTACAAGAGAGAGAAGAAGATACAAGAATACAAGTCCCCGGATCGTCTGTCTTACGCTGAGGCTCGCCAAAAGTATGAGAGAGTCCATCTGGTGTCACTGTCTTCAGCTTTTGCCTCTGTTACTTCTTTTCCTCGTCCTCCTCCGTCCTTACCCCAGCCCCACCCCACTCCCCTCCCCCCACCTCCCCCCTCCCATTAGGGAGTCGCTCCCCCTCCCTGGCTGAAGAAGTGGCCTCCTTCTTCGGCATCTGCCGGTGATGGGCTCCCTCCCAGGAAACCTCTCCCCAGCATCTCCCAGGCCAGAAGACTCTCACTGCCACTCGACCGCAAGGTGCACCATCTGTGCGCCCCAAGGTCGCCCGCTCTCTTTCGGTCCCCAATCTTGCAGATGCCTGTACTCCCCCTGTGTCCTGCCCTCCTCCACCTCAGAAAGAGAAGAAGAAGAAAAATAAATGCCTCGACAAGGTGCCTCCAGTGCTCCTGAAGGTGCCAACTCCCATCTCGCAACCTGAGTGTGACATCTTATTTATGGATGTCTACCATCCTTGTCGGTGACAAATACTGACAGAGTGATCAGACATCTTCCTCCAGTCCTCCATGCCTACCTTGGACTGACGCCACACGATCATCCAGTGGAACTGCAAACGGATACTATTGTCACCTACAGGAGATGCAATGTCTTGTCTCCTATTATTCTGCATTCTGTCTTGTTCTCCAAGAAACGCATTTCCATGATGACCACACTCCAACTTCACTTGGTTATGGGTGTTCTGTCAGAACAGGGATAGGATCTGGTGGGGTCTGCACTTTGGTTCGCTCTGATGTCCTTAGTGACTGGATCCCCCTACATACCACCTTGGAAGTGATAACAGTTAGAGTGCGAACAACTCTGGCAATCACCCTTTGCAATGTCTACCTCCCTCCAGGTCGGCCACTTGCTTATGTTGCACTATCTACCTTAATCCAGCAATGCATGCCCCCATTTCTCCTACTTGGGGATTTAAATGCCCACCATCCACTGTGGGGGAGATTCCGTTCACAATCAGTTGATTCAACACTTGGACGTTGCACAGAGGCAACAGCTCCTCAGGGTCTTCAATCACATCTGTCTGACATGGCTGCCTCACATGCGCAACCTAACGACTACATGGGTACAGAATCTTAATGCTCTCCATCTCCTGGCACACACATCTTGGGGTGCAGGCTGTTCCACTTTTCTCCATCTTTACCGTGCTCTGGTCTTGTCCTGACTCAATTAAGGTAGTCTGGTTTATGGCTCAGCAGTTCTTTCCACTTTGAAACTTCTTGACCTTGTCCATCATTCTGGGGTGCATCTGGCTAATGGTACCTTTCGCACTAGTCCTGTTGACAGTCTCCTCACAGAAGCAGGGATTCCCCCTCTACACATCCAATGGAACCAACTCCTTGTTTCTTATGCAGTCGCCATTCGTCAATTCCCTGACCGTCCTGTGTACCCTGTGCTCTTCGTCAATGAGAGGTGTCTCCCTCCTAACACTTGCCCACGGGTGAGATTGCCGGTTGGCATGCGTCTCACTGCCCTCTGCCGGGATCTCCATCTGCACTCACTGGACTGCACCCTGTGTCTTTCCTCCCATATCCCCCCCCCCCCCCTCTTTGGATGGTGCCTAGACCACGGATTAGGGCCCATCTCTTCGAGGCTCCTAAGGTCTCTATTGCTCCTATGGTTTAGTAGTGTCTTGTATGTGCCATCGTTGCAGGCTTCAATGATGCCACCATCTTCTACACTGATGGTTCTAAGACTACTGCTAAGGTAGGATACACTTTCACGTCTCCCACCGGCTTCGAGCACAATTTGTTGCCAGAATCATGTAGTGTATTTACAGCAGAGCTTCTAGGCATTCACAGGGCCTCCTTCTTGCTTCTCAGGCCTCCCTCCATAGTGTTTTAATTTGTTCCGACTCCATGAGCAGCGTGCAGGCTATCGACCGATGCTACTCTCGTCATCCCTTGGCCTCTGCCATCCAAGACCTTCTCTTTGCCCTTAAGCATGACGCATGTTCAGTCGTCTTTCTCTGGGTCCCAATTAATGTGGGAATCACAGGTAATGAATTGGCTGACCGTTTGGCTAGAGAAGCAGATACTTACCTCCCATTTCCTTTCATAATTCCACCTGCTGATATGCAGATCTACGTCAAATCTCTCTTTCCAATACAATGGAATGGCATCTGTAGCGCTACAGCTTATAGTAACAAACTCCATACAATCAATGAGTCTACTGCAGTTTGAGCCACTTCTTTCTGCCCCTCTCAGAAGGAGTCCACTATTTTATGCCGTTTATGCATTGGCCATACCCTGCTCACCCATTGTTTCCTCCTATATAACGACCGACCCTCACAATGTGGTTGTGTCGCCGGACAGACGATATCTCACATATTGGTGGCATGTCCCCTTCTTTCGACCATTCGTGCTAAGTATAATCTGCCTGCTTCCTTAAATTTAATATCAGCAGACGATCCACAGATGGTTGACGTGGTCTTCGGTTTTTTCCGTGAAAGTGGTTTTTATTTTCACATTTAAGGTTCTCCTTTAGCCTAGGAGCACGGGTGGGTTGTTAGTGGTAGAAACTTCTTTTGCAGTCTTCACAGTCTGTACCCCAGTGACCCTGACCCCTTTTTCTCCAGTTTTTAGATTTGGTCTCACCTTTTATGCTTTTACTGTGTGTGTTTAATGTTCATACTTTTATAATTTGACTCATCTGACTGAATCCGTCCACTTTAAGTAGACCCTCTTTCTTATGTAACTCACTTTGGAATCGTGGGACTGATGACCTCGCCGTTTGGTCCCAGTCTCTCTCAATTAATCAATCAATCAATCAGTTACGATTGCGGTCTCACTTGGAAGACATTCGATAATGAGCAAAATATCAGAAATAGCCACTGCTGATGCTGTGGCTCTGGAAACAGAAATATATCCACCATTCTCATCACTTGACATACTTTTCGCTTTGCGGCTAATGCAGTATTCCAAATCGAATCCATACCTTCCTTTCGACAGGACATAATACACTCCTGGAAATTGAAATAAGAACACCGTGAATTCATTGTCCCAGGAAGGGGAAACTTTATTGACACATTCCTGGGGTCAGATACATCACATGATCACACTGACAGAACCACAGGCACATAGACACAGGCAACAGACCATGCACAATGTCGGCACTAGTACAGTGTATATCCACCTTTCGCAGCAATGCAGGCTGCTATTCTCCCATGGAGACGATCGTAGAGATGCTGGATGTAGTCCTGTGGAACGGCTTGCCATGCCATTTCCACCTGGCGCCTCAGTTGGACCAGCGTTCGTGCTGGACGTGTAGACCGCGTGAGACGACGCTTCATCCAGTCCCAAACATGCTCAATGGGGGACAGATCCGGAGATCTTGCTGGCCAGGGTAGTTGACTTACACCTTCTAGAGCACGTTGGGTGGCACGGGATACATGCGGACGTGCATTGTCCTGTTGGAACAGCAAGTTCCCTTGCCGGTCTAGGAATGGTAGAACGATGGGTTCGATGACGGTTTGGATGTACCGTACACTATTCAGTGTCCCCTCGACGATCACCAGAGGTGTACGGCCAGTGTAGGAGATCGCTCCCCACACCATGATGCCGGGTGTTGGCCCTGTGTGCCTCGGTCGTGTGCAGTCCTGATTGTGGCGCTCACCTGCACGGCGCCAAACACGCATACGACCATCATTCGCACCAAGGCAGAAGCGACTCTCATCGCTGAAGACGACACGTCTCCATTCGTCCCTCCATTCACGCCTATCACGACACCACTGGAGGCGGGCTGCACGATGTTGGGGCGTGAGCGGAAGACGGCCTAACGGTGTGCGGGACCGGAGCCCAACTTCATGGAGACGGTTGCGAATGGTCCTCGCCGATACCCCAGGAGCAACAGTGTCCCTAATTTGCTGGGAAGTGGCGGTGCGGTCCCCTACGGCACTGCGTAGGATCCTACGGTCTTGGCGTGCATCCGTGCGTCGCTGCGGTCCGGTCCCAGGTCGACGGGCACGTGCACCTTCCGCCGACCACTGGCGACAACATCGATGTACTGTGGAGACCTCACGCCCCACGTGTTGAGCAATTCGGCGGTACGTCCACCTGGCCTCCCGCATGCCCACTTTACGCCCTCGCTCAAAGTCCGTCAACTGCACATACGGTTCACGTCCACGCTGTCGCGGCATGCTACCAGTGTTAAAGACTGCGATGGAGCTCCGTATGCCACGGCAAACTGGCTGACACTGACGGCGGCGGTGCACAAATGCTGCGCAGCTAGCGCCATTCGACGGCCAACACCGCGGTTCCTGGTGTGTCCGCTGTGCCGTGCGTGTGATCATTGCTTGTACAGCCCTCTCGCAGTGTCTGGAGCAAGTATGGTGGGTCTGACACACCGGTGTCAATGTGTTCTTTTTTCCATTTCCAGGAGTGTATTTTCCTTTGCATATGTCGGAACACACACTCACACTTTATAAGCCTGATGCTCTAGGCTCACCTCTCATGCATCCGATGGAGATACCTTGTAATAAAATTACTAAATTTAGAAATTGATTCAGCTAAGGAACGTGGAATGAAACCAGTATTAGTAACTCCCTCCTGTCGCCGCTAGATATTTCTCCAGTACTTGTTTTGCATTCTGTCTCAATTCCACGTCAGAGGTTCGGTGATATCCAGAATGAGTTTTTCACTCTGCAGTGGAGTGTGCACTGATATGAAACTTCCTGGCAGATTAAAACTGTGTGCCGGACCGAGACTCGAACTCGGGACCTTTGCCTTTCGCGGGCAAGTGCTCTTCCAACTGAGCTACCCAAACACGACTCACCGCCCGTCCTCACATCTTTGAGGACGGGACTTGAGTCATGCTTGGGAAGCTCAGTTGGTAGAGCACTTGCCCGCGAAAGGCAAAGGTCCCGAGTTCGGGTCTCGGTCCAGCACACAGTTTTAATCTGCCAGGAAGTTTCGTTCGATGATATATCCACTGGCTTATGGGCGATGGTTGCTTGGCTTACAGGCGATGGTTGCTTGAGAAAGATCGCATACATTAGATGGTGTGCTGATTGTGGTCTAAGAAATTTACACTAGCTTTTCAGATCTCTAGTGCAATGATGTCTATGATTTGGAATCAGATCTTTCCATTCAACCACATACCAGCGTTGTATCCGATGGAAATGTCTTTTAATGATTATTGCCACTAGTGAATCACATTTCTGGCACTCTCATATCTCGAAACAAGTCGCCTTTTTCGAACCTATCTGCTACAGTAAAATTTTAAATAGATCCTATGCCTCTTGCAACTGCTGCCATTTCTGGAGCTTTGTTCATGTGACTTACAATTTAAGTCGGAACAGAGCATAAGTCGGAGAGAGATATATCTACCACCTTCTGCAACCTATGTAGAAACAGAGTGACCTGAGTTAGTGCAACAGGACCGTGTTTTGACAATTCCGTGGAAATGGAAACATGTTGTCTTAGCTGCACCAACTGTATACCATATGTAAGGTCAGCGTCAAATGAAGCCTGCTCCTGCAATACGAGGTAGTATAAAAGTCAGTAGGAACTGGGAGGATGAGGATTTTGTTACTGTATTGTGGTGCATCTCCAAACTACAACAGATACTGCAGGCCTAAGAAGATCCGAATCCCTCAGGGCCCATTTATGTCCATCACCCTAACATGGTGTCATCGTTATTTTGTACCATCCAACAAAGAAAATTTACGAATTATAAAAGCTCCACAAAATTTATCCGATAGAGAACTTGATAAGATTTTTTACCGCATTTTTCCACCCATATATAGACAACAAATACTGTCTGCTGGCATTGAGCACCTATGATGGTCGTATTAATTATACAGGTACTGATCCACTGCTCAGTCGTGTGTAAAGCTGCATGGGCTGTACTGTAGGGGGATGATTTTATCCTACAAACTATACTATAAGTGGCAAGAGACGCTCTCTGTTACCCTGTGTCGTTGTATCAAACATTGTTTTTTTCTGCTGTAACACACTTTGTTCACTGCCATACATTTTGTTTTTCTGCTGTGACTTTGAGGTCTGTGTCAGGTTCTAAACTGACATTAACACGTTCTGATCCATTGCCTGTCATAGGAAACTAGATGTTGCGCTGTGTAAATCATGTTGTTATTGCTGCTACTATAACACACCAGATTCACTAGATGATTTTAAATAAAAGAAAGCTACACCATAAGGAAACGGGAAGAATTTGTCAGCATTGTGGAGCGTTTCCAAACTAGTTTCCGAAGGTGACTGCTAACATCTACATTTAAACTCATCTGTCGCAGTGACCGAATAGCTGATGGCTCTGTATTCCGTTTCGACTTAATCCTCATATTGCAATCATGTACGTGATCGCTGTTTCGGTGCTAGCCATACCCAGATGGTGTTCCTCCTCCACCAAAACTCTTTCTCTATCTCAAGCAAGCAATATCAGTCAATCATTATGTGGTAACCAACAGTGTACCTGTGGACGTATGGGGTGGAAAACACGCCATCGATGTACTGTAATAATAAGCATCACAGTTGACAGTAACAATTTTAGGAATTTAACAGTAATTTCAGCACCGACTAATGATGCAACAGCATGTTTCCCAATTTCAGTTTCATTGTTAAACCACCCCTTCTCTACTTTGCGGGTATCATTGCGAATGTAGATAGATGACAATGTAGTATGTCCATTCATTGTTAATTCTCAAACAGACACATCAACGAGGTATACCAGACAGTGCTCTACATACACTCCTGGAAATGGAAAAAAGAACACATTGACACCGGTGTGTCAGACCCACCATACTTGCTCCGGACACTGCGAGAGGGCTGTACAAGCAATGATCACACGCACGGCACAGCAGACACACCAGGAACCACGGTGTTGGCCGTCGAATGGCGCTAGCTGCGCAGCATTTGTGCACCGCCGCCGTCAGTGTCAGCCAGTTTGCCGTGGCATACGGAGCTCCATCGCAGTCCTTAACACTGGTAGCATGCCGCGACAGCGTGGACGTGAACCGTATGCGCAGTTGACGGACTTTGAGCGAGGGCGTATAGTGGGCATGCGGGAGGCCGGGTGGACGTACCGCCGAATTGCTCAACACGTGGGGCGTGAGGTCTCCACAGTACATCGATGTTGTCGCCAGTGGTCGGTGGAAGGTGC